>NW_026972113.1:14800000-15454120 GCF_036711695.1 Zophobas morio | reverse complement strand
GAAAATTTTCATAAAACACAACTGAAACTGATTTTTTTTTCACGTTTTATTACAGCATGAAGTTTCACTGTAGAACTGAGGACAAAATTTAAGTATTTTGTTGTCTTGCATCATAAATTAGTCATACTTTTGTCGGATAAAGATTGGTAATTTACTACATGGGGTGTTAGATTTGCTACAATGGGATTGCGACACTGCGACAGGTTTATTACAAACAGATGCTGCTGCATTTTCGACCGCCGGTGCCTGTCGCTAAAACCCGAGTTTATTGAGTCTATGATATTGAATCTTTAGTTGATTGTTTATTTTTTTCAACATTTTCTACAATTTCAGAAATTATGGATTCAATAAACTTATGTGTTTTTTTACTGTTTGTACAATTTTTTGTACTAATTGCACGTTTTGTTTTTTTTTTGCGTAGATAAAATTTGTCACGAGCCATTATTATAAAATAAGGTGTAACAACAAAAATATAGTGCAAATAATTTGTAAGTGGACGACCGAAATTATGTTTTAGGCAGACACTGACAAAGTGGTAGTAACATTGGCAACTGTTCCAAAACTGAGTTTTGCCGAAAAAAGGTACTTTACGTGCATTTCAAACAATTACATTCATAGGACTCTACCATTTCTACCAGCCAGATGTAAACAACCACCTACAATAAATTTAACAACTTTTGTTTGTCACCGGAAGTGGGACTGGTATTGCGGACTGAAATTATCCCTTGTACACGCTTTCGACTCCATTTGAGTAACAATTTTTTTCCGAATTTAAAATTACGTTCAAGCTGTTGTTCAAGCCTAAAATTTAAAATTAAATCTTTCCGAAACAGTATGACAAATATGTAGTGAACAAAAAATATTTACACCTTATACAAAAAAATGAGGTTTACGATGCGCAAGCATATGATATACGTAAAATTAAAAGTGCAAGTCAAAGTTAATATGCATAAAAAATAGCAGCTGCTTCTATTAAAAATTTAAAATTAATTATTTAAATCCTTACAAAACGATATACTAACAAACAGTTTAAGCAAAGTCAAATTTTTAAACAAACTGCCTTCTGCCATGCAGTTAGCCGCCAAAATAATTAACATGAATATTTTAGTACTTACATAAAAAACCACCGTTGAATGCTTAGAATTACTTGCACACAACGTACTAATGATTTACGTTGAAGAAAGTAAAAAATTTTGCTATGTGGCTAATAGCTTCAAGGACACGTTATTATTCATTTTCAAACGATTGCGGCTAATAATTTTAACAATTTATTGTTATTTACTTGGTAAATATATTTTTATTTTTATTACTATTGTTTTGTTGCAAACGATAAAGTAAATAACAAAACCAAACTCTTATACATTATTAAGTTTAAGAAAAATTTTCCGCCAAAAATATTCTATTTGGAATGAATGGGCATGTCCGACAGTGCAGATAGTAGGAAAATAATAAAAATATTTACTTATACCGGAAATATTGTTAATTCTCTTATTTCAAGTTTGGCCTACAAATGTGGAAAATCCCTCCCGTTCGTAAATAGTACCTTGGCGCGACCAATTTTTGCTTTACATGATGTTCCTCTAATTCAGACAAACAACACATCCTTGATAGGAATAAATCACATATCTACAGATAATTCCCCGACAGTAGGAGGTACTTTAATATTTACATATATTTAATATATTTACCGAAAACAATTTAAGTACGGAAACAAAATAAATAACTGGAAAGAATTAACTGTAGCCAAAATAGGAAAATGAATCAGTGAGTTTTACATCTTTCCGGTTTTGAACGGTCAAGGGTAAATTCAGGTACCCGGGTTTTGTTTGCAACTATTATGGCTAGACAGGCACTGCGGCTTGTGTACTAAAACTTATTTCCGTACAGTAAAATGTAGAATTCTACGGATCGGTGCTGCATTTATTCACATTTTAGCAATTCACTAACAGGAGGCAGCATCTCCCGGGTCGTTTTATTCTCACTTTGACCAGGCAGATATTTTGCCTCCAGACGGCACCCTTAATATTGTACAGTCCGATCTTAGCAAGTTTTATGCCCGCCCACTCACCCTTTTTTTTCTTCGAGGATATGTCATTTACTAAAATTAATCTTACCTTAACAAGTACTAGCCCCACCCACCCGCCCTCTATTTTCTTAGAGGGTATGTCTTTGCCACAATCAGTCTTGTCTTACCAGGTACTAGCCCCACTCACCCACCCCCTCTCTTTGTGAGTTTGAGTTTAAGACTGATTTTGGCAAATAACATATCCCCTTAAAAAAGAGAGGGTGGGTGGGCGGGGCTAGTACTTGCTAAGATAAAACTGATTTTCGTAAATCATATACCCTCTAAGAAAAAAGAGGGTGGGTGGGTGGGGCTAATACCTGCTAAGTTAAAACTGATGAAATGAAATACCCTTTAAAAAAAGAGAAGAAATAATCTCGGGGGTCTCTGGTGTTTTCTTTGTGAAATTATTTGAAAAGATGTTGAGACCACTAGATGTTTTGCTTTTGAAAGAGTTTGTAAGAATCTTGGGATTCCTATATATATTTTTTTAATATGAAACAATCTTCGAGACTCCTTGTGTTTTGTTTTTGAAAAAAATTTAAAAAGACCTTGGAGTCTCCTTTTGCTTCTTTTTTCTTTCAGAATGTGAAAAATCTTGGGGATTCTATTTTTACAAGAATTTGAATGTCTTATGAGCTCTTTGTATTTAATTCTTTTTGGAAGAGTTTGAAGGAATCTTGAGGTTTCTTAATGTTTTTTTAGGACTTCAGGTGCTTTGTTTTCTAAAGAGTTTTTTTCTAAGAATGTGAAAGGATCTTGGGGTCACATAATGTTTTTTTACGTCAAGGACCCGACGATCTTCTTGATGGTTCTATTTTTGAAAGAAATTGAAATAATCTCGGTGGTCCTTGATGTTTTGTTTCTGAAAGAGTTTGGAAAGATCGTGAGGCCTCCTAATGTTTTGCTTTTGAAAGAGTTTGAAAGAATCTTGGGATCCCGTAGTGTTTTTTTATGTGAAACAATTTTCGGGAATCTTGCTTTATTTTTGAAAAAAATTGAAAAATGATCTTGAGGGCTCCTGGTGTTTTGTTTTTGAAAGAGTGTGAAAGAATTTTAGAGGCCCCTAAGCTATTTTTTAAGATTGTGATTTTTAAGCTTCTTGTATCTTATTTTTGAAGGAATTTCGAACTATCTTGAAGGCTTTTTTTTTTTTGTTTTTAGAGAATTTGAAAGAATCTTTGTTTTAAGAATATGAAAGGATCTTGTGGGCTGCGGCAATTTTATTTCAAATTGATATTTTCTTTTTGAAAGAGTGAAAGGTCCTTGATTTTTTGTTTTTTAATGTGAGAGAATCTTGAGGACACTTTTTGCAATTTTTTTAAGAATATGAAAAAATCTTGAGATCATATGGTGTTTTTTTATGTCAAGGATCCTTGAAGGTACTTGATTTTATTTTTTAAAGAACTTGAAATAACCTCGGGAATCCCCGATGCTTGGTTTTTGAAAGCATTTGAAAAGATCTTGACGGACCCTGGTGTTTTGCTTTTAATAGAGTTTGGAAGAATCTTGGGATTCCTTATGTTTTTTTTTTTGCCAAAATCAGTTTTATATTAACAAATACTAGCCCCGCCCACCCACCCCCCTATTCTTAAAGGGTATGTCATGTGCTAAAATCGGTCTTAAACTCAAACTTAAGAACGACAAGGTGGGTGGGGGGGCTAGTAGCTGGTAAGAAAAAACTGATTTTGGCAAATCACATACCCTCTAAGAAAAGAGAGGGCGGGTGGGTGGGGCCACTAGCTGCTAATACCTTTCTTCTCATAGTGTTTTGTGTTTGAAAGAGTTTGAAAAATTTTTAGGAAAAAAGCATTGTTTTTTTTCTGTACGAATCGTTTACCTGACCTGTTGGAATTATTATATCTGGTTCTTCTTACAAAGCGAATTTTATTTAACCCAGTAGGGAATTAAAATCTAAAGCGAATTTAGCACATAATTTGTAAGGAAACCATTATACATAATTTTGAGGTTCTAGGTATTCCTGTTTGGGAAGAATTTGGAAATGTTTTGGAGCCTCTAGTGTCTTTTTTAATATTAATTTATAATTAAATTTCTTAGAGGATACGTCATTTGCTAAAATCAGTCATATTTTAGCAGGTACTAGCCCCACCCACCCTTCCACCCCTTCTCTCTTTTAGAACGAATCTCATTTGCCAAAATCAGTTGTATCTTAGAAGGTACTAGCCCCACCCACCCTCCCTCTGTTTTCTTAGAAGGTATGTGATTTGCCAAAGTAAGCTTTACTTTAGCAGATACCTACCTGAACGTGCTCCCTGGACTGGCATTCTGAGTATTTTTTTTTTATTTAATTATTTCGTGTTAGAAAAACACTTACGAAAGAAAGATCACAAAGTTACTTAATTTTTGTTGTTCTGGTTGTTTCAGCCTCACATTTTTAAAATTCTAATAACAAAAAAATGTTTCTTCATAATTTAGCTTCTCAGGGACATCATGGAAAAATTGTTTAAATTATACCTGAACGTGCTCGCTGCGCTCGCATTCTAAGCGTTCTTATTTTGAAATTTAGTCTCAGAAATATTCAAGAAAAAGTCTAATTAGAGAGTCTATTTGGGTTCAATTGGAATGCGAGCTCAGCGAGCACGTTCCGGCAGCTGGGGTTTCTCCAACTTTAATATTTACAAACATTTTCAAGATTTACTTTTTTTTAGACACTAAAAAATTCTCTTAAATAATTTAGCTTCTCAAGGGCGCAAATGAGTATTTTTTTAAATTACACCTGAACGTGCTCGCTGCGCTCGCATTTTAAATGTGTATTTTGAGATTTATTTTTACAATTGAACCCAAACAATAACTCTAATTAGACTCTTTCTGGGATATTTCTAAGACAATCTGAAAAAAAGAACGTTCAGAACGCGAGCGCAGCGAGCACGTTCAGGTATAATTTAAAAAAATGTCCCTAGTTGTCCCCGAGAAGCTATATTATTATGAAAAATTTTTTGTTATTAAAAAATTGTTTTTTTTTTTAATTATTCGTCTGTGTACTGAGGAAGTTAAATTATTTACGAAAGAATTATTTAGTCTCAAAAAAAAATCTTGACAACCTTTATGACTATTGAAATTGGAGAAATTCTAGCTACCTGAGCGTGCTCGCTGCGCCCGCATTCAAAATGTGTATTTTTTAAAAACTAGTGATTTATTATTACAACTAAACAACTTCTGTAAGAGTCTTTATGGATTTTTTTAAGACTAAACTTAAAAAAAACTTTAAAATGTGAGCACAGCGAGCACCTTCAGGTATAATTTAAAAAAAATTCTCTTGGTGTCCCTGAGAAGCTATATTATTATGATAAATTTTTTGTTATTTAAAAATTTTTTTTTTTTAATTATTCGTCTGTGTACTGAGAAAGCTAAATTATTTACGAGAGAATTATTTAGTCTCAAAAAAAAACTTGTTCCTTTTTTGCTTAATATTTTGTCATTTTAACGGTTCTAGAATTTTTCGACGTACTCCCTCTTTTGGAAGATCGAAAAATTGGAAGATATAACAATGGAAAAAATCGGCAAATTTAGCAATCGAAAAATCGAAACATCGAAATCCCTATCAATCGAGAAACCGAAAAATGGAAAATTCTAATAATTGAACATTTTAAAAATCTGAAAAACTGAAAAATTGAACAATCAAAGTACTGCAAATTGATGAAACCGAAAAATATAAAATACAAAATATCGAACAATTAATATATCGAAAAAAAACTTTAAGAATGTAGACGTCTTGTTATTTTTGACAATTTGGAAATATTTGATTTGTTTGAATTTTTGATTTTTTGAAAAATTGAAAAATCCAGGAATTGGAAGATTCCCAAAATTGAAATGTTGGAAAGTCGAGAAATCCAAAAATTAGAAAAGCGAAAAATTGGATTAAAAAATTTAAAAATTTGGACATGGTAATATTAAAAAATAGCAAAATTGTAAAATGTAAAATGTGGGAACTCGAAAAATTGAAAAATCGAAAAATAGAGTGACTGAAAACTTGAAACATTGAAAAATCGAAATAGCCCAAACGAAAAATTAAACATTAAAAAATTAAAAATTGCAAAAAAGATCGAAAAATTGAAAGATATAACAATGGAAAAATCGGCAAATTTAGCAATCGAAACATCGAAATCTCTATCAATCGAGAAACCGAAAAATGGAAAAATCCAAAAATTGAAGATTTTAAAAATCCAAAAAACTGCAAAATTGAACAATCAAAGTAATGAAAATTGATGAAACCGAAAAATATAAAATACAAAATATCGAAAAATTAATATATGGAAAAAACTTTAAGAATGTTGATTGACCATTCATTCGTAAATATTTTTATGATACTAAATCAGGTATGGCTTAAAAAATTTTTCATTGTGTCCCTGACAAGCTAAATTATTAAGAAACATTTTTATGTTAAAAAGAATGTGAGTTTAAAAATTGTGATCACTAGAATGTTAGGACTGACCTGATCTGAATTGACTTGACTTGAATTGATCAGATTTACATTTAAATACATCTATAAGATTTGACGCAGAAAATGAAGTTATCTTATGGCAGTAGATTAACGTGTACAAAAATTAATACCGAATTTTTCGATTTTTTTGTAAATCACCAAAAAACATACGAATTTGAAGCATTTGATGCGTCGGAACTACTCAATCACAAACATGCATTAAAATCAACAATGACTCGACTACAATCAATACTTCATTCAACACGTCAAAAATGCCCCAATTCTTACTCAGCGAGTCATCCCTTTCCTCGTCCCCAGCCACCGCCAGGAGCCGATTCTTCGTAGGAGCGTGTGTCGGGGTTTCGTCAGTTTTCTGCTCCAGCCCTATTTCCATCGACCTCGCTTTGTTCTGCTGCTCCTTCGGAAACTTGACCTCCAGCGGCGCACTCTTGCATCCAAACAGCGTTTTCTTTCCCTTTGATAGATTCCGCGGGTTGTAGAGGTGGGGCGAGGGGGGCGCGTACGCCCGCTGCACCACCCTTATTCCCATGCGGACCGTCGTCTTGCGATGGAACTTCTCGTCGGCGCGATCAGCTGGAATCGAATCTAGGATGAAAGACGATCTACGGTATTGTTAATTTAGTAGTGAGCGAGACGTGACGCGGAGCGAGCGAGCCGTCCAGAAAAACAACTATATGTATTTGAAATAAAAATCCGTCTGATTTTCCAGAATGGAATAATAAGGTTAAATCTGCGGCTGCCTCGGCACGGAACAAAATCTATTTCCCTTTTATGAATAATGCATTAGGGCGGCATTCTATTAAAATGATCCTGTATTCAATATGTCTGCGTGTATACGTATAGGTTACGTATACTATATATAGAGAAATGAATTTCCGCTTCCGTTAATCAAGCTCCTGTCTTGCGAATTTCTCTGTTCGATTCAATTAACAGATAGGAAATCAGACTATGTCAGTTCGATTGAGTGGGAGATGGGTTGTGGTTGCAATCTAATCTGGAATGTGTTCGTGTGACCGACTGGTGACTTTATGGCCCGAGAAAATTTATAATTGCTGATCGTTAAGATGTCAACAGTTTACGGGCCGTCGGTGTGGAATTAATTTATAACAAGTTTCGAGCTTGTTTATATCAACTTATTTCGCAAGAGATTGGGAAAAACTTAGATGAAGTTCCGAGACGGTGGGTTGAAACGGAGTGTGAAAATAAAAAAGTGGGGAAATGAGGGCCGAGATGGTTTAATTACTAGGCGTTTTGTTAAGTAAACACTGCTTTAAATAACTTGGCGGATTTACTTGCAGTTTGTGTAGATTTGAGGGAAGGTGTTTCAACAATGGAGCTATTTTTAGAGGTGGAGACTGGGTATTTGATTAAACAGTGCGCCCGAATTTTTTCATTGTAGTGTACTGGATCCATAACCGGTTGCTAAAATTGAGGTCGTTGAATGTTTTGCGGTAACTCCGCGGTGCGTCGTTTATTCAAAATGTCGCTAAAACTTTTTTGCATTAAACGCTTCTACTTTTACGTGGGTCAAGTCGGTAATTTTTGTCTATTTAAGCGGGTGTATTTTTTCTAGAAATTTTCGGATTTATTGTTCAACAGATTGATACTGTTTTTAACAACTTTAGGTAAATTATGCAAATTTCCAGAATTGCAAAAAATGCTCTTCGAAAAACTGAAAAATCGAACAATTGAAAAATTGAAACATCGAAACGTTGATAAATCTAGAAACTAAGAAATAAAACAATAGTAAAAATCGAAGAATTGGAAAAATTCACAAAATTAAAATGTTGAAAAATTGAGAAATCGAAAACTTGAAAAATGTTAAAAGTCGCAAAATCGAAATACAAAGAAATTGAATAAAAAAATAGAAGAACTTAAAAACAAAAAAATGAAGAATCAAAAACTGAAAATCGAGAAATTACAACATCGAAAAATTGAAAAATTGAAAAATCCGAAAACTGAAGCATCTAAAAACTGAAAATTTGAGAAATTAAAACATTCCAAAAATGAAACATCGAGAAAAGAAATATAAAAAGATCGAGTAATAAAAAAATTGAGAAGTTAAAACATTGAAAAACTGTGAAATTGAAATGGCCCAAAATCGAAAAATCGAAACGTTGAAAGTTAAAAAATCGAAAAGTCAAAAATCGAATCAAAAAATCGTAAAATTGGAAAATGTACAATTTAAAAAAATCGAAATATTGAAAAATCAATACGCCAAAGAATCAGAAGTTCGAAAAAATAAAAATAGAAATATCGAAGAACTGAAAAACCAAAAAATCGAGAAATCGAAGCATTAGAAAATCGAAAATCCGAAAAGTCGAAAAATCAAAAAAGATAATAATTAAAAAATCTAAAATTTAAAAAAGCGGACAATTGAAAAACTGAGAAACTGAAAAATAGAGATATTAAAAAATTCCAAAACTGGAACATCGAGAAATGAAAAATCAAAATTATAATTTAAAATTTGAGAAAAATTGAAAAATAAGAAATATGGAAAAACTGAAAAACAAAGAAATAGAAACATCAAAAAATCGAAAAATTCAAATATTGAAAAATTAAAAATTGCAAAAATAAATAATGGAGAAATCGAAAAATCGAGAAATCGAAGCATCAGAAAATCGAAAATCCGAAAAGTCGAAAAATCAAAAAAGATAAAAATTAAAAAATCTAAAATTTAAAAAAGCGGACAATTGAAAAACTGAGAAACTGAAAAATAGAGATATTAATCAGAGATATTAAAAAATTCCAAAACTGGAACATCGAGAAATAAAAAATCAAAATGTCGAGAAATCGAGAAGTCGAAATATCGAAAAATTGAAAATTCGAAAAATAAAAATTATAATTTAAAATTTGAGAAAAATTGAAAAATAAGAAATATGGAAAAACTGAAAAACAAAGAAATAGAAACATCAAAAAATCGAAAAATTCAAATATTGAAAAATTAAAAATTGCAAAAATAAATAATCGAGAAATCGAAAAATCGAGAAATCGAAGCATCAGAAAATCGAAAATCCGAAAAGTCGAAAAATCAAAAAAGATAAAAATTAAAAAATCTAAAATTTAAAAAAGCGGACAATTGAAAAACTGAGAAACTGAAAAATAGAGATATTAATCAGAGATATTAAAAAATTCCAAAACTGGAACATCGAGAAGTAAAAAATCAAAATGTCGAGAAATGGAGAAGTCGAGATCGAAAAATTGAAAATTCGAAAAATAAAAATTATAATTTAAAATTTGAGAAAAATTGAAAAATAAGAAATATGGAAAAACTGAAAAACAGGAACAGAAACATCAAAAAATCGAAAAATTCAAATATTGAAAAATTAAAAATTGCAAAAATAAATAATCGAGAAATCGAAAAATCGAGAAATCGAAGCATCAGAAAATCGAAAATCCGAAAAGTTGAAGAGTCAAAAAAGATAAAAATTGAAAAATCTAAAATTTAAAAAAGCGAACAATTGAAAAACTGAGAAACTGAAAAATAGAGAAATTAAAAAATTCCAAAACTGGAACATCGAGAAAAGAAAAATCAAAATGTCGAGAAATCCAGAAGTCGAAATATCGAAAGATTAAAAAATCGAAAAATAAAAACTATAATTTAAAATTTGGGAATAATTGAAAAATAGAAATATGGAAAAACTGAAAAATGAAGAAATCGAAAATAAATAATCGGGAAATCGAAAAATCGAACTTGAAGAAAAATTGAATAATCGAAAAATTGAAAAATCCCAAAACTGGAACATTGGAAAATTGAGAAATCGATTATTTAATAAATCGGAAATTCGAAAAATCTAAAATTTAAAAAAAAGAAAAACTGAAGAATGGAAAAATTGAAAAATTGAAAAACTTAAAAATTGGTTATTCCAGAAATTGAGAAATCGAAAAACCCGGAATTTAGGAACTTCAAAAATTGAAAAATACTTAGAACAATTTAACAATCGAAAAATTGCAAAATCGAAAAAAACCGAAACGTCGATAAATCGAGAAATTGAAAAATGGAAAATTCCAAAAATTGAAAACCGAAAGAGTAAAAAATCCAGAAATAGAAAAATCTGAAATTCTGAAAACTGAAAATTTACAAATAAAACACCCAAAATCGAAGAGTCAAAAGATTGAAGAATCGAAATATTCAAAAATCTCAAAACTGAAACATTGAAAAATTGAGAAATCGATTATTCAATAAATCGAAAAGTTGAAGAATTAAAAAACTGAAAAATTGAGAAATGGAGAAATCGAAAAGTCGAAAAACCAGAAAATCGATTATTGAAAAAATTGAGAAATCAAAAAATCCTAACTTTAAAAATGTTAAAAATAGAAAAATAGAACAATTTAAAAATCGAAAAATTGAGAAATCGAAATAGCCCAAAATCGACAAATCGAAAATTAAAAATTAAAGACTTAAAAATAACAAAATCGATAATTTGAAAAATTGCAAAATTGAAAAAAAAAATCGTGCTATCGAAATGTGGATAAATCGAAAAATCGAATAATTATAAAACCGAAAAATCTAAAACTGAGATGTCGAAAAATCGGAGGAATCGATACATCAAAGAACTGAAAAAATCGAAAAAGTAAAAATCCAAAAATCGAAAAATTGAAAAGTCAAAAGATTGAAGAATCGAAATATCGAAAAATCCCAAAACTGAAATATCGAAAAATTGAAAAATCGAACAAAAATTTAAGAACCGAAAAATTCGAAAGAAGAAAAACTGAGAAATTGATTATTCAACAAATTGAGAAATGAAAAAATCCGAAATTAGAAACGTCAAAAAATAGAACAATCTAAAAATCGAAAAATCAAAAAACCGAAAAATCTAAAACCTAGAAGTTGAAAAATCGGAGATATCGAGACATTAAAAAACTGAAAAATATGAAATTTTAAAAATCGAAAATTTGAAAATCAAAAATCGAAACATTATAAAACTGAGAAATCGAAGGAATAGAGAAACCAAGAAGTCGAGAAATTGAAAACGAAAAACCAAAAAATCGATTATTCAATAAACTAAGAAATCGAAAAATTGAAGTCGAAGAAAAATTGAATAATCGAAAAATTGAAAAATCCCAAAACTGAAACATTAAAAAATTGAGAAATCGATTATTCAATAAATCGGAAATTCGAAAAGTCTGAAATTAAAAAAAAAAAAAACTGAAGAATGGAAAAATTGAAAAACTGAAAAATTGCTTATTCCAGAAATTGAGAAATCGAAAAATCCGGAATTTAGGAACGTCATAAATTGAAAAATACTTACAACAATTTAACAATCGAAAAATTGAGAAGTTGAAATAGACCAGAATCAAAAATCGAGTTAAAAATTGAAAACTCAAAAATTTAAAATAAAAAAAATCGATAAATTGAAAAATTGTAAAATCGAAAAAAAAAACCGAAACGTCGATAAATCGAGAAATCGAAAAATCGAAAATTCCTAGAATTGGAAAATCGAAAAAGTAAAAATTGAGAAATCGAAAAATCTGAAATTCTGAAAACTGAAAATTTATAAATAAAAAACCAAAAATCGAAAAGTCAAAAGATTGAAGAATCGAAATATTCAAAAATCGCAAAATTGAAACATTGAAAAATTAAGAAATCGATTATTCAATAAATCGAAAAGTTGAAGAATTAAAAAACTGAAAAATCGAGAAATGGAGAAATCGAAAAGTCGAAAAACCAGAAGGTTGATTATTGAAAAAATTGAGAAATCAAAAAATCTTAACTTTAAAAACGTTAAAAATTGAAAAATAGAACAATTTAAAAATTGAAAAATTGAGAAATCGACAAATCGAAAATTCAAAAATTTAAAAAATCGTAAAATTATAAAACCGAAAAATCTAAAACCGAGATGTCGAAAAATCGGAGGAATCGGTACATCAAAGAACTGAAGAATCTAAAATTTAAAATTCCAAAAATTGAAAAATCGAAAAAGCAAAAAATCAGGAAATCAAAAAATCTGGAATTTTAAAAACTGAAAATTTGAAAATCGAAAAATTGAAAAGCCAAGAGATTGTAGAATCGAAATATTGAAAAATCCCAAAACTGAAACAACGAAAAATTGAAAAATCGAACAAAAATTTAAGAACCGAAAAATTGGAAAATTATAAAATCTACAATTGAAAAATCAAAAATTAAAAAAACAAAAAATCGAGAAATTGAAAAATCGGAAAATCCCAAAACTGAAACATTGAAAAATTTAGAAATTGGATTATTCAATAAATCGAAAAGTCGAATGATTAAAGTCGAAAAATCGAAAATTAAAAAAAAATATATTGGAAATTTATAACTTTGAAAAACCGAAAACCTGAAGAATTAAAAAACTGAAAAATCGAGAATTGGAGAAGTCCAGAAATCGAAAAGTCGAAAAACCAGAAAATTGATTATTCGAGAAATTGAGAAATGTAAACATCGATAAACTTAAAAAACTGAAAAACCTAAAACCGTGAAGTCGAAAAATCGGAGATAGCGAGACATTAAAAAACTGATAAATATGAAATTTTAAAAATTAAAAACTGAAAATTTGAAAACCGAAAAATTGAAGAACCAAGAGATTGTAGAATCGAAATATTGAAAAATCCCAAAACTGAAATAAAGAAAAATTGAACAAAAATTTAAGAACCGAAAAATTGGAAAATTATAAAATCTACAATTGAAAAATCAAAAATTAAAAAAGCCAAAAATCGAGAAATTGAAAAATCGGAAAATCCCAAAACTGAAACATCGAAAAATTGAGAAATTCAATAAATCGAAAAGTCGAATGATCAAAGTCGAAAAATCGAAAATTAAAAAATAATATTGGAAATTTATAACTTTGAAAAATCGAAAACCTGAAGAATTAAAAAAATGAAAAATCGAGAAATGGAGAAGTCCAGAAATGGAAAAGTCGAAAAACCAGAAAATTGATTATTCGAGAAATTGAGAAATTTAAACATGGATGAAATTAAAAAACTGAAAAATCTAAAACCGTGAAGTCGAAAAATGGGAGATAGCGAGACATTAAAAAACTGAAAAATATGAAATTTTAAAAATTAAAGACTGAACATTTGAAAACCGAAAAATTGAAAAGCCAATAGATTGTAGAATCGAAATATTGAAAAATCCCAAAAACTGAAATAATGAAAAATTGAAAAATCTAACAAAAATTTAAGAACCGAAAAATTGGAAAATTATAAAATCTACAATTGAAAAATCAAAAATTAAAAAAGCAAAAAATTGAGATATTGAAAAGTCGGAAAATCCCAAAACTGAAACATTGAAAAATTGAGAAATTCAATAAATCGAAAAGTCGAATGATCAAAGTCGAAAAATCGAAAAAAAAATTGGAAATTTATAACTTTGAAAAATCGAAAACCTGAAGAATTAAAAAACTAAAAATCGAGAAATGGAGAAGTCCAGAAATCGAAAAGTCGGAAAACCAGAAAATTGATTATTCGAGAAATTGAGAAATTTAAACATGGATAAAATTAATAAACTGAAAAATATAAAACCGTGAAGTCGAAAAATCGGAGATAGCGAGACATTAAAAAACTGAAAAATATGAAATTTTAAAAATTAAAAACTGAAAATTTGAAAACCGAAAAATTGAAAAGCCAAGAGAATGAAGAATCGAAATATTGAAAAATCCCAAAACTGAAATAACGAAAAATTGAAAAATCGAACAAAAATGTAAGAATCGAAAAATTGGAAAATTATAAAATCTACAATTGAAAAATCAAAAATTAAAAAAACAAAAAATCGATAAATTGAAAAATCGGAAAATCCCAAAATTGCGACATTGAAAAATTGAGAAATTGATTATTCAATAAATCGAAAAGTGAAACGATCAAAGTCGTAAAATCGAAAATTAAAAAAAAATATTGGAAATTTATAACTTTAATAAATCGAAAACCTAAAGAATTAAAAAACTGAAAAATCGAGAAATGGAGAAGTCCAGAAATCGAAAAGTCGAAAAACCAGAAAATTGATTATTGGAGAAATTGAGAAATTTAAACATCGATAAAATTAAAAAGCTGAAAAATCTAAAAGCGTGAAGTCGAAAAATCGGAGATAGCGAAACATTAAAAGACTGAAAAATATGAAATTTTAAAAATTAAAATTTGAAAATCGAAAATCGAAACATTGAAAAACTGAGAAATCAAAGGAATAGAAAAACCAAGAGGTCGAGAAATTGAAAACGAAAACCAAAAAATCGAGTATTCAATAAACTAAGAAATTGAAAGATCGAAAATTGAGAAGTGTGAAAAATTGAAAAATCGAAAAATTGTTTTGTGTCTGAAATTTTGATTTTTTTCTAAAAATTTCGATGTTCAAGAAAAATGCAACACGGATTTATAAACCACAAATAACATTTATGTTGTAAAATATAGAAATGACGTCAGAAAAAATGCTCTCACAACCTAGAGATAGTAAAATGTTAGGTAAAAAAATAACAAAGAACAAAACCAAGGCAGATTCATAAGCCACAACTACAAGACTACATTATTTTATAAACGTACCCAGTAGTTTCGGATCTCACAACAGACAAACAACTCCAAGATCCTGCCTCTGGAGTTAGCTCAAAGAGCTGTCATTTACATTTACAGAACTAATATCAAGATCAAAAGTACGCCAGATCTCTAACAAAACTATTACAATTGAACCAGATCGAGCGTCATACAGTAGTGGATTGCCACGCTTGAACAAATTTAATAATCGACACAATTCAAAACTTTGTTCTACAATCCAAACCCTGCTGAAAAAATCTGTCAAAGCTTCATCGGAAGCTGCTATAACCGCAAAAATTAATAACGTCACAAACGCGTCTCTCTTTACCAATTTTTTGTTCCTTACAACTGTTGCCATCCTTGCGGAAATGCTTTCAGCGACAAAGCTCCACATTATTATAAATTTAATGCTGTACGTGAAAAGTTTCAAAACGAATTTTAGCGAAGTGTTAATATTTAATCGGCCGATTGCTATATTTAGAGTCGTGGGATGATTTTTTAGAGGATTAGAGTACAAACGAGGAAATTAATCTTCTTAGGGTGTTCAGAGATTCGGGATTTTTTCTATAATCGGAATTAGGTGTGTTACGATTGTTGTTTTTAATCACAGTCACTGCGTGAAAATGCGACTCCAATGGTAGGTAAATCGGTTATTCTTCCAGTATCTCCCGTTCTCGTCGTTTATTCATGGCAACATTTTATAATATGAAAGTTTTCCCATTCAGGCTGCTTTTCATAAATATCCTTTTATATCATGCCGAGAACGAATTTTCCATTACTTGCTTTGAAGGCGACACCAAATAAATCAATCACTAGAGTATTAAAAGACGAGTTGTGATTTCTGGAACGTCTGCATTTCATAGACCGGTTTCTGGAACTTCCAGAAATAATAGCCGCACCCACTAGACTCCGTCTGTCTTTTAAAAATTGACAGCACGGATGGATTTATCTCTATCTTTTGTGCGAGTGTAAACCACTTAAGCTTAAAAGCGTCTTGCACATGAACTCGATACTGTGTTGGTATTCGAATAAAATCATAGAGCGAATCCATTTTGCGCCTTGCACTCGCTATATTTAGGCCTGGGGGCGATCGATTACTTTGGCCTTTCACTTAACATATCACGATTTATATTAATTGAGGCAACCCGTCTTTATTGTGAGAGAGGTCTGCCTCCGGGGACTACACTTTTGGCAATTTAATTGAATTTTGCCTAATTTCTGCTGACTAGGGAAAATTGGGAACTGGTTCGAAATCGATTAGGGGGTGATAGTGTTCTGATAGAGTTTTTGGTATTGACTGGAATGCGACACCTTGACCTGGAAGTCTACTTTTGTCTGGACACAATTAGAAGTTTGCTCGATACGTTTTCGAACTAGAGGGAGCGTAAAACACATGTGAGCACATTTTTGTTGTTATGTTCACAAACAAAAAACGCTCAGGTTACGTTAGTTAAGGTCAGATCAATTCATATATTTTTTTAAACACTCTGTATTAACAATTCTATATTTAAAAATTATTGCTGATTATCTTCTGAATTTAAGGAAACTATAGCAATCTGAACATGCTCGCTGTGCGCGCGGTTTGATAAACTTTTATTCTCATAGAGGGTACTGGCGCCCGACCAACCGCCTCCCGTAGAAGGCGCCAAAATTTATTCCAAGCGTCCTGAACACCGTCCGCTTTATGACCATTGTGAAAGTACTTCTCAACCATAAAGACTTCAACTTTCAACGAAAAAGCCATTTTTCAATAGTAACGCAACGAAAGTTCTTTCCCACTTTCTTGGAAAAATTTTGAAAATTTCAAATTAATTTTTCATGTTTATTTGAATAGATGTCGTGACGGCAACTTCGGATTCGTAATTGGCGAACGATTATCCATGATTTGACACCAATTTTCAGTCGATTGAATCAATTTGAAGCATTTTTTTGTAAATTTTTTGAAAATTTTGAATTCACTTTTCGTGCTTATTGGAACAGATACCGTGACGGTGATTTTAGATTTGTAAGTAGTGGAAGGGTATCTACAATTTGACACCAATTCTCAGTCGATTGTAACCATTTTTAACAATTTTTTGGAAAAATTTTGAATACTGGAAGTCACACTGTTTTGGTTTTGCTAATTAGGTATACGAGCAATTTTTGTCTGTGTGTATTTTTTTTTTAATTTTCGCATTTATTTTTCAATAGATTGATAATGTTTTTAACAACTTTAGGTAAATTAATAGGTCTCTTTAGATCCTGTCAGATCCCTGCAAACCCTTTAAGCTTCTTCCAGTTTGTTTTAAAATTGTCTAGATTATCATAAATTTTCTCAGATTCTTCCAGAGATTCTCAGATGATCTGATTCATAGATTATTCTAGATTCTCAGATTCCGTCTGATTCGTTTCTATTATTTCCGATTTTATTAGATGTTTACTGGTTCTTTCCGATTTTTTATTTAGATTTTTTTTTATTCTCTCAGATTCCTCATATTCACTCAGATTCTCTCAGATGCTCCCAGATTCCCTCAGATTCCATCAGAATCATCCAGATTCTTTCACATCTTTTCAGATTACTTCAGCTTCCCTCGGATTTCCCTAGATTCTTCCAGAATTCCTCATAATTATTTTTTGCTTTCAAAGTCTCAAAATGGTACCGAATACTATGGCATAAAGTTTTTTAACAAGTTGTCCCATGACGTGCAAACTCTGTCCATGCGTAAATTCAAAATTACTTTGAAACAGTATTTGCTCTCAAAGGCTTTCTACACCTTTGAAGAGTTTCTCAATGATGTGTTGTACTTTTCAATTTAAATGTATTTAATTTTAATTTTGTATCTTGACTTATGCAAAAACCGCTGTAGTTTTTATGCACTAATAAACTTATTATTATTATTATTATTAAATCGTTCCAGGTATTTCCAAATCCTTCCAGATCCTTCCAAATTTTTCTGATTCTTTCTGTTTCTCCCATTCTCTTAGATTCCCTCAGATGTCAGATTTCTTCAGAATTTTTTTCCGATTCTCTCAGACGTCTGCGCTCTTTCAGATCATTTCCCATCCTTCCAGATCCTTCCAGACTTAAAAAAAAATCCAGACCACTTTAGATTCTGCAAACTGTCCCACATTCTTCCAGTTTGTACTAAACTTTTCCAAATTCTTTCGGATTCTCTCAGATTCTTCCAGTTTTTTCTAGATTAGATTCTTGTAGATTATTTCAAATTCCTTCAGATTCTTCTCGAATCTATCAAGTTTTCCCAAGTCCCCTCAGCTTAATACGGATTTCCTCACATTCTTTCACAATCTCTCATCATTTTTATCTCCTTCCAGATCGTTTCAGATCCTTTCAGTTCCTTCCAGACTCTTGACAAAAATTTTCCAGACCGATTTAGATCCTTTAAAATATCTGCAAACTTTTCCCGATTTTTATAGATTTTTCAAGAATTTTGTAGATCCTTCTAGATTCTTCCAGATTTTTCTAGATTCGTCTACAGAATCAGATTCTTTCAGAATTTCTCAGTTTCTTTTACATTCTCTCAAATTAGTCAAGTTCCCTCGGATTCCCTAAGATTGTCTCGTATTCCTTCAGATTCTTTTCGAATTTTTCAAATTCTCACAGATTCCTTCAATTTCTATCAGATTCCCTCACGTTCTTTCAGTAACCCTCACAATTTTTGTCTTCTTTCAGATTGTTTCAGGTTTTTTCAAATCCTTCGAGATACTTTCACATTTTTACGATTTTTTCTATTCTGTCTTTCAGATACTCTCACATTTTATAAGATTCTCTCAGATTCCTTAAGATTTTTTCCGATTAGCACAGATTCGCCGTTTAAATTGTTTCAGATCCTTAAAAAAATACAAATCGCTTTAGTTCCTTTCAGATCCCTGCAAACTCTTTTAGATTCGTTCAGTTTACTCTAAATTCTTTTAGATTTTCTCAGATTCTCACAGGTTTTTCCAGATATTCACAGATTATTCCAGTTTTTTCTAGATTCATCTAGATAATTCAAGATTTTCTCAGATTTCTTCTGATTATTTTCGCTTTTTTCCGATTCTAACCAGTTCTTTCGGATTTTTTATTCAGATTTTCTCAGATCCTCTCAGACTCGTAGATGCTCTCTGGTCTCCTCAGATTCCATCAGACTCATTCAGATTCTTTCACATTTTTTCAGATATTCTGAGATTTTATTCTGAATCCCTTCAAATTCCTTCTGATTTTTTTCAAATTTCTCTAAAATTCTTTAGATTATCATAAAGTTTCTCAGATTCTTTCAGAGATTCTCAGATTCCGTCTGATTCGTTTCTATTATTTCCGATTTTATTAGAATGTTACAGGTTCTTTCCGATTTTTTATTTAGATTTTTTTTTATTCTCTCAGATTCCTCATATTCTCTCAGATGCTCCCAGATTCCCTCAGATTCCATCAGAATCATCCAGATTCTTTCACATCTTTTCAGATTACTTCAGCTTCCCTCGGATTTCCCTAGATTCTTCCAGAATCCCTCATAATTATTTTTTGCTTTCAAATCGTTCCAGGTATTTCTAAATCTTTCCAGATCCTTCCAAATTTTTCCGATTCTTTCTGTTTCTCCCATTCTCTTAGATTCCCTCAGATTCTGTCAGATTTCTTCAGAATTTTTTTCCGATTCTCTCAGACGTCTGCGCTCTTTCAGATCATTTCCTATCCTTCCAGATCCTTCCAGATTTAAAAAAAATCCACACCACTTTAGATCCTTAAAAATTCCTGCAAACTGTTCCAGACTCTTCCAGTTTGTTCTAAACTTTTCCAGATTCTTTCGGATTCTCTCAGTTTCTTCCAGTTTTTTCTAGAGTAGATTCTTTCAGATTCCTTCAGATTCTTCTCGAATCTATCAAGTTTTCCCAAGTCCCCTCAGCTTATTACGGATTTCCTCACATTCTTCCACAATCCCTCATAATTTTTATCTCTTTCTAGATCGTTTCAGATCCTTCCAGTTCCTTCTAGACTCTTGATAAAAATTTTCCAGACCGATTTAGATCCTTTAAAATATCTGCAAACTTTTCCCGATTTTCATAGATTCTTCAAGAATTTTGTAGATTCTTCCAGATTTTTCTAGATTCGTCTACATTGTCGAGATTCTTCGCCATTCCTCATATTCTGTTAGAGTCAATCAGAATCCACCAGGTTTCCTCAAATTCTCTCAAGAGTCCTTTAAATGTCTCCGGATTCTCTCCGAATTTCTCTCAGGTTCTGTCAGATTCTCTCAGATTGATTCAAATTTTCCCAGATTCCTCCACCTTTACTCAGATTCCCTCAGGTTCTTTCAGTAACCCTCACAATTTTTGTCTCCTTTCAGATCGTTTCAGGTTTGTCCAAATCCTTCCAGATACTTTCACGTTTTTACGATTTTTTCAATTCTATCTTTCAGATACTCTCAAATTTTATCAATGCTCTCAGATTCCTTAAGATTTTTTCCCATTAGCACAGATTCGCCGTTCAGATTGTTTCAGATCCTTAAAAAAATACAAATCTCTTTAGTTCCTTTCAGATCCCTGCAGACTCTTTTAGATTCGTTCAGTTTACACCAAATTCTTCTAGATTATTTTAGATTCTCACAGGTCTTTCCAGATATTCACAGATTATTCCAGTTTTTTCTAGATTCATCTAGATAATTCAAGATTTTCTCAGATTTCTTCTGATTTTTTTCGCTTTTTTTCGATTCTAACCAGTTTTTTGGATTTTTTATTCAGATTTTCTCAGATCCTCCCAGACTCGTAGATGCTCTCAGGTTCCCTCAGATTGCATCAGACTCATTCAGATTCTTTCCCATTTTTTCAGATATTCTTAGATTTTATTCTGAATCCCTTCAAATTCCTTCTGATTTTTTTCGAATTTCTCTAAAATTCTTTAGACTATCATAAAGTTCCTCAGATTCTTCCAGAGATTCTCAGATGATCTGATTCATCTCGATTATTCTAGATTCTCAGATTCCGTTCGCCATTCCCCAGATTCTGTTAGAGTCAATCAGAATCCACCAGATATTCACAGATTATTCAAGTTTTTTTTAGATTCATGTAGATAATTCAAGATTTTCTCAGATTTCTTCTGATTATTTTCGGTTTTTTCCGATTCTAACCAGTTCTTTCGGATTTTTTATTCAGATTTTCTCAGATCGTCTCAGACTTTTATATGCTCTCAGGTTCCCTCAGATTCCATCAGACTCATCCAGGTTCTTTCACATTCTTTCAGATATTCTCAGATTTTATTCTGAATCCCTTCAAATTCCTTCTGATTTTTTTCGAATTTCTCAAGATCTCCTATATTCATCCAGCTTCTCTCGGATTCCCTCAGATTCTTCCAGACTCCCTCATAATTATTATCTTCGTTCAGATGGTCTCAGGTCTTTCCAAATCCTTCCAGATCCTTTCAAATTGTTCTTACCGATTCTTTATTCAAATTCTCTCAGATTCTCTCAGATTCCCTCAGATTCCTTCAGGTTCGCTCAGACTCCTACAGATTTTTTCACGTTCCCTTTTTTCTAGATTTTTGTAGAATATTCCAAATTCACCCAGATTATTTCAATTTCTTTGCTATCAGGTTTTCTCAGGTTCATTCAGCTTGTCATGAATGAATTCACATTTTTCCAGAATCATAGATTTCGACATTCCCCAAGTTCCTTCAAATTCTCCCAGATCCTTTCAGATTTTCTCAAATTCATGAAACGTGACACGAATTCTCAGTCCATTGAACCCTTTTTAGCAATTTTTTTTGAAAAATTTTCAAAATTTGATGTTGTGATGGCAATTTCGGATTCGTAATTGACGAACGATTGTCTAGAATTTGGCACCAATTTTCAGTCGATTGAAACAATTTGAAGCAATTTTTTGGAAAATTTTTGAACATTGGAAGCCACACTGCTTTAGTTTTGGTAATGAGGTATATGAACAATTTTTTCAGTGGGTGTATTTTTTCTAGAAATTTTCGCATTTATTTTTCAATAGATTGATAATGTTTTTAACAACTTTAGGTAAATTATGCTAATTTTGATGCAGTTACCATTTTTTTACAATATTTATAACAAGTCAAATCTTTTCTGGTATTAAAAATTACACATTTTTCACTTGTTTCGGTTTCTAGAATTTCAAAAAAATGCTTTTGGAAAAATTGAAGAATCGAACAACAGAAAATCGTTAAATCGAGAAAGTGAGAACTCAAAAATGTAAAAAATCGATGAATTGAAAATTAAAAAAATCAAAAATTTTTAAAATTGAAAAATTGAAAAATCAAGCAACCGAGAAATCCAGAGATTGAAAAAACTCCCAGAACTGAAAAAATATTGAAAAATGTCGAAAAATTTAAAAAATCGAAAAACCGAGATGTCAAGAATGGAATCAAAAAATCGCAAAATCGAAAAGCCGAAAAGTCGAAAAATCGAAAAACTAAAAACTTGAGAAATTGAAAAATTCCAAAACTGAATCATCCGTAAAAGAATCATCAAGAATCGAGAAATCAAAAAATTCCAGAACTCAAAAATTGAAAAATTTGGAATTAAAAACATTTAGGTATAGAAGAGTCATCCTGTGTAAGAAAATATAAAAAATATTAGTGCAATGATAAATTAAAGAAAAAAAAAACGGAGCTTTATCTTATGAAAAAAGTCAAAACGTCAAAATTTTGACTTTTTAATTGGTAAAGTTTGGAGATTGGAAAAACTCGGTGTGACTATTATTATATATGTTTTATGTGACCAAAGAGAATCTCTGAGTACTCTCCACGAGGTCAATATTCATAATTGACCCAACGAACCGTACATATGTTCCAAATAACGAGTTAAATAGGTTAGTGCAATGCAGAAATTGGTCAACGCAAATAGAAAAAACACAATAATATAATTTAATTATAGTATCATTCCCGTTTCCACAACCACCCTTTTTACTATTAATGGAATAAATAATTAGCCCAATAATCTCCCGCCTGGCTACCCATTGTGCCTTCCTCAATCGATAATAATTACATCTTGCCCGACACGACCCGCGTACAGAACAACCCTCCCAATAAGCATTGTCTTCCCCAATCCCGCTAAACCTCCCTTCGTCACCTGCAAGACGTTCCACAATATTTACTTATAGCGTGACAAAACACCCGTTGACCGTTTTCTTTCAATCCGCACGGTCAATAACGATGCACCTTGAAAAGTCCGGGTCGATTTCGGATTTAGGTCACAGCATTTTACTTTTCTCGCTGATGAAGCTATTTAGCAAATTCGCTTTAGAGAGCCGATTTTGGCTCATTTATTACTTCGAAATGAAGAGCGAGCCTCGTTTGCTACGGTTCTTACAAGAAAATTATTCATTAGGTTTACTAAATTTGCATTAATTAAGAAATTTCATTTTGTCATGATTCGGGGGCGGCGCTGAGCTTTGACATAGTAATTTGTTACCAGCAAGAAGGCCCGATTTAGCATTGTATAGGGTTATTAACGGGCGCGTGTTGCTTTGATTGAGAGATGACACTAATTTTTTTTTTAATTTTGGAGAAATCTGTTCTTCATTAAAGATATTTGTTGACGAGAGTCTAACATGTCTGTTTGAATCGAGGTCTGATTGAGAAAGGAGCTCAAACCCAGCATTTCTATGAAGAGATTATTACCCTTCGCAGTGAAATCGGTATGTTATGAAGTCGTTTTCTGGCTCAAAACTTAACCAACTGTTTCCGAACTGATACATAGGTTGACTGATTCTCTATTAAAATGATCTCTAAGGTGTTTTACAGTAAAACAATTCCACACGAATTTTCCAAAACCTGCATCTGTTAAATGGTAAGCTGCAATTACTCGAAAATACTAATTTCCAGCTTCATCTCATAAACTTACAAATTATCTCTCGCTTACAAACCACCTGCCAAAGTCCCTGCTTACTCCGTCCGCGTTTTTGATATATCGACCCGTGATAAATCCTCCATCAACTTTTAATTAACGCCTGTGTGTTTTAATTACTACAATAATTTAACAGTCTCATCTCGCAAACTTTACCACCTCGCTAATGTTTGCTCGGATTTAACACACTAGTAGCTGTTGAACTTGAGCCGGCTCGGGTGATTCGTGCTAACCACTTGTGTTAATCCATGACAGCTAAAGCACATATCTACACACTCCTGCTAAAAATAGACCGGATTCTGGACTCTGGACTCCGGGTCGTGTCTGCGTAATGAAAATTTCAGGACAACTGTTGCACGGGAATTGTCTGGATTTCCTTTGTTTCACCTTTATCCTCTGTACAATATATTCGCTGAATTTACAACAGTGTCAAGTGTCGCTTTAACAGGCACTACAAAGCACGAAACCCAAAAATAAACGTTATTTTTTAATAAAATCGTGAATCTTAACACTTCCTTTTAATTAATTTCCCCGTCTACGATCAAAGAAAAAGAGAATAAATTAATTTTGCCGTTCAAAATGGTTCGTGATTGTGTTTTGTTACAGGAAAAAACGACGCCCTCGCAATGAAAATGTAAATTAAAACAAATTTACTCGAAATGAAAAACAAACAACTAAATTGTAACGGCGTAGTCGCGATAGTTCCATTATCGAAAATTGCTTCGTTTATTGCAATCTCGGAAGCAATTAACACGTTAATATTGGTAACAAGATGAGCACAAAACGTGAGGAAAAATTTTATTGCAACTTATAGCGAGATTCGGAACGCCGTCATTCATTTATCTCTCGAGGAAAATTGTGTTTCTTATTCATAACATCGACTTCGGAGTATTAGGTTCTAGGGAAATCTATGCGATTGAAGCGAGGCAGACGGGCATTTCAAGCTCGAAGTACAATTTTCTTTATAAAATATTTTCCGGTGTTTGAAGGTTATAGTTTCGAATATCGTGTCGAGAATCGCCAGAAATGAAAAAGTGAACAGAAATTGGTAAGAATTTTTCAATAAGCGAAATTACTTAAAAAAAATGTTCGAAGGTTGTCATTTCTAAATTGTTCAATTTTTCATATTTTTTGTTTCAATTTTTCAACTTCTGAATTTTCCTATTTTTAGACTGCTATTTTACTCGAGTTTTCAATATTTCAATTTTTCGTTTCGAAATCTCGGAGACTACATGTGTAATTTTTTTTTCTAGAAACCGAAAGAATCTCAGGGTCCTTTGTGATTTTTTTTTGAAGAAGAAGATGAAAGAATCTCGGGGGATAAAAGTGATATTTTTTTTCTAAAAGGTGAAAGAATCTCGGGCTCCCCTAATGTTTAGTTTTTTTTGACAAGCTTAGTGGGTCCAAGCATATTTTTTTTTCTAAAATGGGAACGAACCTTGAAGTCCTTTAAGATTTTTTTTGAAGAAGAAGAAGATGAAAGAATCTCGGGGCTACAAGTGTTATTTTTTTCTAGAAGACATTAAAAATTTCGTATTCCCTACGGTTTTTTTTACGAAGTTGAAATAATCTCAGGGGCTACAAGTGTTATTTTTTCTAAAAGGCGAACCAATCTCGAGGTTCTCTAATCTACGGGGCTACAAATGTTTTTTTTTCTGAAAGGTTAAAGTTTCTCAGGATCTCTGTGTGACTTTTTCTGGAGAAGATGCACAAATCTCGGGGGCTACAGGTGTTCATTTTTTTCTAAAAAGGAGAACGAATCTTGAGGTTTCCTTGCGTTTTTTTTTGAGCAGACGAGATAATTTCGGGGGCTCTAAGTGCTATTTTTTTTAAGGTGGAAAAATGTCGGGTTCCTCTAGGGGTTTTTCTAGAAAGCTGAGAGAATGTCGGGGGCTACAAGTGTTATTTTTTCCTAAAAGGCAAACGAATCTCGGATTTCCCTTATTGCTTTTTATGATAAGATGAAATATACTCGGGAGCTACAAGTGTTATTTTTTTTAAGTCGAAAAAATCACGGGGTTCGCTCTGTTTTTTAGATAAACTGAAAGAAACTCGTGGCTATAAGTGATATATTTTTTTTTAACCGACGAATCTCGGAGTCTTCTTCTGATTTTTTTTGAAGAAAATGAAAATATCTCGCGGGCTATAAGTGTTATTTTTTCTAGAAGGCATAAGAATTTCGGAGTTCCCTAGGGTTTTTTTTAGGAAGTTGAAAGAATCTCGGGGTCTTCTACTGTTATTTTTTCTAAAAGGCGAACGAATCTCAAGGTTCCCTTGTAATTTTTTTGGGGGAGAATACGAAAGAATCTAAGGGGCTATAAGTGTTATTTTTTCTTTTGGGGTCTCCTTGCGATTTTTTTTTGAAGAAGATGCAAGAATCTCGGGGGCTACAGATGTTACATTTTTTTAAAAGGCATAAGAATTTCGGAGTTCCCTAAAGTTTTTTTTAGGCAGTTGAACGAATTTCGAGGTTTCAAGTGTTATTTTTTCCTAAAAGGCAAACGAATCTCGGAGTCGCCTTGTTGCGTTTTTCAATAAGATGAAAGAATCTCAGGAGCTATAAGTGTTATTTCTTTCTGAAAGGCTAAAAAATCTCGGGGCTCCCTTGTGATTTTTTGGAGAAGATGAAAAAATCACGGGGGCTATAAGTGTTATTTTTTTCTGAATGGTTAAAGAATCTCGGGGTCTACTTGTGATTTTTTTTTGAGAAGCAGAAAAGAATCTCGAGGCTACAAGTGTTATTTTTTTCTAAAACGCGAACCAATCTCGAAGTCTTGCGATTTTTTTTTTGGAGAAGGTGAAAGTATCTCGGGGGCTATAAGTGTTATTTTTTTATTAAAGGCCAAAGAATTTTGGGGTCTTCTTGTGATTTTTTTTGAAGAAAATGCAAGAATCTCGGGGGCTGCAGGTGTTACATTTTTCTAAAATGCATAAGACTTTCGGAGTTCCCTAAAGTTTTTTTTAGTCAGTTGAACGAATTTCGGGGCTTCAAATGTTATTTTTTCTTAAAAGGCGAACGAATCTCGGAGTCCCCTTGTTGCGCTTTTTAATAAGATGAAAGAATCTCGGGAGCTATAAGTATTATTTCTTTCTGAAAGGCTAAAAATCTCGGGGCCCCTTGTGATTTTTTGGAGAAGATGAAAAAATCACGGGGGCCATAAGTGTTATTTTTTTCTGGAAAGCTAAAAAATCTCAGGAACCCTTGTGATTTTTTTTTTGAGAAGCAGAAAAGAATCTCGGGGCTACAAGTGTTAATCTCGAGGTTCCCTTGTGATTTTTTTATTTTTTGAGAAGTTGCAAGAATCTCGGGGGCTACAAGTGTTACTTTTTTTCTAGAGGGCATAAGAATTTCGGAGTTCTCTAGAGTCTGTTTTAGGAATTTGAAAGAATCTCGTGGCTAAAAGTGTTACTTTTTCTAAAAGCCGAATGAATCTCGAGGTTTCCTTGTGATTTTTTTTGTGGAGAATACGAAAGAATCTAAGGAGCTATAAGTGTTAATTTTTTGTGAAAGGCTCAAGAATCTTGAGGTCTCCGTGTGTTTTTTTTTTTTTTGACAAGATACAAGGATCTGGGGGGCTACAAGTGTTATTTTTTTCTAGAAGGCGAAAGAATCTCAGGATTTCCTTTTTGGAGAAGATGATAGAATCGTGGTGTGCCTTTGTTTTTGTCTTTTCGAGAAGGTGAAAGAATCTGGGGGCTATAAGTGTAATTTTTTTTCTAAAAGGCAAACGAATGTTGATGCGTACAAGTGTTTTTTTTTTTTCTAAAAGGCGAAACAATTTCGGGGTTCTCTTGTAAATTTTTTTGGAGAAACTGAAAGAATCTCGGAGGCTACATGTGTATTTTTTTTTTCTAGAAACCGAAAGAATTTCAGGGTCCTTTTGGGATTTTTTGAGAGAATCTAAAATGCGAATGAACCTTGGAGTCCCTTTAAGATTATTTTTGAAGGAGGATACAAGTGTTATTTTTTTTCTAGAAGGCGAAAGAATCTCAGGGTCCCTTTGTGATTTTTTCTTTTGGAGAAAATGAAAGAATCACGGGCTCTCTTAGCGTTTCTTTCTTTTTTTTTTTAGAAAGCTGAAAAATGTTGAGGGCCTCAAATGTTATTTTTTTCTAAAAGGCGAAAGAATCTCGGATGTTACAAGTGTTATTTTTTTCTAGATGGCCTTGTGATGACCTGACCTGAGATGAGATGACCTGACCTGACCTGACCTGACCTGAGTCTTCATCTCTTTATGTTTATACTAACGGATCTGTTCCTCCACGGTAAGCTTACCATCTCCTGAGCTGGAGATGGGTCATGGGTTCCTTGTGGTAAATACATGGATGCTATTATCAGTTGATCTTCGCCCCAAATTGAAACATTTTCAACATTCATTATAAGATACTAGCAAAATAAATATATTCAAATAACACGTGTTTATTTCGTTGTCCTGAAAAGGCTCTATTTTGACATGTCTATCAAAGACCCGATTACCACCAACACCGTCAACCCGTTTTTAAATTACGCCGAAAATTACAGAGAAACCCATTCCGGAAAACCTCTTTCACACTCACTTACCCACATAAGCCCTGACGTCATAGCTGGTCCCAATGGGCGCACCGTTATACTCCTTCGCCGGTACCAGCTGAACACTCGGTGGTGCCAGCGGCGTGATCTCCATACTAAAAGCATACGCGTTGCTGCCTAGACGTTTCAGTAATGCGTCCTGAAACACGAAAAACTCTACAGTAATTAAGAGTCGACGAGCCTGAAATTCATTAAATTGCAGCCTGCGAAAACAGTTTGTCGCATGAATGAAAATTTGTTCTTTGCTGTACGCCCGTATGCATATTTTAATTGCAACTACTACAATACGAAGTGGTTAATGGAAGCAAAATCGTGCTGATTAGAGTTTTATTGTCGTCGGAATTTGAATGGAACTGCGATTATCTAGGTGCGTTTTAGAGCGAAAAAGTGGCTAATTTGCTTAGGGAGCATTAGCTGAGTTGGCGTTGTTTAAATTTAGATCCATTCAGTGAATCAAGGGGGGAGGGTCTCCCATTTTTCTCGAGTTATTGATTGTAGATTCTGCGAATTCGTTACTCAAGTTTCACAAAAGCAAGGGGCGCATAACTGGAGTGCAGGCAGGGGAGACACACGTGGAGACTTTTCAAACGGGGGACCGGAATTTGTTGACTGTACACGCTAGAAAGCGTCAGAAAGTATCAAATATACTAAGAAGTTAAGTTATTAAAGTCATCCATCACTCGGATAGCGTTAATTAATTTTTTTATCCGAAAACTGTAATCAATATCAGTTATTCTCAAAATAGCTGACTGCTTGTTAAATTTAATTAGGATCTCCATTAGACTTGAATTTTTTGTAAAATCGATTGTGTTACATACAAAAAATTAACTAGTTCAGTACTAATTATAACGCGGGTTCGTCGACATCCAAATAGTGAAACCCTATCATATTTAGTCGCTAATAATCGACGCTTAATTAACACACCCCAAAACAGCAAACTGAACGACGATTTTACTGAAATTGCCACTCAAAGTGATTTTAGCAATTTTTTATTCATTAAAGTTAAAGTGCAGCAGTTTGCCCCACGAAGCAGAAGAACTTTAATTAAAATGTTCCGCTTAATGACTCATTATTATTTTAACCACATGTTCGTTAGTTTTCGCAAAGCACGAAAATGCAACGTTACGAGATATAAAACAGAATTATTTCAAACATGTTCCGTTGTTACGAACATGAATATTATGTTCGTTATTGTAATAACTTGTTAAGCTTACGAGTACTTGCTGCAAATGACGTTTCAGCTGTTTGCCACAAGTTCGCATTCGAGCGAATTCAGTTATACGACGAAGTTAAGCGACTTTGAAATACTCAAGAAATACCGGTCGTTGCATTAGAGAGCAGACGAGAATTTCAATGTAATTAGGTTTTTTGGGACGAAAAGATGCGGGTTTTTGCAGCTTTTGTCTCAAGAAGTAATGTGTATATTAATCTGGGAGATCCCTAGTGAATTTTGAAAGAATCTGCAAGAATCTCTGGAGTTCATGGTATCATATTTTTGAAAGAATTCGAAAGAATCTTCGAAGGGTCTTGGTTTTTTTTGTCTTAGAAAATTCCAAAGAACCTTGCGGATTCCTAACGCATTTTTAAAAGAATTCGAAAGAATGTTGAGGAGTGTTTAATTTTGAAAGAATTTAGAAGAATCTCGGCAGTCCATGGTGTTTTATTTTTGAAAAAATTCAAAAAAACGGTTGGGCTTTATTTTTAAAAGAATCTTGTAGACCAATCGCGGTTTATTTTTCAAAGAATTTGAATCTTCGGGGCTTTTGAAGTTGTATTAAAAAAAAATCGTAAGAATTTTGGGAACTCTTGTTATTTTTCTTAGTGAATTTGAAAGAACTTTTAGACCCCCTAGTGCTTTAATTTTGAAAGAACCTGAGAGAATCTGGGTCGTCGATGGTGTTTTATTTTTGAAAAAAAAAAAAACAAAAAATGGATTGTTTGGAACTTTTAGTGTTTAATTTTTCAAAGCATTTGAAAGAACCTTGGGGGTCTTGGAGTTGTATTCAACAAAAAATCATAAGAATCTTGGGAGCCTTTGATGTTTTTATTTCAATTAATTTGAAAGAACTGGGAGAAAGAATCTCTGAAGTCCATTGTGTTACATTTTTAAAAGAATTTGAAATCATCTTTTGTGTGGGTCTTGGTTTTTGTCTTAGAGAATTCCAAGGAACCTTGCGGATACCTAGCATATTTTTAAAAGAATTCGAAAGAATCCTGAGAAGCTGTGGTGTTTAATTTTGAAAGAATTTAAAAGAATATCGGCAGTCTATGGTGTTTTATTTTTGAAAAAATTCGAAAAAAATGTTAGGTTTTACTTCTGAAAGAATCTCGGGGAGCCCTCGTGTTTTATTTTCAAAGAATTTAAAAACAAATTCGGGGCCTTTGGAATTGTATTAAAAAAATTGAAAGAATCTTGCAAACCCTTGATTTTTTATTCAGTGAATTCGAAAGTACTTGGAGACCTCCTAGTGCTATAATTCTGAAAGAATTTGAAAGAATCTGGGGCGTCGATGGCGTTTAATTTTTGAAAAAATTCGAAAAAATTTTGGGGACTTCGGTCTTTTATTTTTGAAAGAATTCGAAAGAACCTTGGGGGACATGGAGTGGTACTTAACAAAAAAAATCACAAAAATCTTGGGAGCTTTTCATGTTTCTTTTTTCTCAAATAATAATTCGAAAAAACTGGGCGACCCCTAGTGAATTTTGAAAGAATCTGAAAGAACCTCTGGAGTCCATGGTGTTATATTTTTGAAAGAATTCGAAAGAGTCTTTTTTCTCAATGCATTCGAAAGAACTGAGAACTTGAAAGAATCTTAAGAGCTTCTAGTGTTTTGTCTTGAAAGAATCTCTGGAGTCCATGGTATTATATTTTTGAAAGAATCTTGAGGGATCTTGAAGTTTTATTCAAAAAGAATGGAAAAATATTGGGGGCCGTAGATGTTTTTTCTTAATGAGTTCGAAAGAACTTGGAGATCCTTAATGGTTTAATGTTTTTAATGAATTCATTCGAAAAAATTGGGAGACCCCTAGTGAATTTTGATAGAATCTGTAAGAATCTCTGGACTCCATGGTGTTATATTTTTAAAACAATTCGAAAGAATCTTGAAGAGTGTTTAATTTTGAAGGAATTTAGAAGAATCTCGGCTTTCCATAGTGTTTTATTTTTGAAAAAATTCGAAACAAATTTTGTGTTTTATTTTTCAAAGAATTTGAAAATTTTCGGGACCTTTGGAGTGGTATTAAAAATAAATCGAAAGTATCTTGGGAAACCTTAATCTTTTTTCTGAGTGAATTTGGAAGAACTGGGAAACCCCGTAGTGGTTTAATTTTGAAAAAATCTGGGGCATCGTTGGTATTTTATTTTTGAAAAAAATTCGAAAAGTCTTGGGAGCCTTTGATTTTTTTTCTCAATTAATTCGAAAGACCCTTGATGAATTTTGAAAGAATTTGAAAGAATCTCTGGAGTCTATGGTGTTGAATTTTTAAAAGAATTCGAAAAAATCTTGAGGAGCTGTGATGTTTTATTTTTAAAGAATTTAAAGAACCTCGACAGTCCAAGGTATTTTATTTTTTAAAAATTCGAAAAATCTTGCTGGAGTCTTGTTTTTGAAAGAAGAATTTTGGGAGCCTTTGGTGTTTTGCTTTTCAAAAAATCTGAAAGAATCTCGAAAGTTCCTAGTGTTATATTCCCGGAATAAAATTTCCGAAATATTCGGTTTGAAAGTCGAATTAAAAAAAACCCAAAAATTTGTCATATTTCAGTTGGCGATTCTCGAAAAATGAAAAAAAAAATAGATAGTGAAAAGTAGAGATTTTTAAAACACGTGTAATGTTTATTAATGTTCACGTTTTTTTAATTCCCGATTTCACATTCATTCCAACAAATAAAAATCATTCATTGCTCTCTTTACACCGTCCCGACGTGTGTATCACCCACTTTTTAGCCAACATTTTCCGTTTATTCCACATTTCCTCCGCTAAAACACAACCTCGCGTCACTTTTTATGGCCACCAATTCAATTTTTCTCCCGTAAAGCTCATTTAATCTCTCCCTTCGAGAAAACTGTCGAAACTAACAACACAGTCGCCCCATCAAGTAAAAAATTCGATTTACCCTGAAAAAGTCCCAATCGACTTGTTGCTACAAGCTCCTTACACGCCATCATCCCACCCCCTAATCAGCCTCAGCCCTATAATTAAAGTCCACTTCAACCCCGACAATAAAGTTCAAGTCACTCCGTTTTCTACCCTTAGACATCAATTAATCGTTAGAACGCGCCGCTAATCAAAGTAGCGCATCAGTCTAATTAAATCGTTTCGTTCGCACACAGTCCGTTAACCCTTTTGAAGGTGTAACGTAAGTTCTTGCGTTTGTTTTTTCCACCCCTGTTTTCTCAACTTTTATACCCCAATAAAAATAGTTGGGATAGAGTTGTAAGGGCGAAAGTCTGAACGTTTATCCTGCGGTTGTTGGAATCCATCTGTAGGATTGAGGGAAAGATTTAATGGAGGGGTGGAACGTATTGGTGACGTTTCGAGAGGAAGGGGTGGAAGTAATGAGATTTTCTTGTTAATTTAAGATATTAGTCGAGGATCATGTCGCAAGCGGTGCTGAATTATTGCTCGGAAGAGAAATAGCACTTTGTACTAACTTTCCAATTCAACCGAGTTTGCGGGATACAACTTACGTACTTTTTTCTGAACATTACATTAAAAGTTAAACTAGGTTTTGTGTTAAGTAGGAAGCCGAAGCCACAAATTACTGCTAGAAAAATAATCGAGTCTGTTCAACTCTGACCTATAAATGCACATTCATTGTTCAATTTGGCTCGAAACTTACTCAGAACTTGTTTCTTTATCGCCAGACAGATTATAGTATGGAATTAGCGTGAATGTGCAATGGGTTCCCCAACTTTCGAAGTGACCTACAAACTTGTTCAACAAAGGACAATTCAACACCCAGAGGGTAATCAATAAGCTATAATTGACGCCTATTGGCTCGTCATAGTTAACGCACTGATTAGAATCTAGACTTTTAATGATTAATAGAGGGTATAAAAGCCAACTTGTCAAGATTGATGGGAAGATTGACTTTGTTTGTCTCCGGAAGTGTTTACCGTTGTAATTAGATAAAAAGAGGAGGAAAAAGTGAAAATGCAAACCCATGTTTGAGTGGAGCGCTTAAATTCGGATAAAAAAAATACAGGTTGCCGGTTTTTCCATTTATTAATTAAAAATCCTCAGCTTGTTTGTTTTCAATTCGTAAATCCGCATAATTTTTTATTATCCGTGTTAGATTAAGCTTTCAAATAATTTTGCTTTGTCACTATAAAATAACATACTTGTAGTTTATGATTCCGCTTGGATTTTGTTCATTTTTATTATAATTCTTATTCTTTGGACACAGTTGATTTCATTTTCGTATTTTTTTTACTCAGGAATAATAATAATTGCTATATTTTGATTTCTCCCCACTATGCGAATCGAGTATCCAATATGGCCACATTCGAACATTAGTTAGACATATTTTTGTAGATTTTGGCTTCCAGAAGTTATTTTCGGCCTCATTTTTTCGAAAATTCGTATCATTTTAAAAAATTTGGTTTTAAAACCGACTATTTCGCAACCATAAACGTGCTACATTTTTAAAATCACAGTTTTTCAGTATGAAAATTGTAAATTTTTTTGACCACATCCAAAATTTCCAAAATCGCCAATCGAAATTAGCCATTTTCTGGATTTTTAAAAAACTTGATTTTCATACCGAATATGTCGAAAATGTCGGTCCTGGAATATAACACGCTATATTTTTTGAATCAGCAAGTAGAGCTCTGTACATCAAAAATATTTTGTGAATTTTTAGGGAATATTTTTAAAATCACAGTTTTTCAGTATGAAAATTGTTACATTTTTTGACCACATCCGAAATTTCCAAAATCGTCAATTGAAATTAGCGACTTTTTGGATTTTTAAAAAGCCTTTTGAAAATCTTGGTCTGGGACCATCAACACGTCATATTTTTCGAATCACCCTGTCGAAATCCATATCTCACAATTTTTTGTGATTTTTAACAACCATTTCCAAAAACGTCAATTTTTCAAAATTTTTCCCCATTATCATTTGATAATATTTATTTGACCCTTTTCCAACCATCTCCGAAAATTACACAAAGGGATTTTTTTTGTAAACTTCAACTTCGAATGGCAATTTTGGCTTAATTTTTTCGAAAATTTCCAGAAAAAATTTGATTTGGAAACCGAATATATCCAAAAATTTGGTGCAACAACATAATATTCGATATACATGAAAATTTCGACTTTTTTTGACTTCAATCTCAAGAAGTCATTTTCGGCTTCATTTTTTCAAAAATTGCCATCAGTTTCCCACAATCGTTATATTTTTTGAATCAACACGTCAAGCTATATATCACAGACATTTTTGTGAACTTTTTTTGTGAACTCTTTTAAAATGACAATTTTTCAATATGAAAATTTAGACTTTTCTTTGACCACATTTGAAAAAAAGCCAAAGATCTTTCTTTTTAGATTCTAGCCTCCAAAAGTTACTTCGGCCTTATCTCTTCGAAAATTCCTACCATTCTTCCGCAATCGCTAGTTGAATTATGTCAAATTTAGGATTTTTAAAAAATTTCATTTTCAAACCGAATATTTCACAAAATTGGTCCTGAACTATCAACGTGTTACTTTTTTGAATCAGCAGCTATATCACAGAATTTTTTGTAGATTTTTAGAAAACTTTTTTAAAATCACGTTATATTTTTCGAATCGCCCTGTCGAAATCCATATTTCACAATTTTTTGTGAATTTTTAAGAAACGTTTGCTAAAACCTCAATTTTTCTTGCCTATTATCAAATTTTTGACCTTTTTCCGATCACCTCCGAAAATTATCCAAAAGGATTTTTTCGTAGACTTCAACTTCGAAAGGCAACTTTGGCTTAATTTTTTCAAAAATTCATTCCGTTTTTCCAGAACTGTCTATATGAAATTTGTCAATTTTGGAAATGTTCAGAAATTTGATTTTCATACCGAATATTTCCAAAAATATGTACGGTATATTTTTCGAATGAAGACGTTGAGCTCTATATACCAGACTTTTTTGTGGATTTTTAGGCAGTTTTAATTTTTGAATATGAAAATTTCGAATTTTTTTTGACCAGATTCGAAACTGAACCAAAGACATTTTTTGTAGATTTCGACCTCCAGAAGTTATTTCGGCCTCATTTCTTCATTATTTTCCCAGAATTGTCAATATAAAATTGGCAAATTTGAGGAATCTGCAAAAATTTAATTTTCAAAGTGAATATTTCGAAAATATTGCTTTGGGACCATCTACACGTTATTTTCCGAATCACCCTGTCGAAATCAATATCTCACAATTTTTATGAATTTTTAAAAAACTTTTCCGAAACCTCAATTTTTCAAAATTTTTTTCTCGATTATTTTCAACCCTTTTCCAACCACCTTTTGAAAATTACCCCTAGGGATTTTGTTGTAGATTTTGATCTGAACAAGCCATTTTCGGGTTCATTTCTTCGAAATGAAAATGAAAAGAGAAAACACTGAGAAATAATTATTAAGAAAAAAACAGGAACTCGGAAAAAACTACACCAAAAAACAGAAACTGTCCAATTTGAGTGATGTGAAACTTTTAATGTCAAACGAGTGCGAGTTTTTGCAGCCGAAAATCAATCCTATTACATTAAATGTTTTGTTCATTATTTACTTATTGTATTTTTGGACCCTAAACTGTACTAAATAAAACAAGAAAAACACTGACGCTTCCTGCGTCGAACAAAGCCTAAAATCGATACCCGAATAAAAGAAAATGAAACGACTCACAAAGCTCGAAGGGTGTCAATAGTTGCGTAAACTACACAATTAAACACATGCGACCTACATTTCAAAAAAAATCCAGGTAAACACAAACAAATATGTTTATAGTCCCCATCATCAATCTAATACTTTTAATTGGGTCAGCGATAATTCAACCGAACCGAATCTGTTGTCCCAGTTTCAAATCACTTTACACAAAAATTATTCAACCCAGTCCTCGAACAGTCTAAATAAAACAAAACATTTCACATTCATGTGTTCGTATGTTTTCGACTAGAAAAAGCCATATTTTATGCAAATTAATGGACTCATTCCAGGCGTTCCAGCGCACCGTCTCGAATAAATATATCTACGTTTAAAGTTTTAAAGGCGCCATATACTACAGACTAAAGCTGCCGCACTCTTCGACTAATGCACCGAAGTGAGCTTTTTTCTCTGGTAACGTTCGAACGAAATAATTACGAGTGCGATAAACGCCACTTTTGCACTCGTTGCACTGACACACCTTAGACGAATCGGTCGCGGATTGTTTCCACTTTGCATTACAAGGCGCGAAGTCGATTATTGGGCTCAACGGGAGCTTCCACCCCGGTTTAAATTGGCTTGGGATTTGTAGCTTTTTCAATATTCAAGGAAACGGCCGGTAATTTATTTCTGGGGCGCAGTTTACTTGTTTGCAAACCTCGGGAGACGCAGATGATTGGAATAAGAAAAAAGTTTAGAGAAAAGCGCATAAGAGGGCGGAAAGCTGGAAGTGGTCATGTTTATTTAAAAAATTTCAATATGAGACATTCTGCAAAGCTCGGAGATGAACTGGAAAAGTTCCAGTTATTTTTATGCGGAATCTTGGACATGGTCGCTATGCTCATTTCTGCTGTTCGTCTCGGAGTTGTGATTTGTAGGTATAATTTATTTCTGCGGATTATCTTGAGCTTAGTGGAGGGCTTTTAGTAGGGCGGTTATGAGTGCTTTCGAGGTGGGTTGTTTTATTGGTGGAGAGGTTATTGCAACGACTAAAATAATCAAACTATTCCGGATGTGTTTGTTTTTGTTTTTGGTAGGGAGTGTTGAATTAAAAGACTGGAAATACAGAGGAGGGAAAATGAATCGAATTGCACTTTTAAACTTTTTCTAATGTGTTCTTTCCGCTTCATCTAAACTCTACGTTTCTATCTCTTCGGATAGCGAAGTTTAGATTCAAAAGCTTCCAACTTTAAAAGTTCAGGTCAAAGTTATGAGCGATTAACGACGTCACATTTCATAATCCAAAGAACGTAGAGCTCGTTGGCGGGAATTAAAGCTAAAGTCAAAAATAAAAACATTTTGTGCTTTGGGTTTAAACACCAAAATTTCGAATTTTTAAAACTTCATCTCCTTTTAAAATTTGTCAAAATTTAAAATATAAAACTAGAAGCTTTGAGGAGTAAAACTGAGTTTAGAAAGTCAAATCAACGCTTCAACTTTGTTGACAAAATCAGGTCTGCTTCTGCACATCCATGGGTGCAGTTTTAGTATTAAAAGTTCTTAAAAATTCGACGCTTAGAAATGTAAAAATTAAGCCAATATTTACAATCCTGAGATCTACAATTTTTCAAATTTTTACCACAAAATTGCTTTCGAAACTTCAAAAGTTAAATTTACAAAATTTTCAAGATAAACGAGTTGAAATTCCATACGAGCTTTTAACATAAAATGCATGCTAGAAAGTTCGCAAGTTAAAAATTGGAAGTTTTGAAATTGGAACTTTACAATTTTGGTTTTAAATGTAATTGAGAAAGCTGTATGTTCTAAATATTTAACTTTTAATGTTAAGTCGGGGGCGTTCACATTTTGATTTGATTTTTGTTGAAAGACTAAATAAATTTTGTTGATGAATACTACTAGAATACTAATAATAATACTAATAATACTACTAATAATACTACTATTTCAGTAGTACCAGAGATAGTTGATAACTTTTTGCACACCTTTTTATTTGTTGGAAAAATTTGCGACTGTGAACGTATATTTTTCGAGGTTTCAAGGAAAATTATTATATTATTTCTAAATCCAAAGAGTAAAGATATAACAACATAAAGCTCGTTATCGTGACTCAAAACTTAAAGTTAGCGTCAAAACAAAAAATATTTTGTAAAAAAAGTCAAATTCAAAGTTTCTGACAAATCCTATAATCGAATTTTAATATTAAACAAACCGCAGTTGAAATTGGAAATTCGCAATCTATAATTTAGGCTTTGATGTCTATAAAAAAACTGCTTCTAGTTGTAAATCGAAGCTTTTGGGTTTAAACACCAAAGCTTCAAATTTTTAGACACGATTAATGTCAAATCTTCGTAATTTAAAATCGAAACTTTCAACTTTTATTATTGACTGCAAAATAAACAAAGAAAGCTTCGAATTTTTAAAACTTCATCTCCTTTTAAAATCTGTCAAAATTTAAAATATAGAACTAGAAGTTTTGACTGCGGAAATTAAAAACAATCGATGAGATTTTAATAGCGCTCTCGAAAATTCAAAAGTTAAATTTCCAAAATTTTCAAGATAAATGATTTGAATTTCCATACGAGCTTTTAACATCAAATACATGCTAGAAAGTTCGCAAGTTAGAAATTAGAAGTTTTGAAATTAGAACTTTACAATTTTGGTTTTAAATGTAATTGATAAAGCTCTATGTTCTAAATATTCAACTTTTAATGTTAAGTCGGGGCTTTCACAATTTGATTTGATTTTTGTTGAAAGACTAAATACATTTTGTTGGTGAATTTCTGAAAAATCGAAAATGACATAAGAATAAGAAGAATAGAACGTGAAACTTTCAAATTCAAAGTTTAATTAACATTCGCATTTCGCTGAAGAAAGTTGAACGATTAAAGAGATGTCACAATTTTTACATTTGGGCAATTCCACCGTTACTTAGGCTAAAATCGTACGGGACTTGAAGCCGAAAATAACTTTTTAAGATTGAAGTCTACAAAAAAGTGCCTTTAGCTAATTTTCGAAGGGGTCGAACAAAGGTCGAAATTTTCGTTAGGGTGGATTTTTGAAAAATTGTGATCTTAAAAAAGTTTCTTAAAAATCCACAAAAAATCTGAGATATAGATCTCGATATGCTGATTCGAAAAATATAGCGTGTTGTAGTCTCGGACCAAAATTTTCCAAATATTCATTTTTTTAATCCTAAAATTTTACATAATTCATTTGACGATTGAGAAAGAATTGAAGGAATTGAAAATAACTTCTGTAGGTCGAAATCTACAAAGAAACATTTTTACCTAATTTTCGAATATAGTCAAAAAAGGTCGAAATTTTCATATTGAAAAATTGTGATTTTAAGAAAGTTTCCTAAAAATCCACAAAAATTCTGTGATATAAAAATCGTGCTGATTCGAAAAATACAACATCTTTACATATAATTCGCGAGCAAAATTTCGAAATTTATGTTATTATATCTTTACCTTTTGGATTTAGAAATGGAAAATTCCACGAAAATGTCAAGTTAAGCACATTTTTTTGAGAATTGTCAAATTAATCTAAATGTTACTATTAGTACTTCTAAAAACTTTAAATTTTACTGGCATATATTTGCTTTTACAATACCATAACACCCGGAGTAAAAATTTCTTGTTATTGAAGAATAATAAAATTGTTCAAAGAAACAGATATTATATCTTCTTTAACATTGCTAGAAGCAAAGTAAATATCTTGATTTAACGAAAATTGAACGTAATACAGTACTAAGCAAATAATAATTAAGTTACATAGTAAAAAGGCAAATTAGTCTGAGAGCATTAAAATTTACAAAAATAAACAAAATTCACTTACAAACAAAATTTTTAGCAACAAAACACTTTTCTGTAGTTGAATATTTTTCGACAACTTCCTCAGCTGGAGCTTTGTATATTAGTAACTTCTTCACACAACATTCCATATGGTTTGATTTATCTAAAAATATATCTCTATCTATTTATCTAATTATGGATTTATACCCCTATGAAATGAACATCCAACTTTTTATTAGCAATTACTCCCATTAAAGTATATATGTTCGTTCCAATTTTTCTAGAATGTAACACGTGTTCAAACATAAAAATGTCGGTTCTGTTAATCTTAGTTTTCGCTGCAAAATATGGTCATCGTAAAAATTAACAAATTTTGCTGTTCTTACTTGCACATTGACAGTAATCATTCTAAAGATAACTCAGTTACTTTCTTTAAAAGATCCATTCGAAGAATACAAGATTTCTCCCTCTCGAGCATGTATTTATAATTATCTTACAAAAACCCATACATTTCGAATGAACAGTTTAGAAAAATTACATCTATTACCTCGAAATACTTATTATCATAGAGACAATCTTTGTAAAAATCTTCCTCAGCTAAGAACAAAAACAAATTAATTAGATTTGATTTTATTTTATTTGTCAAGAAAATTTGTGTTTCATCAATACTAATAGTGTGGCTATTTCCACTAGTACCAGAGATAGTCGATAACTTTTTGCACACCTTTTTATTTGTTGGAAAAACTTGCGACTGTGAACGTATATTTTTCGAGGTTTCAAGGAAAATTATTATATTATTTCTAAATTCAAAGAGTAAAGATATACCAACATAAAGCTGGTTATTGTGACTCAAAGCTTAAAGCTAGCGTCAAAACAAAAAATATTTTGTAAAAAAAGTCAAATTCAAAGTTTCTGACAAATCTTATAATCGAATTTTAATATTAAACAGACCCGCAGTTGAAATTGGAATTTCGCAATTTATAATTTAAGCTTTAATGTCTATAAAAAACCTGCTTCTAGTTGTAAATCGAAGTTTTTGGGTTTAAACACCAAAGCTTCAAATTTTTAGATACGATTAATGTCAAATCTTCGTAACTTAAAATCGAAAATTTCAACTTTTATTACTGACTGCAAAATAAAAAAAGTGTTATTGCCTCTGGAGGAAAATGTTTCACCCCTCTTAACCCGTAAGCGTAGGAGCCAGAGCCACCCCCACCTTGGAACACAGGGTAGCATTATTCATCATCCGACTCTATTTTTATTTGTGGGCGTAACGGTCATATTCTATTCTTATTCTGGACCTAAGGGTCAAATTCTATTCTTATTCTAGAACACACTTGTTATTGTTTAATAAAACTTATAAAACGACTGTCCGCTGTTCTAATTTATAATCATCAAACTTAACAAAAAGGAAGCTCTGAATTTTTAAAACTTCATCTCCTTTTAAAATTTGTCAAAATTTAAAATATAAAACTAGAAGTTTCGAGGAGTAAAACTGAGTTTGGAAAGTCAAATTAACGTTTTTTTTTTTGAAAAAATCAGGTGTGCTTTCTCTGCTTCTGTCGATTCATCGGTGCATTTTTACATAAAAAAAAATTAAATCAAAATTCGAAGCTTTGAATTGTAAAAATTAAGCCAATATGTACAATAGAATCTTAAGATCTACAAGCCTTAACTTCGATAATCTTGTAAAAGCTTCAGATTTTTAGCATACAATTTAATATTAAGCGACTGCGGAAATTAAAAATGTAATTGAGAAAGCTGTATGTTCTAAATATTTAACCTTTAATGTTAAGTCGGTGGCTTTCACATTTTGATTTGATTTTTGTTGAAAGACTAAATAAATTTTGTTGGTGAATTTCTGAAAATTAGAAAATGACATAAGAATAGGAGGAATAGAACATGAAACTTTCGAATTCAAAGTTTAATTACCATTCGCATTGCGCTGACGAAAGTTGAACGATTAAAGAGATGTCAAAATTTTCACATTTGGGCAATTCCACCGTTACTTAGGCTAAAATCGTACGGGACTTTGCAAAGTTTTTTGTTTTAGACCTTCCTCATAAGTACTTTTACACTTTCATTTTTTAACCTATTCGTAGAGGTTTGTTTTTCAAATTGGCCAATTTTATATTGACGATTTTGAGAAAATGAAGCCGAAAATGACTTCTTAAGATTGAAGTCTACAAAAAAGTGCCTTTAGCTAATTTTCGAAGGGGTCGAATAAAAGTCGAAATTTTCGTTAGGGTGGATTTTTGAAAAATTGTGATCTTAAAAAAGTTTCTTAAAAATCCACAAAAAATCTGAGATATAGATCTCGACATGCTGATTCGAAAAATATAGCGTGTTATAATCTCGGACCAAAATTTTCCAAATATTCATTTTAAAAATTCCTTTTTTTTAATCCTAAAATTTTACATAATTCAGTTGATGATTGTGAAAAAATTGAAGGAATTTTCCAAGAAATGAAGCTGAAAATAACTTCTGTAGGTCGAAATCTACAAAGAAACATTTTTACCTAATTTTCGAATATAGTCAAAAAAAGTCGAAATTTTCATATTGAAAAATTGTGATTTTAAGAAAGTTTCCTAAAAATCCACAAAAAATCTGAGATATTAAAATTGTGCTGATTCGAAAAATATAACATCTTTACCTATATTCCGGGAGCAAAATTTCGAAATTTATGTTGTTATGTCTTTATTTTTTGGATTTAGAAATGGGAAATTCCACGAAAATGTGAACCCCAGCACATTTGAAAATTGTTAAATTAATGTAAATCTTACTATTAGTACCTCTAAAAACTTTAAATTTTACTGCCATATATTTGCTTTTACAATACCATAACACCCGCAGTAAAAATTTCTAGTTATCTCCTCCTTTTAAAATTTGTCACAATTTAAAATATAAAACTAGAAACTTTGAGGAGTAAAACTGAGTTTAGAAAGTCAAATCGTTTTTTTTTTGTTGAAAAATTCAGGTGTGCTTTTTCTGCTTCTGTGGATTCATCGGTGCATTTTTACAATTAAAAGTTCTTCATCAAAATTCGAAGCTTTGAATTGTAAAAATTAAGCCAATAAATACAATAGAATCCTGAGATCTACAATTTTTCAAATTTTTACCATAAAATTGAATATTACACGACTGCGAAAATTAAAAACAATCGAAAATTAAAAGCGCTGTCGAAACTTCAAAAGTTAAATTTCAAATTTTCAACATAAACGGTTTGAAAGTCCATACGAACTTTTATCATAAAAAACATTCTAGGAAGTTCGGAAGTCCAAAATTAGACGGTTTGAAATTGGAACTTTACAATTTTGGTTTTAAATGTAATTAAGAAAGTTGTATGTTCGAAAGATTTCAATGTTAAGTCGGGAACTTTCACATTTCGATTTGATTTTTGTTGAAAGACTAAAGAAATTTTGTTGGTGAATTTCTGAAAAATGGAAAATGACGTAAGGATAAGAAGAATAAAATTTTGAAATTATGAACTCCTCGATTTTTAAAATTTCGATTTTCGAATTTTAATTTTTTGATTTTTGGACTTTTCAATTTTACAATATTTTAATTGTTAATGTTTTAAATTTTAGATTTTTCGATTTCCAGATTTTTTGATTTTTCAGTTCTTCAGTATTTCTATTGTTCAATTTTTCAATTTTTGACGTTGCTAAATTTTCAGTTTTCCGTTTTCTCAATTAATCTATTTTTGATTTTCCCATTTCTTGACTTCACAAAGTTTCGAATTTTTCAGTTCTTCAATCGTTCGATTTTTCCATTTTGCTTTTTTGGTATTTCGATTTATTTCAGTTTTCTACAGAATTTTATAAGTAAACAGTAGCCCCGCCCACCGACCCCCTCTTCATTCCAATGACTACTCTTAATATTATTCAATCTTATCTTGGCAAGTACTAGCCCCGACCACCCACAACCTCTATTTTCTTAGAGGGTATGTGATTTGCCAAGTTTAGTTTTATCTTAGCATGTACTAGGCCCCGCCCACCCACCCTATATTTTCTTAGACGGTATGTGATTTGCTAAAATCAGTCTTATCTTAGCAAGTACTAACAAAAAACTTAAAAATTGAAAAATTGCAAATCGAAAAATTGAAAAATCCAAAAAGTCAGAAATTAAAAATTGAATTGAGAAATTCCAAATAGAAAATTGCAAAATCTGAAAACTGAAAAATCCAAAAATAGGAAAATCGAAAAACTAAAAAATTAAAAAATTAACACTCGAAGAGTCGCATATCTCGAAAATGAAAAAACAAAAAAAAAATGAAAAGTTGAAAAATTGCAGATTGAGAATGGAAGAAACGAGAAACTGAAAAATCGAATAAGTGAAAAAATAACGAAAATAAAAAAAACCGAAAAATTGCAAAATATAAAAATTGAATAAGCCAAGGTCAGTGAAATAAGACAAGAAGTGGGCGGAGCTGAGTTTAGGTTTTTCTAAAGAGTTTTACAAGCAAACACTAGCCCCGCCCACCGACCCTCTACTGTTTTAGAGGGTATGTGATTTACTAAAATTAGTTTTATCTCAGCGTGTACTAGTAGCTGTCAAGATAAGACTGATCTTGGCAAATGAGATACTCTAAGAGAATAGAGGGCGGGTGGGCGGGGCTAGTACCTGCAAAGATAAGAGTTATTTTGGCAAATAAGATACCCTTTAAGAAAAGAGAGAGCTGGTGGACAGGACTAAGGAAAAATAAGACAGATTTTAGCAAATGACGTATCTTCTAAGAAATTTAATTAAATTATTCTAAGAAATAACACTAGAGGCTCCAAAACACTTTCAATTTTTTTCCAAACAGGAGTACCTAGAACCTCAAGATTGTTTTAAATTTCAAAAAAAAAGGGGGGGGTCTCAAAATTGACTAAAAAATAGGTTTCAACTATGTAATTTACAAAAAAAAATCTCCATGGGTCTCCTAAAAATTTAAACTTTGAAATTTGAAAATATGCTTGCACTGGATTAAAATCATGAATTTAAAGAATCTGTAGTTTAAAGAAGAACATAAATAACAACAAATAAAAAGCGATTTATTTTCTATAGACAAAGACTGTTTTCTGAGGCTTCGTAGAAGAATGAAGTTTGAAAATAAAACAAAAAAAATTATAATTAAAATCGTGACTTAAAAATGAGAATTAAGTTCTTTAATAAATGCAACCTTTGATATTTAGATTCGCTTGTTCGTACCGTCTCTAAGGAAATTGCATTTTTCCAGCGTCTCTCAGCTCATTGTGAGAGACTGAATTGAGTAGGTGGATTTTTTTAAATTTATAGAATCAACTAAAGCTCTCAAACATGAATAGATTTTTATTTTTAGATTTAAACATCAGCATGAGTTTTTGTTGACTTTTGAATATTAACGCATACAAAACAACAACACAAACTCGATGCTTTGCACAAAATAACCTAAACAAATAAACACACAAGATTTGTGCAAAAGAAACTGAAGCTTTAGAACTCACTTTGATGAATTAAATAGTTAAATAGCAGAAAACACGGACATAGTAAGGACTCGACAAGTCGTAAAATATGCATATTCCGTACCTAAATTACACGTTCCAATACACACACTCCACCATACTCCTTTATAATTTAATGTCAGTTTTTTTCGACACCTCTCCACGTAGAAAACACCTATAAATAGCGAGTACGTGCTTAATCCCCAGCTTTCCGACAAATATTATAAAGCTTAGTCAACACACCCAACTACAAACTACACCTCGTTACGGCGAATGTCCAATACCCAACAATCTAAAATGCTACACTTTTCACTTAATAATTGAATGTCATATAAAAGCTCGTCACAATTTATTTTTAGCCAGACCCCCCGGCTCTATTCTGGAGAAAATCTCTTGTTCGAATTTTCCGTCCGCCCCGAACGCAACAAAAGATCGATGACAAGTTTTTTGTCCGTGTTCTCCCAGCCATTAAAACACAAACAAACACAGATACTCAGACGCCAGTTAAGCACACGATACATGGAAATCACTCAAGCACACAAATACGGAAAATACGTTCTTATCTGAATTGGCAGTAGATTCTCCATTTGAATTGATACTCCGCATGCGAGAGCAAAGCGAAGGAGGATCAGGGTGTTGCGTCGATCGGTTTTCATTAGTTTGTGTCAACTTTGATTCAAACTGAGCATTCATACGACGCCGACGGAGAAGTTGTACACATAGTCGTAATGAAGAGTGACGTTCAAGACAATGAAGGGTTCAATTTTAAGATTATAACCTAACCTGAATCACATTTGCTTTTCAGGGGTTGGCGCCTTCTGCGGGAGCGGTTGCTCGGGCGTCGGCTTTTATATAAATTATCTAAATTTAATTTTTTTCCCACTGCAAACAAGTAACTAGAGAAATATGTACAAATAATTAAGGAACGCCTGAAAGCTTTGAAAACAAACAGTCCAAATAAACACGATGAATTATGTAAGTTTTCAATGAATTATGGAAGGACACCGTATCGTACAAAGGGAATCTCACTTGTTAAATTATTGGTAGGTTGAGGAAGGAAAACCAAGTTATATCTTTTAATCCCAAAATTTACGAATGCACGTAAGAATTTATATAGTACTTTCCTTACACTCTGAACGATGACCTGATATTACTTGTCAGGTCATGGTGAGTTAGGTCAGGTTCGGTCAGGTCAGATTTCTGCCAGAATAATTTAGCTAGGGACGTTAAAACTATTTTTATATTTTTGGTTTTTAAATTTTTCGATTTTTCAGTTTTCCGTTTTTTTTCTTATGCTATATTTCAATTTTTCGAGTTTTCGATCTAAATCGGTTTTAGATTTCTCAATGTTTCGATTTTCCAATTTTACGTCATTTCAATTTTGGAATTTTCTAATTCCTCCTTTTTCAGTTTTAGATTTTTCAATTTTCAGATTCTTAATTTAAATTTTGGATTTTTCGATTTCTTATTCTTCAATGTCTCAGTTTTTCGATTTTTAGACTTTTTCGCTTTTCAATGTTTAAATTTTTCTATTTTTAAACATTAGGTATTTAAATTTAAATATTTTAATTAACCGATATTTTAAATTTTGGATTTATCGATTTTAAAATTTTTCGGTTTTCGACATGTTAATTTTTCTATTATTAAATGTTAGATGTTTCAATTTTTTGATGTTTCGATTTTTCAATTTTTCGATCGTTCAAATTTTCGTTTCGGTTTTAGATTTTTTGGTTTTACAATTTTTCGATTTTTAAAATATCTGATTTTTCGGTTTTTTTTTAAATTTTTGGTTTTTTATTTTTCAATATTTTTCAATTTTCTAATTTCTGAGTTTCTTGGTTTTTCGATTTTTCAACTTTAGGATTTTGGATGTTTTGATCACCTATTTTTAAATTTTAAATTTTTTAGTTTCTTGTTTGTTCATGGTTCGATTTTTCAATTTTCCTGTTTTGATTTTTCAGTATTTTCAGTTTTCAAATTTTCGATTTTTTACATTTAAGAGTTTTTCAATTTTTTGTTTTAAGATTATTTTGAATTTTTCGATATTTCGGGTTTTACATTCCTGAATATTCTACTATTTCAATTGTAGGTATTTTTCAATCTCTGGTTATAAATTTTTCGATTTTTTTGAGTTTTCATTTTTTTTAATTTAAAATTTTCCAATTTTTTAATTTCTCAATTTCGGTATCTCAATTTTTAGATTTTTCAACTTCTCAACTTGTCGATTTCTTTCTGGATCGCTCGGTTTCTCGGTTTTTCGATTTTGAGATTTTTCAATTTTTTTAACCTTTATTTTTAAATTTTAGATTTTCAGTTCTTCGATATTCCTATTTTTCATTTTTTCGGTTTTTGTTTGATGTTTCGATTACATTGGGCTTTTCGATTTTAGAATGTCTGGAATTTTCAGGTTTTAGAATTCCCAAATTTTCAACATTTCACTTTTAGGAATTTTTCAATTTTTAGATTTTTTGATGTTCCAATTTTTAAAATTTCAAATTTTTAGATTTTTCAACTTTTAATTTTTCAATTTTTCAAATGTAGCTATTTCAATATCTCAACTTTTCGATTTCTCGGTCGCGCGATTTTTCGAATTTGAGATTTTAAAATTTTTTTGTCAATTTTTCAATTTTTTTAAATTTCCGTTGTTTCGATTTTTCAATTCTTCGATATGTATTTCTATTTTTTAATTTTTCGAATTTTTAAATTTTTCGATTTTACGATTTTTTGATGTTTATCTATTGACATTTTCAAAAATTTGCAAATTTTCAATTTTAGGGAATTTCCAATTTCTGCTTATTTAAATTTTTCGGTTTTTTGTTTCGATTTCTTGATTTTTCAATTTTTCGGTTTCTCAATTAATTTTTCGATATTTCTATTTTTCAATTTGTGAAATTTTTAAATTTTAGATTTTTCAGTTTTTCAATTTATCAATTTTAAGATTTTTTTAATTTTCGGTTTATAAAGTTTTTCGATTTGTGGGTTTTTCGATTTTTCATTTTTTAGATTCCCCAATTTTTCGATGTTTCCATTTCTCGAATTTTTAATTTTTCGATTGTTTTTAAAACAAAATTTTTCGAATTTTCAATTTTTAACTTTTCTACTTCCCGATTGTTTAATTTTTCGGTAGTTTAATTCATCAGTTTTTTGATTTTTCGATTACTCGATTTTTTGAATTGTTCAGTTCTTCGATATTTCAATTTTTCGAAAATTAATTTTTTTTTCAGTTTTTTGATTTTTCAAATTTTCGATTTTACCGTCTATCGATTTTAAAATGTTTTCGACATTTCAGGTTTTATCTATTTTTCAACATTGCAACTTTAGAAAATTTTCAATTTCTGGTTATTTCATTTTTTTCATTTTTGATGTTCCGATTTTTCGATTTTCAATTTTTTTAAATTTTAGATTTTTCTATTTCTCGAAGTTTAGATTTTTCAGTTCTTCCATATTTCTGTTTTTCAATTTTTCGAAGTTTAATTTTTTTTTCGATTTTACTATTTTTTCATGTTTACTTCTTGACGCTCGGCTTTTCGATTTTTCAGATTTTAGATTTCCCAAATTTTCAACATTTCAAGTATAGGTATTTTTCAATTTCTGCTTATTTAAATTTTTCGATATTTTTGTTTCGATTTCTTGATTTTTGAAATTTTTAAAATTTTCGATATTTTAATTTTTCCATTTTTAAAATTTTAAATTTTTCAATTTTTCGATTTCTCAACTTATTCTTCGATATTTCTATTTTTCAATTTTTGAAATTTTTAAATTTTACATTTTTCAGTTTCTCAGTTTATCGGCAAAAAAATTTTTTTAATTTTCGGTTTTGAAAGTTTTTCGATTTTTCACTTTTTAGATTTCTCAATTTATCGCAATTTCGATGTTTCCATTTGTCAATTGTTCAATTTCCCGATTTTCCAATTTTTCAATTTTTACTGTTCTAGTTATCGATTTTTTTTTCATTTTTCAAATTTTCTATTTTACGATTTTTTGATGATTCGGTTTCTTGACATCTCGGTTTATGTTTCCATTTTTAGATTGTTCAGTTTTTTTGGTTTCTCGACTTTTCGATTTCGTGTTTTCTCCAACTTTCGATATTTCAGTTTTTCGATTTTCGATTTCTCGGTTTTCCAATTTCTCAATTTTTCGATTTCTCGGTTTTTAGAATTTTCGACGTTTCGATGTTTTGGTTTTCTATTTTTAAATTTTAGATGTTCCAATTTTTCGGTTTTTTGACGTTTCGATTTTCCGATTTTTCAATATTTTCATTTTTCGAGTTTTTAAGTCTTAGATTTTTTGATTTTTCAGTTCTTCGGTATTTCTATTTTTTTAATTTTTCGAATTTTTAAATTTTTGATTTTTTATTTTTCCGACTGTTCAATTTTTCGATTTTACGATTTTTTGAGGTTTATCTCTTGACCTTTTCAAAAAATTTTCAAAATTTCAATTTTAGGGTATTTTCAATTTCTGCTTATTTAAATTTTTCGATTTCTTAATTTTTCAATCTTTCGATTGTTTAAACTTTCGATATTTTAATTTTTCAATTTTTAAAATTTTATATTTTTCAATTCTGCGATTTCACAATTAATTATTTGATATTTCTGTTTTTCAATTTGCGATTTTTTTTAAATTTTAGATGTTTCAGTTTTTTATTTTATCAATTTTAAGATTTCTTTAATTTTCGGTTTATAAAGTTTTTCGATTTGTGGGTTTTTCGATTTTTCAGTTTTTAACTTTTCTATTTCTCGATTTTTTAATTTTTCGATAGTTTAATTCATCAGTTTTTTGATTTTTCGATTAGTCCATTTTTTTAATTGTTCAGTTCTTCGATATTTCAATTTTTCGTATGTATATTTAAATTTTCATTTTTCTTTTTTTTTTATTTTTTAAATTTTCGATTTTATGGTTTATCGATTTCAAAAATTTTTCAATTTCTAGTTATTTCAGTTTTTCCATTTTTGATGTTCCGATTTTTCGATTTTCAATGTTTTGATAGTTTTATTTTTAAATTTTTTTAAATTTTAGATTTTTCGATTTCTCGATGTTTCGAGTTTTCAGTTCTTCCATATTTCTATTTTTCAATTTTTCCAAGTTTATTTTTTTTCGATTTTACGATTTTTTAATGTTTATTTCTTGACATTCTTCAGGTTTTAGATCTCCCAAATTTTCAACATTTCAATTTTAGGAATTTTTCAATTTCTGCTTATTTAAATTTTTCGATTTCTTGATTTTTGAAATTGTTCAAATTTTCGATATTTCAATTTTTCAATTTTTAAAATATTAGATTTTTCAATTTTTCGATTTCTCCACTTATTTGTCGATATTTCTATTTTTCAATTTTTGAAATTTTTAAATTTTACATTTTTCAGTTTCTCAATTTATCGCCAAAAAAATGTTAAATTTTCGGTTTTGAAAGTTTTTCGATTTTTCATGTTTTAGATTTCTCAATTTATCGCAATTTCGATGTTTCCATTTTTCAATTGCTCAATTTCTCGATTTTCCAATTTTTCGTTTTTATTTGTCGATTTTTCAATTTTTACTGTTCTATTTAACGATTTTTTAATTTTTTGGTATTTCAATTTTTCAATTTTTCGAATCCTTCAATTATTTATTTTTCAGTTTTTTGATTTTTCATTTTTGCAATTTTTCGATTTCACGACTTTTCGATTTCGTGTTTTCTCCAACTTTGGATCTTTCAGTTTTTCGATTTTCGATTTCTCGGTTTTCCAATTTCTCAATTTTTCGATTTCTCGGTTAATAGAATTTTCGGGTTTTCTATTTTTTAATTTTAGATGTTTCAATTTTTCGGTTTTTTGACGTTTCGATTTTCCGATTTTTCAATATTTTCATTTTTCGAGTTTTTAAGTCTTAGATTTTTTGGATTTTCAGTTTTTCGGTATTTCTATTTTTTAATTTTTCAAATTTTTAAATTTTTGATTTTTTATTTTTCCGACTGTTCAATTTTTCGATTTTACGATTTTTTGATCTTTATCTCTAGACCTTTTCAATCTTTCGATTGTTCAAACTTTCGATATTTTAATTTTTCAATTTTTAAAATTTTTTATTTTTCAATTTTTCGATTTCACAATTAATTATTTGATATTTCTGTGTTTCAATTTGCGAAATTTTTAAATTTTAGATTTTTCAGTTTTTCAATTTATCAATTTTAAGATTTCTTTAATTTTCGGTTTATAAAGTTTTTTGATTTGTGATGTTTCCATTTCTCGATTGTTCAATTTCTCGATTTTTTAATTTTTTTTCAGTTCTTCCATATTTCTATTTTTCAATTTTTCGAAGTTTTTTTTTTTCGATTTTACGATTTTTTAATGTTTATTTCTTGACATTCTTCAGGTTTTAGATCTCCCAAATTTTCAACACTTCAATTTTAGGAATTTTTCAATTTCTGCTTATTTAAAATTTTCGACATTTTTGTTTCGATTTCTTGATTTTTGAAATTGTTCAAATTTTCGATATTTTACTTTTTCAATTTTTAAAATTTTAGATTTTTCAATTTTTCGATTTCTTAACTTATTCTTCGATATTTCTATTTTTCATTTGTTTAAATTTTTAAATTTTACATTTTTCATTTTCTCAATTTATCGCCAAAAAAATTTTTTTAAATTTTCGGTTTTGAAAGTGTTTCGATTTTTCATTTTTTAGATTTCTCAATTTATCGCAATTTCGATGTTTCCATTTGTCAGTTGTTCAATTTCCCGATTTTCCAATTTTTCAATTTTTACTGTTCTAGTTATCGATTTTTTTTTTAATTTTTCAAATTTTCGATTTTACGATTTTTTGATGACTCGGTTTCTTGACATCTCGGTTTATGTTTGCATTTTTAGATTGTTCAATTTTTCGGTTTCTCGACTTTTCGATTTCGTGTTTTCTCCAACTTTCGATGTTTCAGTTTTTCGATTTTCGATTTCTCGGTTTTCCAATTTCTCAATTTTTCGATTTCTCAGTTTTTAGAATTTTCGACGTTTCGATGTTTTGGTTTTCTATTTTTAAATTTTAGATGTTTCAATTTTCGTTTTTTTGACGTTTCGATTTTCCGGTTTTTCAATACTTTAGTTTTTCGGGTTTTTAAGTCTTAGATTTTTTGGTTTTTCAGTTCTGTATTTCTATTTTTTAATTTTTCAAATTTTTAATTTGCAGTTTTTTGATTTTTCAAATTTTCGTTTTTACACTTTTTTTATTTGATTTCTTGACATCTCGGTATTTCGATTTTTCAAGATTTTAATTCTGTGAATTTTTCAATTTCTTTGGATTTTTCGACTATTAGTCGAAATTATTAGGATTTTGATTTTTCGGTTTTCCAATTTTCCGTTTTTTAAAAATTTTTTAATTCTCAAAATTTCATACACACCTGCCTGACTTGACCTAGATCTAGGCAGACCTCCGTGTTGTCCCAAATAAACGTTGTAGGTATTTTGTGAAAAAAAAAATCGTTTATTATCTACAAAAACTTCATACGGGACATTTTGACGAGGCTTTTTGTCGGGTTAATTTCAAGGTTAATTTTTTTTTCAAAAATCTGGACATCTCTGTTCATTAGCTTACCCTCTTGAAGTAAAACACAGTCGGACATCGCACTTCCCTTATCAACAACCTAAACGTATCCCCTTTACAAAACCCCCAAAACGACCAACCACGCTTAAAACGGCTTTCCGGTATCTTCCGCACATATCGATCGTTCAAAGCTCCGGAATTACGTGCATGACATAAGCTTACTATGAATTAATCGCAGCAAACACGACACAGACGTGCCTCGGCTCCCCCAAGGGGCGGTAATTGCGTAAAAACGCGGAAAATGCACGGGCGAATCCCGTACAATGATCCCGGCTTTTCCAGACGCAGCATCCATCATGGACCCCCCCTCTCCATAAATTTGTCGAGGTGACTTATAGGATGCACCATCTGGTGACTTTCTTGTCGCTGTTTGAATAAAATATAATTGAGAAAGTTTCCAGTTCTTAGTCGATGGTCCCGACGTCATGAATACGAACATAACTGTTCAAGAGAACGCCAACAACTCAATTATGGCCAGCTCACTAACGAACGAACGGAGGAAACACAATGGAACGACAGATTATTACCACCCGGATTTAATGGAATACAAACACAGCCACAGAAACCGAAAGTGAGTTCGCAGGGTCGAAAAAAAAGGTTATTAGACTAGACGACGCGGTGACGTCGACGTTGCAAATTAAAACGACGCCGCGAGATATCGCAATAGAAGAATTAAAAATGCAGGAGTTTTGATAAAATGCATCCCACCGACTGCGCCAAAAACGAAGCCGTGGTTTATTTATTGCGTCTAGGAGTGTTGGCGTTTAATTGTGGACTTACAGTTCGGTTCATGAATGATGTAAACAGAGAGTGGTTACATTTGGAACAATGTTATTGTTGGCGTTGTCATACGTGGTGGAATTCCGGCCAGAATTGTCAGGTGAACTAGGAATATAATTTTTCATCATTTAGAGGTTGTTATATTTAAAGATTTTTCGTTTAAAGTTTTTGCTATTATGTAGAGGGTAAAAAATGGGATGACACCAAATTTTACAATAACTGTTTTTTTTTTGCAAAATCAATTCTTATAATTGTTCTAAAAATCTGGATTTACTTAGCACCTTTGACCAATTTTTGGGTAACACAATTCTTGTTATTTCATTTTCGTTCTTTTAATTTCTCAATTTCTGGTTTCTTCGTATTTCCATTTGCAGTATTTCAATTTTGCAATTTTTTGATATTACAAATTCTTTATTTTTCAATTTTTCGGTTTGTCAATTTTGATTTTTATTTTTCATTTTTCAGATTTTTTAATTTTCATTGTTAAGATTTTATATCACAATATTTGGTTTATTCATTTCCTTCATTTTTTCAATGTTTTTTCGGTTTTATATATTTTTGTAAGTTTTCAAATTTTCAGTTCCCCGATTTTCCAATTTTTAATTTTTCAATTTTGCAAATTTTTGGATTTCTCAATTTTCCGATTTTCAATATTTTGGTTTTACGATTTTTCGTTTTTCATTTATGATTATTTAATTTTTCAATTTCTCTATTTTTTGAAATTTCGGTTTTCGATTTTTAAAATTTTTCTATTTTTCGGCTTTCAGATTTCTCGATTTTTGAATTTTTAGATTTCTATATTTTCCAACTTATACATTTCCCAATTGTTCAAAAATTTAACGCTAGGAATTTTCCAATTTTTGCTTATTTCAATTTTTACATTTTTTTTTGTTTCGATTTCTCGATTTTTCAATTTTTCGATTCTTCATTTTTTGTATATTTTAATTTTTCAATTTTAAAAATTTTTGATTTTTCAATTTAGTTTTTTCATTTCCTTTATTTTTCCAATGTTTCTTTCGATTTTATGATTTTTCGTTTAATCCTCTTTCAATTTTCCAATTTTTTGTAATTTTTCCGCTTTTGATTTTTTTTGTTCTTCAATTTTTCAAGATCTTGATTTCTGGTTTATGTTTTTTTTGACAGTTTTCATTTTAAGATTGTTTTTTCATTTTTGACTTTTCAATTTTTCAAATATTTAAATTTTACATTTTTCGATTTTTCTATTCTGCGATTTTTCGATGTTTTGATTTCTTGAATTTTCCGTTTTTCGATTTTTAAAATTTTTCTTCTTTTCGATTTTTTATATTTATCGAATATTCGATTTTTAGATTTCTAGGTTCATTTCTCAAACTTTCAATATTTCAATTTTAGCAATATTTCAATTCCTGATTATTTAAATTTTCCTATTTTTTATGTTTCGATTTCTCGATTTTCTAGTTTTTCGATTCATCAGTTTTTCAATAATTTTTCAATAAATATTTTGTTTGAGATTTTTCAATTTCTCAATTATTATTCTTCAATATCTCTATTTTTCAATTTTTCGTTTTTTCATTTCCTTTGTTTTTTCAACGTTTTTTCGATTTTATAATCTTTCCTTTACTCAACTTTCGATTTACCAATTTCTTAATTTTTACCATTTTTTTTCAATTTTTCGTGATTCGATTTTGACTTTTTTTGATTCTTCAATTTTTCAAAATCTTGATTTCCAGTTTATGTTTTTTTTTTGACAGTTTTCACTTTAAGATTGTGTTTTTTCATTTTTGACTATTCAATTTTTCAAATATTTAAATTTTACATTTTTCGATTTTTCAATTTTTCTATTCTGCGATTTTTCGATGTTTCGATTTCTTGAATTTTCGGTTTTTCGATTTTTAAAATTTTTCTTCTTTTCGATTTTTATATTTCTCGAATATTCGATTTTTAGATTTCTAGGTTCATTTCTCAAATTTTCAATATTTCAATTTTAGGAATATTTCAATTTCTGATTATTTAAATTTTTCCATTTCTTATGTCTCGATTTCTCGATTATTATTCTTCAATATTTCTATTTTTCAATTTTTCGTTTTTTCATTACCTTTGTTTTTTCAACGTTTTTTCGATTTTATAATCTTTCCTTTACTCAAGTTTCGATTTTCCAATTTCTTTTTTTTCCATTTGTAACAATATTTCGTTTTATCGATTTTGACTTTTTTCAATATTTAACTTTGAATTTTTCAATTTTTCGTTTCTTAAATTTTTCAAGTCCTTGATTTCCAATTTTTCAATTTGTCAAATTTTAAAATCTTTGATTGTTCAGATTTTTGATTTTTTATTTTCTCGATTATTGAAATTTTCCATTTTTCGATTTTATCATTTTTGATGTTTTTATGGGTTTTTCCATTTTTTCGGTTTCTATTTCCTGATTTTTCAATTTTTCGATGTTTTAATTTTGCAATCTCTAAAATTTTAGATTTTTCAATTTTTCAATCATATAATATCCTTCAATTTTTCGTTTTTTTATTTCCTATATTTTTTCAATGTTTCTTTCGATTTTATAATCTTTCGTTTATTCAATTTTCGATCTTCCAATTTCTTTAATTTTCAATATTTCGATTATTCGTTTTGAGCTGTCCCGATTTTTCAATTTGTCGAATATTTTTGATTTTTCATATTCTTAATTTTTTAATTTTTCGAGTATCTGAATTTCACATTTTCCGTTTTTTCAAATTTACGATTTTTTGATGTTTCGATTTCTTGAAATCTCAATTTTAGGAATACATATATCAATTCCTGGCTAATTTTTAAAGTTTTAGTTTTGTCAATTTTCCAATTATTATTCTTCAATATTTCTATTTTTCATTTCCTTTATTTTTTAAAATTTTCTTTCTTTTGTAACTTTTCAATTTGGAATTTTTGGATTTCTCGATTATTCGATTTTCCCGTTTCTTTCATTTTCAATATTTCGATTTTACAATATTTCGCTTTCTTTGTGAGCTTTTTCGATTTTTCAATTTTTCAAGATCTTGATTTACAGTTTATAGTTTTTTTTGAAAGTTTTCATTTTAAGATTATTTGTTTTTTCATTTTTGACTTTTCAATTTTTCAAATATTTAAATTTTACATTTTTCGATTTTTCAATTTTTCTATTCTGCGATTTTTCGATGTTTCGATTGCTTGAATTTTCGGTTTTTCGATTTTTAAAATTTTTCTTCTTTTCGATTTTTATATGTTTCGAATATTCGATTTTTCAATTTCTAGGTTCATTTCTCAAATTTTCAATATTTTAATTTTAGGAATATTTCAATTTCTGATACTCTTGTTTGTATTTACGGGTTTGGTTCTTAGAAATGTATCAGCGTTGAGCTGTAGCCGAACCTTTTGTTCTCACATTGTCTCTTTTGTAGAACAATAAACGCTTTTTATTATTATTATTTATTATTATTTAAATTTCTCAATTTCTCGTTTCTTCAATTTTTCGATTTGCAGTATTTCATTTTGCAATTTTTTGATATAACAAATTCTTTATTTTTCAATTTTTCAGTTTGTCAATTTTGATTTTTATTTTTCATTTTTCAGATTTATTTAATTTTCATTGTTAAGATTTTATATCATAATATTTGGTTTATTCATTTCCTTTATTTTTCAATGTTTTTTCGGTTTTATATATTTTTGTAAGTTTTCAAATTTTCAATTCCCCGATTTTCCAATTTTTAATTTTTCAATTCTGCAATTTTTGGAATCTCAATTATCCGATTTTCAATATTTTGGTTTTACGATTTTTCGTTTTATCAATTTTTCAAGTTCTTCATTTCCAACTTTTAGTTTTTTCAAAATTTTCATTGTATGATGTTTTGTTTTTTCATTTATGATTATTTAGTTTTTTAATCTCTCTATTTTTCAATTGTAAGATTTTTTGAAATTCCAGTTTTCGATTTTTAAAATTTTTATATTTATCAGCTTTTAGATTTCTCGATTTTTGAATTTTTAGATTTCTATATTTGTCAACTTATACATGTCCCAATTGTTCAAAAATTGAACGTTAGGAACTTTCCAATTTCTGCTTATTTCAATTTTTAAATTTTTTATGTTTCGATTTCTCGATTTCTCAATTTTACGATTCTTCATTTCTTCGATATTTTAATTTTTTATTTTTCAATTTAGTTTTTTCATTTCCTTTATTTTTTCAATGTTTCTTTCGATTTTATGATTTTTCGTTTAATCTTTTTTCCATTTTCCAATTTTTTGTAATTTTTTCGCTTTTGATTTTTTTTTGATTCTTCAATTTTTCAAGATTTTGATTTCCAGTTTATAGTTTTTTTTTAAGTTTTCATTTTAAGATTAATGTTGTTTGTTTTTTCATTTCTGACTTTTCAATTTTTCAAATATTTAAATTTTACATTTTTCGATTTTTCAATTTTTCTATTCTGGGATTTTTCGATGTTTCGATTTCTTGAATTTTCGGTTTTTCGATTTTTAAAATTTTTCTTCTTTTCGATTTTTATATTTCTCGAATATTCGATTTTTAGATTTCTAGGTTCATTTCTCAAATTTTCAATATTTTAATTTTAGGAATATTTCAATTTCTGATTATTTAAATTTTTCCATTTTTTATGTTTCGATTTCTCGGTTATTATTCTTCAATATTTCTATTTTTCAATTTTTTGTTTTTTTATTTCCTTTGTTTTTTCAACGTTTTTTCGATTTTATAATCTTTCCTTTACTCAAGTTTCGATTTTCCAATTTCTTAATTTTTTTCCATTTTTAACAATATTTCGTTTTATCGATTTTGACTTTTTTCAATATTTAACTTTGGATTTTTCAATTTTTCGTTTCTTAAATTTTCAAGTCCTTGATTTCCAATTTTTCAATTTGTCGAATTTTAAAATTTTTGATTTTTTAGATTTTTAATTTTTTAATTTATCCATTATTTAAATTTTACATTTTTCGATTTTATCATTTTTGATGTTTCTATCGGTTTTCCATTTCTTCTATTCAATTTTTCGATGTTTTAATTTGTCAATCTTGAAAATTTTAGATTTTTCAATTATATATCCTTCAATTTTTCGTTTTTTCATTTACTATATTTTTTTAATGTTTCTTTCGATTTTATTATCTTTCATTTATTCAATTTTCGATCTTCCAATTTCTTTAATTTTCAATATTTCAATTATTCGTTTTGAGCTTTCTCGATTTTTCAATTTGTCGAATATTTTTGATTTTTCATATTCTTAATTTTTTAATTTTTCGAGTATCACAGTTTTCGTTTTTACAATTTTACGATTTTTTGATGTTTCGATTTCTTGAAATCCCTGTTTTTCAATTTTTAAAATATTCCCACTTTTCGATTTGTGATTAATTTTTAAAGTTTTAGTTTTTTCAATTTTCCAATTATTATTCTTCAATATTTCTATTTTTCATTTCCTTTATTTTTTAAAATTTTCTTTCTTTTGTAACTTTTCAATTTGGAATTTTTGGATTTCTCGATTATTCGATTTTCCCGTTTCTTTCATTTTCAATTTTTCGATTTTACAATATTTCGTTTTTTCGATTTGTGATTTTCGTTTATTTAAATTTTCAAGTTCTTGATTTCCAATTTTCTGATTTTTCAATTTTTCAGTTTCTGGAATTTTAAAATTCTTGATTTTTCAGATTATTTAAATTTTCCATTCTTCGATTTTTCAATTTTACCATTTTTTGATGTTTCTATGGGTTTTGCTATTTTTAAAATTTTTTATTGTTCGATTTTTAAATTATTCTTCAATACATCTATTTTTCAATTTTTCGTTTACTCACTTTTCGATTTTCCACTTTTTTAATTTTTCAATTTTGCAATTTTTGGACTTCGCAATTATCCGATTTTCCGTTTTCCTTAATTTCCAATATTTGGATTTTTCAATACTTCATTTTTTCGATTTTAAACTTTCGATTTTTCAATTTTTCATTTCTTCAGTTATCCTAATTCTTGATTTACAATTTTTAGCTTTTTCAAAGTTTTCATTCTATGCTTTTTTGTTTTTTCATTCTTCATTTTTCAATTTTTTGTTTCGAAAAGTGAAAAAATCGAAAAAATTGAAAAATGGAAATATTAAAAATCGAAAAACTAAAAGGTCGGAAAAAATTAAAAAGCCGAAAAACAAAAAACGGAAAATTGCAAAATGGAAATTTAAAAATAAAAAAAAAATAGATTGAAAAAAATACCTATCGAATGGAAAAATTGGAAAAGCGAAAAATTGCAAATCGAAAAATTGACGAATTCAAAAATTAAAAATTTCACATTACAAAATAAAAAACCGCAACGAAAAATTGCAAAATGAAAAATTGAATACATGAAAAATAGAAAAATCGAAAATTTGAAAAATTAAAAATCCAAGCGAAAAATTGCAAGTCGAAAATTTGAAGAAATGAAAAATTGAAGAATCGCTAAACTGAAAAATTGAAAAACTGAAAAATCTAAAATGGAAAGACCGGAGAACTAAAAAATCTGAAAGTTGAAAATCGAAAAATTGCAAATCGGAGAAATGAAAAATCCAAAAATTGCATAATTGCACACTGAAAAAAGAAAAATTAAAAAATTGGAACATCGAAAAATTGAAAAAATGTAGAAAGTAAAAACTGCAACGAAAATTTGAAAAATTAAGAATTCAAAACTCGTGAAATTGCAAATCGCAAAATTGAATAAACAAAAAATTTAGAATTGAAGTTGAAAAAAACAAAAATTGTCAAAATGAAGAAAATTAAAAACCCAAACGAAAAATTGCAAGTCGAAAATTTGAAGAAATGAAAAATTGAAGGATCGACAAACGGAAGTTTTAAAAACCAATAATTGAAAAATGGAAAAATTCTATAATCATAGAACTGAAAAAGTGAAAATTTTAAAAATTAGTGCCATTATTACATATTTTAAATAAAAACTAGAAATGTTGCATTTGAAAAATTTGAAGAACTGAAAAATTGAAGAATCGGAATAGTGAAAAATTGAAAAACTGAAAAATCTAAAATGGAAAGACCGAAAAATTAAAAAATCTGAAAGTTGAAAATCGAAAAATTGCAAATCGGAGAATTGAAAAATCCAAAAATTCAATAATTGTACACTGAAAAAAGACAAATTATAAAATTAGAACGTTGAAAAATTGAAAAAATGTAGAAAGTAAAAACTGCAACGAAAATTTGAACAATTAAGAATTCAAAACTCGTGAAATTGCAAATCGCAAAATTGGATAAACGAAAAATTTAGAATTGAAATTGAAAAAACAAAAAACTGTCAAAATGAAGAAAATTAAAAATCCAAACGAAAAATTGCAAGTCGAATATTTGAAGAAATGAAAAATTTTAAAAACCAATAATTGAAAAATGGAAAAATTCTATAATCATGGAACTGAAAAGTGAAAATTTTAAAAATTAGTGCCATTATTACATATGAGAAATTGAGGAACTGAAAAATCTAAAATAGAAACCCAAAAAATCGGAACATTGACAAATTGGAAAAACGAATCAAATATAAACCGAAACGAAAAATTGCAAATCAAACATTTCAAAACTTGTGAAATTGCAAAATCTGAAAAATTGAAACATGCAAAAGTCGGAAAATAGAAAAATTTAAAAATAAAAACTCAGAGTTACATAATTATCGCAAAATTAAAACAATTCAAAAATTAGAAAATTGAAAAACCGATTCAAGAGTGTCATAGAGATTACCAGAAAACAAAAATCGCAGTTTTTAAATTTTCAAAGAAGCGTGATTTGTTGACACTTCAGGACTAAGTTCTATCGAATCAACCTTCAACCAATTTTCTAACGCTATACTTGAACTAACGATCTTGATCTACCCGTTATCGTTGTCACAAGAGTCACCTTTGCGAACATACAACACAACAAACACTTATGACCAGCTTCCAGCAAAGAATTAAAACGATCACAATAAAACGACAGCTTGTTACGGCTCTAACTCGCTGATGTGCAAACAAACCGGCGAAATCTGAGAGTGTGTTTACCGAGTCGAGAGGAGCGGTTATTAAGCATTACGTGCTTCATAAAAAATACATTAAAGAGGCTTTTTAAGGATCTTATTATCCTGCCAACTGCGCCAATCTCCGATAATCACCAATCGAAAATGTGACCTGTGTAGCTTGTATCGATCCGTAGAATATCTCGTTATGGAAATGAATATCCGTTTACAAGTAAAAACGCTCAAAGGAAAATACAAAACACAAGGAAGTCGCTTTGTTATCTTACCGACTGCGCCAAAACCGGATCATCGCTCTTTAATACAGAAAATAACTACCTCGTACTTAAATGTAACTACTCCCTGTTTGCACGAGCCGTTAATCTGCATCCGGCTTTGACAACTAAACAGTAAAGTAAACATTTAATTACTCAGGCAACGAAACAACGGTTTTTATTTTTCATCCCACTGACTGCGCCACTTTCGCAGACTAGTTTTCCGATGCGCGATTTCTGGGACAAATTTCCATAAGTCCGTCGCTTAACAACTGCCCGCTAAATCTGAAGATAATTCCGCGAATTCTGCACGTCAAACTGTTGAATCGCGGTATTATGGCGCAATTTACGACCGGCACAAGCCGGAAACTCTTTTCCTTGCTCCAGCAACTTTCCGTCACTTCGGTGATAAATCTGAAATTGTGAATGGAAAATTGTTAAGAATTTTCAACTAATTAAAAAGATAATGAAACATCGCAACTTTTAAATGGGCGGATTAAATGAATGTCGTTCTTTTCTCGGTGACAGTTGGAGATAAATGCGAAAATCTCTTAATTAAAACTTTTTTATTTTTATAAAACTGGCACGTCTGGGAACTAGCTTTATTTTTTGGTTGGCTAAATCAACAGAACTGGGGAATGAGAACTAGCATGTGTTAAACACAAGAGTTTCAAGTTGTAGCTAGTTAGAACAACGCAAAATTTAATATTCGAGGCTTGAAACTTTCGCCCCGACGGTGTGTTTAATAATAATTTATCTTTGTAGCTGATGGAGTGCATGAGGAATTTGGGCGGTTTGAAAATGTTGCCCCGAATGCACACATTTTATGCCAATAATGTCTCAATATCGCCGCCCCGCGATAAAATCCAGAAAACCAATAAGTGTCAGCAGAGATGAAGACGTACAAGAGAAAATGAACCTAATCTGTTTTCTAAAGGGGTTTGCGGAATTAGACCGCACTTTGAAGGTGTGATTTCGGGGGCGATTCCGTTTCAAGGTCACGACGTAACGATTATCGTTGTTTCTGGATAGGCATTGACATAGGCGGGAGTTTTTAAAAATTAAATTAAACACTGATAATTTTTTTTCAGAATTCTGTCAACCTTCGATGCCATGCCAGAGGTGTTTTTAAAGCAACCGAATTTAGTTTTCAGAGAACCAGTAGTCGACCCATAATTTCTATAATCTTGTAAAAAAATATAAAACTTAGAGCCCCCAAGATTCTTTCTCCTTAAAAAAAACTACAAATTCCCCAGGTTTTTTCACCTTTAAAAAATAACACTAGGTTCTTTTAACTTTCCAAAAAACGCTAGTGGACCCTGTGATTTTTCACCTTTTAGAAAAATATAACACCGACATTCTTTCAGCTTCTCAAAAAAAAAAAACATGAACTCCGAGATTCTATACATAACACTTTGAGCCCCCGAGACCCGTTGAGATTCTCACACAAAAAACAAAATTCTTTGGCTTTTTAGACATAAATAACACTAAGAGCCCGCAAGATACTTTCGCCTTACAAAAAACTAGAAGCTACCGAGATTTATTCACCTTTAAGAAAAAAAATAACACTAGGAACGCCTTAGCTTCCCAAAAAACGCTAGGGGACCTTGTGATTTTTTCACTTTTTAGAAAAATATAACACTAAGTGCCCCCGACATTCTTTCAGCTTCTGAAAAATAAAACAGAACTCCGATATTCTTTGGCCTTTTAGAAATAAATAACACTTGCAACCCACGAGATTCCTTGAGATTCTCACACAAAAAACAAGATTCGTTGGTTTTTGAGAAGTAAATAACACCAAAGCCTTCGAGATGCTTTCACTTTAAAAAAACTAGAAACTCCCGAGATTTCTTCACTTTTAAGAAAAAAATAACACTAGGAGTCCCGGAAGCTTTTTTAACTTCCCAAAAACGCTAGTGTACCCTGTGATTTTTTCGCCTTTTAGAAAAATATAACACTAGGAGCCCCTGTCACTTTTTCAGCTTCTCAAAAAGAAAACAGAACTCCGAGATTCTTTGGCCTTTTAGAATTAAATAACACTTGGAGCCCCTGAGATTCCTTGGGATTCTCACAAAAAAAACAAGATTCTTTGGCTTTTTGGAAGTAAATAACACCAAGAGCTCGTAAGATACTTTCGCCTTACAAAAAACTAGAAGCTTCCGAGATTTCTTCATCTTAAAAAAAAAATAACACTAGGAGCCCCTGAGGTTTTTTAGCATTTCAAAAAACGCTAGGGGACTATGTGATTTTTTCATTTATTAGAAAAATATAACACTAGGTGCACCCGACTTTCTTTCAGCTTCTCAAAAAGAAAAACAAAAGAAATCCTAGATCCGTTTTCTGTTTAGAAATAAATAACACTTGGAGCACCCGAGATTCCTTGAGATTCTCACATAAAAACATGATTCTTTGGCTTTTGAGAAATAAAGGACACTAAGACAACTCCAGATGTTTTCACCTTAAAAAAGAACTAGATGTTTCCGAGATTTCTTCACTTTTAAGAAACAAAAAATGATACTAGGAATCCCTGAGGTTTTTTTAGCTTCTCAAAAAGGGCTATTGTTGTTTAGAAAAATATAACACTAGAAGCCCCCGACATTCTTTTAGCTTGTAAGAAAGAAAAACAAAAGAACTCGGAGATGTTTTTTCCGTTTAGAAATAAATAACACTTGTAGCTCCGAGATTCTCACATAAAAAACAAGATACTTTGGCTTTTTAGAAATAAATAACACTAAGAGCCCGTAAGATAATTTCGCCTTACAAAAAAACTAGAAGCTACCGAGATTTCTTCACCTTTAAGAAAAACAATAACACTAAGAACGCCTGAGATTTTTAGCTTCCCAAAAAACACTAGGGGACCCTGTGATTTTTTCACCTTTTAGAAAAATATAACACTAAGTGCTACAGACATTCTTTCAGTTTCTGAAAAAAAAAAACAGAACTCCGATATTCTTTGGGCTTTTAGAAATAAATAACACTTTCAGCCCAAGAGGTTCCTTGAAATTCTCACACAAAAACACAATTGTTTGGCTTTTTAGAAATAAATAACACTAAGAGCCCGCAAGATACTTTCGCCTTACCAAAAACTAGTAGCTACCGAGGTTTCTTCACTTTTAAGAAAAAAAGTAACACTAAGAGCTCCTGAGGTTTTTTAGCTTCCCAAAATACGAAAAGGGACCCCGTGAATTTTTCACCTTTTAGAAAAATATAACTCTAAAGACCCCCGACATTCTTTCAGCTTCTCAAAAAAAAAAACAGAACTCCGAGATTCTTTGGCCTTTTAGAAATAAATAACACTTGGAGCCCCTGAGATTCCTTGAGATTCTCACACAAAAAACATGATTCTTTGGCTTTTTGGAAATAAATAACACTCAGAGACCGTAAGATACTTTCGCCTAGCAAAAAATTAGAAGCTCCAGAGATTTCATCACCTTAAAAAAAATAACACTAGGAACCCCTGAGGTTTTTTAGCTTTCTAAAAAACGCTAGGGCACTCTGTGATTTTTTCATTTTTTAGAAAAATATAACACTAGGTATACCCGACATTCTTTTAGCTTCTCAAAAAGAAAATCAAAAGAAAACCTAGATACTTTTTCTGTTTTTAGAAATAAATAACACTTGGAGCACCCGAGATTCCTTGAGATTCTCACATAAAAAACATGATTCGTTGGCTTTTGAGAAATAAATAACACTAAGACAACTCCAAATGTTTTCAAAAAAACTAGAAGTTTCCGAGATTTCTTCACTTTTAAGAAAATAAATAACACTTAGAGCCCCCAACGTCCTTTCAACTTCTCAAAAATAGTACACTTGGATCTCCCGAGATTCCTTCAGATTATTACAAAAACAAGGGACTCCCAGAGTTTTTCATCTTTAATAGAAAAAATAACACTAGAAGCCCTCAAGATTCTTTTTGCTTCCCAAAAAAACACTAGGGAATCTTGTGATATTTTCAGCTTTTAGAAAAATATAACATTAGGGTTTCCTCACATTTTTCAACTTCTCCACATAAATAAAAACAGAAACGAACCAAGAGATTCTTTGGCCTTTTAGAAATAAATAACACTTGGAGCTCCCAAGATTCTTTCAACTTCTCAAAGAAAACACTTGTGGCCCGAGATTCATTAGACTTAAAAAAATAACACTGCAGGGCTTCGAGAACTTTTTGCTTTAAAAAAAATAACACTAAGGGTTCCCGACTTTTTTTCAGCTTTTCCCAAAAAAATGAAAAGACTCAAAGAAACCCCAGATTCTTTCGTCTTTTAGAAAAGAAATAACACTTGGAGCCCCCAGGTTCTTTAATAGCTTCCCCACAAAAAACACTAGGGGATTCTGTGATTTTTCACCTTTTAGAAAAATATAACACCAATATAATAACATCTGTCCAAGTGTTATTTTTTCCAAAATGCGAAAAAATTTCGAGGGCTTCAAGTGTTTTTTTTTTTTGAGAAGCTGGAAAAATCTCGGGGGTTCCTAGTGTTATTTATTTCTAAAAGCTGAAGAAATGTCGGGGGCACCTGGTGTTATTTTTTTTCTAAGGCTAATGAATCTCGGGGGCTTCAAGTGTTTTTTTTTTTCTTAAACATGAAACAATGTCAGAGTTCCCTAGTGTTTTTTTAATAAGCTCAAGGAAAATTAAGAAAAAAAATAACACTAGGAGCCCTCGAGATTCTTTCGACTTTATGGAAAAAAACAACACTTGGAATCCTGTGTCTTGACCTGACCTGATCGTTCGTAGTTAAAAATTAGAAGGTTTTCAAATTGAAACTTTACAATTTTGGTTTTAATATATATAATGAGGAAGCTGTGCGTTTTAAATATCAAAGCTTCAAAGTTAAAAAACGTCGGTGAATGTCTAAAAAAGAAAACAAAACATGACAAAAATTTATATTATTAATCAGAAATTTAAATGATGTTTATGCGAAAAATTTGAGGTGACGTCATCACAGTGTTAGTGGGGATGTCTAGACAAATTTTGCTTAGCGTTTCACCCTCTACACGATATTCCTAAACGTCAAATAAAATTTTACAACAATCGGACAGACGGACACAGGGGAGAAAGAAATGTAAATAAACCCTAAAAATAAAACCCTCGATCTGAATATTCTCGTCATTTCTTTAAAAACCTCCCCGTCATCGCAATAAATCCCCCAAAAAAATAAATAAAAAACCAATTAAACACTTTGATTAATTAGCGCCATTCGCCTTCATCCCCCTTTACGACTTCCGCCCCCCAAATAAAATTAAACTTATATTCAGCACGAAACAGTTTACACCTCCATAAACGGCTTATCCCGATAAAAACCGTTATGAATTACAATTAATTCTGTTGGTTTATTGAAAAATATGGCTCCCGCCCTGCCGCTGAAACCCATTAAAACGACGCTACCGGCGCCGACCCATCATCCCCTTTTACGTCCAATTTCATCCCATTCCAAAGAAACGCTAATTTCGCCCGATTTGCAATAATGTCGTTTGCGGGCTTGTGAAAACATCGAGGCTTGAAAAATTTACCTGTAATGGCGTGTTACCTTCGGGCGGAAGGGCGGTGGGGTGGGGCGGGTAAAGCTGGGCGAGACACATGATGGCCTCGTTGCAGAACTTCAAGCCCATCACTTCCTCGTCCTCTCGGCCGTATCTGGTACGAATATGATAATTAACACATTTTTTTTTATTAATAAAAATCGTAACTAGAGCCGAGCAGGAATTCGAGTCCCCTCAAGCGAAAAAAATTCAAAAACAAACTTTGTCCGCAAGCTCGAATAACACTCCAACCATAAATAGTTTTACGATGAATTAAAGCGAGTGTTTAAACTCGCAGTGCGCTGTAACAAGCAACAATAAAGCAATTTCCTTTATAGTCGCGTTTGTATCGTATTAGCTTGACACAGGTCAGTCGTTCGTTCCATGTTTAGATTACCATGATGTATAGTTCTTAACGTCAGTAAAATAACACTTGAAGACGGATTGACGCGACCCCGATGGTAGAAAAATTGAAACGTCAACCGGAAATTCCGCATTGATTTCACCGAAAGAGGATGGAAAGTTCACCCTCGAATCGTCTCACCGAAGATAATTTTGTTAGAACGTGTGTGCAACGTCCGAAGCTTCACACAATAGAGTCACTAGACGAGAAAGTGATCGTTTTTACAACGGTGTTGTGGTGCGGTTTTATTGCAGAGGGAGAATTATTTCTTGGATTTATCTATTTGGTCTAGTTCGCGGGTAAAGTGTGTGTAACTAAATCAGCCAATTAAAATAAAGTACTTCAATTATGTTGAGGCATGTCGTGAAATATTACACCACTATTCCATTCGGTGCGCTAGTGGAAAGGGGTGTTTTTAAAAACGAGCGACGTGCATTAGCACACAATAATTGGAGTAACAGATGTTGGTAAATTTTAATTCTGAATATAATCCCGTGCCCCAGTTTGGAACTGTAATGTAATTTAGTAATAATTGATGATTTAGCAATAACTGTGGTACTGAATTAGAAGCAGATGCCGACAGTGTTGGAGACAATGCAACTACTTTAGTTAAGTAAGATTGCATGTCCAATAAAAAATTCCCATTTAACTGAGACACAAAAAAATAAAAAAACTAAGAAATACAAACTTTCTGCACACGTCGCTGATTCCCACAACAATTTATTATTTCTGTATAATTTAATATTGCAAAACAAATTTTTTGGTTTATGAAATAATATAAATAAAGTTCGACGAGCTACGACAACTTTATTTACGTCTCTAATTATAGATGAAACAAAGTCACCATTAATATTTGTATATAATTATAGAATGGGCATCGTTAATTTAGTGAAAATCGAGGAACAAATATGAAATTCTAGTAAACATAACAAAAAAAATCCCTAGAAAAAGTAATACTCCACAGTGATTTGCTTCGACTCTTTTGGTTTTTGTGGTGCTTCGGAGGCGATAATTTTTGTAAGCCACTAAGTAACCCCTTTTAAGAAAAAAAAACACTAGAGCCCCCGAGATTCTTTCGACTTTTATAAGAAAATAACACTTGGAGCCCTCGAGATTCTTTCGCCTTTTAGAAAAAAATAGCACTTGGGCCCCCGAGATTCTTTCGCGTTCTCAAAAAAAATAATTGGGAGCCCCAAGATTTTGCGCCTTTAAAAAAATAGCCCTTGAAGCCCTCAAGATTCTTTTGCACTTTGGAAGAAAACAACACTAGGATACTCCCAAATTCTTTCACCTTTTAGAAGAAAATAACACTAGGACCTTACGAGATTCATTCACTTCCTCAAAAAAAATATTAGAGGATATTCTTGCGCATTTTAGAAAAAAATAACACTAGGGGCCCCAGATATTCTTTCGCATTTTGGAACAAAATTAACACTAGCAGATCTCGAAATACTTTCGCCTTTTAGAAGAAAACAACACTAGGAAGCCCTGAGATTTTTCACCTTGTAGAAAAAAATAACACTTGGAGCCCCCGAGATTCTTTCGCCTTTCAGAAAAAATAACACTTGGAATCCCAAAGATTCTTCCGACTTTTATAAGAAAATAACACTAGGAGACCCCGAGATTCTTTCGACTTTTAGAACAAAAAAACACCAGGAGTCCTCGACATTCTTTCGCCTTCTAGAAAAAAGTAGCACTTGGGGCCCCCGAGCATCTTTCGCCTTTTAGAAAAAATAACACTTGGAGACACCAAAATTCCTTCGTCTTTGAGAAAAAGATAACACTAGGGACCCTCGAAATTCTTTCACGTTCTCAAAAAAAATAATTGGGAGATTCTTTCACCTTTTAGAAGAAAATAACACTAGGATCCTACGAGATTCATTCACTTTCTCAAAAAAAATGTTAGGGGACCCCGTTATTCTTGCGCATTTTAGAAAAAAATAACACTTGGAGTCACAGAGATTCTTTCGCCTTTTAGAAGAAAATAACACTAGGAAGCCCTGAGATTTTTCACCTTGTAGCAAAAATAACACTTGGAGCCCCCGAGATTCTTTCGCCTTTTAGAAAAAATAACACTTGGAATCCCAGAGATTCTTTCGACTTTTATAAGAAAATAACATTAAGAGCCCTCGAGATTCTTTCGCCTTTTAGAAGAAAATAACACTAGGAAGCCCTGAGATTTTTCACCTTGTAGAAAATAATAATACTTGGAGCCCCCGAGATTCTTTCGCCTTTTAGCAAAAATAACACTTGGAACCCCAGAGATTCTTTCTACTTTTTAGAGAAAATAACATTAGGAGCCCTCGAGATTCTTTCGCCTTTAAGAAAAAATAACACTAGGAGACCCCGAGATTCTTTCGCCTTTTAGAAAAAAAATACACTTGGGACTCCCCAGAATCTTTCGCCTTTCAGAAAAAATAACACTAAGAGACCCCGAGATTCTTTCACCTTTTAGAAAAAAATTACACTAGGAGCCCCGAGATTCTTTCGCCTTTTAGAAAAAAATAACACTAAGAGACCCGAGATCCTTTTGCCAATAAAAAAAATTTGGACTCCTCGAGATTCTTTCTCCTTATAACACCTGGACTGGAACCCCCAGTATTCTTTATCTTTGAAAAAAAAAACAGGGAAAGACCTCAAGATTCTTTGCCCTTTTAGGAAAAAATAACACTAGCAGACCTCGAGATTCTTTGACCATTTAGAAAAAAATAACACTTGAAGCCCCCGAGATTCTTTCACCTTTTAGAAAAAATAACACTATGAGCCCAGAGATTTTTTGCCTTTAAAAAAAAAACTTGGAACCCTCGAGATTCTTTCTCTTAATAACACCTGGAACCTCCAGTATTCTTTAACCTTCAAAACAAGCAGGAAGGGACTTCAAGATTATTTCCCCTTTTAGAAAAAGATAACACTTGGGGTCCCCAAGATTCTTTCGTCTTTTATAAGAAAATAACACTAGTAGTCCCCGACATTCTTTCGCGTTAGAGAAGAAAAAAAAACTCGGAGCTCCCGAGATTCTTTCAACTTTAAAAAAAAATAACACTATGAGCCCAGAGATTCTTTTGCCTTTAAAAAAAAACTTGGAGCCCTCGAGATTCTTTCTCCTTATAACGCCTGGAACCCCTAGTATTCTTTAACCTTGAAAAAAAAGCAGGAAGAGACTTCAAGATTATTTTCCCTTTTAGAAGAAGATAACACTTGGGGTCCCCGAGTTTCTTTCGTCTTTTAGAAGAAAATAACACTAGTAATCCTCGACATTCTTTCGCGTTAGAGATGAAAAAAAAACTCAGAGCCCCCGAGATTCTTTCGCCTTTTAAAAGAAAAAAACACAAGACGTGCCGAGATTCTTTCGCCTTTAAAAAAAATAACACTATGAGATTTTTTGCCTTAAAAAAAAAAACTTGGAGCCCTCGAAATTCTTTCTCCTTATAACACCTGGAACCCCCAGTATTTTTTAACCTTGAAAAAGAAGCAGGAATGGACTTCAAGATTCTTTCCCCTTTTAGAAGAAGATAACACTAGGGGCCCTCGAGAATCTTTCGCTTTTTAGAAAAAAGTAACACTACGAGATTATTTCGCCTTTTAAAGGAAATAAGACCAAGAGACCCCAAGATTCTTTTGTCTTTCAGAAGAAAATAACACTAGGAGCCCCCAAGATTCTTTCGCCTTTTAGAAGAAAAATACTCTAGGAACCCCGAGATTCTTTCGCCTTTTAGAAAAAATAACACTAGGATACCCCGAGATTCTTTCGTCTTTTTGAAGAAAATAACACAAGACGTCCCGAGATTCTTTTGCCTTTAAAAAAAACTTGGAGCCCTCGAGATTCGTTCTCCTTATAACGCTTGGAACCCCTAGTGTTCTTTAATCTTGAAAAAAAAGCAGGAAGAGACTTCAAGATTATTTTCCCTTTTAGAAAAAGATAACACTTGGAGTCCCCGAGTTTCTTTCGTCTTTTAGAAGAAAATAACACTAGTAGTCCTCGACATTCTTTCGCGTTAGAGATGAAAAAAAACTCGGAGCCCCCGAGATTCTTTCGCCTTTTAGAAGAAAAAAACACAAGACGTCCCGAGATTCTTTCGCCTTTAAAAAAAAAAATAACACTATGAGCCCAGAGATTTTTTGCCTTTAAAAAAAAACTTGGAGCCCTCGAAATTCTTCCTCCTTATAACACCTGGAACCCTCAGTATTTTTAAACCTTGAAAAAAAAACTGGAATGGACTTCAAGATTCTTTCCCCTTTTAGAAGAAGATAACACTAGGGGCCCTCGAGAATCTTTCGCTTTTTAGAAAAAATAACACTAGGAGATTATTTCGCCTTTTAGAGGAAATAACACCAAGAGACCCCGAGATTCTTTTGTCTTAAGAAAATAACACTAGGAGCCCCCAAGATTATTTCGCCTGTTAGAAGAAAAATACACTAGGAACACCGAGATTCTTTCGCCTTTTAGAAAAATTATCACTAGGATACCCCGAGATTCTTTCGTCTTTTAGAAGAAAATAAAACAAGACGTCCCGAGATTTTTTTGCCTTTAAAAAATACTTGGAGCCCTCGAGAATCTTTCTCCTTATAACACCTGGAATCCCCAGTATTCTATAACCTTGAAAAAAAAACAGGAATTGACCTGAAGATTATTTCCCCTTTTAGAGAAAGATAACACTTGGGGCCCTCGAAATTCTTTCACGTTCTCAAAAAAAAAAAAAACTGGAAGACCCCGAGATTCTTGCATATTTTAGAAAAAATAACACTTGCAGACCCCGTGAATTTTTCGCCTTTTAGAAAAATAACACTGGGGGATTCTTTCGCCTTTTAGAGGAAATAATACTAAGAGACTCCGAGATTCTTTCGCCTTTTAGAAGAAAATTACACTAGGAGCCCTCGAGAATCTTTTGCCTTTAAAAAAAAAACTTGGAGCCCTCGAGATTCTTTCTCCTTATAACGCCTGGAACTCCTAGTATTCTTTAATCTTGAAAAAAAAAGCAGGAAGAGACTTCAAGATTATTTTCCCTTTTAGAAAAAGATAACACTTGGGGTCCCCGAGTTTCTTTCGTCTTTTAGAAGAAAATAACACTAGTAGTCCTGGACATTCTTTCTCGTTAGAGATGAAAAAAAACTCGGAGCCCCCGAGATTCTTTCGCCTTTTAGAAGAAAAAAACACAAGACGTCCCGAGATTCTTTCGCCTTTAAAAAAAAAATAACACTATGAGCCCAGAGATTTTTTGCCTTTAAAAAAAAACTTGGAGCCCTCGAAATTCTTCCTCCTTATAACACCTGGAACCCTCAGTATTTTTAAACCTTGAAAAAAAAACTGGAATGGACTTCAAGATTCTTTCCCCTTTTAGAAGAAGATAATACTAGGGGCCCTCGAGAATCTTTCGCTTTTTAGAAAAAATAACACTAGGGGACCTCGAATTTCTTTCGCCTTTTAGAAAAAATAACACTAGGAGCACCGAGATATTTTCGCCTTTAAAAAAAATGGAATCCTCAAGACTCTTTCGCCTTTTAGAAAAAAATAACACTAGGGACTCTCGAGATTTTTTCACTTTCTCAAAAAAAAAAATTAGGAAACCCCGATATTCTTGTGCATTTTATAAAAAAATACCACTAGTAGTCCTCAAGATTCTTTCGCTTTTTAGAAAAAAAAGTAAACTTGGAGCCCACGAGATTCTTTTAGTTTCACAAAAAAAATACAAGTGGACCCCAAAATTCTTTCAACTTTCAGAAAAAAAATAACACTAGCAGTCCCTGAAATTGGTTCACATTCCCCCCCCCCCCCCCTCCCAACCACAAACACAAAAAGGCGTTAGAAGACACATTTATTCGCCTTTTAGAAAAAAATAACACTTGCACCCTCCGAGATTCCGTCAGCTTCTCAAAAAAAATCACTAGGAGACCTCGACATTCTTTCAGTTTTAGAAAAAAGTAACACTAGAAAAAATTGAGATTTCTGCGCATTTTGGAAAAAATAACACTTGGAGCCCCGAGATTCTTTCGCCTTTTAAAAAAATAACATATGGAGCCCCAACATTTTAAGCTTGTTAAAATAAAACACTACGAAACTCCGAGATTATTTCGCCTTTTAGAAAAAAATAGCACTTGAAGTCCCTGAGATGCTTCCGCTTTATAGAAAAATTAACCCTTGGGACCTCCAAGTGTTAAGTCCAAACTTGTATAGACTAAACTACTTTTGGAAATATCGTTCTACCCTATAAAATTTTATTGGCAATAACGAGACGGACAGTAGTACAATAGCAAGAGATATTTACAACTTAAGTTGTCGCGTGCCGGTAATCTCCAGATGTTAGAAAGCAGAATAATCCAGGTCCGGACCATCGTTACTCATGAACGGAAATGACCATTATTTTATGAGTACAACTACCTGCTAAATGTTCTCAGACAAATTCGAGTGAACTGGTGTGAGCCATAAATATTTCTTACCACTGTACTACTGTCCGTCTCGTTATCGTCAATAAAATTTTATGGGGTATAATGAAATTTCCAAAACTATAAATAAAAACACAGAAGGACCACAAAGTTCTTTCACCTTTTAGAAAAAAATAATATTAAGAGCCACCGAGATTTTTTCACCTATTTAGAAAAATAACACTGGAAGTTCCCAAAATTTTTCATTTAAAAACAAATAAAACTTGGACCCCTTAAGATTCTTTCAGCTTCTAAAAAAAGGCTTTTCGCTTTTTAATTCTTCAAAAAACGCAATCCTTTAGCTTTTCGAAAAAAAGAAATAACACCAGGAGTTCCCGACATTCTTTCAGCTTCACTAAAGAAGAGTCATTAAAGAATCTTTTGTATCTTTCAGCTCCTTTAAAAAGTCACTAGAAGACCTGACCTGATCTGACAAGCTCTGACCTGACTTGGCTTGACCGAACTCGCATTAATAAAAAAAGGGGCCCCCCGAAATCCTTTCAGTTTCTTTAGAAAAATGCACTAGAAGACTTGACCTGACCTGACTGAACCCGAGATTTTGTCGCATTTTAGAAAACACCGTACATTCTTTCAGCTTCTTTAAAAAAAAAAAAAAACACTAGAAGACGTCGAGACTTTGTAAGTTGTTCGCTTACGCTCGAGAAGTAAAAAACCCTAAATTTTCACACAACACCTGCCTAAGTGCCAACGAAAGCAACAAAGCTACTGACACTCAAAGATAAATTATCAAACAGCTCCGTAATCAATCATGATATTTTACCCCGAGATGCAACAAAGCAAACTCCGGACATAATTCCAAGTTTCTATTCACCCTCTTTGAAACTAAAGCCGGCATGACTGAAACCAGCTTACGTAATTTAAAATCGTACGTCGGTTTCCACACATACTGACTTTTAATTGAGTTTCCGCGCGGCTGTAACGAGATTACTCTGAAAGTGTTTCCCGAATCGGATTTTATTTATGCGGAACGTCATAAGTTCCATTGTGGGGCGAAAATTGTTCTCGTCGGCCGTATAAAGAGCCAGAGACAGCTTCTTGTTCAAGCAGACCCTTCTAATAATAACAGGATCCATTAGTTGGGACGCGGCAGGATTTTCAAAACGCCACCACAAGGGTAACTTAATACGGGGTTTTTGTCTAGAAGTCGAAGGGGTGGAGTTTTTTCGCAAAAAAATGGTTAGATTTAGTGCGACGAATTATGTACCTAAAATTTTGATGACGTTATCTAAAAATGTGCTAAGTTTAAAAAATCAACTTCACATGGAAAAACTTTTTTCCATTTATTCTCAATCTACTTGTTTCGACCAATTTTTGTGGTAGCTGTTAAACTTAACTTAACGATAAACTTAACCACTGTTCATGTCACAACACACGCTTCCACAATATTGATTACTCAATAATCTTGTATTACACAACCATTAATTTATTACGCTTGCAAATGGTTATTATCGAATAACGGATTTAACATGTTGACACAGCATCACCGGCATGTTTAAATTCCAACAATGTCAACATCACACACAAAATTTTCATCGACACGGGTCAATATTTGACGCAGTTTTCATGCCTTCATTAAAAATAGAGGGGTCGGTGATAATTTTCCACGTAGAGGCATCAATAGCGTTTTACCGAGAATCAATACCAACAATCCCTGTCTTACCTGAACGTTAACGTGATCTGTCCGTAAACTTTTCGGTTCTCCACAAACTCGGGGTCAACTAGCAGGACTCCTTGGAGTCTATCGATCCTACCTGCAGACACCACCAAATCACGGGAACTTAAGTACATCGTCAGCTTGTTATTAGGGGATGATTTCTTGAAGACCCTGCAACAACCACGAGATGATTAGACGTGTAATTTAGTTTCACGATGGGGTGACTGGGAATGGGAACATTAATATTATGCGTAATACAGGATAATCGTGTCTGATGTCTTGCGGAGAGAAATTTTTACCCGAAGGGACATTGACCACGTTAATTGTTATGGAGCTATATTTGAAGATTTATAATTACCCAACGAACCCCAACTAATTTAAATAGAATTTGAATCAATAATTTTGTTCTCCCGAGTCGTAATGGCACTCATACATAAATAATTAGGTCAGGAAGTAATACACAACCGCCAGACAATAATTTCTCCTCCTAATTACAAGCACAACGGAATCTCTCGAGGAAACAAACGTGTAATTACCTGCTCCGGAAAAGTTAGACACCGTGCAGCTGAATCTGCAGGCGCAAAGTTGAAATTGGTTTTTTCCTGCCCGATAAATAAATTTTTAATTTTGCAGGACATTAATTACGAGCTGCCAATAAAACGCGCCCTACGAAATTCTACGTCAACTCCCAAATTAATTTTAATTGAGATTATTAAAACCTCTTTGTTTTCTTCACCAGTTATTTCTCGGCGTAATTAATTAGTAAAGGTAGTCAAAACCTCTTGAATGGAAATGGCCAAATTCTGAAGAGCTCGCGATGCCAATTAGTAAATCCGGTGACAACACAAGAATCGCCTCCATACGGTAACTGGAAATCAATAAAGAGCGGATTTTAGGCTAAAAAAAATAAAAACGGGAAATTTATGATTGATGTTTTGAACACTTGATAGTTTTTATTTTTTCTACACATTCTATTTCTGGCATTTTAATGTTTAGAGCAGTTGACATTGTTCACATTTTTACCATTTTGGCCATTTTCATATTAATTTAACATTCTCGAGTAATTTAGAATTTTTAACTTTTATAAATAAAAAGCTTAACATATTTTGTTTGTGAGATTTTTAACCCTGACTTTTTTTGTCAAATTGAAGAAGGTTGACGTCTTGTTATTTTTGACAGTTTTGAAATATTTGATGCCTTTGACGTGTCTGACATTTCTACATATATTTGACGTATCACTTTTTCCGACTTTTTTTACGAATGGTTGTCAGCTGTAACCTTAAACTTTGACACGTTGTCGATATTCTTTACGTTTCTACATTATTTTTGACATTTTGACGTCTTTAGTTGAGATAATTCACGTTTTTACCATTTTTGACATTTTAACGGTTTTGACACTTCTTGATGTATTCCATGTTTGAAAATCTTTAACTGTCATATGTTTTTATTTTGTAGAGGTTTTGATATTTTCGACATTTTTTAAATAAAAGTTTTATGATATTTGTTTCTGTTCTAACTCTATTAATCACCTACAAAAGTTCAATGTAAAATACTTCTGGTTTATGAATCCGCCTTGAGTTTTTACCTTATGTATTCAAATTTTCGAAACAAGTAACTTTGTATGCATAACTTGTTGTTAGAAAATGCAAAAATCTACAATTAAGAAATCGGAAAATCGAAAAATCCAAAAATATAAAAATTGAATAACGAAAAGTCAAAAAATCGAAGCATCGAAAAATTGAGAATTCGAAAATTCGGGAAATCGAGATATCCAAAAATCGAAATGGCGAGAAATCTTTGGAACTTTTGAAAAGTTGAAAAATCAAAAAAACAGCAATCCGAAAATCGAAAAATTCAAAATTCGAAAAATAGAGAACTCGACAAATACAAATCGAAAAATCGAAATATGCACAAAGAAAAATAACATTGACATAACATAACCCAGATTTATGGCCGTGATACAAAGTGCCTGTGAAAATTATTATCTTGAAAGTTTTGAATGGTTTCCGGATACTGGAAAGAGAAAGAGAGGAATGGAAAGAAAAGGAGAGAAGCTTCGAAGAAAGAATCAATAATTTAGAGAAGAAGTTGGAAAAAAAAGAAAGGTAAGAAAGAAGAAACAATTTCATAATTACGGGTATGGAAATAAGGAAAAAAACAGATGCAAATGAAGTAGAGGAATTTTTGAAAAAAGAAATTGAGGTAGAAGTAAAAGTGTTGGAAACAATAATTATAGGGAAAGAGGAAAGCAAGAAAATACTGGTTAAGACGCTTTGGGAGAAAAAACAAGAGGTGATGAAGAATAAAAATAAACTGAGAGGAAAAATAATATATATTGATAATGATTGGACAGTACAAGAGCAAAAAATTCAAAAAGGAATTAGGGAGGTAGCTAAAGAGGAAAGAAAAAAAGGATACACAACAAGGGTGGGATATATGAAACTGCAAGTAGGGGACAAAATGTATACATGGAATGACAATAAAGGAAAATTGGAAGAAAAATTTCACAAATCAAGTCAGCACTAACCGAAGAAAGAAACACAAAGGGGAGGGGTAGTAATGATAGGACAAATAAAGACTTTAGGTTTAAGAATGTAGATTTTGTACATAATAGGGGAATGGGAAAGAAGAATGGGGAAGATAAACGTGGTTTAAAATTACTCTTTTGGAATATTGCTGGTCTGAAAAAGAAAGATAATTTATTTTGGGACTACGTGAAAAGTTTTGATTTTGTGGGACTAACAGAAACATGGATACTAGAGAGAGACTGAAACAAACTGAAAGACGGGTTGCCAAAGGAATTTAAGTGGAAATTGCAAAAAAAGAAAAACGCAAGGGTAGAGCAAAAGGTGGAATCATAACAGGAGTGAAGAAAGATATAAAAGAAATAGAAGAGGGGGCGATAGAAATGGAAGGCATGGTTGAAAGAAAACTGACTATAAATAAAAAAAGATGGAGAATCTGCACTATATATAGTAGAGAAATGAGAAACTCGGAACAAGAAATACAAGAAAAAATCGAAGCGTCCGAAGAAGAATTTCTACTGTTAGGAGGGGACTTTAATGCCAGAATAGGGAACAAAAGCAGGAAAGAAGACGGGGAAAACACACGAAAATCGAAAGATAAAGTAGAAAACAAAGACAGAAAATTGCTATGGGAATTAATTGAAGAAAGAGGTTGGGAAGTCTTGAATGGGGTGAAGGAAGGGGACGAGGAGGGGGAATCGGTAATAGACTACGGAATAGTAAACGGATTAGCAGAAGAAGAGGTAGAAACATTCAAAATAGGAGAAAGAGTGGACTCCGATCACATGCCACTAGAAGTAAAATTGAGGGGCATAAGTAGAAGGAGCGGATGCTTAAGTAATGAAGTAGGAAAAGAGAAGAAGATATGGGTATGGAATGAAAAAGGAATTGAGCATTATAAAAAAAAATGTTGGAAGTGGAATTTAAAGAAAAAGGAACTGAAAAGAAAATGGAAGAATTAAAAAGAGAAATTGAAAAAGCAGCCATAAGAAAAGAAATTGTAACGAGAAATTTAGGAAACAGAAACAGATGGTGGGATAGCAGATGCAGAGATTTAAAAATAGAAGCAAGGAAATGTTTACGAAGTTGGAAAAAGGGGAAAGGTGTAAAAGAAGAGTACTGGCAGGCAAAAAATAATTATACAAAACGATGCAAAGAAAAGAAAGAAGAGATACAGGAAGAAGAAGAAGAAAAAATTAAAGCCATAAGAACTGAGCAAGAGGCATGGCAGTATATAAATAAAGAACGGAAGAACAAAATCACGATTAGTGAAGACATACCTATAATACAGTGGAAGAAACATTTTATGGAACTGTTGAATGGAAACATGTTGCATATACCTTCGTTCATTTTTTTAAGGGCGTGAACTAAATTATGCAACATAATATACATAAACTAAGCATGACGTTGATTAGATTTTCAATTACAATAAAATGTGTAATCCAAGACTACATGTTAAAACAAATGAAACAAAAAATTCTAGGTTAACAGTGATGTTACATTTTAAGAAAACGTTTTGATCAAATCAAAAAAGTTCACCCTATTTTCTCGAAATTTTGAAAATACAGTCGATTCTTTTCTTCTTTTTAATCGTGCGTACTATGATGAATTTTTCATTCGTTGTCAGATCACGGGGCGGAGCTTAATTGCAAAATCCTTATTTGTCTAGAAAAATTTACCATTTTAAACACTTTTTAAGTTTCTTGCTGTCAAAAAGAAGTATATTATATGTATATAAAAAAAAAGTGAAAAATCGATTATTAAAAAATCCAAAAATAGATAAAACGAAAGGTTAGAAAATGCAGAAATCTACAATCAAAAAATCGAAGAATCGAAAAATTGAGAATGCGAAAATTCGGGAAATCGAGATATCCAAAAATTGAAATGGCGAAAAATCTTTGGAACTTTTGAGAAGTAGTAAAACCAAAAAAACAGCAATCCAAAAATCGAAAAATTCAAAATTCGAAAAATCGAAATATCGAAATATGCACAAAGAAAAATAACATTGACACAACATTACCTAGATTTATGGCCGTGATAGAAAACGCCTGTGAAAATTATTATCTTGAAAGTTTTGAATGGTTTCCGGATCCATGAATTTATATAAACCGAGACTGAAACGTCGAGAAAACATGAAATCAGACGTCGTCAGAACGATTTCCCCGCACTTGACGCTCTGGAAATAAAACAACTTCTATTTATGGTATCATTACTAGACTGTAACGAGCAAAGAGCTTCAATTTGCGACAAAATAGTTTGTGTTTATTCCTCACCGTTCACTCGTTTTACACCGGTACTTAAAAGAGTAGACACAACTGTAATGTATTGTGATTTTAACACGTAAGAACTAAAAATTTTCGACGTATTTGACTTAAATGGGTTCAGTACTCATATTCCAGGCACTCGAAATAAGCAAATAATCCCGTTTTCGCTGGGTTCCATTGCGTGAGCGCCACTTTATCTGATTAAGCTCACTTTACTTCTATAAATTTGTTAATCTTTATTCTTTCGTCCCGGATTACACAGTCTTATTAAAGAGGAACAAAGCAGGGATGACTGGATCTAATCTAATCACAATCTCCCTGACATGCTATATTTGGGTTTATGTAGGAATAACGAAGGGGAATTTCAGTGAAGGATCGGGGTCGTCAAAAAAGGGGGTGCAGATATTGAGCAGTACGACTATATTAAATTTTTTCTTATTTCGTCATACCGACCTGTTAAAAAAACGATTTAGAATTTAAGTTATTAAATTTTTGACGAGTAGAGGTAAATGGTGGAGCAAAAATACACGAACTCACGATAAAACTAGAAGGTCGTTCTAAGTTATTTTAAATAAAAACCCAAACCAAAAAATCTGCACAGTCCGTTTCAAAATAAAACCAAAACCCGAGCGCAATCTCCTTAAAAGCGCCTTGCTCTCACCCTCTCCCAACTTCTATATTAATTTTTTTCCTCGTTTTGAAATCTCATATTGTTCAACATCACAAACCAGATGAAAATTTAATGAAACCTGCACTCTAAATCATCCAAAACCCCACACAACAATCCCAGACCGGCGTCCTCTTTATTTTTATTTCGGGCTGGCGGAGGCACTTAGCTTCAGAATTGGCTCTAACCTGAACACCGCGATGACAAACTTTAGTATTATGCACTTAAACGTAAAAGTGAGACGTCTGAAGCCTTTATCCGTACGTCATGCCACCTGCCACATTCGGAAGATTAAATGTGGGAGCCGACGCTGAAAATGATATCTGGGTCAAGACAGGCAATGCAGACAGAAGCCTTAAATTTGCTTTGGTAATGTTGGGTATTGTATCCAGAACAATGTAGGCAGGGTCGGATGGATTAATTTGCTAATGGTGGGTCTATGCCGGGGATTTTTGATTAGTTATCGGTAGTATTAGATATGGTAAAGGAGAGTATTTAAAATTGGAACTTTCAGTGGGTTTCATTTTTGAATCTTTTTCTATATTTCGCCTTGTAATACTTTCCTGACAAATGTAAGCTCTTGGTAGTTGGTATTTTATTGTAAAGTACATATCTTGCACATTTTTACTGACTTAAGATCAGCCCATTGGTCTCTAATCTATTTATACTTGTTTGTAAGACTGGTGAAATGGATTTTTATGCAAGCTAAATTAGGTTTGAAATGCTTTTGTTGGAAATAAAATTCCATAATAACCTAAAATGTTTCATTTAGCAATAAACGAACCTTTTTTATATCGTCAAAATGATCGCAATAATATATTGGCGCTTCAACAGGTTCTGAAGGCAATATCCGATCCGGTAAGGCTTTCCGGAAGGCTTCGATCGTCAACTGTGCTTTAAAAAATGCTTTCTTGAGGCTGGAAATTAAACCATTGACATCTTCATATTGATTTCGAATAAGTTCAGCTACTAAACTCAAGGCGTGAGCCAAACATGTTACATGAATTAAGTTGGGATATAATATTTATTGCTATATTTTGCTTTTTTATTATTATACGTAGTCTTCCTTTCTCAACAAGATACTTAAAACATGTTTAAAGTTGTAAATGTTTGCAATTACGCTCCGCCTCTCAGTCTGACAACGAATGAAAAATTTGTCACAATTGAGATGGGGACGGGTATGGCTGGAGCTTAATCTTTGGTTTTATTTTTTACTTATTATACATAGCATTCTTTGAACAACACGATATTCAAAAACATGTTGTACATGGCAATTTCTTGTAGAGAAATACAGATTTTGCAATTAAGCTCTGCCCCTTTAGCTCACGACAAATAAGAAAACATCACAATAGAGACAGGGCGGGTGGGCGGGGCTTACATTTTTCCTTTTTTTTTTCTTAATACACGTAGTCTTCTTTCCACAACGAAAAATTGGAAACATGTTTAAAATGGTAAATTTTTGTAGGGTAATATGAATTTTGCTTATGATTTATCTTTTTTTTCTTCTTAATATACATACTTTTCAAAACAAGACATAAAAACATGTTTAAAATGGTATTTTTCCCGGCACACTTCTCTACAAATTTAGCATTTTGGACATCGTTTTAGTTTCTTGTCGTGAATAGTAAACTACGCATTTATATTAAGAAAAAAAGGCAAAATACAAACCCCGCCCACCCGCCCTCATCTCAGTTGTGATTTTTTTTATTAAAATCTTATTTCTCTACAAGAAACTACCATATCGAACATGTTTTTAAGTGTCATGGTTGTTGAAAGAAAAGTATATAAAATACATAAAATTAGCCCCACCCACCCACCCCAACCTCAATTGTAATGAACTGTTCATTCGTTGTCAGACCAAAGAGCTTATTTTTTGTAAAAAATAAGGATTTTGCAATTAAGCTCGTAACAGTTGAGATAGGGTGGGTGGGCGGGGCTTTTTTCTTATTATACGTAGTCCTCCTTTCACAACAAGATACTTAAAATATGTTTAAAATTGTAACTTTTTGCAGGAAAGTAGGGATTTAGCAATTGCGCTCCGCCCCTCGGTCTGACAACGAATGAAAAATTCATCACGATTGAGATGAAGAAGGATGGGTGGGGCTTATTTTTTGGCTTTCTTTTTTACTTAATGCATGTAGTTTTGTTTGAACAACAAGATTACTTAAGAATACGTTTCACATAGTAATTTTTCGTAGAAAAATAAGGAGTTTGCAATTAAGCTCCGCCCCCCTCTTGCTCACGACGAACTAAGAAAAATCGTCACAACTGAGACTGGGCGGGCGGGCGGAGCTTATCATTTTTCTAATATTGGAACTTTCAATTTCTTGATTTCTCGATTTTGTTACCATTCAATTTTTCGAAATTTTTCGAGTTTTCATTTTTCGAATTTTAGATCATTGGGGTTTTGAAATTTTGACTTTTGGATTTTTTCACTTTTCGGGTTTTCGACTGCTCTACATTTTTATTTTTCTAGTATTTTTCTAGGTGTAGATTTTTCGACTTGACGATTTTTAAATTTTTTGATTTTTCATTTTTTCAATTTTTAGAGTTTTAGATTTTTCGATTTCTCGGCTTCCAAATTTTTAGAATCTTGGGTTTTTGGATTTTTAGACTCCATTTTTTCAATTTTTGGATTTATTGACTTTTCAATTTCTCGATTTTTGAATTTTTGAATTTTTCAATTCTTTGCCTTTTCGATTTTTCAATTCCACGATTTTTAGGCTTTCGATATTTCAATTTTTGAATTTTTTGACTTTTTGAGTTTACGATTTTTTAATTTTTCAATATTTTGGCTTTTTGGGCTTTTCAATTTTCCGACTTTTCGTTTTTTCGATGTCTCTATTCTCCGACTTTGTAATTTTTTAACTACTTTTACACTTACATTTTTCGAGATTTCGATTTGTCACGTTTTCTATCCTTCAAATTTCGATTTCTTTCGACTTTTGGAATTTTGGATTTTCCGATTTACAATTTTTAGACTTTTGAATCTTTAATTTTCCAATTTTTTAATTTTCGATTTTTGAATTTTCCGTCATTTCGATTTTTGGATTTCTCGAATTTCAAATTTTTGGGTTTTTTCGATTTTTCGACTATTTGAATCTAAAATTTCGTGATGTTTCGATTTTTGGCCTTTCGATTTTACTACATTTCGATTTGTCGCGTTTTCAATTTGTCGCGTTTTCGATTTTTCGAATTGCAGATTTTTCTACTTTTGGATTTTTGATTTCCCGAATTTTTAATTTTTGATTTTTGGATTTTTCGACATTTCGATTTTTTAATTTCTCGCATTTTTACTTTTTGGGTTTTTAGACTTTTCGATCTTTAAATTTTTTGATTTTTCAACTTTTCGTTTCTTCGATTTTTCGACGTTTCGGTTTTTAAATTTTTGAATATTTCGACCTTTTCATTTTTGGATTGTTAGATTTCTCAATTTATCAACTTTTTGATTTTTCGACTTTGAATTTTCAATCTTCTGATATTTTGATTTTTGACCATTCGATTTTACAATTTTCCGAAGTTTTAATTTCTCGGATTTCGGATTTTTCTACTTTTGAATTTTGAATTTTTCGATTTCGTTTTTAGACTTATCAATTTTTGGAATTTTGAATCTTTGATTTTCCGACTTTTTAAATTTCGATTTTGGATTTTTCGATGTCAATTTTTGGATTTCTCGAATTTTAAATTTTTTTATTTTTAGACATTTTTGGATCTTTAAATTTTTGGATTTTTCGATTTCTCGAATGTAAAATTCTCAATTTTCGACTATTTGAATTTTTCGATTTCTTGATTTTTTTCATTTTTCGATTCTTCGATTCCCCGATTTTTTGAGTTTCCAATTTTCCGGCTTGATTTTTCAATTTCCCGATTAGGCTTCGATTTACTAATTTCCAAATTTTTCGATATTTTGGTTTCCCGATTTTTCAATTTTTGAATTTCTCGATTTTTCGACCTTTAAATTTTTTTAATTTTCTATTTTTTGAATTCGTGTTCCAATTTTTCATTTTTAGACCTTCCGATTATGCAATTTTTTAATTTTTCGACTTTCCCAATTTTGGATTTTTCGTTTTTCGATCTTTCAATTTTTTGTTTAGATTTTTTTAGTTTTCGGTTTTTTAGTTTTGCTTTTCAATTTTTCGACTTTCCAATTTTTCGATTTCTTGATTTTTTTCATTTTTCGATTCTTCGATTACCCGATTTTTTGAGTCTCCAATTTTCCGACTTGATTTTTCAATTTCTCGATTTTTCGATTCTTAGATTTCTGAATTTTTGATTTTTCGATTTTTCGATTCCTCGGTGTTTTGACTTTTCGAATTTTTGACTTCTATTTGTCAATTTTTAAATTTATTGATTTTTTGAGTGCTCGATTTTTTGATTTTTCGATTTTTCGATTTTTCGAGTGTTAGATTTTTCGACTTTTCAACTTCTCGATTTTGCGAATTCCTAATCTCTAGATTCTTGGATTTTTCAACTTTGATTTTCAATTTTTTGACTTTCCAATTCTCGATTTCTTGTTTTTTTGATTTTCAGATTTTTCGATTTTTGAATTTTTTGACCTTTCGATTTCTCGATTTTTAGATTTTTGGATATTTCGACTTCTCGATTTATCGATTCTTAGATTTCTCAATTTTTTTAATTTTCTTTTCGAATTTTTGACTTCAATTTGTCAATTTTTAAATTTTTGACTTTTTATTTCTCGATTTTTGGGTTTTTCCACATTTCAATTCATTTCTCGAATTTAAAATTTCTTAGTTTTTCGACTATTTGAATTTTGCGACATTTCTATTTGTCGAATTTTCAATTTTTGGATTTTTCGACTTGATTTTTCAATTTTCGATTTTTCAGTTTCAGTTTCACTTTTTGAAATACCACGTGATCAGGAATGACTGATTGTGTTTGGTAGTACTTTTACACTAAAAATGTGAACTTTCTTGCGTTTATGTTGGTACAGCGGAAATAACCGTGACAGATATGTCAATTGTGACATACGAGTACATTAAATTTAGGTTATGTTTTGGACACATCTTACAAATTAAAAAATGTCAACAATTGACAACTGACAAGCGAGAATTACAAAAAACATCAAAGTACCCAACTCAACTAAAAATCCAGGACTGCCAACTGAAGTCACAAGACGCTAGTTTGGCAGAATCCCCTGGATTTTTCTGTGTATTGTTTTTGAAATAATTTCAAAGAATTTCGTCGTTCCGCGAAACAACAATGATTTATTATTATTTAAAATATTTTAAAAGCACGAAAAAGAGACAAATCGACGAAATTGATAAAGGTTTCAAAGCAAGAACTCCACAGAAGTTAACTCACAAAGGGCATATCGATCATGATAAAATATTCATTCTTGAGGCTATTTTTGGAACGATTAACCCTCCGAACGCTGTAAAATATATAAGATTTAAACGAAAGATTGCTTAAATTAGAAAGTACGATAAAGCCACCTTTGAGTATAAAAATGACTTTAAATTAATTAAAGTATTAGTAAACCTGTTTGCACTAAATGGCTTTGTCGGGCTACTTTTCATTTAATTTACATAACCGAGGCAGCTTTTTTATAAAAAACACCCTTTGTCTTATAACTTTCATTTTAGGGCCTAACCGGGTCATGTTTCGTAAAGTTCCCCCCGGGAAAAGCCAAAGAGCATATTTAATTAACAGCATCTTTTTATACCCTTTGTTGCAAAAATTATTAGCCCTCTCAGTAACACCCTTTTTTGCCTCGTAAGTAATGGACGGGTTCGAATGGATCTGCAGAGAAATGAAAATAATTTTATTTTATATTATATTACATTTGCTTTGCTCAGCTTGAACCTCCAGGGGCGTGTCGGTCTCAATAAAGAGATGAGACACTCAACAATTTTCGGCTGTGACTTCATACTTTGGAAAACTGGTCGTTGATAACCCGATCACGAGCTCAGAGCTTACGCCAAAGTGACGAAGAAAGGAGGTTCGGATTACATGGAGCTTATTCATTACGGCTATAACTTTCGCTGGAAGTGGCGACGCTCCAGACTTCGTGTCTAACGCATTTCCTATTTGCTTTGCCAATCTCCTACATTAAGCAAGACCACAAGTTAAATGTTTGCTGGGGGTGGAAAATGTTGTTAGTTCGACTAACTTGGGAGCTTTTTGTTCTGAATTAAGGGAAAATGGGTCGCGTAAGTGCTTATAATGAAAATTGGTTGGAGGTTGTTTCGACTGAAATTCTGTCGAGCCTGAAGGGCGGGTCAAAAAACGCAGTTTTTTTGAAAAATTATAATTTTTTGCGATTTTGATCACCTTATAAAGTAAAAACTAGTGGCGTAAATAACAATTCTACTTGTTTTTCGAGGTTTTTTGGTTACATTTTTTATTTTTTTTTAATGTTTCGTTTCTTCGCTTTTGGATTTACGATTTTTCAATTTTTGTTTTTTTTGTGTACTCAATTTTTCATTTTTTTTTTTTGGTTTCTTCAATTTTACTCTGAGTTTTCATTTTTAAATTTTTCAGTTCTTCAATTTTCCAAATTCTCCAATGTTTTAGTTTTTCGATTCTGTTTTTTAATTACTTTATTTTTTCAATTATTCGATTTTTCAACGTTTCGTTTTTATAATTTTTTTGTTTTTTCAATTTTAATATTTTTAGTTTTTCGTTTCTACAATTTTTAGATTTGCGATTATTCAATTTTCCATTTTTTCATTTCTTCAATTTTTTCGATTTCTTGATTTCTCGATTTTTCGACTTGATTTTTCAATCTCTCGACTTTAGATTTCGATATGTCAATTATTGATTTTTTTGACTTTTTGTTTTCCCGATTTTCGAATTTGAATTTTTGGAATTTTCGATTCCTTGATTTTTTGCTTTTTCGAATTCCCGACTTTTGGATTTTTAGATGTTTTGCCATTCCAATTTTTGTGTTTTTCGAATTTTCAGTTTTCGATTTTTCAATTTTTGAATTTTTGTATTAACGATTTCCCGATTTTTTAATATTTAGACTTCTCGATTTTTCGATTCTTCGATTTTTCGCATTTTCGGTTTTCAATATTAGATTTTTCAATTTTTCAATTTATCGATTTCCCGATTTTTCGATTCCTCGATTTTTTTACTTTTCGATTGTCTGAGTTCGATATATTAATTTTTGAATTTTTTGACTTTTTGATTTCTCGATTTTTGAATTTTTTGTCTCTTCAATTTTTCAATTTACAATTTTTTATTTTTTTTGTTTCTTCAATTTCACCCTACGACTTTTCATTTTAAAATTTATCTGATTTTCAATTTTCCAAATTCTGAATTTCTTAATTTTTCGATTCGGTTTTTTATTTACTTTATTTTTCAATTATTCGATTTTTTAATGTTTTGTTTTAATAATTTTTTGTTTTTTCAATTTTAATATTTTTAGTTTCCGTTTCTACAATTTTTGGATTTGCGGTTTTTCAATTTTTCATTTTTCTTATTTCTTCAATTTTTTTTATTTTGAAGTTTTTCGATTTTCAATTTCTCGATTTTTAGATTTTTCAACTTTTGAATTTTTTTTGAAAAGTCAGTTTCTCGATTTTTTTGGATTTTTCGATTTTTCATTTTCTCGATTTTTTTATTTCGATTTGTCAGTTTTTGAATTTTTTCATTTCATAATTTCTGTATTTTTGAATTTTTCCATATTTCGATTTGTTGATTTCCCGAATTTTCAATTTTTGAATTTTTCCACTTTTCCATCTTTGAATTTTTTAATTTTTTGAATTTTTGTTTTTTTCTATCTCTCGATTTTGGACTTTCGATATTTCAATTTTTGAATTTTTACACATTTTGATTTCTCGATTTTTGAATTTTTTTTTCTTCAATTTTACTCTTCGTGTTTTCGTTTTTAAATTTCTCAGTTTTTCATTTTTCCAAATTCTGAATTTTTCAATTTTTGGATTCGGTTTATTTTATTTATTTTTTCAATTATTCGATTTTTCAATGTTTCGTTTTTATAATTTTTGTTTTTTCAATTTTAACATATTTAGTTTTTCGTTTCTACAATTTTTGGGATTACGGTTTTTCAATTTTTCATTTTTTTTATTTCTTCAATTTTTTGTTTTACAGTTTTTCGATTTAAAATTTAAGGATTTTATAATTTATAATTTTTCCCCTTTTTCATTTTTCTAATTTTTATAAATTTCGATTTTTCAGATTCCAAATTTATAATTTTTTATTTTTTCGATTTCAATTTTTTCAGTTTTTCAATTTGCAAATTTTAGATTTTCCACTTTTTCGATTTTGCAATTTTCCGTTTTTCCAGTTTCTTTCCATTTCTTATTTTTTGATTTTTCAACTTTTCGAACCAAAAAATGGAAAAAATTGCAAAACTGTAAGTTCGAAAAATCGAAAATGAAAACACGAAGAAGAATAACATGAAAACTTAAAAACCTAGAAACAGTAAATCAAAAAAATTGAAAAATCCAAAAATTAATATTTGAGAGACGTTAAAATTTTTGGGTTTTTCGGCTTTTCAATTTTGAAATTTTTTAATTTTTTCTTTCCTCGATTTTTACAGTTTTAGATTTTCCGATTTTTCGACTTTTTGATTTCTTGGCTTCCCAATTTTCAGAATCTTCGATTTTTGGGTTTTAAACTTTTGGTTTCTTCGATTTTTGAGTTTACTGATTTTTCAATTGCTCGATTTTGGGATTTTTGGATTTTCCGATTTTTCACCTTTTCGATTTTTCGATTCTTCGGTTTTTTTAACTCTTCTAAAACAAAAGTGGGTAAGTCGAAAACTCAAAAATCGAAATTCCAAAAATGAAAACTCCAAAAATCCAAAATTCGAGAAATCGAAGAGTAATCAAAAAGTCGAAAAATTCAAAAATCCAAAAATTGAGAAATAGAAATGTAAAACAAAAAATTGAAAATTATAAAAATGAGAAAGTCGAAAAATACAAAAATTTAGAAATCGAAACATCGAAAACTCCAAAAATTGAAAAATGGAAATTCAAAAATTGAGAAATGGAAAAATCGAAAACTGGGAAAGTGGAAAAATCGAAAAGTCGAAAGTTCGAGAAATTGAAAAATCAAAAATCGAAAAGTCAAAAATAGGAAAATCCATTATCGAGAAATCGAAAAGCCAAAAATACAAAAAATTGAAAAATTCAAAAATGGCAACGGCGAAAGTCCAAAAATCGCAATATCGAAAATAAATATAAATAAATTGAAATATCTAATATCAAGAAAACGAAAAGTAAAAAAGTAGAACTCGAAGAATCGAAAAATCTAAAGATCTAAATTCGAAAATTAAGAAATCCAAAATTAGAAAAATCGAAGTTTAAATATCGAAAAATTCAAAACCAGGAAAGTCGAAAAATCCAAAAATTGAAAATCGGAAAACTCTAAAAATTGAAAAAAAAGTCGAAAAATCCAGAATTGAAAAATCGAAAGGTCGAAAAATCAAAAACCCAAAAGTCCAAAAATTGATAGATTAAATACCGAAGTCAAAAAATTCAAAAAACAAAAGTGAGTAAGTCGAAAACTCAAAAATCCAAATTCTAAAAATGAAAACTCCAAGAGAGACGTTTCGATTTTTGGATTTTTCGGCTTTTCAATTTTGAATTTTTTTTATTTTTTATTTTCTCGATTTTTAGAGTTTTAGATTTTCCGACTTTTCGACTTTTTGATTTCTTGGCTTCCCAGTTTTTAGAATCTTCGATTTTTGGGTTTTTAGACTTTTGGTTTCTTCAATTTTTGAGTTTACTGATTTTTCAACTGCTCGATTTTGGGATTTTTGGATTTTCCGATTTTTCACCTTTTCAGTTTTTCGATTCTTCGGTTTTTTGACTCTTCGAATTTGCGACTCCATTTTTCAATCTCTCGATTTTTAGACCTTTCGATTTTTCAATTTCTGAATTTTTTGACTTTTTGATTTCTCGAAATTTGAATTTTTGGTTTTTCCATTCTTCGATTTTTTGCCTTCTCAAGTTCTCAGTTTTAGATTTTTCGATTGACTAGATTCTTAGATATTTCGACCTGATTTTTCAATTTCCCGTATTTTAGATATTTAGATTTTTCAATTTTTCGACTTTTTTTTATTTTTCGATTTTTTAATTTTTTGTTATTCTAGTTTTTCGATTTTTCAACTTTTCTAATCAAAAAAATGAAAAAAATAGCAATATCGTAAAAATAGAAATTCAAAAATGAAAAAACGAAAACTTGTGATATAAAATCGACAAAATGGAAGAATAAAAAAAAATGGAAAACTGAAAATCGAAAATTGCGAAATTGTAATTTCGAAAAATTGCAAAATTGAAAAATTAAAAGTCGAAAAAGTGAAAAATCAAAACATTGAACATTTTGAAAATCACGAAATTGAAAAATTGATCTTAATAAATAAATTCAGATTTTCCGAAAAATTATAAGATTTCGTTTCTTCGATTTCCGAGTTTTGAATTTTTCCATTTTTCGACTTTTTTACTTTTCGAACCAAACGAATGAAAAAAATTGCAAAACTGTATAATCGAAAAATCAAAAATGAAAAAGTATAAAAGGAAAACTTAAAAAAACTGCAAAATCGGAAAACCGAAATATTGTGAAATCGAAGTATTGAAAATTAAAGAAATCGGAAAATCGAAGACTGACAATTTCAAAAGCATTGAGAAATGGAAGAAAATAAAAAAACGGAAAATTGTGATTTCATCCAAATATTGTAAAATAAAAGAAAAAAGAAAAATAATTTGATAAAAAAATTGTCGAAGGGAAATAAATTCGAAGCTTAAAAAATGAAAGAATTCGTCGATTTTTGACTTTTCGATTTTTTCAGATTTAAAATTACCGATTTTTCAACTTCTTCAGTTCTTCGATTTGCAATTTTTCGATTTTTAACTTTTCGAATCAAAAAAATGGAACTGCAAAATTTTAAAACTGAAAAATCAAAAATGAAAAAACGTAAAAATTGAAAATCAAAAACTTGCCAAATTGAGCAATCGAAAAATTGAAAAATCAAAATGATTAAAAGCTGAGAAACTTCAAAATCGAAAAATGCAAAAATTTTGAAAATTAAAGAAATCTGAAAATGGGATAATTGAGAAATCCAACAATTGCAAAATTGAAAAATCGAGAAATCGAAGCATAAAAAAATGGAAAAACTTAAATAACCAGAAATTGAAACGTTACAAAAATTGAAATATTGAAAAATTGATACATTAAAAAAATAAAAGAAATGGAAAAGCGAAAACTCTGATATAAAACCAGAAAAATGAAAATTCAAAATCGAGAAAATGAAAAGCAAAAGTCAAGAGGAAACGAAAAACTGGAAAATGAAAATTGTAATATTGAAAAATTGCAAATCGAAAAATTGAACAAACGGAAACTTATGAAAGCGAAACATTGAAAAATGGAGAAATTGAACAATGGAAGAAATCGATATCGATGAAAAAAAAAACCGAAAAATTGTGGTGTAAAAAAATTAACCGAAATTGAAAAATCGAAAAATTAAAACTTAAGAAATTAAAAATGGAAAAATCGAAATACTAAAAATCGGGGAAATCGGAAAATTGTATAATTAAGAACTCCAAAAATTGCAAACTTGAAAAATTTCAAAATTGGAAAATCGAGGGACTGAAAAATCAAAGTTTGAAAATTTGAAAATTTTACCACACGAAATTACCAAAATCGAAAGAACATTGAAGAAATAAAGCAAATGAAAAAACGAAAACTTGTGATATAAAATCGACAAAATGGAAAAATAAAAAAAAAATGAGAAACTGAAAATCGAAAATTGCATAACTGAAAAATTAAAAATCGAAAAAATTAAAAATTAAAGAGGAAAAACGGAAAAATTGCAAGATCAAAGCAAATAAAGAAACGAAAAATTGTAATATCAAAAAATTGGTCGTGGATAAATAAATTCAGATTTTCAGAAAAATTATAAGATTTCGTGTTTTCGATTTCCGAGTTCTAAATTTTTCCATTTTTCGACTTTTCTGTTAATTGATTTTTCAATTTCTTATGTAATTTCTAGATTTTTGGATTTTTTGATGTGATTTTTTAATTTTTCGTTTTTTCAGTTTTTTTATTTTTAATTTTTCGAAACAAACGAATGAAAAAAATTACAAAACTGTTTAATTGAAAAATCAAAAATGAAAAAATTAAAAAGTATAAAAGGAAAACTTTCAAAAATCTGAAAATTGAAAATCAAAAACTTGACAAGTTGAAGAAGCATTTAATTGAATGATTAAAATATGAGAAATTTAAAAAAAGTGCAAAATCGGAAAACCGAAATATTGTGAAATAGAAGTATTGGAAAGTAAATAAATCGGACAATTGAAGACTGAAAATTTGAAAAACATTGAGAAATGGAAGAAAATGAAAAAACGAAAAATTGTGATAAAAAACAATTGTCGAAAGGAAATAAATTCGGAGTCGATTTTTCAAGTTTCCGACTTCTAGATTTCTCGATTTTTCGACTTCCTAATTTCTGGATTCTTGGGTTTTTCGACTTTTCGATTTTTCGACTTCATTTTTCAATTCCTCGATTTTAGACTTTTCAATTTTTGAACTTATCGACTTTCTCATTTTTTAATCTTTGGATTTTTTAACTTTTCGATTTTTTCACATTTAAAATTACCGATTTCTCATCTTCTTCAGTTTTTTTCGATTTTTAACTTTTCGAATCAAAAAAATGGAACAACTGCAAAATTTTAAAACTGAAAAATCATAAATGAAAAAACGTAAAAATTTAAAATCAAAAACTTGCAAAACTGAGAAATCGAAAAATTGAAAAATCAAAATGACTAAAAATTGAGAAACTTCAAAAATTGCAAAATTGAAAAATCGAGAAATTGAAGCATAAAAAAATTGAAAAACTTAAATAACCAGAAATTGAAAAGTTACAAAAATTTAAATATTGAAAAATTGATACTGAAAAACTGAAAAATGAAAATTGTAACATAGCAAATTGAAAAATTGAAGTAACGGAAACTTATGAAAGCGAAACATTGAAAAATGGAGAAATTGAACAATGGAAGAAATCGATATCGAAGAAAAAAGAAAAACGAAAAATTGACCGAAATTGATAAATCGAAAAACTAAAACTTGAGAAATTAAAAATGGAAAAATCGAAATATTGAAAATCGGGGAAATCGGAAAATTGTATAATTAAGAACTGCAAAAATTGCAAACTTGAAAATTTTCAAAATTGGAAAATCGAGGTATGGAAAAATCAAAGTTTAAAAATTTGAAAATTTTACGACACGAAATTACAAAATCGAAAGAACGCTGAAGAAATCAAGCAAATGAAAAAACGGAAAATTGTGATGTAAATTGGAGAAAATGAGAATTAAAAATCGGGAAACAAAAAATTGAAAAACCGAAAAATTAAAAACTAAGAAACTGAAAAATCGAAAAATGAGAAATTGCAGTGTCGAAAAATTGCAAACTTGAAAAACTGAAAATCGGAAAATTGTGATATGAAAAAATGACAACAAATTTCCAGGAAAATAGAGCGACTCGGCAAAATTTAAGCCATTATTAAATCGACCGTTTTAAATTAGTCCTCGACGAACCCCCAAGACAAAATCAAACACAATCCATATTTTATTCATCCAGAAAGTGAAATTCCGACTTCTCTCAACTCGTCACGACTGTCTCCCCAGCCATCCCTCCGAATTCCTCACCTCCAACCCCGCGAAAAAGAGCCACCACTTACCTCTGCGAGCTGAGGGAGTCTCCACTCGGTTCCGCTTTATTCCCGCTGAAACACGAAAACAGAAATAAGTTAAACGTCACGCGAACAAAACGCACATCACAAACGCTTTAAATTCTTGGGAAAAATTCAATTTCCCCCAATATCGGTCCGAACTTTGCTGCGAGATGTCAATATCGCAGAATGGGGGTGTATAAACGGGGAAGGTCATGTAGTAAACACACATATTCTGAAGCAGAAGGCACTAGAATCGATCATAGTGCCGGGGAACATTCAATGAATCGGGTAAGGGTTCTTTACGACCAGATATCGCAATAAAAGAACAGCGGCATCAAGCGTATTTGCGTTGCCGGAGGAAGGCAATTTGGGACGACCTAAATTCGCCGGGACTAAATCAACTTATTTTAAATTTCGAGCCGGAATTAGAGTTTGCGTTCATTTCTGGCAGGTGCTGGGGCGTCGGGGCGGATTTGGAGCACGTTGGACGATGCACCGGAGTTTCGGTGCGGAAAATCGATTAGGTGCATGAATGGTGGAGGCGCCGGGAAGTAGTAAAAAAAATCTGTCGTAAAATTAAGGATGGTGGATGAAGTCGGGGATAAGGCTAGTGACGACAGTTGGAAACTTCATTAATGATCCACAAAGCGAACTTTTTCGGTCGCCTGGGAGGAAATAAATGTCTGAGTTAATTTTTTTGTTGTTTATTAACTTGTTTTTATTTATTTTCAGCTTTTCGAGTTTGTATGTAATTAAAGAAATTTATTTTAAAAAAGAAAACACACACTTAGAATGCGAGCGCAACGAGCATGTTCAAGTTGCCAGTCTCCGCAGCTTCAGTAATAACAAAATTGTTTTTAAAAGTAAGATTTTTTATTCAAAAAAGTTTTAAAAGTAAAAACTACAAAAAAAGTAAAAAAATCGAAAAATCAAAATATCAAGAAATTGAATAATCGAAAAGTCCAAAAAATACATTGAAAAATCTACATAGAGAAAACAAAAACAGTTGAAAAATTGAAAAATCCAAAAATAAAGAATTTGAAGTCCAAAAATTCAAAAATTGCGAAATGTAAATGTCGAAAACCCGAAAAATTGGAAAATTTAAAATCGACAATCAAAAAAGTCGATAAATGGAGAAATCGAAAAATCGAAAAGTCAAAAGAAAATCCAAAATTAGAGAAATCAAAGAGTCGAAAAATCAAAAAATAGAAAAATTCAAAAACGGGGAATTCGAAAAATCCAAAAATTCAAAATTTGCGAAATCTAAATTGAATAATCGAAAATTCGAAAAGACGAAAAATGGAAAAGTCGAAAAATCCGAAATATCAAATTGGGAAATCGAACAGTGGAAAAATCGAAGAACCGAAAAATTGAAAAATCACAAAGTCGAAAATCAAAAAATCCAAAAAAGGGGAAAACCCCAAAATCCAAAAATCTAGAAATCCAAGAATTGAAAAACTCAAAAATTTAAAAATGAGAAAGTCGAAAAATACAAAAATTTAGAAATCGAAACATCGAAAAATCCAAAAATTGAAACATGGAAATTCAAAAATTGAGAAATGGAAAAATCGTAAACTGGGAAGGTGGGAAAATCGAAAAGTCGAAAGTTCTAAAAATTGAAAAATCAAAAATCGAAAAATCGAAAAGTCAAAATCAGGAAAATCCATTATCGAAAAATCGAAAAGCTGAAAATTCGAAAAAAAGTCGAAAAATCCAAAAATCTAAAATAGGAAAAGTCTAAAAATTGAAAAAAGAAAAGTCGAAAAATCCAGAATTCAAAAATCGAAGAGTCGAAAAATCAAAAACCCAAAAGTCCAAAAATTGATCAATTAAAAACCGAAGTCATAAAATCCAAAAAACAAAAGTGGCTAAGTTGAAAACTCAAAAATCCAAATTCCAAAAATGAAAACTCCAAAAATCCAAAATTTGAGAAATCGAAGAGTAATCAAAAAGTCGAAAAATTCAAAAATCAAAAAATTGAGAAATAGAAATGTAAAACAAAAAATCGAAAATTATAAAAATGAGAAAGTCGGGAATATCCAAAAATTGAAGAATCGAAAAGTCCAAAACATAAATTGAAAAGTCTAATATTAAGAAAACGAAAAATCAAAAAAGAGAAATTGAAAAATCCAAAAATAGAAAAATTGAGTTTAAATACCGAAAAGTCGAAAAATCGAAGAAATTGAAAAATCTAAAAGCGATAATTCGAAAAGCGGAAAAATTCAAAAATTCACAAAATGCAAAAATCCAAAAAATAGAAAAATCAAACAGTCGAAAAACTGAAAAAACCAAAAATGGAGAGTTTGAAAAGTCCAAAAATTCAAAAATTGTGAAATCTAAATGTCGAAAACCCGAAAATTCGAAAAATTGGAAAATTAAAAATCGACAATCAAAGAAGTCGATAAATAGAGAAATCGAAAAATCGAAAGAGAAAATCCAAAATTAGAGAAATCAAAAAGTTGAAAAATCAAAAAAATTCAAAAATGCGGAATTCGAAAAATCCAAAAATTCAAAATTTGCGAAATCTAAATGCCGATAATCAAAAATTCGAAAAGACGAAAAATGGAAAAGTCGAAAAATCTGAAACATCAAAATTTGGGAAATCGAAGAGTAGAAAAATCGAAGAATCGAAAAATTGAAAAATCACAAAGTCGATAATCAAAAAATCCAAAAATGGAAAAACCGCAAAATCCAAAAATCTAGAAATCCAAGGGTTGAAAAACCCAAAAATTTAAAAATTGGAAACTCTAAAAATCAAGAATCTGAAAAAAAATCCAAAATCAGAGAAATCAAAAACACGAAAAACTCAAAAATCCAAAAATGGAAAAATAGAAATATCATAAAACAAAAACTCGAAAATTAAAAAAATGAGAAAGCCGAAAAGTACAAAAATTTAGAAATCGAAAAATTAAAAAATTGAAAACTGGGAAAGTGAGAATTACCAAAAATTGAAGAATCGAAAAGTCGAAAAACTAAATTGAAAAATTTAATAATAAGAAAACAAAAAGTCAAAAAAGAGAAATCGAAAAATTGAAAAAAACAAAAATCTAAAATTCGAAAACTAAAAAATCCAAAAACAGAAAAATCAAAGTTTAAATATCGAAAAGTCGAAAAATGGAAGAAATTGAAAGATCCAACAGCGATAATTCGAAAAGCGGAAAATTCAAAAATTCACAAAATGCAAAAATCCAAAAAATAGCAAAATCAAACAGTCGAAAAATTGAAAAAACCAAAAATGGGGAGTTTGAAAAGTCTAAAAATTCAAAAATTGCGAAATGTAACTGTCGAAAATCCGAAAATTCGAAAAGACGAAAAATTGGAAAATTAAAAATCGACAATCAAAGAAGTCGATAAACAGAGAAATCGAAAAATCGAAAAGTCAAAAGAAAATTAAAAATTAGAGAAATCATAAAGTCGAAAATTCAAAAAATCGAAAAATTCAAAAATGGGGAATTCGAAAAATCCAAAAATTCAAAATTTGCTAAATCTAAATCGAAAATTCGAAAAGACGACAAATGGAAAAGTCGAAAAGTCCGAAATATCAAAAATTGGGAAATCGAACAGTAGAAAAATCGAAGAACCGAAAAATCGAAAAATCACAAAGTTGATAATCAAAAAATCCAAAAATGGGAAAACCGTAAAATCCAAAAATCTAGAAATCCAAGGGTTGAAAAACCCAATAATTTTAAAATTGGAAACTCTGAAAACCGAGAATCTGAAAAAAATCCAAAATTAGAGAAATCAAAAAGACGAAAATTTCAAAAATCCAAAAATGGAAAAATAGAAATGTCATAAAACAAAAAATCGAAAATTAAAAAAATGAGAAAGTCGACAAGTACAAAAATTTAGAAATCGAAAAATCAAAAAATTTAAAACTGGGAAAGTGGGAATTTCCAAAAATTGAAGAATCGAAAAGTCGAAAAAATTAATTGAAAAATTTAATATTAAGAAAACGAAAAGTCAAAAAAGAGAAATCGAAAAATTGAAAAATCCAAAAATCTAAAATTCGAAAACTAAAAAATCCAAAAATAGAAAAATCGAAGTTTAAATATCGAAAAGTCGAAAAATGGAAGAAATTGAAAAATCTAAAAGCGATGAATCGAAAAGCGGAAAAAATCACAAATTCACAAAACGCAAAAATCCAAAAAATAGAGAAATCAAACAGTCGAAAAATTGAAAAATTCAAAAATGGGGAATTCGAAAAATACAAAAATTCAAAATTTGCGAAATCTAAATCGAATAATCGAAAATTCGAAAAGACGAAAAATGGAAAAGTCGAAAAATCGGAAATATCAAAAATTGGGAAATCGAACAGTAGAAAATTCGAAGAATCGAGTAATCAAAAAATCGAAAATTCGGAAAAATGCAAATGGAAAACCTATAAAGTCGCAAAATCCGAAAATCAAAAATCAAAAAGGTGAAAAACTCAAAATCCAAAAGCCCAAAAATTGATAAAACAAAAAGGACCAAGTCAAAATATCCAAACAAATCGTAAAGTCGAAAAATCAAAAACCCAAAAATCTAAAAATTCAAAAATCCAAAATTCGATAGTCGAAAAAAAACTGAACGTAAAGTCGAAATATTGAAAATTCTAAAATCAAAAAATCAAAAACTCGAAAACTAAAAAATTGAAAAGTCGAAGCTGAAAAATCAAAAAATTGAAACATTGGAAAGTAGAAAAGTAGGGAAATCGAAGAATTCAAAACTCGTTAAGTCGAAAAAAAGGCAAATCCAAAATGTGGGAAACCGGAAAATCAAAAAATCGTAAATGTTTAAAAATCGAAAAAATATAATTCGAAAAATTAAATGTCCAAAAATTTGATAAATCAAAACACGAAGTCAAAAATTCAATAAAAATGATAGTCAAAAAATCCAAAAATTGAAAAATTCAAAAACATAAAATTCGAAAAACGAAAAACCTTAGATGTCAGGAAATTGAAAAATCAATTAGTCGAAAAATCTAAATTCGAAAAACCGAAAACACCAAAAACAAAAAAGTCTAAAAAAAATCGGAATGCCTAAAAATCGAGGAATTGAAAAATCGTGTCCAAAAATCAAAGTCGAAAAACCAAACAATCGAGAATTTGGAAATTGCCAAGTCAAAAAATCAAAAAGTCCAAAACTCGCCAGAAAGAAATGTCGAAGAATCCAAAAATCAAACAGTCAAAAAGTCGAAAAATCGAAAATCCAAAAACAACAATTGGTAAATCAGAAAAACGAAGTCAAAATATCCAAAAAACCGAAATTGGAAATTCGAAAATTCAATAATTCAAAAAAACCAAAAATCCAAAATTCAAAAAGTGAGAACTCTAGTAATCAAATAGACGTAAAAACCAAAAATGGAAAAACGCCAAAATCTATGCAAAAAAGCCCAAAAATCTAGAATTTAGAGATTGCGAAGTCAAAAAATCGAAAATTCCAAAATAAAAAAATCAAAACCACGAAAAAACGGAAAGTCGAAAAATTCGAAAATCAAAAATCGCAAAAGCCAAAAAGTCGGAAATTTAAACGTGTAACAATTTATATATTATATGGATATAATAAAAAGGAACTCAAAAAATCCAAAAATCCAAGAATTGAAAAACAAAAAGTCGAAAATTAAAAAATAACAATGAAAATAAGAAAATAAATAAAAAATCGAAAAATAGAGGAATCGAATACTCGAAGAGTCTAGAAATCGAGAATTGAACAAACCCAAAAATAGGGAAATCAAAAAATGCAAAAACCGAAAATCAAATTATCCTAAAATCGGAAAGTACATAAATTCATAAATCGCAAAATCCAAAAAAAAATTTGAATAACTAAATTAAAAAAAACTTGACCCGATCTAACCCGACCTGACCTGTCCACACAGTGTTACTTCGCGGTAAACATGTTTCCAAATCCGCATATTTTGTGACGCCAAATCATCAAGAATGCCTCGATTACTACCAACATTAATCACCCGACATTTTCGTCACTATGGATAAAATACTGCTCCGAAAACAACAACTTGCACTCTTTGACGGACATTAATCGAATTCCCCATGAAAACCCAACGTTGCATCGATTTTTCTCAAAAATAAAAACTCCCGATAAACAAACGCCACTTCTGTCAATTACCGTATAATTAACACGTTAATGAAAAATCAATAAACCGAGAAAATGCCTGTAAATTTGACACCGCCACCATGAAACCGCAAACACCAAGTTTTCAAATTAAATTTCCGGTTTGAGCGCAGCGGGTAAACGAAAATTACAGCATTTAATTAAATTTTTGACGTGCTGTTAACCGCTTAATCCGAATCGAGTCCCCGAAAAAGTCAAATTATAACAGATCAAAATCAATCGTCTTCTGTGATAGAAACTAGTCCTTACCTTTCCGGAGCGGCGGTTTCCGGGGCCGAGTCCTCAGAAGGCATTTGAAAGCGACCACTCGAAATACTTTAATAAAGCTCGAAAAAGCGAATTTTTCTTCACTTTATAAATAATTGAAATTGCTTTCAGGATGATGGAATTTCTTGGCGGGGACCAGCAAACCTGTAAAATGAAATTAAATTTTATGTGGAGAATTTGCCACTTGTGCTTGGAGGAAAATTCATATTTTCTTAGCGGCTCTTGGGCTTAATCACTTTATTTTTTATTATTTGCGGGGAAAACGACTCTCTTGACATAAAGCGGGTTTAAAACGTTACGCCGTGTCAATTTCGGGTGATTTATTGCGAGATGATGAAGCAAGCTTTTTAATATCGGAGACTGGGTGATTCTAAAACAAAAACGGCGGCTGGTGGGTGCATACACCTGCTGGGTTTCGGGGGACGAGGTGGCGGCATCGAACTGAAATCAATCCTAACGACTGCGCCACTTTCGCTAACTAGTTAGAGTTGAATTTAATTTCGCGGTTGGTCTGTCTGTGGACTGATTGCTGTCAAATTTTGTGTGTTGGTAAAACAAAAACCAAAATTTAAATAATCACTCTCACCATCAATAGAATGACGTCATCCCCAAATTTACAATAATATATATTCTTTAATTATATAAAATAAGATACTCCTGCACTTGTGATCCATGAATCCGTATTGAGTTTTCACGCTAGTCATTCAGACTTTATTTTAACTTATAAGGATCATCATAAAAGAATATTTTACGAGGCTGATTTTTGATGTTTCAGTTTTTCGACTTTTCGATGTTTCAATTGCTCGATTTTTAGACTTTTGGATTTTTTTAATTTTTCGATTTTTAACTTCGATTTTTCGACTTTTCAATTTTTCGATTTTTAGACTTTTCGATTTGTCAACTTTTGAATTTTTTGACTTTTTTATTTCTCGACTTTTGAATTTTTAGATTTTTCGGTTGTTCGATTTTTCGCTTTTTTGATTTCTTAATTTTTCGACTATTTCGAATTCCTAATTTCTATGTTCTTGGATTTTTCGACATTCCGATATTTTTACTTGTTTTTTTTGTTTTCAGAATTTTCGATTTCTCGGCTTTCCTATTTTTGGACTTTTCGATTTTTCGATTAGCCTGTTTTTGGACTTTCCGATTTTTCGATTTCTCTATTTCTCAACTTTCCGATTTCTCGATTTTTACATTTCTCTACTTTTCGATTTTTCAGTTCTTCTATTCTTAGATTTCTCGATTTTTCTATTTTTGGATTTTTTGGATTTTCGATTCCTCGATTTTTTGATTTTTCGAATCTTCGATTTTTTACTTTTAGAATTCCAAATTGATTTTCACTCTCGATTTGGTAATTTTTGAATTTTTTGATTCTTCGATTTTTCGCTTTTCGAATTTTCAATTTTTGGATTTAAATTTTTTCACATTTCAATTTTAGATTTCTCGATTTTTAAACTTTTCAATTTGTCAATTTTTGCATCTTTTGTCTTTTTAATTTCTTGACATTTGAATGTTTTGACTTTTTGACTTTTCGGTTTTTCGATTTCTCTATTTTTCAACTATTTGAAATTTTTCCACATTTCGAGTTGGCCAGTTTTCGATTTTTCGACAAATCGATTTTTGGATATTACGATTTTGTTTTTTCCGATTTATCAGTTTTTGATCGAAAGTTTTAATTTAATTTTCGAATTTTCAAAAATTTCGATTTACAAATTTATTTTTGGGGTTTTGCATTTTTTGATGTTTCGATTTTTCGGTTTCTTTGTTTTTCGAGTATTCGATTTTAGATTTTTCAAATTTCCGATTATCCAATTTTTTGATTTTTCGTTCTTCCACATTTCGTCTTTCCAATTTTTTAGATCATATTCGATTTTCCGACTTCTCGATTTCTCAATTTTTGAATTGTTTCATTATTTGACTTTTCGATTTTTCGATTTCTCTGTTTTTGAGTTTCCGATTTTAGATTTTTCAAATTTCCGATTTTCCAATTTTTTGATTTTTCGTTCTTCCACATTTCGTCTTTCCAATTTTTTTGATCATATTCGATTTTCCGACTTTTCGATTTCTCAATTTTTGAATTGTTTCATTATTTGACATCTCGATTTTTCGATTTCTTCACTTTTCGACTTTTTGATTTTTCGACCATTTCGAATTCCTAATTTCTATGTTTTTGGATTTTTCGACATTCCGATGTTTTCACTTGTTTTTCTTTTTCGTTTTTAAAATTTTCGATTTCTCGGCTTTCCTATTATTGGATTTTTCGATTTTTTCACTTTCCGGTTCTTCGATTGGCTGATTTCTCGATTTTTACATTTCTCTACTTTTATTTTACGATCTCTCGATTTTTCTATTTTTGAATTTTTTGGACTTTTCGATTCCTCGATTTTTTGATTTTTCGAATCTTCGATTTTTTGACTTTTAGAATTTCAATTTGATTTTTCAGTCTCTCGATTTGGTAATTTTTGAATTTTTCGATTCTTCGATTTTTCGTTTTTCGAATTTTCAATTTTTGGATTTTAGTTTTTTTCACATTTCGATTTTAGATTTCTCGATTTTTAGACTTTTCGGTGTGTCCATTTTTGGATCTTTTGTCTTTTGAATATTTTGATTTTTTGTCTTTTTGGTTTTTCGATTTCACTATTTTTCGACTATTTGAAATTTTCGACATTTCGAGCTGGCTAGTTTCCGATTTTTCGACAAATCGATTTTTGGATATTTCGATTTATCAGTTTTTGAACTTACAAATCTTTAATTTTCAAATTTTCAAAAATTTCGATTTCTGTATTTTTGGAGTTTTGCATTTTTTGATGTTTCGTGTTTTCGGTTTCTTTGTTTTCCGCGTTTTCGATTTTAGACTTTCCAAATTTCCAATTTTCCAATTTTTTGATTCCACATTTCGACTTTCCAATTTTTTTGATCATATTCAATTTTCCGACTTTCCGATTTCTCAATTTTTGAATTTTTTCATTATTTGATTTTTCGATTTTTCGATTTCTCTGTTTTTGAGTTTTCGACTTTAGATTTTTCAAATTTTCGACTTTTCCGTATTTAAATTTTTCGACTTTGAAACTTTTCGACTTTTCAATTTTTGGATTTTTCAACTTTTCGATTTCTTTGATTTTCCATTTTTCGATTTTTAGAGACCAATTTTTCAAATTTTGGATATTTCGTCTTTTCCATTTTTGGTTTGTTCAACTTTTGACTTGGATTTTTCGATTTATTATTTTTTCGACATATCGATTTCTCGATTTTAGATTCTTCGAACTTCCCATTTTGTAATTTTTTGAGTTTTCGAATTTTTGACTTTTCGTTGTTCGAGAATTCGATTTTTCAATTTTTGGATTTTTGAAAATTTGGAAGTTTCATTTTTTCAATTTCTCGATTTTTCGTTTTACGACATTTCGATTTCTCGGTTTTTGGATTTTTACATTTTTCAAATTTTCGATTTTCGATTTTTGGATTTGTAGACTTTCCAGTTTTTTTATTTTTCGATTTTTCGCCTTTCCGATTTTTCGATTATATTCGATTTTTGACTTCCCGGTTTCTCAATTTTAGATTTTTCAACTTTCCAACTTTTCCATTTATTAATTTCTCGGTATTTAGACTTTTCGAATTTTTAATTTTTGAAAACACAAAAAGTTAAAAAATTTTGATTTTATAAATTTTTAGATTCTTTGTTTTTCCCATTTTTGGACTTTTCGACCTTCCAATTTTTTTTTGTTTTTCTGCTGTTCGATTTCTGGACATGAGATTTTTCTAATTTCCGACTTCCGAATTTTTAGCTTTCTCGATTTTTGGATTTTTCGAATTTCCCATTTGGGATTTTTCGACTTTTTGAATTTTTGATCTTTCGTTCTTCGACATTTCGACTTTGCAATTTTTGGATTTTTGAATATTTGGAATTTTCGGCTCTTCAATTTCTGAGTTTTTAGGCTTCAACTTTTCAATCTTCGGATTTTTTGACTTTTCGATTATAGATTTTTTAAAATTTCGACTTTCTGATATTTCAATTTCTCGAATTTTAAACTTTTAGAATTTTCCATGTTTGAATTTTTCGACTTTTAGATTTCTTTAATTTTCCATTTTTCGATTTTTAGATACCGATTTTTCAAATTTTGAATATTTCGTCTTATCTATTTTTGGTTTGTTCGATTTTCGACTTCGAATTTTCGATTCATTGTTTTTTCGAAATATCAATTCTTCGATTTTTAGATTTTTCGAACTTCCCATTTTGGAATTTTTTCACTTTTCGTTCTTCGACAACTCGATTTTTCAATTTTTGGATTTTTGAATATTTGGAATTTTCTATTTTTCAATTTCTCGGTACTTTAACTTCCCGAATTTTTCAACCTTCCGATTTTTCTATTTTTCTGCTTTTCGATTTCTAGACATTAGATTTTCTTATTTTTCGGCCTTCTTATTTTTGTTTGCGTTCTTCGACATTTTGATTTTTAAATTTTTGGATTTTTGAATATTTGGGATTTTCGGTTTTTCAATTTCTCGATTTGTAGGCTTCGACTTTTCAATCTTCGGATTTTCAACTTTTCGATTTCTCGATTTTTAGATTTTTCGAATTTCTTATTTTGGAATTTTTTAACTTTTCGAATTTTTGGCTTTTCGTTCTTCGAAATTTTCGTTTTTCAATTTTTAGATTTTTGAATATTAGGAATTTTCGGTTTTCAATTTCTCGATTTGTAGGCTTCGATATTTCAATCTTCGGATTTTCAACTTTTCGATTTCTCGATTTTTAGATTTTTCGAATTTCCTCTTTGGGATTTTTACATTTTTCAAATTTTCGACTTTTTGGCTTTTCGATTTCTAAACTTTTCAAATTTTCGACTTTCCCATATTTCAATTTCTCGACTTTTAAACTTTTCGACTTTTCAATTTTTCGATTTTTAGATATCGATTTTTTGAATAAATATTCAAAATTTGTCGTTTCCATTTTTGGTTTGTTCGATTTTTTAATTCGATTTATTGTTTTTTCGACATTCGATTTCTCGATTTTTAGATTTTTCGAATTTCTTATTTTGGAATTTTTTAACTTTCGATTTTTAGACTTTTCGTTCTTCGAAATTTTGATTTTTCAATTTTTAGATTTTTGGATATTTGGAATTTTCGGTTTTCGATTTCTCGATTTTCCGTTCTATGACATTTCGATTTCTCAGTTTTTGGATTTTTACATTTTTCAAATTTTCGATTTTCGATTTTTGGATTTGTAGACTTTCCAGTTTTTGTATTTTCCGATTTTTCACCTTTCCGATTTTTCGATTTTATTCGATTTTTGACTTTCCGGTTTCTCAATTTTAGATTTTTCAACTTTCCAACTTTTCCATTTATCAATTTCTCGGTATTTTGACTTTTCGAATTTTCAATGTTTGAAAACACAAACAGTTAAAAAATTTTGATTTTTAAAATTTTTGGACTCGTTGTTTTTCCCATTTTTGGACTTTTCGACCTTCCAATTTTTTTGTTTTTCTGTTTTTCGATATCTGAACACGAGATTTTTCCATTTGTCTACTTCCGAATTTTTAGCTTTCTCGATTTTTGGATTTTTCGAATTTCCTCGACTTTTTGAATTTTTGATTTTTCGTTCTTCGACATTTCGACGTTGCAATTTTTGGATTTTTGAATATTTGTAATTTTCGGCTTTTCAATTTCTCGGTTTTTAGGCTTCAACTTCTCAATCTTCGGATTTTTTGACTTTTCAATTTATAGATTTTTCAAATTCTCGACTTTTCAATATTTCAATTTCTCGATTTTTAAACTTTCCGACTTTTCAAGTTTTGGATTTTTCGACTTTTCGGTTTCTTTTATTTTCCATTTTTCGATTTTCAGAGACCGATTTTTCAATTTTTGGATATTTCGTCTTTTCCATTTTTGGTTGTTCAATTTTTGACTTCGAGTTTTCGATTCATTGTTTTTTCGACATACCGATTTCTCGATTTTTAGATTTTTCGAAAATCCCACTTCGAAATTTTTTTACTTTTCGAGTTTTTGACTTTTCTTTCTTCGAGAATTCGATTTCTCAATTTTTGGAATTTCGAATATTTAGAACTTTCGAATTTTCGATTTCTCGATTTTCCGCTCTACGACATATTGATTTCTCGAATTTTTGGATTTTTACTTTTTGGAAATTTTAAATTTTCAATTTTTGTATTTTTCGACTTTTCGCCTTTCTGATTTTTAGATTTTATTCGATTTTCCGACTTTTCGATTACTCTATTTTTGGATTTTTGCATTTTTTGATTTTGCAATTTTTAGATTTCTGTTTTTCGACTTTTCGATTTTTGGATTTTTCAAATTTCCGATATTTTTAATTTGTCATTTCTTCTAGTTTTCATTTTTCAATTTTAAAGTAACTCATTTTTTTTTAATTTTTCGAATTTTCAGTTTGTGTCCTATTTTTTTGAAGTTCTTGATTTCATACAATTCTGCAGTTTTTACATTTTTTTTTATTCGAAAAGTTGAAAATCGAAAAATTAAAAATCTAAACACTAAAAATTCGAAAATAATTCAAAAATCGAAAAAACTGACAAATCCAAAAACTGAAGAAACGAAAAATTGCAAAATCGTAAAAATAAAAAATAGAAAAATTGCAAATCGACGAACTGAAGAACCGAAATATTGAAACATGGAAAAAAAAATCTAAACCCAAAAATGCAAAATCGAAAAATCGTCAAAATTGTAAACGAAAAAACTTTGACAGTGAAAAGTAAAAAATTTTAAAAGTTATAATTGTTATTACATATTTAAGATAAAAAGTAAACAAATTACAAATCAAAAATTGAATAACCGAAAAAGTGAAAAATCGGAAAACTGATCGGAAAAATTAAAACAACGAAAAACTGCATAAACAAAAATTTGAAAAAACAAATAATTATAAAATTAAAAATTGAAAATCGAAACATTCGAAACAAACCGAAACGAAAAATTGCAAAACGAAAATTGTAAAAATGAAATTTGAAGAATCGAAAAATTGAAAAATTTAAAATTGAACTTTTTTTATTTTACATCAATTATCCAGACTGTAAACATAACGACCCCAAAACCCCCAACACCCGCCTTTCCCCAGTTTTTTTTCCAAAAATGCCATTAATCCCAGTCCCTACATAAACCTTTGTGTATTTTAAAGACGTAATTGAATCATTTATTTACAAAAACTAAATCTTTGAGTGCAGAGCCGCTCTTATAAATGTAATTTCCTATTCAACTCGCCTGCGGTAAATTCATTGTTTCTCTTTCATCAAGCCCAAAATTTCCTTATTTTTCTCCTCATTTATTATTTAATTTAGTTGTCATCGCCGACTTTCCCTCGTCTCGTTAAAGCCGATCGGACGTCGCCGAAATCTCGAAATGGAGAATGTCGCCATGAATTCACGTGTTGTCGGAATGTGGACGGTAAATTCGACAATAAAAAATTAATGACAATAAAACAGGGAAATATAAGAGAACTGTAAAAAAGTTACGACAGTTTAATTTGTTTTTTATCGATATTTTGCTCCCAGCATGAAAACGGTTGTTTCCAGTGATTAATACTTTAAGTGAAGCGGAAAAAAATCTTCCTTGAAACTTTATAAGTGATCCGAAACGTGCGCGATTGTAATCCTGGTAGTTTCGGAGGCTAATTGTGTTTACGATGCAATTACCACTTCCATGTCGAGAGCTTAGAGCTTAATCAAGTGATACATGTACGTTATCGTTTATCACCTAAACTCATAATTAGTAAATGTGGCGAGTGCACGAGCATTTGATTTTCTTGTTCAACAAACACAAGTTAAAGTGAAGTTGGTGGCAAGAAGCACTAACTGCACTGATCGAAATAACATGGGTAATGTAAACTTGCAAATCTATCTTGGGGGCTGCTCATAGAACGAAAACACAAACTGTTGTGAGTGTCGTCTAATTAAAATGATGTTGAAATGTTGTCGAAATTAATAGAACAGACAAACGTTTTGCGTCATAGTTTACGTGGGATGTATTTTCGAGCTTTGAGATATATAAATAACGTAGAAAATAAAATACAACAATGCACTACTATTTCTATTATTTTAATTGATTTTCTAGCGAACATTGCTAAAATCTTGTTCATTTTTTAAAAAATTTGGATTTCAAATAAAATTTTTCCAAAATGTTGATTCGGAACTTTAAACATGCTATATTTTTGGAAATTTCGACCATTTTCGAAATTCAACCAGACATTTTCTTGAAGATTTCGACCTCTAGAAGCTACTTTCGGACCCATTTCTGTGATAACTCCTGCCATTTGACCAGAATCGCCATTTGAAATATGGCAATTTTTACGATTTTCCAAAAAATTGTATGTTTTTGGAATCAACGCGTCGAAATCTCTATCCTTGAATTTTTTTGTAATTTTTCAGCAACTTTTTTAAAATAAAAAAAAACCCTATGAAAATTTCGGCCAAAAAAATGTCAAAAAACCGAAAAATCCAAAAATGGGAAAGTCGAAAAGTAGAGAAATACAAAAATGAAGTAAAGTCTAAAAATTGAAAAATTGAAAAGTCTAAAAACCAAAATATTGAAAAATTACGTAGAAAAATCAAAAAGCTGAAACATAGAAAAATGGAAAAATTGAAAAAACCGAGAATCAAAAAATCGAGTCCACAATCCAAAAATCAAAAAATTGAGAAGTTGAAAGGTAGAAAAATCCAAAAATTACAAAATCGGAAAGTCCAGAAATCGAGAAAGTGAAATATTTTCGAAAAATTTAAAAATCTAAAACCGAGAAACCGAAAAAGTTTAAAAATCCATTAATTGAAAAATGAAAATTTTAAATAGAGAAATCAGAAAGTCGAAAAATCCAAAAATCGAGTCCAGAAATCTAAAGATCGACAATTCCAAAAATGGGAAAGCCAAAAACTGTAAAAATTAGAAAATCGATGAGTCAAAAATCGGAAAATCCAAAAATCGAAAAGTCTAAAAACCGGAGAATCGAAAAGTCAGAAAGGCAAAAAATTTAAAAAACCAAAAATGGGAAAATCGAAAAGTAGAATAATACAAAAATGAAGAAAAGTCTAAAAATCCAAAAATTGGAAAATTGAAAAGTCGAGAAATCGAAAAATTGAGAAACGAACTCGAAAAATCGAAAAGATGAAAAATAGAGAAATCAAAAATTCAAAAAATCGAAAAATCCGAAAATCCAAAAATCGAGTTTACGATCCAAAAACCAGAAAATTGAGAAGTTGAAAGGTAGAAAAATCCAAAAATCGATAAATGAAAAATCCAAAATTCGAAAAAGCGAAAATTCGGATCATCAAAAAATGGGAAAGTCGAAAAATGAAAAATCCAAAGTTACTTTTGGGCTCATTTCTTCGAAAACTCCTACCATTTTTCCAGAATTGCCAAATGAAATAGGACAATTTTATACCGAGGCTTTAAACATGCTATATTTTTGGAATGAGAGCGTCAAAATCTATATCCCTGCATTTTTTGGAAATTTCTTGGCAACTTTTTCAAAACCAAGAAATCAAAAACTCGAAAAATAGAAAAATCGAAAATTCCAAAAAACCTGAAAAGTCGAAAAATCCAAAAATCGTAAATTCGAAGTCTAAAAATATCTAAAAATTAAAAAATCGAAGAAAGAAAAGTCGAAAATCAAAAAATCAGAAATAAAAAAGGCGAAAAATTAAAAGTTCAAAAGTCCAAAAATTTGATAAACCAGAAAAATGAAGCCAAAAACTACAAAAAACAAATTGTAAAGTGGAAAAATCAAAAATTCAAAAACCGAAAAATCGAAAAATATAAAAATCCAAAATTCGGAAAATCGAAAACTCTAAATATCAGAAAGTCAAAAATCAAAGAGTCGAAAAATACAAATATCGAAGAAACGTAAAGCCGAAAAATCAAAAAAACCGAAAATAGGAAGGTCTAAAAATCTCAAAATCAAGAAAACAAAAAGTGGAAAAATCGAAAAATTGAAAAATTGAAACGTCTAAAAATCGGAAAATTGAAAAATTACGTAGAAAAATCAAAAAGCTGAAACAAAGAAATGGAAAAACTGAAAAATCCGAGAATCAAAAAATCGAAAAATTGAGAAGTCAAAAGGTAGAAAAATCCAAAAATTAAAAAATTGGAAAGTGCAGAAATCGAGAAAGTGAAATATTTTCGAAACATTTAAAAATCTAAAACCGAGAATACGAAAAAGTCAAAAAATCCATTAATTGAAAAATAAAAAATTTAAATAGAGAAATCAAAAATTCGAAAAATCCAAAAAACGAGTCCAGAAATCGAAAGATCGCCAAATCCAAAAATGGGAAAGCCAAAAAATATAAAAATTAGAAAATTAGTCAAATAGTCAAAAATCGGAAAATCCAAAAATCGAAAAGTCTAAAAACCGGAGAATCGAAAAGTCAGAAAGGCAAAAAATTTAAAAAACCAAAAATGGAAAAATCGAAAAGTAGAATAATACAAAAATGAAGAAAAGTCTAAAAATCCAAAAATTGGAAAATTGAAAAGTCGAAAAATCGAAAAATTGAGAAACGAAGTCGAAAAATCGAAAAAATGAGAAATAGAGATCTCAAAAAATCAAAAAATCGAAAAATCGAAAAATCCGAAAATCAAAAAATCGAGTTTACGATCGAAAAACCAGAAAATTGAGAAGTTGAAAGGTAGAAATACAAAAATCGATAAATGAAAAATCCAAAATTCGAAAAGTCGAATCATCAAAAAATGGGAAAGTCGAAAAATAAAAAATCCAAAGTTACTTTTGGGCTCATTTCTTCGAAAACTCCTACTATTTTTCCAGAATTGCCAATTGAAATATGACAATTTTGCACCGAGGCCTTAAACATGCTATTTTTGGAATCAGAACGACTAAATCTATATCCTTTCATTTCTTTGTAATTTTGCAGCAACTCTTTCAAAATCAAAAACCCCCTTATAAAAATTTCGGCCAAAAAACCGAAAAATCCAAAAATGGGAAAGTTGAAAAGTAGAGAAATACAAAAATGAAGAAAAGTTTAAAAATTGAAAAATTGAAAAGTCTAAAAATCGAAAAATTGATAAATTACGTAGAAAAATCAAAAAGCTGAAACATAGAGAAATGGAAAAATTGAAAAATACGAGAATAAAAAAATCGAGTCCACAATCCAAAAATCAAAAAATTGAGAAGTCGAAAGGTAGAAAAATCCAAAAATTAAAAAATCGGAAAGTCCAGAAATCGAGAAAGTAAAATATTTTCGAAAAATTTAAAAATCTAAAACCGAGAAACCGAAAAAGTCGAAAAATACATAAATTGAAAAATGAAAAATTTAAATAGAGAAATCAGAAAGTCGAAAAATCCAAAAATCGAGTCCAGAAATCCAAAGATCGACAAATCCAAAAATGGGAAAGACAAAAACTGTAAAAATTAGAAAATCGATGTCAAAAATCGGAAAATCCAAAAATCGAAAAGTCAAAAAACTGGTGAATCGAAAAATCAGAAAGTCAAAAAATCAAAAAAACCAAAAATAGGAAAATCGAAAAATGGAATAATACAAAAATGAAGAAAAGTCTAAAAATCCAAAAATTGGAAAATTGGAAAGTCGAAAAACCGAAAAATCGAAAAATCGGAAAATCCGAAAATCAAAAAATCGAGTTTACGATCCAAAAACAAGCAAAATAAGAAGTTGAAAGGTAGAAAAATCCAAAAATCGATAAATGAAAAATCCAAAAATCGAAAAAGCGAAAAGTCGAATCATCAAAAAATGGGAAAGTCGAAAAATGAAAAATCCAGAGTTACTTTTGGGCTCATTTCTTCGACAACTCCTACCATTTTTCCAGAATTGCCAAATGAAATAGGACAATTTTGTACCGAGGCTTTAAACATGCTATATTTTTGGAATTAGAGCGTCAAAATCTATATCCCTGCATTTTTTGGAAATTTCTTGGCAACTTTTTCAAAACCAAGAAATCAAAAACTCGAAAAATAGAAAAATCGAAAATTCCAAAAAACCTGAAAAGTCGAAAAATCCAAAACTCGTAAATTCGAAGTCTAAAAATATCTAAAACTTAAAAAATCGAAGAAAGAAAAGTCGAAAATCAAAAAATTAAAAATAAAAAAGGCGAAAAATTAAAAGCCCAAAAGTCCAAAAATTTGATAAACAAGAAAAACGAAGCCAAGAACTACAAAATACAAATCGTAAAGTGGAAAAATCAAAAATTCAAAAATCGAAAAACCGAAAAATTGAGTAACGAAGTCGAAAAATCGAAAAGATGAAAAACAGAGAAATCAAAAAATCAAAAAATCGAAAAATCGGAAAATCCGAAAATCAAAAAATCGAGTTTACGATCCAAAAACCAGAAAATTGAGAAGTTGAAAGGTAGAAAAATCCAAAAATCAATAAATGAAAAATCCAAAATTCGAAAAAGCGAAAAGTCGAATCATCAAAAAATGGGAATGTCGAAAAATGAAAAATCCAAAATTACTTTTGGGCTCATTTCCCTTGCATTTTTTTGTAATTTTGCGGCAACTTTTTCAAAATCAAAAAACCCCCCAATGAAAATTTCGGCCAAAAAAAAAGTCAAAAAACCGAAATATCCAAAAATGGGAAAGTCGAAAAGTAGAGAAATACAAAAATGAAGAAAAGTCTAAAAATAGAAAAATTGAAAAGTCTAAAAATCGAAAAATTGAAAAATTACGTAGAAAAATCAAAAAGCTGAAACAGAGAAATGAAAAAATTGAAAAATCCGAGAATCGAAAAATCAAGTCTACAATCCAAAAATCAAAAAATTGAGAAGTCGAAAGGTAGAAAAATCCAAAAATTTAAAAATCGGGAAGTCCAGAAATCGAGAAAGCGAAAATTTTCGAAATATTTAAAAATCTAAAACCGAGAAACCGAAAAAGTCGAAAAATCCATTAATTGAAAAATGAAAAATTTACACAGAGAAATCAGAAAGTCGAAAAATCCAAAAATCGAGTTCAGAAATCAAAAGATCGACAAATCCAAAAGTGGGAAAGCCAAAAAATGTAAAAATTAGAAAATGGATGAGTCAAAAATCGGAAAATCCAAAAATCGAAAAGATTAAAAACCGGAGAATCGAAAAATCAGAAAGTCATATAATCAAAAAAACCAAAAATGGGAAAATCGAAAAGTAGAATAAAACAAAAATGAAGAAAAATCTAAAAATCCAAACATTGGAAAATCGAAGTCGAAAAATTGAGAAACGAAGTCGAAAAATTGAAAAGATGAAAAATAGCGAAATCAAAAAATTAAAAAATCGAAAAATCGATTAATTGAAAAGTCGAAAGGTAGAAAAATCCAAAAATTAAAAAATTAGAAAGTCCAGAAATCGAGAAAGTAAAATATTTTCGAAAAATTTAAAAATCTAAAACCGAGAAACCGAAAAAGTCGAAAAATCCATTAATTGAAAAATGAAAAATTTAAATAGAGAAATCAGAACGACGAAAAATCCAAAAATCGAGTCCAGAAATCGAAAGATCGACAAATCCAAAAATGGGATAGCCAAAAAATGTAAAAATTATAAAATCGATGTCAAAAATCGGAAAATCCAAAAATCGAAAAGCCTAAAAACCGGAGAATCGAAAAATCAGAAAGTCAAAAAATTAAAAAAAAAAACAAAAATGGGAAAATCGAAAAGTAGAATAATACAAAAATGAAGAAAAGTCTAAAAATCCAAAAACTGGAAAATCGAAAAGTCGAAATGTAGAGAAACGAAGTCCAAAAATTGAAAAGATGAAAAATAGAGAAATCAAAAAATCAAAAAATGGAAAAATCGAAAATTTGCGAAGTTGAAAGGTAGAAAAGTCCAAAAATTGATAAATAAAAAATTCAAACTTCGAAAAATCGAAAAGTCGAATCATCAAAAAATGGGAAAGTCGAAAAATGAAAAATCCAAAATTACTTTCGGGCTCATTTCTTCGATAACTCAAATATGACAATTTTGTACTGAGCCCTTAAACATGCTATATTTTTGGAATCAGAGCGTCTAAATCTATATCCTTATATTTTTTGGAAAGTTTTTGTCAACTTTTTCAAAATCAAGAAATCAAAAACTCGAAAAATAGAAAAATCGAAAGTTCCAAAAAACCTAAAAAGTCGAAAAATCCAAAAATTGTGAATTCGAAGTCTAAAAATATCTAAAAATTAAAAAATCGAAGAAAGAAAAGTCGAAAAATTCAAAAATCAAAAATGAAAAAGGCGAAAAATCAAAAATCCAAAACGCCAAAAATTTGATAAATCAGAAAAGCCAAAAAATACAAAAAACAAATCGTAAAGTGGAAAGATAAAAAATCCAAAAATCTAGAAATTGAAGAATGCAAAAATCCAAAATTCGGAAAATCAGAAAAAATCAAGGAGTCGTAAAATACAAATATCGAAGAAACGTAAAGTCGAATAATCCAAAAATCAAAAATCGAATCAGAAAAACCAAAAATAGGAAGGTCTAAAAATCCCAAAAACAAGAAAACAAAAAGTGGAAAAATCCAAAAATTGAAGAATCGGGAAATTGAAAAATCATGTCGGAAAATCGAAGTCAAAAAATCGAAAATTCAGAAATCAAAAAATCCAAAACTCGAAAAAACGAAAAGTAGAAAGATCGAAAATCCAAGAAGTCCAACAATTGATTGAATCAAAAGAAAATAATTCAAATGTAAGCCGATTTTTAGTGAAGGTTTTAAAGGCGACAAAACCAATCAGTTTTAATTATTAACCTCTACTTAAGACACATATCTCAGCCCAGGGTGCATTTTAAGGGCAGTTAGAGTCAGTGTAGGAGTTTATTTTTAGTTCATTTGGTTTCTGTAATTGGAATCTCTTCCTGTTGAAATCCATAAATATTATTATTGTTATTAATATTATTGGAATCTTGCACCTTAAATCCCCTATATTTTTGGAATTCGCAGTCGCTGAATTTTTTGGTATTTTTTCAGCAACCTTTTCATAAACAAACATTTTCTTGTAAATTTCGACCTCCCGAAGTTACTTTTGGCCCCATTTCTTCGACAACTTCTATCATTTTTAAAGAATGGCCAATTGAAATATGGCAACTTTTAGGATTTTTCAAGAAAATTGGAAGTGTTAAGGCAACGGGAAAACGATGTTCTTAAATATTGACAAGATGGCTTTTAAGTTGATTTTTTTACTCCAACTGAGCACAATTTATTTCTGCACAGAATTTAGTGTACACATATAAATCTCGTTTGATAAAGCTTTATTTTCAGTGTGTCCGACCGTATTTTTTAAAACTTTACCACTGAACTGACATTAATGCAGTAATTTGGCCCCGTTACAATTGCATGCATAAATTATGGCCACAGCCTCCAGCGGAGGTTAAATTTGTATATCATATTTATGACTAAATTTAATTTTCATCAACCAACTGCTCGCATAAAAAATATTCTTCCTCGTTCATAATTAGTCGATTTTGGAGTTGTTAATTACTCCGTAAACACAAAATTCTTGCCTTACAATTTCCTTTAGCACTTTAATTAACATTAGTTAATTTTAATACGTCAAGAAATACACAACCGCCACGCTAAATTTAACAAGTCCGTAAATACCTGTCAATTTTAATTAAACCCACCGAAGCGCTCCCCGAATTTATTCGACTGTTGAAAATCCACCAAGAAAATTACTTCGTATTTATAAATCCCCGAAATCTGCGCAACTTCTTGCCTCGTCATTAAAAAATCCCACATCTCCACACAACAAAGAACTTTTTCTGCAAACAATTAACAGTCTGCCAACACACCTCGTGGAAATGAATCACCTTCCTAAAGCCCTTGAGCTTTCTCCTAACCCTCTTTCTGCAGGAGCAACAAAAGGTCAACACTCTTTTTCCCCGATAAATAAATAAATAAATAGAAATGGGAAAGTTGCATGAACGGTTTCGAAGGGCAAATGAACAGTAAAAGGATGGATGTGACCTTCGGGGATTGACGGGGGCGGATGAGGACGAAAACACGGCGAAAATGAAAGCGGTCCATTTGGGAGCACACAGGATAATTTGCTTGTTCGGGACGACAAAGTTTAACTACGAATATTAAAGACTGACTGACGGAGGGCGGTTATGAATACAAACCACTTAAAATTCTGGACTAATAAAGGGGAGATGTTTGACCGGGGAGCTTTTGTTTTTGGAGTTTCATTCAAGATTGGCCCTTTGGGGCAATTCTAAATAAATCTTCTTTGATGCTTTCGAGGTAGAAATGATGTCATATGGGGTGTACGTTTTCATTGGACGCAGGAGTGGAATTAAATATTTGTGACGGGTATTTTTTAGTTTAGTGAGGTTTTGTCGAAAAACTTTCACTTTTAATTGTTTGTACCTAGGTGTACAGAAATAAAAAGATATTGATTGATTACAGTGTGAAAAAAGAAAGCAAGAAATAAGGGAAAAATGGTTAGAATGGGATATAAAAAGTTAACTGTAGATGGCAGAAATTTTGAATGGAGTGAAGAAGGGCAGACTCAAGAAGGTAGAAAATTTTTAATAAAGAGCCAAAAGAAAAGGAAAATTGGAAGGAAACAAGGCAAAGGAAAAGAAATAAAGGATGCAGATAGGGAAATCGGAAAAAAAGAAGCTGGTCCAAATTAGAAGAAAAAGGGGTGAAGGTACTGTTTTGGAATGTCCAAGGGTTGCGAAAAAAGGAAAAGTAGCTGTTAAGATAAGACTGATTTTGGCAAATGAGATATCCTCTAAGAAAAGAGAGTGTGGGTGGGCGGGGCTAGCACCTGTTAACATAAAATTGATTTTGGCAAATGACATATCCTCTAAGAAAAGAGAGGGTGGGTGGGCGGGGCTAATAGATTTAATTAAATTTACAACAATTGCTGTTGGCCCCAGCTTCGATAGCAATCCAAAAGTATCAAATTAATTTTTCCATTTTTCAATTATTGGATTTTAAAACATCATTTATTCGATTTTGCAACTTTTCGATTTTTAATTTTCCAATTTCACGATATTCAGTTTTTTAATTTTTCGATTTTTCAATGTTGCAGTTATTCTAATCTACAACTTTGACGATCCTATAATTTTTTAACTTTATTAATCACAAACATCAAGATTCACTTTTTTAGACTCTAAAAAATTCTTTCAATTCAAGAGATATCTATGAATAATTTTGAGGAACACCTAAATGTGCTCGCTGCACTCGCGTTCTTATTATTTATTTATTTTTTTAATCAATTTTGTGTCATTAAAACATTTACGTCAGCAAGCTTACATAGTATCTACTAAAATAATTCTCGAAATGTCCCTATCAAGAAAATAGCTCTGAAAAACACCAATGACTAAAACGCGCGCGTAGCGAGCACGTTCAGGATATGTAAACTTACACTTTTAAAATACACTAACATTGTTCTAAATAATTTAGCTTCTCGAGGACACCAACGGTTATTTTTTTAAATTATACCTAAACGTGCTCGCTGCGCTCGCATTCTAATCGTTCTTTTTTTGCAGTTTCGTCTCGTAGAAGTGATTAAGAAAGAATCGCAGAGAAGTTATCTAAGTTTTCTTATAGTATGTAACAAAAAATCTCTAGACCGACTACTCGCAAAAACAAACGATTAGAATGCGAGCGCAGCGAGCACGCTCAGGTTGTTGAGGTCCCTCTGACCTTTGTGTTCAGACATATTTTCAAGATTTACTTTTTGGACACTAAAAAATTATCTCATTAATAATAATTTAGCTTGCGATGATGAATAATACTGAAAAACACTCGCTGCACTCGCATACTCTTTTGAATTAATTTAGTGTCCCAAAAGCATTTACGAATTAACGATCAGCGTAGTTTTTCATATAATAACCCTCGAAATCTTCTGTCTCTGAAAAAATTAATATAAAAAAACGAGCGTAGCGAACACGTTCAAGATATTTCAATCATTGGTAATTACAATATTTAAATTCACACTTTTAAATGACAAAAAATTGTTCTAAGTAATTTAGCTTCTCAAGGTCACCAATAAACTTTTTTTTTTAATAAAACCTGAACGTGCTCGCTACGCTCGCATTCTAGACTTTCTTTTTTTGCAGTTTAGTCTCATTGAAGTAATTAAAAGAGAATTTCAGCAAAGCTATCTCGTCTAAGTTTTGGAGGAATAATAAATCCCCACGAATTCCTTGTCAAGGTAAATTACTCTGAAAAAAAGTCAACAAAAAAAATGTTGTTAACAATTTGAAATATTTGGTTTGAAAACGAAAATTTTGGAATATCTCAAAGAACGTCATTGGAATTTTCGAAGCCGAAAATATTTTTTACACAACAAAATCTACAACAAAATGTCATCAGCTCATTTTTAAAGATGCTGGCAAAACGGTCAAAGATTTGATCTGATCTGAATCATTGAAAAATTGAGATTGTTGAAAAGTGGTCTAAAAATCGACAAAAAAATTCTAATTTTGAACATCAGATCTCGACGAGCTGATGTTCAAAAAAATAACGTGTTGATTGTCCTGGGGCAAGGTTTTCTGAAATATTCGATTTGAAAATGAATTTCTGAGTTATCTCAAAAACATTATCTATATTACATACTTACTTTAATTATCGATTTTGAAAAAATTCTTCATATTTTCGAAAAACTGAAGTCGAAATAATTTACACAGGTAGAAATCAACACCTTTAGATAATTTTTGAAAAGTGTTGGTAGAACTGTCAAAATTTGATTCGAGTTGAATTGTTGAAAAAATTGAATGTCTAAAAATTCTGGGCGACAGATTTAAATGAAGGTGTTGATTGTCCCGGACCAAAATTTTCTGAAATATTTGATTTGAAAACGAAAATTTTGGAATATCTCATAAAACGCATTTGGCAAATGACGTACCTTCCATACAAAGAGAGGGCGGGTGGACAGGACTAATACATGTCAAGATAAGACTAATTTTGGCAAATGGGATATCCTCTAAGAAACGAGAGGGTGAGTGGGCGGGGCTAGTACTTGCTAAGATAAAACTGATGTTCGCAATTGACATATTCTCTAAGAAAAGACAGGGTGGGTGGGTGTTCTAGCACCTGACAAGATAAGACTTATATTGGCAAATGTAACACTACCCTTCACTTACTGTCAAGGTAATTTACTTTGAAAAAATCAATCTTAAAAAGGTGAGCGTAGCGAGCACATTCAGGATATTTCAGTCCCACAGACTTTGGTGATCACAATATTTAAACCCACATTTTTAAATAACAAAAATTGTTCTTAGTAATTTAGCTTCTCAAGGACACCAATAAATAATTTAGTAACACCTAAATGTGCTCGCTGCACTCGCACTACGAATATTCTTTTCTTGTTTTTATTACAATTACTCTCGAAATCTTCCTGTCAAGATATTGTGAAAAAATCAAACCCTAAAATGCGAGCGTAGCGAGCACGTTCAGGATGTTTAATATAATAATCTTTAAACTCACATATTAAATAAATTAAACAAAAAAATAGTTCTCAATAAGCGAGCACGTTTAAGATATTTCAGTCATTGGTAATTACAATATTTAAATTCACACTTTTAAATGGCAAAAAATTGTTCTTAGTAATTTAGCTTCTCAAAGACACCAATAAACTTTTTTTTTATAAAACCTGAACGTGCTCGCTACGCTCACATTCGAGACGCTCTTTTTTTACAGTTTAGTCTCATTAAAGTAATTAAAAGAGAATTTCAGCAAAGCTATCTCGTCTAAGTTTTGGAGGAATAATAAATCCCGATGAATTCCTTGTCAAGGTAAATTACTCTGAAAAAAAGTCAAGCTCAGAATGTTTAAAGTCATATTTTTAAAAAACAAAAAAAATTGTTGTCAACAATTTGAAATATAAATAAACCGAAGCCGAAAATAATTTTTACACAACAAAATCTACAAAAAAATGTCATCAGCTCATTTTTAAAGATGCTGGCAAAACAGTCAAAGATTTGATCTGATCTGAATCATTGAAAAATTGAGATTTTTGAAAAGTGGTCTAAAAAACGACAAAAAAATTCTAAGATATAGATCTCGACGAGCTGATGTTCAAAAAAATAACGTGTTGATTGTCCTGGGGCAAGGTTTTCTGAAATATTCAATTTGAAAATGAATTTCTGAGTTATCTCAAAAACATTATCTATATTACATACTTTAATTATTATCGATTCTGGAAAAATTCTTGATATTTTCGAAAAACTGAAATCGAAATAATTTACACAGGTAGAAATCAACACCTTTAGATAATTTTTGAAAAGTGTTGGTGGAACGGTCAAAATTTGATTTGAGTTGAGTAGTTGAAAAAATTGAATGTCTAAAAATCCACAATTCTGGGCGGCAGATTTAAATAAAGGTGTTGATTGTCTCGGACCAAAATTTTCTGAAATATTTGGTTTGAAAACGAAAATTTTGGGATATCTCAAAAAACGTCATTTATCGATTCTGGAAAAATTGTTGGAATTTTCGAAAAACCGAAACCGAAAATAATTTTTACACAACAAAATTTACAAAAAATGTCTTCAGCGCATTTGAAAGGTGCTGGCAAAACGATCAAAGATTTGATCTGATCTGAATCACTGAAAAATTGAGATTTTTGAAAAGTGGTCTAAAAATCGACAAAAAAATTCTGGACGAGCTGATATTAAAAAAAATTAAGGTGTTGATTGCTCTGGGGCAAGGCTTTCTGAAAATTCAATTTGAAAATGAATTTCTGAGTTATCTCAAAAACATTATCTATATTACATACTTTAATTGTCGATTCTGGAAAAATTCTTGATATTTTCCGAAAACTGAAGTCGAAATAATTTACACAGGTAGAAATCAACACCTTTAGATAATTTTTGAAAAGTGTTGGTAGAACGGTCAAAATTTGATTTGAGTTGAGTTGTTGAAAAAATTTAATGTCTAAATATCCACAATTCTGGGCGGCAGATTTAAATGAAGGTGTTGATTGTCCCGAACCAAAATTTTCTGAAATATTTGGTTTGAAAACGAAAATTTTGGAATATCTCATAAGACGTCATTTTGGCAAATGACGTACCTTCCAAACAAAGAGAAGACGGGTGGACAGGACTAATACCTAATAAGACTAATTTTGGCAAATGGGATATTCTCTAAGAAACGAGAGGGCGGGTGGGCGGGGCTAGTACTTGCTAAGATAAAACTGATTTTCGCAAATGACATATCCTCTAAGAAAAGAGAGGGTCGGTGGGTGGGCTAGCACCTGATAAGATAAGACTTATATTGGCAAATGTAACACTACCCTTCACTCACTGTCAAGGTAAATTACTTTGAAAAAATCAATCTCAGAAAGGCGAGCGTAGCGAGCACGTTCAGGATATTTCAGTCCCACAGACTTTGGTGATCACAATATTTAAACTCACATTTTTAAATTCTTAGTAATTTAGCTTCTGAAGGACACCAATAAATAATTTAGTAACACCTAAATGTGCTCGCTGCACTCGCACTCTGAATATTCTTTTCTTGTTTTTATTACAATTACTCTCGAGATCTTCCTGTCAAGATATTGTGAAAAAACCAAACCCTAAAATGCGAGCGTAGCGAGCACGTTCAAGATATTTAATATAATAATCTTTAAACTCACGTATTAAATAAATTAAACAAAAATATAGTTCTCAATAAGCGAGCACGTTCAAGATATTTCAGTCATTGGTAATTACAATATTTAAATTCACACTTTTAAATGACAAAAAATTGTTCTTAGTAATTTGGCTTCTAAAGGACACCAATAAATTTTTTTTTTAATAAAACCTGAACGTGCTCGCTACGCTCGCAATCTAGACGCTCTTTTTTTGCAGTTTAGTCTCATTGAAGTAATTAAAAGAGAATTTCAGCAAAGCTGTCTCGTCTAAGTTTTGGAGGAATAATAAATCCCGACGAATTCATTAGGTAAATTACTCTGAAAAAAGTCAACCTCAGGATGTTTAAAGTCATATTTTTAAAAAACAAAAAAAATGTTGTTAACAATTTGAAATATTTGGTTTGAAAACGAAAATTTTGGAATATCTCAAAAAACGTCATTAGAATTTTCGAAAAACCGAAGCCGAAAATAATTCTTACACAACAAAATCTACAAAAAAATGTCATCAGCTCATTTTTAAAGATGCCGGCAAAACGGTCAAAGATTTGATCTCATCTAAATCATTGAAAAATTGAGATTTTTGAAACGTGGTCTAAAAATCGACAAAAAAATTCTAAGATATAGATCTCGACAAGCTGATATTAAAAAAAATAACGTAAATAATTTACACAGGTAGAAATCAACACCTTTAGATAATTTTTAAAAATTGTTGGGAGAACTGTCAAAATTTGATTTGAGTTGAGTTGTTGAAAAAATTGAATGTCTAAAAATCCACAATTCTGGGCGGCAGATTTAAATGAAGGTGTTGATTGTCCCGGACCAAAATTTTCTGAAATATTTGGTTTGAAAACGAAAATTTTGGAATATCTCATAAAACGTCATTTTGGCAAATGACGTACCTTCCAAACAAAGAGAGGGCGGGTGGACAGGACTAATACCTGCCAAGATAAGACAAATGGCAAATGGAATATCCTCTAAGAAAAGAGAGGGTGGGTGGGCGGGGCTAGTACCTGATAAGATAAGACTTATATTGGCAAATGTAACACTACCTTTCACTCACTGTCAAGGTAAATTACTTTGAAAAAATCAATCTCAAATCAATTCAGGATATTTCAGTCCCACAGACTTTGGTGATCACAATATTTAAACTCACATTTTTAAATAACAAAAATTGTTCTTAGTAATTTAGCTTCTCAAGGACACCAATAAATAGTTTTTTAAAGTTCACGTGAATCTCTAGATCACTAAAAAATTCTCTCATTGATAATAATTTAGCTTCTCAAGGACACTGACGAGTAATTTTAATGACACTTAAACGTGCTATATTTTTTTAAATAATGTGAGAATACTTTATTCTGAGAAAAATCTAACCTGACAAATAGTATCAGGTCATCGTTCACAATTTTTTTATACAGTAAAATTTACTAAAAAATCAGGCAAATTTTGACTAGTCAGTACCAGTCTATCACCGACATGCACATTAAAAGTCAAGGATGACTCGATTAAAATCAATATTGATATTGAACACTTTACAAACTTTATATTCTAGTGCCACATTTTCTACACCAATGAGCATCACGGAAACATTAATTACGCACAAAGCAGTTAACTCGTTTGAAATGACCACACTTTACGCACTCTGAACACACACATTTATACAAATTCGCGTTTAAAACTCAAAGCAAATCGCATTCGAATAGACGGACTAAAAGTTCACCTAAATGACGTCATCAAATTTTTCATGGAGGGAATCAAAACAGAATAAACACCTGGAATGTTGTTTAGATCGAGAATTAACCACGTTAAGATATTTAAATAAAATTAATTATTTGAAGAGTAGCACCCGAACACATTTTTAATTTTTCAGACTTGTATGTGTCGAAACCTCAGACCGATTTCCACCCACAAACATTTATGCTAACGTTGCGTTTTATCCGATTTAATTATTCAGCCCGAATTTACTCCCCAAGTGTCTCCTGGTTTCTCTTTTGCATCCATATTTTAAAGGCCACGACTCGTAAAATCGCCCCAAATGAATGTAACCCTGTTTTATCGAAACTTTCTTGTAGATAAACACAATAAAAAGCCCGGGGCAATTTTTTACCCTCATTTGAATGTAGTCGAACAAAAACCGAATTCATTCCCTCGGGCGTTATTCCGTCGACATTTTTCTAAATTAATCGACTTTCATCGCGCGAAAAAAAGCAAAAGAGCCTTTTTTAATTGGAAATTATAATGTCATTAAACATCGGAGCTTATTAAGAGCACGCCATTATTTTTTATTCATATCGGTTACAAGAAAAGCGAGCTTTGCTGAAGAAAGCGATGCATTTTTCATGAGTTTGTGCAAATACGAACCTTCCTGAGTCCTTAAACATCTCAGCAGGATAAATAAGTGTCAATTATTGGTGGTGGTCGAGTTAAAAAAAAAGCGCTGGAAAAAAAAGTCGATGGAAATAAATCGCGCCGACTTTTCCAGATTGAGTGTGGTGAAAAGCTCGCGGAAATCGGTTTTTCGCGCAACTGTGAAGCGCCTCGCTTCAGCGCCCGAACTTCACTGACTGAAACTCTGAATATGTAACCTGTTAGGATTCTGAAAATCCACCCCCACCAGCATGTCGCATTGATCTGGAAAAGGCTTTTCACTGTGTTATCTAAATTTTAATATAAATAAGTGAATCGAAGTTGGGGAATTTACATAAATTTAAGGGCAGTTACTTGATGGAAAAAGTGTTTAATGGATGGAGGGTTTACGTAAACAAATCTGTTACGTGGGCTTGCGTCATCGCAATCAAATTTTTCAAGTAATTATGGTGAAATTTCATCGAAGCCAAGGGGATACGTCAATTTCAATTAAATTTTATTTGGCTCCATTCCACAAATTGCTTTTGTTGTCATAAGAGGGGGAAATAATTGTAGAATAATAAAGGAGGGCGAAATGGGCGAAAGCGGCGTTGATATAACAAACAAATATAAAAACCTATGAAAACTGTTATATTGGGAATTGGCCGGGGATTCTGGACGGGTTGTTTGCTTGCTTTCAACATTTAAACGGTTGGGGTAATGGCTTTGGGTTTTCTTAGCTCGGGATTAGCGCTAACACGAGCTTCTTCACTGGCATTTCTGACGAGAATTTTAATTAAGTTCAGCTGTCAAGTTTCCAAAAACGATGTGGATTCATAAACCACAACTACAACAATATATTGTTTCACAATATTTGGACAATCTTGTAAAATTGTAAAATTCCTTACTGCAGTTTCGATATCTTAACATATTTGAAAATTGTGTTTGAAACTTCGAAAGCTTGAAATTAATTGGAGACTACGTTGACACTTTAGTTCAAATGTCACTCCAAAGTCGCACGTTGTGGCTTTCTTAATATTTTTATATTCTTCAAGAGCACACAGTTTCAAATGGAAGTGTCAGTGTGTTGGTTATAATTTTGAGTTAAATTCAAACTCAAGTTTTGGCAGTGTAAAATTGTGGAACCGTTTTAAGCGTAAAAACTCAGTTCTAAAAGTGCCATTTGTCGTTATTTAAGGTTAATTTTCCACAATTTTAAAACTTTTGTCTAGTGTCATTTTACATTTACATTTGGAAGCCGATTTATGACTTCAACTTAGAATAAATACTGTTTCTAGAAATGTGAAATTCCTTGTACTTAGATCTACATAGATTTCAAACATAGAATAAACTTTTAAAAACGTTGTTGGAGTTTCCAGATCACACAGTTTCAAATGGAAGTGTCAGTGTGTCGGTTATAATTTTGAGTTAAATTCAAACCTAAATTTTGGAAGTGTAAAATTGTTGAACCGTTTTAAGCGTAAAACTCACTTCTAAAAGTGCCATTTGTCATTGTTTGAAATTAATTTTCCACAATTTTAAAACTTTTGTCGAGTATCATTTTACATTTACATTTGGAAGCCGATTTATGACTTCTACTTAGAATAAACATTGTTACTAGAAGTTTAAAATTGTAAAATTCCTTGTACTTAAATCTACATGGATTTCAAACATAGAATTAATTTTTTAAAACGTTATTGCACTTTCCAGAACTTGACATATTTAAACATTGTGTTTGGGACTGCGAAACCTTCAAATTAATTTGGCACTACTTTGACACTTTTGTCAAATGTCACACCAGAGTTGCATGTTGTGGATTTCTTTACAATGTTTTATTCTTCAAGAGTGGACATTTTCAAATGGAAGCTTCAGTGTCTCAGTTATAATTTTAATTTAAATTCAAACCCAAGTTTTGGAAGTGTAAAATTGTGAAACCGTTTTAAGCGTAAAACTCACTTCTAAAACTGCCATTTGTCATTTTTTGAAATTAATTTTCCACAATTTTAACACTTTTGTCGAGTGTCATTTTACATTTACATTTGCAAGCTGATTTACGACTTCAACTTAGAATAAATACTGCTTCTAGAAGTGTAAAATTCCTTGTACTTAGATCTACATAGATTTCAAACATAGAATAAACTTTTAAAAACGTTGTTGGAGTTTCCAGATCACACAGTTTCAAATGGAAGTGTCAGTGTGTCGGCTATAATTTTGAGTTAAATTCAAACCCAAGTTTTGGAAGTGTAAAATTGTGAAAGCGTTTTAAGCGGAAAATTCACTTCTAAAAGTGCCATTTGTCATTATTTGAAGTTAATTTTCCACAATTTTAAAACTTTTGTCGAGTGTCATTTTACATTTACATTTGGAAGCCGATTTATGACTTCAACCTAGAATAAATACTGTTTCTAGAAGTGTAAAATTCCTTGTACTTAGATCTACATCGATTTCAAATATAGAATAAACTTTTAAAAACGTTGTTGGAGTTTCCAGATCACACAGTTTCAAATGGAAGTATCAGTGTGTCGGTTATAATTCTGAGTTAAATTCAAACCCAAGTTTTGGAAGTGTAAAATTGTGAAACCGTTTTAAGCGTAAAACTCACTTCTAAAAGTGCCATTTGTCATTTTTTGAAATTAATTTTCCACAATTTTAAAACTGTTGTCGAGTGTCATTTTACATTTACATTTGGAAGCCGCTTTATGACTTCGACTTAGAATAACCACTGTTTCTAGAAGTGTAAAATTGTAAAATTCCTTGTACTTATTAGATCTACATAGATTTCAAACATTGAATAAACTTTTAAAAACGTTATTGCACTTTCCAGAACTTGACTATTTGAACATTGTGTTTGGAACTTCGAAACCTTCAAATTAATTTGTCTTTTGTCAAATGTCACACCAGAGTTGCATGTTGTGGATTTCTTTACAATGTTTTATTCTTCAAGAGTAGACATTTTCAAATGGAAGCGTCAGTGTCTGTTACAATTTTAAGTTAAATCCAAACCCAAGTTTTGGAAGTGTAAAATTGTGAAACCGTTTTAAGCGGAAAACTCACTTCTAAAAGTGCCATTTGTCATTTTTTGAAATTAATTTTCCACAATTCTAAAACTTTTGACGAGTGTCATTTTACATTTACATTTGGAAGCCGATTTATGACTTCAACTTAGAATAAATACTGTTTCTAGAAGTGTAAAATTCCTTGTACTTAGATCTACATAGATTTCAAACATAGAATAAACTTTTAAAAACGTTGTTGGAGTTTCCAGATAACACAGTTTCAAATGGAAGTGTCAGTGTGTCGGTTATAATTTTGAGTTAAATTCAAACCAAAGTTGTGGAAGTGGAAAATTGTGGAACCGTTTTAAGCGCAAAATTCACTTCTAAAAGTGCCATTTGTCATTATTTAAAGTTAATTTTCCACAATTTTAAAACTTGTGTCGAGTGTCATTTTACATCTACATTTCGAAGCCGATTTATGACTTCGACTTAGAATAACCACTGTTTCTAGAAGTTTAAAATTGTAAAATTCTTTGTACTTAGATCTACATGGATTTCAAACGTAGAATTAACTTTTAAAAACGTTATTACAGTTTCCAGATTTTGATATATTTGAACAATGTTTGAACCTTTCAAATTAATTTTACACTACTTTGACACTTTTATTCAAATGTCATTCCAGAGCCGCTTGTTGTGCATTTCTTTATAATTTTTTATTCCTCAAAATTACAGTTTCAAATGGAAGCGTCAATGTGTTAGTTATAATTTTGAGTTAAATTCAAACACAAGTTTTGGAAGTGTAAAATTGTGGAACGGTTTTAAGCGCAAAACTCACTTCTAAAAGTGCCATTTGTCATTATTTAAAGTTAATTTTCCACAATTTTAAAACTTTTGTCGAGTGTTAATTTACATTTACATTTTTGGAAGACGATTTATGACTTCGACTTAGAATAAATACTGTTTCTAGAAGTGTAAAATTGTAAAATTGCTTGTTCTTAGATCTACATGGATTTCAAACATAGAATTAACTTTTAAAAACGTTATTACAGTTTCCAGATTTTGATATATTTGAACAAGATGTTTGAACCTTTCAAACTAATTTGACACTACTTTGACACTTTTGTTCAAATGCCACTCCAGAGTGGCTTGTTGTGCATTTCTTTATAATTATTTATTCCTCAAGAGTACACAGTTTCAAATGGAAGCGTCAGTGTGTCAGTTATAATTTTGAGTTAAATTCAAACACAAGTTTTGGAAGTGTAAAATTGTGGAACCGTTTTAAACGCAAAACTCACTTCTCAAAGTGCCATTTGTCATTTAAAGTTACTTTTCCACAATTTTAAAACTTTTGTCGAGTGTCATTTTACATTTACATTTGGAAGACGTTTTGTGACTTCGACTTAGAATAAACACTGTTTCTAGAAGTTTAAAATTGTAAAATTCTTTGTACTTAGATCTACATGGATTTCAAACATATAATTAACTTCAGATTTTGATATATTTGAACAATATGTTTGAACCTTTCAAATTAATTTGACACTTTTGTTCAAATGTCACCCCAGAGTCGCTTGTTGTGCATTTCTTTATAATTTTTTATTCCTCAAGAGTACACAGTTTCAAATGGAAACGTCAGTGTGTCAGTTATAATTTTGAGTTAAATTCAAACCCAAGCTTTGGAAGTGTAAAATTGTGGAACCGTTTTGAACGTAAAACTCACTTCTAAAAGTGCCATTTGTCATTTTTTGAAATTAATTTTCCACAATTTTAAAACTTTTGACGAGTGTCATTTTACAGTTACATTCGGAAGACGATTCAGGACTTCAACTTAGAATAAATACTGTTTCTAGAAGTGTAAAATTCCTTGTACTTAGATCTATATAGATTTCAAACATAGAATAAACTTTTAAAAACGTTGTTGGAGTTTCCAGATCACACAGTTCCAAATGGAAGTATCAGTGTGTCGGTTATAATTTTGAGTTAAATTCAAACCCAAGTTTTGGAAGTGTAAAATTGTGAAACCGTTTTAAGCGTAAAACTCACTTCTCAAAGTGCCATTTGTCATTTTTTGAAATTAATTTTCCACAATTTTAAAACTTTTGTCGAGTGTCAATTTACATTTACATTTGGAAGTTGATTTATGACTTCGACTTAGAATAAACACTGTTTCTAGAAGTTTAAAATAGTAAAATTCCTTGTACTTAAATCTACATGGATTTCAAACATAGAATTAATTTTTGAAAACGTTATTGCACTTTCCAGATCTTGACATATTTGAACTTTTTGTTTGGAAGTTCGAACCTTTCAGATTAATTTGATACTACTTTGACACTTTTGTCAAATGTCACTCCAGAGTCGGACGTTGTGGCTTTCTTAATATTTTTTTATTTTTCAAGAGCACACAGTTTCAAATGGAAGCATCAGTGTGTCGGTTATAATTTTGACTTAAATTCAAAGCCAAGCTTTAGAAGTGTAAAATTGTGAAACCGTTTTAAGCGTAAAACGCACTTCTAAAAGTGCCATTTGTCGTTACTTGAAACTAATTTTAAAACTTTTGTCAAGTGTCATTTTACATTTACATTTGGAAGTCACTTTATGACCGGGAATTGGATTAAATCCTGTTTCTGCAAGTGTAAAATCGTAAAATCCCTGAACATACGTCACGCATTTGCCACAACCAGCACATAACACAGTTCTGTGGCTAAACGAACCATTAGAGCTTCAACCTAACGACATTTCCCTGCAAACTCCACATTATTACATCTTATCCCATCGAGCCCAACTTTTTCCGTTTAGCTCACGCACTGATAAACTTAAAGCGAAAATTTATTACCGAAGTTATGGCTTTGAATACATCCTTAATTGTCAATTTGTAGCAGTCATAACAACTTAGTCTCTTCCTTCTTTCGCTCACATCTCATCCTTTCGACAGTGAAACACATAAATGAATAAAATCTCTCTCTGAGGACGCAATCTTCTCAACAGTGTGTATAAAGTTACAAACGCGGATATTCACCAAATCCCATTTGGTTAATGGTCGATACATTTGAATTTATACACAAACTGGTGCAGATGGAAATTCCCACGGGAATATTTCAAGGTTAAAAAATGACAGTTGCTCGGTACTGTATTATTACATGAGCTATAACACAATTATCGCATCTTCCTTCCACGCTAGAGTACAAAGCTGATAATGCCAATGCAATGCGCCGTAATTGATTTATTACCGGCAGTAAAGTGCAATTACATTAATCGATACGTTGATAAGTAAAAAAAAACTGGTGCCCGACTTCCTGTTTTCGTCCTAGCAGTAATAAAACACACCCCTATTTACTATTTATTTTATTATAATTTTAAATGAAATAGGTACAATAATTTAGTTAGTCTAAAGTTCCATTCATAAGCAATAATTAAATGACTCACGAAAATTAACACTAGGTGTAAGCATACAGCTCAAAATAAATACAGCCTTTTCATATTTTAAACTCGTTATTTATTATTTTAAATTATTAAGATAATTCCTTTAGAAGATCACTTATATAGGTGTCAGGATTCGTTATAACATCCAATAAACCTGAAACAAAACAAAAATAATAATCAAGTGCGACGTCCACTACGACCACCCACCCACCTGTTACATCACAGAATTCTGAAAAGGAAGTGCAAGGTAGTAACTCCTCGGTATACGCCGCCAACAACTTCTCCGACGCCTTCATCAACGCCTCGTCGTTGTGCCGTATATAGTCGGCCAAATTCGTAGACCACTGCTCCTCTGACCCGGTTACGTTCTGAAAACGAAAACTAGATGTCTCGTACGAAATTCACACCATGGCCAGCTAAGATCTGGAGTGCGCTACGCTCCCGGAGCTGAATTTCTTGTTGAAATTGATTCTAACCTCAAAAATTTGTTGGGTAACTAGCGACACCTTTACATGCATTTTGAATGCAAGTCTCGATGTGTCAATTTTAAAATCTTGCAAATGTTTTAAGGCAGTCGAAAGCGGTAAATCAAAATTTATTTCTAAAAAACCGAAACATTGTAAAATTTAAAAATGTAGAAAATTAAAAACAAAAGAATAGAAAATAGAAAAGTTCTAAATCCAAAAATTAAATAATTAAAACATGATAAATTCAAAAGCAAAAAAATCGAAAAATTGAAAAATCAAAAAACCAAAGAACGCAATACTTCAAAATTAAAAAAAAAATTCTAAAAAAACCTTCAACGGATTCTATTTAAATGTACTTTAAAAGCTCGAACCACCGAAGAAACGAAGAATTAAAACATTGAAAAATTCAAATTGTACAAACAAGTCGAAAAACCGAAAATTTTTAAATTGAGGCACACAAAAATCGAACTGTAAAATCAAAAAAATAAAATCTCTAAAAATTGAAAATTCGAAAATAAAGAACAGAAAAACGGAAAAATTCAAATGTTGGAAAACATACAGAAGTTAAAAAAATTGAAGAAACGAAAAATTGTATATCGAACATTAAAAATATGTATAGGAACTAAAAAATGAACTGAAAAAAAAAACGAAAAAATAAAGCATCAAACAGTTCAAAATTCCAAGAATAAAGAAATAAAAAACTGAATAATCGAGAAATTATGATATAGAAAAATTAAAGAAACTAAAATTACAAAAATTTTAGATTTTCCCTTTCTTGATCTTCCGATTTCCCGATGTTTCGATTTTTCGCCTTAGGATTTTTGGGTTTTTATTTTTAAAATTTTTGATTTTTCGATTTCGCTATTTATCGAGATTTCAATGTTATATTTTTTAATTTTCCGTTCTATTGTTTTTTTAAGTTGAAATTTTTCGATTTTGGGCTATTTTGATTTCTCTATTTTTAAATTTTCGATTTTGCGATGTTTAATTTTCAATTTTCCGAATTTTTATATTTTCCATTGTTCGGATTTCTCAAGTTTTTGATGCTTAGTTTTGCGATTTTTCAATATTTCAATTTTTTTTTGAATCGAAAAATTTAAAGTGAAAATTTCCAAATTTGTATTATAACTTTTCGACATATCAGTATTTACTTTTAATTTCTAGATTTTTTTTGTTTTTCGTTTCCTCAGATTTTCGATTTTTTGATTTCCCAATTTAAAATTTTTGAATATGTATTTAAATTTTTTCCCTTTCTTGATTTTTCAAGTTTTCGATTTCTTAACTAATCAATGGATTTTTTTATTTTTCTTGATCTTTCGGTTTTTAGACCTCGATTTTTCGATTTTTCAATTTTTTGATATTTTCCAATATTTTGAATTCACGGTTTTTCCATTTTCCAATTTTTCGATTTCAACTCTCGAAATTCCAGTTTCGCGATTTTTTAGTTTTTCAATTTTTCAATTTTACAATTTCTCAATTTATAATTTTTTTGATTTGTTAGTTTTTGATTTTTAAATTCTACATTTGTCAAATTTCCGATTTTTTGATGTTTAGATTTCCCGACATCAAATTTTTAAATATACGCAAATTTTACGATTTCTCAACTTTTCGTTTTCTAGATTTTTCAAGTTTTCGATTTCTTAACAAACTTATCAATGGATTTTTTATTTTTTCTGTGACCTTTCGATTTTTAGACTTAAGATTTTTCGATTTTTCAATTTTTTGAGTGATTTTATTATTTCGATTTCTCGGTTTTTCCATTTTTCGATTTCAGCTCTCGACATTTCAGTTTTTGAATTTTTCGATTTCTTAACTTCTAGTTTTTTTGATTTGTTAGTAAATTCTACATTTTTTCATTTTGCGATTGAACGATTTTTTGATCTTTCGATTTCTTAATTTTTTACATTTCAATTATTGGAATTTCTCAAGTTTGGGATTTTTAATTTTCGATTTTTCGATCTCTATTTGTTGCTTTTTAAGTTTTTTCGATTTTTCAATTTCTTTTTTGAAATTTTAGTATTTCAATTTTTTTATTCCTACATTTTCCGGTTTTCAATTTCACGATTTTTTCATGTTTCAATTTTCGATTTTGCGATGTTTAATTTTCAATTTTCCGAATTTTTATATTTTCCATTGTTCGGATTTCTCGAGTTGTTGATGCTTAGTTTTGCGATTTTTCAATATTTCAATTTTTTACTTCAACGACTTTTCAATTTTCCGCCTTAATTTTCGAATTTGGATTACTTCGATTTCTAAATTTTCGATTTTTCGACATATCAGTATATAGACTTTAAATTTCTAGATTTCTTTGTTTTTCGTTTCTTCAAATTTTCGATTTTTTGATTTCCCAATTTAAAATTTTTGAATATGTATTTAAATTTTTCGCTTTCTTGATTTTTCAAGTTTTCGATTTCTTAACTAATCAATGGATTTTTTTATTTTTCCGTGATCTTTCGGTTTTTAGACTTCGATTTTTCAATTTTTTGACATTTTGTTTTTTGAGATTTTCCAATATTTCGATTTCACGGTTTTTCCATTTTCCAATTTTTCGATTTCAACTCTCGAAATTCCAGTTTCGAGATATTTTAGTATTTCAATTTTTCAATTTTACAATTTCTCAATTTATAGTTTTTTTGATTTGTTAGTTTTTGATTTTAAAATTCTTTGTTTCGATTTTCCGATATCAAATTTTTAAATATACGCAAATATTACGATTTTTCGACTTTTCGTTTTCTTGATTTTTCAAGTTTTCGATTTCAACTCTCGAAATTACGGTTTTTGAATTTTTCGATTTCTTAACTTCTAGTTTTTTTGATTTGTTAGTAAGTTCTACATTTTTCCATTTTGCGATTTCTTAATTTTTAACGTTTCAATTTTTGGATTTTGATTTTAGATTTTTCACTCTCTATTTGTTGATTTTTAGATTTTTAGATTTTTGAAATTTTACATTTTGCCATTTTTCGATTTTTCAATTTCTTTTTTGAAATTTTAGTATTTCAATTTTTTTATTCCTACATTTTCCAGTTTTCAATTTTACGATTTTTTGATGTTTCGATTTCCCGATTTTAATTTTTTAATATGTATTTCATTTTATCGATTTGTCGAAATTTCGATTTTCCAAGTTTTCGATTTCTCAGTTTTACAATTTTTCAATTTTGGGAATTTTTCACTTCCTTTTAATTTAGCGCGAACCGACTCGAACAAATTTTGAACTATTAGCCGAAGTACTCTCAGGTACATCGCCAAACTCATCAACACAGTCAGAAAATTCTAAAACTCAAAATAGAAAAATACCAAGCACAACATAAATCACATTCAAATTCAGAAGCCACTACTCTGTAGTCAATACTAACATACTTAACTTCGAGTGTTTATGTTTACAAATCCGACGAATTTTCGAAATATGTATCCGTTTGTCACGGGAGCGCAGCACCAGATCTCACTCAACCACTCTCACTCACCCTTACCTTAAAGAAATAGCTATAAATCCCATCAACCAATCCGAAGAAGACCAAATACGGCTTATACACCGCGTACTCCTTCAGCCCTCTATCAGCCAAAAGTTTATTCGGCCCGGACGGATGACAGTGCCTCGCCTGCGCCAAAAGCACGAGCCGCTTCAGATGCCCCAACTTATGCGCATTCCACTGCTGCAACGAATGCAGAAGTATCGACATCGTGGCCCAGAACAGCGGCCCTTCGGCTTCGTACGCCGACTCGACCCACCTTTCCTCGTTGGAGCACTTGAGATACGACATAAGGCTACCTTCCTCCCGCTTGCTCACGCGGGTGCTGAAACCATCATTTAGCCAAGAGTCACAGCGAAGTGTGCCGACTTACGTATTTATCACATAGAGGGCGATGTGCACGATGTAGGGGACCATGTGCATGTTGCTCTGGGGTCCGCCGCCGCCCGTGTCCTCGTGGAACGACTTCTCCTGGGCGAATCGCCAGAGAAGTAGCTTTAGATCGTGGATGGTGGAGTTGTGACCGATGTCTCTATGGTTGGTGCTTTCTTGTAGATAGGTGTTGTGTCTGGCTAGGCAGCTGGCGAAGGCGGATTCGGGAACCTGGGGGCCCCATAAGGGTAGCAAGCCGTTGCATTTGGTGTTGGCGTTTTGGAGGGCGGCGGATTCCCACTCGTCTCGGGCTCGGGCTAAACGAACGGCACTCATGTGGCAGTCGATGTGGACTATGTTGAAGTGACTGACGGTGGTGTAGCCGGCGGTGCGACGCGACTTGGCTTCGAAGTCGTCGACGTTACACCGCTTAGTGAAAGTATAAATCCCTAGTACCTTGGTCGGTTGGTACTTGTACCCTTCCCGACATATACAACACACAAGACCTGTTTCTTCACCCAGTTCCTCGATTTGTTGCAAGATGGCGGACTTAGCAGTCACCTGACCTTTGTCATTGGTGCGCATGCCCAGTTGGCCCAGTTGCTTCTCGCGCATAGCCATCGCGAGCCGTTTTTTCTCGCTACGGGTGAACTCCCGGACTTCCTCGATCTGTTTAGCCACACTAGGGTTGGTACACAGAGCTTCGAGGAGATTCTCTGCTAAAGACCCCACGTGCTCGTCCGACGATACTTGTTCCAGTCGGTGGATGATCGGAATAGTTTCGGCCGCAGCTACCCCCAACTACACACTATTCAGTCAAAGGGTCACCCTCAAACTAAACTACTCACCTGAGTGTTCTCGTGGCTATGCGCCAGACCAGTAAGGAACCTCAAACAATACTTGAGCGCCGGTTTCGAAATAAAGTCCTTCAATTCGTCGCTGTCCGTCCTGAGTAAAGTCGGCTTAACGCAAGGCGCGTGCATCGTAATATACTCCAAGTAGTCTTTAACTATCCCCAACGAAATAATGTGATCCTTCAGCGTATTCCCAATGGCGTTTCGCTCAATCCCGTTGGTCAAAACGCACAACATCTCCAACTTCTGCTGATCCTCAGTCGTATGTTCGTAATCGTACTTATTCAAATCCAGAACCGGTTTGAAGTAGTCCATCAAAATCTGCATCTTGGCTTTGTTTCCGTACACCAGCGCCGCCAAAACTCGCGTTAAATGAACCAAAACCGCCTGATTGTTCCTGACGCTCGGGTGCGTGGTGCACGTCAACAGCGACCGGACGTACTCCGGCCCGCCGAAAGTCTGACTGAACTTGGTGAACTTCTCCAGCGACTCGCTAGTGGCCTTGGAAAGCACGGCCTCCATAATCTAGAAATTTTAACTAAAGTCAGCCCCGCCCTACTCGCATACGCATCATATTACATCTAAAAGTTGTTCGGTCACCGCCGCCTGGCTGGCGTCGGGCTCGCTATCAAGGCACAACTGAAGCGTCCGCAGGAACACCTCCATGGCTCCTAGTTTCGGCTGGATTAGGACCTCCTGGCACTTTACCACCTTGATGCTTAGGCGGAAGAGCTTGAGGATGACCTGGAGGAGGGGTTTGGCCCGCCAGACGTTCTGGATCGCGCCTAAGCGCTTCACCATTACTTCTAGACCGCCGCAGTCGGCTAAGACGTTCGCCATTTTGTAGACCTCTTCGTTGTCGACGGTGCTCTGGGACTTGTTGTTGAGGGTTTCGATGAATTCTTCGGTGGCGTCGCCGAGGAGGCCGCGCATTCGGTAGACGACGCGCATGGCGTCGTGGTCGCCGCCTTCAGCCACCCAGATCTGGGGACAGTGAGGTTTTAGTGGCGGAGCGAGTGGTTAAAAAATGAGTCGTGGATTTTGCCAACATTTGACTCTAAAACCATTGTTTAAGTATATTATAGTTGGACAACTTAATACAAATTTTACTTCGCCTAAATAGTGAGCTTTAGGACAAGGAATCCAGGGGGCGTGGGACAAATTTTTCGTCAACGCGCATTTTCACTACAGTGAGCGAACGTATTAGGTTTATTTTACTCTACTTCAGATGGCGCCATCAAACATTAGCAAAGGCAAACACCCTTCACTCTGCTCTTATACGAGGAGTTATCCATAAATCCATAATTAACATTGTTCCGTAAGGAGTAATGTGTATAGACATATATGTACAAAATATGAAAATATACTTGACATAAAAAATATGAAGCAACGCGTTGTAACGTGATACGAAAGAATTGTATTTAAATGAATTTGACGCCTATTTTTATTTGACTATATCTGAAGACTGACAGAAACTTTCCAAGGGTTTTTAAACTGGTATAATTGTTTAGTTTTATAGGATTTAGTAAAATTTTGATTCGTGATGTTAGAAAAATATTAACACAAAATGAAAATATATATTCAAAGTAAATAATAGAATGACATAAACTTTCGGCGTTGACATTACAAATAATTACAAGACAGAAAAAAAACACGCATGTTTGTAATATCGGGTTGTTAAAGGCTACTTTGAAGACAGTTTGTTTCTATGAAAAACAATTGATGAAATCCGACGTTTTGGTAGATTTTGTTCCAAAAATACGAGATAACTAATTGTTTCTTGAACTAGTTTCCGTAACTTTTAAAATTTAAAAAGGATACGCCATTCTGCTGTAATAAAATCTAGAATAAGGTCAAAATCACACATTACATTACATTACATCTGATTTTGTCAACCACATGAATATAATTTACATTAAAATAAGTTACAGACGTTGTTTGAAATGTTTACTATATTTCGAAAACAAGATAAATAAATAAATAAAATGTGCAGTTTATAAACTTTAAAAATTTATTATAAAAATAATCATGTTTGAAGCTTTATTTTGTCTGTTCCATGTTATTGGGTGTACACTGTACTGGGCCCCTCTGGGGATATAACACCGACATCAGTGCACCGACCCAACGTTCTTCAACCGATGGGATGATTTATTACTTCCGTTATGCTAGCCCTACACAGTGATCTGGTTTTCGGATTTTCGACTAGATCTGCACAGTTAACTCTTTGCGCACTGCACACTGACACAGACACAGAGTATTTTCTTCACGGCAGCATCAAAAATACTACGCCGAAAGCACTTCTTCAAGTGTTAATTTTTTTAAGATGTCATATTTGTCAGCGTTTCCAAAATTTTCCTCTTTGCACAGGTCAACTAATTTTTCGTAAATCGCATTTTAAAATTTTTGTTATTGTATTTTTTACTTTTTAATTTTCTAAGGCATGAAAAAATCCCATATAGGTTTCTATGAATTTATTAATGAAATCAACTGACAACTTGCGCGCCATTTTGTGTTAATTAATATCAATAGTGATTATGATAATTTTAATCCATCTGAATGAAAATCCATCTCCCAAATATTTTACACCGATATAAATTTATTACTTTCTTGGCACAATTTGTAATCCGAAGTCTCCCTCCACATGCAATTTTTCGTCGCCTGAGAACTTGTTTGATCTACAGACCAAACCACACTCAGGCCAATATCGGCTTTAAGCGATTTATTTATAAGTCGACATTCGTTAGAGTTGATCTGATACACATCCACTACGAAGAACTAACCCGTTTCGACCATTGGACTTTACAACGAATAACCGAACAAAGTTCTTGAACATCTTAACGATTTAATGCATAATGTTTCCGAATGACAAAATTTACATTTCAAATTGTATTATCAAATGGTAAAACACTCACCAAAATTTGTCACCAACAATGAAATGACGCAATCTCCAAATTTTACAATACAATATCCTCCGTTTACGGTTTATGCATCCGTGTTGAGTTTTCACCTTGAACGTCATGACTTTTGAAAAAAAAAAATGAACATTTTCCAACTTATAATGTTATTTAAATTTTAAAAAATAGCATAGTCCTGATCTTGTGATTTATAAATACCCTACTGAGACTTTTCGGCTTTTCGATTTCTCGATTTTTCAACTTTAAATGTCTCAATTTTTCAATATTTCAATTTTGGGCTTTTCCAATTCTTCCATTCTTCAAATTTTCCATTTCTCGGTTTTTACTTTTTGGATTTTCAATTTATTGTTAAACTTTAGATTTTTCAATTCTTCGACTGTTTTATACTTCGATTTTTTTTTTCGATGTTTTAATATTTCATTTTTTAAAATTCTAGGTTTTTCGATATCTCGAGTTTTCAATACTTCTATATTTCAATTTTTCAAATTTTTTAATTTTAATTTTCGATTTTTCAGTTTTTCTTTTTCTAAAATTTTTCGATTATTCAATTTTTTTATTTCTCAATTTATTGAATTCAGATGTTTCGTTGTTTTGATTGTTCAGTTTCTCAATTTATCAATTTTTCAATTTTTAACTTTCCTTTTCGACTTACGACTCCTCAATTTCTCGATCGTTCGATTTTTCGATTTCTCGATGTCTCAGTTTTTGAATTTTTCGATGTTTCGATTTTTGGATTCCTCGGTTTCTCGATTTTTTTCTGTAGAGCTTCTCAATTTCTGGATTTTCCAATTTTTTAATGTTCCGATTTTTCAATTTTTTAAATTGAATTGGATTTCTCGATTCTTAAATTTTGCGATATTTTAATTGTTCAATGTTTTAAATTTTAGATTTATCGATTTCTCGATTTTTTGACTTCTCAGTTCTTCAGTATTTAAATTTTTCAATGGAAAAATTTTGACGTTAAATTTTCAGTTTTCTGATTTCTCAAATAATCTATTTTTGATTTTCCCACTTCTTAAAGTTTCGATTTTTCAGTTCTTCAATTTTTCAATTTTTCGACTTCGCTTTATTGGTTTTTCGATTTCTCGATTTTTGGATATTTCTTTCAGTTTTGATATTTTTCAATACTTCGAGATTCTTTGATTTTTCGATCTCTAGATTTTTCGATTTTTTATTTTTGGATTTTCAGTTTTTTTTTATACATTAAATTTTTCAATTTTTCGATTGTTTTATATTTCAATTTTTCAACTTTTCCATATTTTAATTTTTAAATTTCTAGATTTTTCGGTTTCTCGATTTTTCAGTTCTTCAGTTCTTCAATTTTTCGATTATTCAGGTTTTTGATTTTTCAATTTTTCGATTTTTTAAGTTTGCGATTTTTCGACTCTACTTTTTTGACTTTTCAGTTTCTCAATTTTTTAATTTCCTAATTTTTGGATATTTCGTTCAATTTTGTGATTTTTCAGTTTTTCGATTTCTCAATTTTAACTTTTCAATTTTTAAATAATTAGTTTTTTTCGATTTTCCATTTTTTTTTTATTTTTTGATTTTCCAGTTGTTCGATGTTTCGATTTTTGAATTAACCGATTGTTCAATTTCTCGATTTTTAAATTTTAGACTTTCCAATTTTTGTTTTTTTGATTTTTTTATGCTTCGATTTCTCGATTTTACAATTTTCCCACATTTGAATTTTTCCGTAAGGTACCACCACTTCACAGTGAAGCGAGTGAGATGTAAATATATGTTCATTCTTTTCTACATGGGAAAGTGATTCTCCGTATAGGTTGTCCAACTATAATATATGTACTTAAACAATGCTAAAACGATGCCTTGTTTATAACACCAAGTGTGTTTCATTTAGTCACGAACCACTAGCGAAGCGAGTGTTTAAAAAACAAGTCAAGATAAACCACCTACCTTTTTGAAAACATCCTTAACCGGAAGATCCAAGCTAATAATCTTGTTATTAACCAGCAACTCCATCCCGTTATCATCCTCCAATAAGGCAACGAGCTCGCAATCTTGACAAATCTTGTTCTTGACATCCCGCATCAGGGGCCCCAATCCCGGCTCCGAACTCGAATAGGGATTCCCCAACATCCTCCCTTGCAAGAAATCCTCCTGCTGCGGATCCTTCTCCAACGTCAAAAAAAATTCATCCACATCGTTCTCCTCGGGATAAATAATCGAACACAACCTCTCAAAAATGAAGACCGGAGTCAACATATCCTGAACGTTGTGCTTCTCAACAGTCTCGATACACACAGCCATGAAAGATTTGGTTTCTTCTTCAGTCCCCGTGGTCATTTCTTCCAACAGTTCTAGGAGTTTTTCTTGAGTATCGTCGATGAGACGGGTACGCTGGACCACCAAGCGACGTAGAGATAAGTACCCGTTGAGTACGGCACCCACTAGTCGACCTTTGTACTGTCTTCGGATGGCGGTGTCGTCGAGGAACGACGCCAAGAGTTCGGTTAGTTGATTCAAGGCGTAGCCTTGTGCCAAATCCGAAGTCAAAGTCGTAGCTTCTAGGTAGTGCAGTTGTTCGATTTCCATCGTGATCAAGTCGGCGAGAACTACTAATACTCCTTGGATGGTTAAAAACTGCTTCCACGGTGCCTCCTGGATCAAACTTTGGTACAAATTGAGGAACTCGGCGGAGTTCTCACCCGCATTGCCCAACTCCTCCAGGAAGCAGGTTAGAAGTATCAGAATTTCTTTTTTGCGTTCGGGACTATTACACATAAGTTCGACTATACTGCACGCCACCTGGCGTGCCAGGCGCGAACTCGTGTTAAAAAGAACCGACTTAAGCCAGGTTGAGTCGTCTAAGTCGAGTTGGTGCAAACCGCGGTTTTTCTTCATGTTGCGTCGCCACCTCTTGACGTACTTTTCGGTCAAATAGTAGCCACGAATCTCTTTCTTCCCGCTCGGTAGTTCCTTGACGGAGTCGGACTTCTGCGGAAACCGGGCCTTCCAATCGGCGAACGTGTGCCCGGGTTTTTTATCCAGGAATTTGTAGACATCCACGGTGGTACCCGACAGTTCTTTGAAGGTATTGTTTTTGTCTTTAGTTTTTTTGCCACCACCTTCGGGTACTTTGACCATTAACCCTTGCAAGATCTTGAGACAGGGTAGGATTATGGATTCCATGACCAAGGGACTCTTGGAGTTCTGGCAAGCCTTCAGGAATAGTTTCATCATGCAGCGGAGCTTCAGCTCCCAACATTCGTCTTCCTTTTGGACCATCGCCGCGAGTAGAGAGACTTCGTGCCTAACACTGGTACCCAGGTCACTACTGTTCACGTGCTCGTTCAAACTCAACGTGATTCTATCCATCAACAAGTTGCAAAGTTCTTCGGTAGCTTGTAAATTATCACGGGTTAGAACACACAAGAGCTGTTTGACTTCTTCCTGGATTTGGATGCTCCCTTTGCGCAGGTTATTCCAGACGAGTTCTTGGATCAAACCCTTCGAACACAGGATTTCGCGAGTCGTGGGATTGGAAGCCAGGGCTCTCAGTAGGGTCAAGCAATGCTCGGTGGCGGCCGTCGAGCAGCCGTAACAACGGGTATTCACACAATGACTGGGTTCACCTTGCTTGGGCAACGGGGTACTCTTCGGACACACGATATCACGATGTTTGCGATCATAAGCCACTAACTCCTTCCTCGATACCAACACCCTCTGGATGATCTTACTCAACTCTTCGAACGACGTCTTGCATTCGTTGCAATACTGCTGGGCCAACATCTGAATCGTCTTGTTAACTTTAACCTGAACCCCAGTCGTTACAGTCGGTGCACTAGTACTACTCGTGGTACCACTAGTTTCGTCTTGTTTGCGATCAGACCGATGTTCCGTGATTTTCAAAACTAGCGTCTCCAGGTTGGGTTTATTCGCAATCAGTTGTTTGTACACACGGTCAGCTTTCTCCAACAACGAGTTGATGTTGCTCACGGTCTTTTTTCTATCGTCGTCGTTTTCGATCGACTCGATGGCGCAGCAGGGTTTAGCTAGAAGCGTGAAGTCGAACTTCGCATACTTGCAGAAACCGCACGCGTGGCACAAGAACGGGTCCTTCTCGTCGTAGTTGATGGCCCGGCACTTGTGACACTGGAACACGTTCTCGCCGCAGTTCGCGCACACGCCAGGGTTCGCAGGGACCGCGGCGCTGCACCTCGGACACTGCAAAGTCTCGCTCGACGCCTGAATGTTCTCGTAAAAATCGGCGTACTCGATCATCAAATTACACGCGACGATGGGTAGCGGGAACTCGATTTTGACTTCGGTCTGACCCGACTGCACCGCCACCTTTTTGGCTTTGTGCCACAGTGCGGGTTTGTTCTTGAGCTCGACCACAGCCTGCACACTCCTATTATTGTAATAAATGTTAATAGTGCGCACCATTTTGCTCCGTTTCAAGTCACCGATCCTCACCGTTATCTTGCTAATCGTGTGACTGCTCAGCAGTTTCACGATTTGAGTCGTAGTAGTAAATTTAGAGTCGACTTTCAACGAACTTAGTTTGATGGTGGAAAAGGACACTTCTGGGTTGTTACAAACTAGGCACGGCTCCGACTCGAGGTAGTACCCATCCAACTCCACGAACTGACTCATGTGGGCGTACAGATTCGCGTTGGGGTGGTGCGCGATCAGCTCGTTCTGCGCCGTAAGAATACTGACGGCCTTCTCTACATACTCGGTCACTTGCGGTACCACGAAGTTCGTCTGGAAGAACTTCAACGAAAAGTAGCCCAGCAAGTCCACGAACTGTGACGCTTTTCGCCCGAAATTAGGAATCAAGGGCCAGAGTTGCCACAGCAACTCGAGCAGTGACTCTTGCTCACCGGGCTTCGAGTTTTTATAAATCGCTAAAATCAAGGTGTGCGCTTGCCAGCGCACACTCGTCGTGTTCGTCTCCAACATGAACGTTTTGATGAATCTCGCGAATACCTCTTTGGATACTTGTTTGTTGATTTGGTCTACCAACGCCACACAATTCGCTTCTTCGAAGAGCGCCTCGGCGGCACTGTCGTCCGATTTCTCCCGCTCCTTCCTCGAGGTACTCTGTTTGGTACTTTCGCTCGGTTTCTTGTTACCGGCGATCGCGCATTGCAACAAATGTAGAATAGTCGGGGCGACTCCTTCGTCTAACAAACAACTCATTTGGATCAAGAATGGCAAAATCGTGTCTTGTTGCATGCAAAACCGCTGCCAGTTCCCGGTACGGTTGACCGCGATCTCCACACAACTCTTCAAGTGTTCAACTAGGTCGACGAGAATGTCGTACGGGAGGGATAAGGAGTGGTGGACCTCCTGGACGGACTCGTACCCACCGCGGACACAACAGTCGATCACGCCTTTTAGGTGCTTGTTCAAGGCGTGGAGGTCACGGTGGTACCGGTACTTCTCCTTGTTGCCACAAATGAAGAGGAGCAGTTTGCGGACTTGGCGTCGGACCGAAGGCACCTGCGACGTCATCATGTACTCGCATAGATATTGGTACCACGAGTCGTCGAACGCGGTATTAATAGGCTCGGTGATCTCCGAATACTTGTGGACTTGGTAGGGTAAGCGCAAGGCCATTTCGGTAAGGATTTCTGGATAAGTACTGAAAAAGTCGGGTCCGTTTTCCTTGACGAATTGCTTCATGAAGAACGGGGTCATGTCTGGGGGTGACCGGGTCGAGTGTTCCTTGAGTAAATTACCACTAACGGTACTCTTAGTGTCTTCAGGGGAGGTGGAAGTCCAGTACGACAAAAGCGACTCGAGCAAACTATTACAATAACTGATGATGTTAGCTTTGTGGAGTACCGTAGCTGTGGTGCGCGAGACGAAGGTCGAGTTGTCTACCGCGACAGTCTTACTGGTTGACGGAGCGGTACTACCGCTACTCGAGGTTTTGCAGCGGCCCATAAACACACTCAAGAGCTTCATCAACACTAACTGTACCTCCTTCTGGTTTGACCTGGTACAAATCTCCTTGACGTTTGGTTTGTTCAACTGCAGCTCGATAATGATAGCCGCTAGGAGCGAATTAAAACACGCCCTATCCCTCTCCGAGTGACCATCAAGATCACTGGTCAACTGAAGCACGACTTGCAAAAAAGGTATAGCCCTCACCCCATCCACGTTTCTCAATTTAGGTAAATACTCGGTCAGTCTTTCCAACAACTGTAGCCTCAACACATGCAACCTGCTACTATTCTCGGAGTCCGTTTCTGTGTCCACCTCGGGTGGTAAATTATCACTTTCGGTACCTTGGAAATTGGGGTTGGCTACGGAACTCGTATCCGAGCGCGACACGATTGGTAACGACTCCGGGATATTGTCACCGTACGCCGAACTTCTACCAGACACGTTATGTTCACCCGTGATACTCTCCACACCACTGCCCCCACTCTCGGAACCCGCGGCACTCCCCCCTTGCTCCGCCGGTGACGTTCTAAGGGTCGACCCGTCCGTCGCCGCCGTACTTCCTTCATCGTCCGATCCCGCCGCACTCGCCGTCGTGTCACTGAAGTGTCCGCCTTCCTGCGCCTGCGCCGCTTGCCCCACTTGAGCCACTTGCGCCAGTTCTTCGTTGCTAAGCACTTGTAAGCCTCCTGCGCCGATGTCGTGCTCCTGCAAACTCAACGCAATCGCCAACTCGACCATGGTCTCATCGTCTGCATCCGGCGGTATGTCCAACAAGGGTTGGTACCCGCCCGCCCCCCCTAGTAGCGCTTCCAACGCATTCACATTATGGTTGTCGCTACCTTGGATGGGTTGCTGCAACAACGCGATGGCTTCGGCAGCCCCCACTTCAAACGGTCTTCCAGAGTCCTCCGGGGGCTTATCCACACTATCACTCTTGGAGCTAGCCGGTGGGGTCGAGCAATGAGGCGGACTCGGGATGAACACCCTCCTACGTCTCACCTTCGGCTTCAATACTTTACTGAGCGCCTGCTTCGCACTAAACGCAATGGCCGGATCCTTACACAACAACAACTGGAGGTAGACGGCCATAGTGATGTTACTGTAGGTATCACAGCTGTTAAAAGCGTGCACGATTTCCACGAGCGCGTGGATGACCTGCTCGGTGTGTTTGAGTCCGGGGACCACCACCGGTGCCAAGTTCGGGTTTTCGGGGTTCAACGCGTGCAAAATCCACAGCACGTCCATGAGTTTTAACAGGAGGTGTTGGGATTTTTGGGGCTTGGAGGTGGTGGGTTTCGGGTCGAGAGGGTCGTCGAGGACTATGTCTTGAATGCTGGTGTGCGAGTCGGAGAATTTTACCAGGTTCTGGGGACGGGACACCGCGATTCCGCGGACGATGAGTATGAGGCGGTAGAAGCTTTCGGCGTCGATTTCTTTGGTGTCGGAGTCGGTCATGGCGTGCAGGCTGGTTAAGACGTGTTGGAGGAGGGCTTGGTCTTTGTAGTTGTGGTAGAGTTGGCGAGAGGAGTGGAGGGAGGATAGCAGGGCTTTTGAGTGGATTTGGATGAGGGGGGGAGTGGGTAGGGTTAGGAGTTGTGTGGCGATTTTTAAGGTGGGTTGTTTGTATTTGTCTTCGACTGAGTAGAGGGAGAAGGCGCCGTCTAGAGCTTCCAAAATGCCAACGACGACCCTGAAAATGAGGTAGAAAAAGGTAAGTTTGTTGATAGGTTATCGCGGTGTCTAATGAGCTGTGTTTCGATAAATCTCGCTTCTTTGAAAAATTATAAAAATGTTGCCGCTTTTCTTTTCAATTTTTCGAATTTTTAAGTTTAAATTTTTCAGTTTTTAATTTTTCAAATTCTGAATGCTACATTTTTTGTAATTTTTGCAATTTTTAGATTTGAGTTTCTTAAGGTTTCAATTTTTAGTTTTTCGATTTGCAATATTTTCTTCAATTTTTCAATTTGCGACTTTTCCATTTTTCAGTTCCTTTTTTTTTCGATTTTTGGATTTTCCAATTTTTCGATTTTTCATTTTACAATATGCAATTCTTCGAATTTGCATTTTTACGTTTTTCAGTATTTCCGATTTTTCAACTTTTGTATGTTTCAATTTTTCGATTTTTATTTTTTCAATTTGCAGTGTTTTCTGTATTTTTTCAATTTCTCGTTTCTTCAATTTTTAATTTTTTTGTTTCTTCAATTTGACGATATGCAACTCTCGAAATTTTCATATTTTTCGATTTTTCACGAGTTTTGATTTTTTAATTTTTTAATTTTTCGATTCAGATTTTTTCAATTTTCCGATTCTCCAATTATTCACTTCCTCAATTTTTCATTTCTTCAAATTTTCGATTTGCAATTTTTCGTTTCGGTTTTTTATTTTCTTCATTTTCACAATCTTTCGATTTTCGTTTCTTCAATTTTTCATTTCTATAATTTTTTCCGATTTTACTAGATGCAACTCTTCGAGTTTTCATTTTATAATTTTTCAGTTTTTCGATTTACAATTTCACGAGTTTTCAATTTTTAATTTTTCGAATTTTCAGTTTATTTCTTCATTTTTTTTTATTTTTCAGTTTACCATTTGTTCAATTTTTCGTTTTTCCAATTTCTCCATTTGCAATGTTTCTTTTAGGCTTTTAATTATCTTTATTTTTTCAAGGTACTACATATTTATATAATTTTTCTTTTATTTTTCAAGTTGAAATTTTTCAATTTTGGAATTTTTCAATTTTTCTGCTTTTAGATTTGTTAATTTTTCGATTTTTCAGTTTCATGATTTTTCAAATTTTCGTTTCTTCAATTTCAAATTTGCCATTTTTCGAGTTTCCATTTAAAGTATGTAATAATAATTTTAAAAATATTTCACTTTTCAATTATTGGATTTTAAAATTTTTTCATTCATTCGTCTTTTCGATTTTTGGATTTTCCAATTTTTCGATTTTTCATTTTACAATATGCAATTCTTGGAATTTGCATTTTTACGTTTTTCAGTATTTCCGATTTTTCAACTTTTGTATGTTTCAATTTTTCGATTTTTATTTTTTCAATTTGCAGTGTTTTCTGTTTCTTCAATTTGACGATATGCAACTCACGAAATTTTCATATTTTTCGGTTTTTTTCGATTTTTTAACTTTTCTGTTTTCTAATTTTTCGATTTAGATTTTTTCAATTTTCCGATTCTCCAATTATTCATTCCCTCAATTTTTCATTTCTTCAAATTTTCGATTTGCAATTTTTCGTTTCGGTTTTTTATTTTCTTTATTTTCACAATTTTTCGATTTTCCAATATTCCGATTTTATAATTTGTTGGTTTTTCGTTTTCGTTTCTTCAATTTTTCATTTCTATAATTTTTTCCGATTTTACTAGATGCAACTCTTCCGAGTCTTCATTTTATAATTTTTCAGTTTTTCGATTTACAATTTCACGAGTTTTCAATTTTTCATTTTTCGAATTTTGAGTTTATTTCTTAATTTTTTTATTTTTCAGTTTTCGATTTCTTCAATTTTTCGTTTTTTCAATTTCTCGATTTGCAATGTTTCTTTTCGGTTTTTAATTATCTTTATTTTTTCAGTGTTCTAATTTTATGATTTTTCTTTTTTTTTTCAAGGTGAAATTTTTCGTTTCTTCAATTTTTGGTTTCTTCAATTTTAGAAGCAATTTTTTTAGTTTTCGTTTAATACATCTTATAATTATAATTTAAAAAAAATGTAACGTTAAATTTTTTTCATTTCTTCAAATTTTCGATTTGCATTTTTTTTTCGCTTTTATTTTCTCAATTTTTACGATTTTTTGATTTTTGAATGTCCCGATTTTGTGCTTTTTTAATTTTTTAAATTTCAAATTTTTCAACTTTTCGTTTCTTCAAATTTTCGATTCGCACTTCCACGGGTTTTCAATTTTTAGTTTTTCAATTTTTGATTTGCAATTTTTCTAGTTTTACGATTTTAGAATTTTTCGATTCGATTCGTTTTTTCTTCTTGCCAATTTTTCCATTCACTAAGTTTTTAGTTTTTTAAGATTTTGGATTTTTAGTTTTTCAACGTTTCAATTTTTTGAAATTTTTCGAGTTTTCAATTTTTTCCGATTTTTTAGTTTCTCGATCTTCCAATTCTTCGATTTTTCGACTTTTCTATTAAAAAAAATGGAAAATCAACCGAATTTTCAATAACCTGAAAAATTGTGAAACTTAAAAATAAAAAAAAAACAAATAATGAGGACTAAAGAAACCAGAAAATCGGACAACTGGAAATCCAAAAATTGCAAAATTGGAAAATTTAATAAACGAAAAATTGAAAAGTTTATTAACATTTCATTATAATTCAGAGAGGATTTACTAGGTACAATTTTGATAATTTTTCTATAAATTTTAATTTCCGTCGTAGCACCTAAGTTATTATAAACCGTGTTCATTACTCACTTTTCGAGTTTAGTAAGCGGGGTGACGTTCGTCTGTTGCGTCTCCTGGTCAGTGGTCACCGTATTCAACGCCTGGGTATTAGGACCACTCCCCGTATTAACCGCTTCTTCAGTTTCTTCAGGCCATCCGAAAGCGTCCTTGGTTTTGCCGTACCTAGACACAACCCAACCGTCAATTTCAACGCTACTCGCCACATTTTAGTGACTTACACTTTAATACTATCCACCATGGTGAGGGTCTCTGGGTCTTGAGAAGGCCCGAACATGATGGTGAGCTTCTTGTCGGCTTGCAGACTTTCCTCTCTTGAAAACGGGATATCGTACCAGCGCCCTCTGGTCACAGTCAAGGTAATAATCCTCCCGAACACCTCCACGAAAGACGGCGCTTTTTGGACATCCTGACTCCCGACTAACACCCGAATTCCTACCATCACCAGGTTCGAGTCCGGGTTGGACACTTCAACCGTGAACCCTAGTGGCTTATTACACGCGACGTACAACCCAGTGGCGTTCAGACGATGCTTGAGCTGCGCTACGTTATAGATTTGGAGAAGATCATTCCCCCCGATTTCGACGTCGTTCATGGCTGAACAATGCTCAAAAAAGTCCACCGGGAAGGTCACCGAGCCGGTACTTTTCCCCGACTTGACCACCTTTTTCTTCTTCGGTTTTAAAGTGGTACTGGTAATGGTGGGCTGGATCGTCGGCGACATCCAGAACCCGGTTTGGTCCATGTTCGCGATGCTCATTTTAAGACTGCCGTCTTCACATAGGAGCATCAAGGTAGTCCGCAGTTCGTTACCCGAGTAGTGTCTTATAGCTACCATGTCCATGATCTTGGTTTTGGGTGGTACCGTCTTCACTTCTTGGATGAGAATCGCGTCGGGTTTGATCATGAGGATCACCGGGTTGTTGCTGGATTGCATAGCGCAGCAGACGAGACCCGGGTGATTCGGGATTTCGGTCCATTGACATAAAGGCTGGGCGGTGGCGTTACGTGATCCGTTACTTTTAGTACTCGACGTGGTGGTGGGTAAAGTGATGGGGAATACCATGGTCAGACAATTATTCTTGGGGGTTATGGGTGAAATGAAGCTTCTACCTTGGACGTAACTGTAGAATAGTAGCCCTAGTGTGTGTGAATAGTAGATACTGACACCCCCACCGGCCACTTGGCCGTTAACATCGGTGACGTCCAAATGGAACACTTCGAGGGTGTTCGTGACGTAAAAGGACCCATGTTTGGCGGAACTGTCCTCATTGAGGACCTCGGTGTAGATGTGACCCGGCGACGACATTAACAAAATGTGGTAAGTCCCGTCCTCGTACATGAAAGTACAGTCGCGGATTTTGCCACTGGGTACTAAAAAGTAGTACTGGGGACTTAGCGCATCTTTACCTAGGTCGTAGATTTTGACGAAGTCGGCGGTCACTAAAGCCAATTGGGTTTGTGAGCCGGGTAACCATACCGCTTTGATGATAAAATTCCCCGTTTCCAACTGCGGGTGTAAAACTAAGTGATCGGAGACCGACCCGCTGGATGTAAACGTCAATACGTGGCAGTCTTTTAGTCCACACACTGCGAGAAAATCTTCGTTACACAAGTTGCTCGATAGTGATAATACAGTGAACGGGATCGGTGCTGACCCCAATTTTGACAGGGTTAGTTTTCGGGTGGACGAATCGTTTTGCTTGAGCAATGCGCTGAGTTGAAGTACCGTGATTTTGCCTTTCTCGTGTGACACGGCGAGGTGTTGGCGACGCCCGTGAGTCGACGTCATGCAACACATGGCGACGCGTCTGATTATATGGGCTGACAGTAGTTGTCTGATGGTCTGACCCTGTTCACCCGCGTAGCTCATTCTCACGTTTTCAAAAGCGCCCTCTTGCGAACCCACCGTCCCTAACATGAGTTGGTCAGTGTGGAGGTACTTCTTTTCACCTGAGTGTAACGCCTGTAGCGCCTGCATCGCCCGCGAGTAACAACCAACAGGCGAGTTCTGCCCGCACGTCACTTCCACTGAACCCATCAACGAGTTAACCAAGTCAATCAAGTTTCGCGTGACGGTACTACTACTCAAGTAGGTGACAATCCAGTCTTTGCTCCCTTGGAGTTGCTTGACGTTCACGTGTTTGCGTTCGCGGTACTTGAGTTTGTCGAGGACTGGACTTGAGGCGCGTCTGCGCAACGAACTTGTTAGTTGGTCCGAGGAGAAGTTCGTGGTGGATTCCGTCTGAGGTGGTACTTGACTGTCGGTGGTTTGGGACCTCTTCACGAGCGCTTGACACGAACTATCCTCCTTCGCACCACAATCGCAAAAAAAGTTCCCGTATTTGGCGTAGCTCAAATCGTGACCTTTATGACATACCCTTGCGCAGACCGAACAGACTCCGACTCCATCCAGCATGCGACACGTGTGACAGTGGTACCAGTGCTGGTTCATGAACTCCTTCTGAGTTATCGTGAAAGTACACAACTTGTTACTGAGTGAGTCTTCGTCTGAGTCCTCGCCACTATCTTCCTCGTCGTTGTTGTCTTCTTGCCACTCCGAGTCTAAGTCGAGCGGGGTTTCCCCTTCCCATGGTGGACTCAGCGGACGAAAACTGGTACCCGCGTTCTGGTTGACGATTCCGTTGACCACGTCACTAATATAGTCCAAGATACAGCAAGCCGCGTCCAACATGACACTAGTTTTCACACTTTCCACCTGGATTTCTTTCTGGGATACGTACTTGTTGCACAACTCCACCCAGTCGGAGGTGGCCGGGAACAGACAAGTGTGACCTTTGCCGCTGCCGGCGTCCGCCAACATCGTCATGACCACCATCAAGTCGGTGAACCCCACACCTTCGATCGTGGGTGTCAAAATATGCGACCCCAAAGGAATCAGCGCTTTTAAAATAGTCAAAGCGACGTCCTCACACACATTACTATTCTGTTTAACAATGAACGAAGTCAAAGCTTGTAGTAGTTGACTGTTTTCTTGGATCAGCGACCTCTGTTCTTCGGACGGCGCCTCACTCACTTGCGTTATCTTCCACTTGCTGTCCTTCGAACTCTGGCCTTTGGTGATCGTGACCGTAGTAGCCGCCGGCGGCTTACTCGAACCGATGATAATTTGCCTCAGCCACGTCTGGAGCTTACTTAACTCAACATTAGCCAACTTATTCATACTACTACAAAGATAGTTCAAACTCGGGTCGGTCGAGCTCTTCTCCGCCGCTTGAAATAGTTTGTTGAAAAATTGCAACACTCTAGTGCTGTACTGTTGCGACATTTGCGGACTCGACACACTCATCAAAACCTTCACCAAGTCTTTATCGCTCGTGAAGAAGCTCTCCAAAGCTTGTCTCCCCGACGACTTTTCTATAATCTTCTCGTAAAACTTGAGACAATTGTGGAGGACTTGTTCGTTCAAACTCGAATCGGTGTCAGCGGTGTGATTAATAATCAAACGATACGTATGATGTAGCACTTGCAAGTAGACTCGTTTCTGGTGTTCGTCGGTTTCCGTATCCCCGATCATCTTGTCGAGCGTCTTCGACACAGCATCGTGCAAGTATTCGGTCCTCAAATCCAGCGTGATGCTCACCAACATCTCTATCGCTTTGTTTTTCGTGTCGGTGTTCTCTATTTTCGGGGCGTGGTCACAGATGAATTTGACATAGCTTTGAAGGAAGCGACGCAGAGATAGGTTGATGGTGAAAGGGCTGTTCATTGATAGTGTGGAGATGTGAGTGTCGACGATTTTTAGGATGTAGCTTTCTGAAGGGATTATGTCGTTTTGGTAGGCGGACTGCAAATGAAACGCGTTTTGTTGGTTGGAAAAGTGTGTAAATGGGGGAACTACTCACCGATGAGAAGTCTTCTAGGGTTGAGTTGTTCCATTGTTGTTGGACGGTGGTTACAGTCGGTGGTAGGAGCGAGATGAGTTCGGATGAGAGGGTGTTGGTTAAAGGGTTGCGGTTTGATGCTATTGATAGTACGTCCTGTAAGCTGTCGTAGTTGTGTTCGGTGCTTTTGGTGACTCCGCCTTCGCCTTGTTCGACGATTGTATGCAGCAGGGACCACCTAAACAACGACGTTCTAACTAATTTTTTGAGGTTTGAATGTGACATATTTAACTTTGAGGAAAATGGTATTGGTTGAAGGTTATTTTTGTTGTAATTCAATATATTAATTAAGGCAAAAATTATTACGACTATATCCCATACATTCTCTGTTTAGCTTACTGTTAAGTATTTGTTTATAAAGGGCGATAAATGTAAGGCGCCCGAGAAACGCTGAGTACTTCAGTTTATATTTTATATATGCGTATTTGTGATCTTAAAAGTTAGTTCGTAATAAGCTTTTAAAACGAACGGATCGCATTTTTAATACACGCACTTTAAGGACAATTGTGTTTTAATTAACCCATTTCCTAGAGGTTATGGGCCCAGTCTACGCGTAAAGTGTGTGTATATCGTGTTACGTGCCGGCGCGACAAACGAAATAAACTGAAAATGGATAACACACGTGTAAAGCGAAATAAACAATCGTTTAAGGGTGAAAAGTATAGTGTGTGGAAATTTAGAATTCGGGCATTGTTGGCTGAGTTGGAAGTGCTACATGTCATAGACAGTGCCGTACCACCAGTGATTGCAAATGAGTGGAAGAAACAAGATTTAACAGCGAAAAATGTCATCGTAGAATATCTCCACGACTCGTTTCTTGATTTTGCGAAAGAGAATGAACAAGCACGAGAGATACTATCCAAACTAGACAATATCTACGCAAGAAGAAGTTTGGCAACTCAGTTGGCGTTAAGAAAACAACTATTAAGCCTAAAACTCCAAGGCGATAACACCTTATTCCAACACTTCACCCGCTTCGATGTCATCATTGCAGATTTAGTTGCAGTCGGAGCCGTGTTAGAAGAGATGGACAAAGTGCCCTATCTACTCTTGACGTTACCGTCCTCTTACGACGGAGTAATAACTGCATTAGAAACCCTGGGAGCGAACAATTTAAGCCTGGCCTTAAGAACGAGCAGTTCTTATTCATCGCAGAGACCCAGTGGGAGTCAAAATAACTTCAAAAGCGTACGAAATACGAAGAAATTTTTCAAAAGAAGGGCACAAAAATTTTGACAAACATCCTCTTCGAAATCTTACTATAAATTATCACATATGAAATGTGAACACTGTGGCCGACGCAATCATCAAAAGGGTGACTGTTATTATTATAAACAGGTGTTGACAAAGCAAGAACAAAATCCAGGTGATAAACAACCACCACAATCAAAGCTTGCGAACACCGACCACTTTGCCTTCATGATGACTGGCTGTGATGAAAATCTACAAAACGACACCCCTACCAGCGTCGTTTTCATTCTCGATTCGGGAGCCACGGACCATATAGTCAACAGAGATGACGTTTTTACCTCCTGGTCTGTTTTGTCACCGCCACTACAGGTTGCTGTTGAGAAAACCGGCGAATTCATGACGGCGACAAAGCGTGGTCTAATCCAGGTTACCACCACGTTAGGTTTTACTGGAACCTTGCAAGACGTGTTATTTACACCCCAGGCTACAACCAACTTACTATCCATTCGTCGAATTCAAGAGAGTGGTATGAAAGTGGTATTTGATCAGGGTGTTCAAGTACAGGATAAGACGGGTAAAACAATATTAAAAGGTAAGACATATAATGGTTTATTTGGTGTGAAGTTTAGAATTAGTAAAAACATGACCGAGAGTGGAAGTACATTAATGGTCAGAAATAGCGACAATTTTCGTTTATGGCATGAACGTTTAGGCCATATTAGCAACGGCAAATTTCAACAATTAAAACGTTGTCAAATGGCTGATAATATGTCTGATTTAAATAAAATCATGCCCATTAATGACCTTTGTGAAGCTTGTCTATATGGAAAACAAGCAAGACTTCCATTTAACAAAAACAAAAATAAAAGTCATGTGAAAAGGCCCCTATATATTGTCCATACGGATATATGCGGCCCAATTACACCATCAACATTAAGTTGTCAAAATTATTTTGCTTCCTTTATTGATGATTACACTCACTATACAGTTACATATTTATTAACGTACAAATCAGAATTATGTAAAGTTTTTAAAGACTTTGTAGCTAAAAGTGAGACACATTTCTCTCTCAAATTAGAAAACCTCTACTGTGACAATGGAGGTGAATATTTATCTAATGAAGTAAAGGAATTTTGTTTAGAAAAAGGAATAGCATTCCATTTAACGGTTCCTCATACACCACAACAAAATGGCGTAGCAGAACGTATGAATCGTACAATAACCGAAAAAGTACGATCAATGTTAAGTTCTGCAGATCTTGATAAGTCATTTTGGGGTGAAGCAGTTCCAACTGCTACATATCTTATCAACAGAACCCCGACAAAAGCGCTCAACACAAATAAAACGCCATATGAAATGTGGCACAATCGAAAGCCACAATTAAATCATTTAAAGGTGTTTGGTTCAACAGCAAATAAGCATTTAAAAACAAGAAAACATAAATTTGATAATAAATCAATAAAAGGAATTCTTGTAGGCTATGAACCATAAAATAAATATGGGATGTTCATGGTAAAAAATTTATAATTGCTCGCGATGTGGTCGCGGACGAAATAAATTTTAAAGTCTTAAGACCAAGAGAACTAGAAGGAGATCTTGAAAGTTTTAAATCTCCTAATCACAATGAACTTCCCATCAATAAAGGTGAGTCACCAAAAGTCATAAAATCAACTGAGGAACCAAAACAAGAGATTTCATTACGCAGAAGTGAACGGTTAAAAATTCGTCCACCACTATCATATGATGAAAGTCATCATAATGAACTCCTAAATTACGCTGCATCAGCTCAAGCTGAAGTAGGGTCGTTACCCTTAACATATGACGACATTAAAACAAGGCCAGATAAGAAGCAGTGGGAGCTTGCTATTAAAGACGAATTGGGTTCACTTCGAGCAAATAATACCTGGACAATCGTACCTAAACCTCTAAATAAAAACATAGTTAGCTGTAAAAGGATTTTTACTATTAAAACAGATGTTCAGGGAAATCCACAAAGGTACAAAGCGCGACTGGTAGCACGGGGTTTCGGTCAAACTTATCCAGCTGATTATACAGAGACTTTTGCACCAGTTGCAAGGATTTCCACTTTCAGGCTACTGTTAGCAATTGCCAATCAGTTTAATTTGTTAGTCCATCACATGGACGTAAAAACGGCTTTCTTAAACGGAACATTAAATGAAGAAATTTATATGCAAGTTCCGGACGGTGTTAAAACTGCAAACAATCAGGTGTGCAAATTAAATAAAGCGTTATATGGTCTAAAACAGGCGTCAAGACGGTGGTTTGAACATTTTGACTCCATAATTAAAGCAAAAGGTTTTCAAAATTCAGCAGTCGATCATTGCCTTTACTACTCAAATAAAGGACACGTTAGTAAAAATATTTATATTGTATTATATGTAGATGATTTAATAATTGCCACACAGGATAAATACACAATGTTCGCCTGTAAAAAATATCTCATGACATGTTTTGAAATGAGAGATCTAAATGAGGTTCGATTCTTTTTAAGGAATAGAAATTAAAAGGGAAAACACTAGAATGTCTTTAAACCAAAAGTCCTACTAGAACGCTGTGTCACAAAAATTTAATATGAGTGACTGCAAGTCTACTAAAACGCCCTTGCCGGAAAAAATTGATTATGTGGGCTTAAATTCAGAGGAAGGTTACAATGCACCTTGTAAAATCTGATTGGGTGTTTAATGTACGCAATGGTTTGCACACGTCCTGATTTGTCATATGTAGTAAACATCTTAAGTCGATATCAAACAAAATAATCAAACTTTATGGCAATATTTAAAGAGGGTATTACGATATGTCAAAGGAACTCTTGATTTAGAATTAATATATACAAAAGGTGACATTAATAATATTTTAATTGGCTATGTGGATTCAGATTGGGGAAGCAATGACATTGACCGGAAAAGTACAAGTGGCTATCTTTACAAATTATTCACTACTTGTACTATAACCTGGAATACTAGAAAACAACAAACAGTTGCAGTTTCATCAACTGAAGCTGAATACATAGCATTATTTGAAAGTGTAAAAGAAGCTATGTGGCTTAAGTCTTTGTTAACTAGTATCGGTATAAGGGCTCTAAATCCAGTTGTCATTTTTGAAGACAACATCGGGTGCATAAACATTGCAAATAACCCCACAAATCACAAAAGGTCAAAACATATAAATATTAAATATCATTTTACGAGAGAGCAACTTGAAAAAGGCAACATAACCATTAAATATGTCTCCACAGGTGAACAACAAGCTGACATCTTCACCAAAGCGGTACCTGTTGCAAAATTTAAAGCAATGAGAAATAACATTGGCTTACAATAGGGACGCTTTTGTAGTTAAGAATAATTATCTTCAGCTATATACTTGGTAACAAAATCAAGATACCTGTATTTACTTCGTCGTTTCAATTTTTGAGTGGGAGTGTTGTAATTCAATATATTAATTAAGGCAAAAATTATTACGACTATATCCCATACATTCTCTGTTTAGCTTACTGTTAAGTATTTGTTTATAAAGGGCGATAAATGTAAGGCGCCCGAGAAACGCTGAGTACTTCAGTTTATATTTTATATATGCGTATTTGTGATCTTAAAAGTTAGTTCGTAATAAGCTTTTAAAACGAACGGATCGCATTTTTAATACACGCACTTTAAGGACAATTGTGTTTTAATTAACCCATTTCCTAGAATTTTGACAGAACTTCCCTCGTGCATAAAGTGTTTCTTTGAAAAATTATAAATATTTTTCGCCTACCTCTAATTCCAGGGGGACGCGGTTCGTACAAGTACAGTCAATATATAATATATTTAAACTAGATAACCAATGGGAAAAAGTCCTTTTCGAAAAATCGGGAAACTGAAGAATGTAAAATCGAGAAATACTAAAATTGAACTGAGAAAACTAGTGAAGAAGTCGAAAAATTAAAAATCAAAAATTTTGAAAATCGAAAAATTGAAAAACCGAATAATCAAAAAAAAGAAAAATTAAAAAAATTGAAAAAAATAAAAATCCAAGTTATAAAAATCGCACAATTTTGAAAAATCGGAAAAGTAAAAACTCAAAACTTCGAAAAGTCAAAAAATTGAAATATCAGAATTGCCAGAATTGGAAAATCTCAAAACTGAAACATGGAACACTTGAGAGATCGAAAAATTAGGAACTCGAAGAGACGAAAAACCGAAAAGGCGAAAAATAAAAAAAAACACCAAAAATTGAAAAATTGAAGAATGGAAAAATTGCAAGATAGTAAAACTGAAATATAGGAAAAATAGAAATCGAAAAATTGAAAAAAAAAAAATGGAGAAATCGAAAAATTGAAAAATTAAAATGGCCCAAAATCCAAAAATTCAAAATTGAAAAAAATTGAAATATCGAAATCTCCCGATAAATGGAAAAATTAAAAAATTTAAAAATAGAAAAATTTAAAATTGAAAGATCGAGAAATTGAGAAGTGGAAAAGTCGAAAAATTGAGAAATCGAAATGGCCCGAAATCGAAAAAATCAAAACTGAGAAATTTTGACTTTTTTGAAATTGAAAAATCAAAAAAAATTTTAGAAATCGAAAAATCAGAAATTTTTTTTCAAGAAATCGAAAAATCCCAAAGCAAGGAAGCAACAAAAAAAACTAAAAATCAAGATATTGAAACAAAAATCCAAGTTTTAAAAATCGCACGAAATATAGGAAAAATAGAAATCGAAAAATTGAAAAAAAAAATGGAGAAATCGAAAATTCGAAAAAATAAAAAACTAAAAAATTGAAAAATCTAAAACCAATAAGATAAAAAATCCAAAGATCTAGAAATCAAAACATCAAAATATCAAGTAAACGAGAAGTGAAGGAGTCGAAAAATCGAAAATTCGGAAAATTGAAAAAAATCGAAACATCGAAATCTCCCGATAAATGGAAAAATTAATAAATTTAAAAATAGAAAAATTTAAAATTGAAAGATCGAGAAATTGAGAACTGGAGAAGTCGAAAAATTGACAAATCGAAATGGTCCGAAATCGAAAAAATCAAAACTGAAAAATTTTGACTTTTTTGAAATTGAAAAATCAAAAAAAATTTTAGAAATCGAAAAATCAAAAAAAAAATTTTAGAAATCGAAAAATCCCAAAGCAAGGAAGCAACAAAAAACGAAAAATTAAGATATTGAATCAGAAAAATCCAAGTTTTAAAAATCGCACAATTTTGAAAAATCGAAAAAGTAAAAACTCGAAACGAAACATGAAAAACTTGAGAGATCGAAAAATTGGGAAATCGAAGACGAAAAACCGACAAATCGTAAAAAAAATCGATTAATCGAAAATTAAAAAAGTCACAAATCGAAAAATTGAGAAATGGAAAAATAAAAAACTTGAGAATTGGAAAATTCTAAAAATCGAGCAATTGAAGAGTCGACAAATCGAAACATTAAAATTTTAAAAAATCATAAAATTGAAAAACCAAAAAATTAAAAATCTAAATTTAAAAATTCGAAAATCGAAGAACTGAAAAAGCGAGAAATCGGAATATTTAGAATTTAAATTTAAAAAAACAGAAAATTTTGGAAAAATCGAAAAAGTAAATAATTAAACAATCGAGAGATGAAAACATCAAAATATTGAAAAATTTTAAAAATCCCAAAATTTTAGAAAACTGAAAAGGTAAAAAATCGAAAAGTCGAAAAATTTAAATCTTGAAAAATCACAAATTTAAAAATCCCTAAACGGAAACATCGAAAACATGAGAAATAGAATAAATTGAGAAATCGAGAAATTAGAAAGACAAAAAATCGATTAATCGAAAAAAAAAGTCAAAAATTGAAAAATTGAACAATAGAAAAATTACAAAATAGTAAAACTGAAATGTACGGGAAATGAGAAATCGAATAATAAAAAAATCCAAACTTCGAAAAATTGAGAAATCGAAAAATTGAAAATGGAGGAAATCGAGACAAGAAAACATTGACATATTTTAAATTTAAAAAATCGCAAAATTTTGGAAAATCGAAAAAGCAAAAAATGAAAAAGTCGAAAAATTGAATCTTGAAAAATCCCAAAATTTAAAGATCCTTAACTAATACATCGAAAACTTAAGAAACAGAATAAATTGAAAAATTGAGAATTCGGAAAAACAAAAAATCGAAAGGCCAAGAAATCAAAAAATCGATTAATCGAGAAATTGAGAAATCCGAAAATTTAGAAACGGCAAAAAAAGAAAAATTGTGGAATCTGAAAAATCCCAAATTTGAAATATCGAAAAACTGAGTAATTGGAAAATCGAAAAACCAAGAAACTATAAAATCCCAACACTAAAATGACGAAAAATGAAAAAAATCGCGAAATTGAAACATCAAAGGATCAGGAAACCGCAAAATTGAAAAAAGGAAACATCAATAAATCGAAAAATTTAAAAACCAAAAAAATGAATAATCGAAAAATCAAAAATTGTAAAAGTCGAAAAATTGAAAAACCGACGAATTTAGAAGCGAGAAGGTGAAAAATCGAATGATCGAGACATATTTTAAAAATCCCAAATTTGGAAATCGAGAAACTGAAAAGTCGAGAAATCAAGACATCGAAAATTTGAAAACTTGAAAAATTTAACAGTTTAGAGACGGCAAAATTTAAAAGAACCACACATGTAATAACTCAAAAAATCGAATCAAAAAATCCCAAAACGGACAGATCGAAAATTGGAAAAATCGAAAAATCTCAAAAATTAAATGTCCAAAAAATGAAAAATTGTAAAATTGGAAAATCGAAAAATCAGAAAACCGAGAAATGGAAACAAGATTGAGAAATCGATAACTCGAGAAATCGAAAAATCCTAAAATTCAAAGTTGAAAAAATTTAAACCTAAAGAACCGATGATTCGAAAAACTGAAAAATTGAGAAATGAAAACAACAAAAAACCGAAAAATTTAAAACAAAAAAAAATCGGAAAGACGAAAACTGGAAAAGTCGAAAAATGAAAATACTGATTAATCGAAAAACCGAAAAATTAAAAAATCGATTAATAGAGGAATTGAGAAATCGAAAAATCGAAAATTTAGAAACCCCAAAAATCGAAAAATTGAGAAAATGAAAAATCGAGAAACTGAAAAAAAAAAACAAAAATGAAATGACAAAAAATTTAAAAATCGCGCAAAAATTTGTTAAATCGCAAAATTTTGAAAAATCGGGAAAAACGAAAAGCTGAAAAATCGAGAAATCAAAACATAAAAAAATTAAAATATTGAAAAACTGAAAAATCTAAAATTTTTAAAACGGGGAAATTAAAAAAAAACCAAATGTGTAATAATTAAAAAAATCGTAAAATCGAATAAACAAAAAATCTTAAAACTGAAAAGTCCCAACACTGAAACATGGAAAATTGGAGAAATCGAAAAACCTCAAGAATGAAGTGTTGAAAAGATTTCAAATTGATTGAACGAGAAATCAAAACAACAAAAAACCGAAGAATCAAAAATAAAAAAATCGGAAAATCAGAAAGACGAAAATAGGAAAAATCGACAATTTAAAAACGCCGAAAATCTAAAAATTGAGGAATCTGAAAAATTCCAAAATTGAAATATCCACAAATTGAAAAATCGAAAAACTGATAAACCGAAAAATCGAGAAATTGGAAAACCGTCAAGAAGTCGAAAATCGAAAAATTCAAAATTGAAAAATTTAAACCTAATACAAAACGTTAATTAAAAAAATTGAAAAAACGGAACTACGATATTTCAATAAACTGGGAAATCGAAAAACTGAAAAATTGTAAAAGCGAAAAAATGAAAGTCGAAAAAATTTAAAAACCGAAATATTGAAAAATCAAGAAATCAATCAAAAAACCGAAAAATTAAAAAATGGGAAATCGAAAAATCTAAAATTCAACAAATCAAAAAATTTCAAAACTGAAACACGAAAACTTGAAAAATCGAGAGAAAAAAAAAATCGAAAAATCGAATAATTATAAATTTTTTTTCCAAAAATTCAACACGGATTCATAAACCAAAATATGACTAATTTTAACATTTAATAATATTTATTCGACAAAATTTTGGGTAAAAACTCAACACGGCTTTATAATAAAAATCGACACAGACGACAGACAGACAAAATTTACCCACTCACCTCGCGCAATGCAGAATCGCCTGCGTCAGCTTCAAAACATGCGGGAACAAATCCTGAACATACGTCGACGTCGGCTCCGCCCCGCCCTCCGACCCTTCCGCCTCCTCCAGCCCCACCCCCACCTTCGCCAGCAAACAATCCAACAGACACAAATGCCACAACGGCGGCAAATGCTCCTTAAGCACCACCTCCTTCTTCACCTCCGGCGTCAACGCAATAATACAACTCTTCGCATTATTCACATCATTCTTCAAATTATTAATGCTATCGGACACAGCCTTCAACAGTTTATCGGTATTCTGAGTATACAACCCTTGCTTGACTAGACAATCCTTCAGCCAGCGACTGAAGTTCTTATGGGCGGTCCGCGGCCCCCAAATCAGCGAATGGAGCATGAGCGGGCCCGGGGTCAGACTCTCGACGGACGCCAACCTCTCCATGTAGGACACCGACGGTGGGAGGAGCTGGAGTAGTCTCCAGCAAATTGTGAAACAGTATTGGGTGGAGCAAAGTCCGAGAAAACTCATTTTGGAGGCGGTGGGGCCCGACGTGATGTGAGTGACATTGAGGATCTCGATTAGAGCGTCTAGCAGGAGTGGATACCGCAGTTTATCGGGTGTCCCTAGTATGAAATTGCACGCTAAACCGTCCAGCTTTGGGGCGTCTTGGTTGTTGATTTCGAGCGAAGTGAGGACGTAGAAGCGTGGTTTCATGGAAAATTCGCTCATGGTAGACACTTTCCGATAATTATCTTCTATATCTTGCCACGCTGTGTATTTTCGATTAACGTTTTCTTTTTCTTTGTCTGTGTTAAGATTGGTGGAGTAGAATAAATTCCACTGGATCTAGCCCGAAATAAAAAATCAAAACACACAAATCAAACGATTTATTTAAATACGTACTTGCTCTAAAAGGGACGACGGGGCGTCATATAGGTGTTTCATGATGTAGTCGAACAATAGAAGTAGACGCGACAGATGCAACAACTGTGAGTCTTTTAAAGACCCTCTTGCTACTTCCGAGCACCTCAGCAGCCCCCCAGCCAACAACAAAAGTACCGATTTTTTCTGCATCAAGTTCAAGGAATGGAACAAATACAACAACACCTGCGCATGCTCCACATTTAAATCTACAACCGACGACCGTTACAACTAACCTCAACCAAACCACTCTTACCTTCATCCGTCGGTCCTTGCGACGTATTCAACACGTTTTCAATCAACGTATTAACCAACCTATGCCAAATACTGATCACAGACGCCTCTTTCTCATTCTGGGGCCTTAACAACAACACCTGAGCCAACACACTCAACGTTCTAGGGTAAACCTGCAGAGGCCACCCGTGCGGGACGTCCGTATTCCACGGGGAAACCCCGAGATGGTTTAACAAACACGCTTGCAACGAATTCAGGTTGTTATTAGTGACCAGATTGTGCGTGAATTTGGTCAACGCCCCCGAAAAATCACAATACAATTGGCCCAAGGTGGCGCCGAAGTAAGCCGAGATCGCCCCCACCTCGGTCCGCGAGGTCTCCCGATCGAGATCGCGGATGATCGCCGCCAGGATGATCATCTGTTGTTCCGTCAAGCCGTTCTTGACGTAACGCGCGACGTAGGCGCTTTTCGTGCACAGGAAGTGCTTGTTAAGGAAGATGAAGATGTTGGTGGCTAGGGTGATGTAGCCGTGGGCTTCCCCCTTTTCAGGGACGATCGACGAACCTTCGGCCGGGGCCGACTTAGATTCGACGTTCTCCGAAGTCGAGGGGGTTTTTGATTCGGTGGTTTCCGGAGGGGCGAGGGTTTCTTCGAACCACTGGCCGAGGATGGGCTCGCTGTCGTCGTCTGTACACACAATTATTATTTTATTACTATCATTATTATTATTATTATCATTGTTTAAGTGTTGGACAACCTAATACAAATTTTACTTTGCTTAAATTTTTTATTCATTTCTGAATAATAAAAAAAAACCGAACGATAGAGAAATCAAAATATCAAAACACATTGAAAATTTAAAAATTCGGAAGATTACAAAAAAGAAAAATCTGGGAATTGAAAAAGTGAGAAATCGAAAAATCACAAAAATTTAAAAACCCGAAAAATCAAAATTTCGAAAAATTGAAAACTTAGAAAATCAATAAACTGAAACATCAAAAAAGAGAAAAATCTAAAATTTAGAAAATTGAAAAAGTAAAAAATTGAAGAATGGAAATATTGAAAAAATAGAAAACTAAAAACCGAAAAATTGAAGAATCGCAAAAACTAAAAATCTAAAAGTCGAAAAACAGAGAAATTGAAAAAGAGAAGAATCAAAGAATTGAAAAAAAGAGAAATGGAAGTCGAAAAATCGTCAAATCGAAAACTTACAAAATTTAAAAATTGAAAAATCGAGAAATCAGGGAGTGGAAAAATAGAAAAACCAATTGCTCGAGAAATTTTAAAATTAGAACTTTAGTAACGACAAAAATAGAAAAATTGAAAAATTCGCATATTGAAAAATTGAAAATTTAAAAAACATAAAAATCGGAAAATCAATTAATTGAGAAATCTAAAAATTTAAACTTTAGGAACGCCAAAAACGGAAAAATAGAAAAAACTGAGGAATCTAAAAATCTAAATTTAAAAAATTGAAAAAGCAAAAAATCGAAAAGTTGAAAAATTGAAGATTCGAAATATCGAAAAATGAGAAAACTGAAATATCGGAAAATTAGAAAACCTAGAAATCGAACTGCCGAAAAATCGAAAACCGAAAATTTGAAAAATGAAAAAATAGAAACCTGAAAATCGAAAAATTGTAAAAACTGAAAACAGAAATCGAGAAATCGAAAAATTTATTGATCGAGAAATCGAAATTAATATAGAAGTGCCAAAAATTCAAAAATTGAAGAATTGAAAAACTAAAAAATCGAGGAATCGAAAAATGGAGTCATCGGAAAAATCAAAAAATCTAGAAATTGAAAAATCGTCAAGGCGAAAAATCGAAAAACCGAAAATTTAAAAAACTGAAAAATTGAAAAATCGAGAAATCCAGAAGTCGAAAAACCGAGAATCGGAAAAATTGAAAAATCGAAAATTTCAAAAACTGAAAAATAGAGAAACTGAAAAATCGAGAAATCAAGACGTCTAAAAATCTAGAAAAAGGAAACATTAAAAAGGGGGAAAATCTAAAAACCGAAATATCGAGAAATCAAAACATCAAAAAATCAAAAACCTGAAAAATCGAAAAATTGAAGCATTGAAAAACTTGACAAATCGAGAAATTGAAAAATTAAAAAATCGGAAAACCTAAGCCGGAAATCGAGAGATCTAAAAATTGGGAATTTAAAAAACCATACAATAACATCAAAAAATTGAAAAATCGAGAAATTGAAACATCTAAAAAATCGGAAAACCTAAGCCGGAAATCGAGAGATCTAAAAATTGGGAATTTAAAAAACCATAAAATAACATCAAAAAATTGAAAAATCGAGAAATTGAAACATCTAAAAATCCAAAAATTGACAAATCGGAAAATTGAAGAATTGAAAAAACTATAAAATCGAGAAATCAAGAAGTCGAAAAATCCAGAAATGGAAGAATTCAAAAATCGGAAAATCTAAAGGCCGAAAAATCGAGAAATCTAAAAATTGGAAATTTGAAAAACCAAAAATCTAAAAATAGGAAAATTGAAGAATTGAAAAAGGGAGGGAATTGAAAAACTGAAAAACCGAGGAATCGAAAAATGGAGTCATCGGAAAATCAAAAAATCTGGAAATTGAAAAATCGTCAAACCGAAAATTTAAAACTGAAAAATTGAAAAATCGAGAACTCAAAACGTGGCAAAATCCGAAAATCTAAAAGACAAAAAATAGAGAAATTGAAAATCTAAAAAATCGAAAAATCAATTAGTCGATTTTTTTTTATTTTAAATTATTAAATTAATAAATAACTAAATAATCGAAAAATCTACAAATAAAAAATTTTGAAACGCCAAAAATTGAAAAATTTCTGAATAATTAAAAAAAAATGAAAAATCGAACAATCTAAAAACCGAAATATAGAAAAATCAAAATATCAAAACACATTGAAAATTTAAAAATTCGGAAGATTACATAAAAGAAAAATCGGGGAACTGAAAAACTGAGAAATTGAAAAATCTCAAAATTTAAAAACCCGAAAAATCAAAATTTCGAAAAATTAAATACTTAGAAAATCGATAAACCGAAACATCAAAAAAGAGAAAAATCTAAAATTTAGAAAACTGAAAAAGTAAAAATTGAAGAATCGAAATACTGAAAAACTGAAAAAATAGAAAACTAAAAATCGAAAAATCTAAAAGTCGAAAAACAGAGAAATTGAAAAATAGAAAATCAAAGAATTGAAAAAGAGGGAAATGGAAGTTGAAAAATCGTCAAATCGAAAAATCGAAAATTTACAAAATTTAAAAATTGAAAAACTGAAAAATCGAGAAATCAAGAAATGGAAAAATAGAAGGATCAAAAAATCGAAAAATCTAAAAGCCGAAAAATCGAGAAATCGAAGTCGAAAAATAGAAAAACCAATTAATCGAGAAATTTTAAAATTAAAACTTTAGGAACGCCAAAAACTGAAAAATAGAAACATTGAAAAACTGAAAAATCTGAGGAATCAAAATCTAAAATTTAAAAAATCACAAAAAATACAAAATCGAAAAGTTGAAAAATTGAAGATTCGAAATATCGAAAAATCGGAAAACTGGAATATCGGAAAATTACAACACCTAGAAATCGAACTGCCGAAAAATTTGAAAAATCAAAAAATAGAAACCTGAAAAATCGATTGGTCGAGAAATCGAAATATAGAAGTGCCAAAAATTCAAAAATAGAAAAATTGAAAAAGGGAGGGAATTGAAAAAACTGAAAAACTGAGGAATCGAAAAATGGAGTAATCGGAAAATCAAAAAATGAGGAAATTGAAAAATCGTCAAACCGAAAATTTAAAAATCGAGAACTCAAAACGTGGCAAAATCCGAAAATCTAAAAGACAAAAAATAGAGAAATCGAAAATCTAAAAAATCGAAAAACCAATTAATCGTTTTTTTTATTTTAAATTATGATTAAATTAATAAATAAGTAAATCAATAATCGAAAAATCTACCAATAAAAAATTTTGAAACGCCAAAAATTGAAAAATTGAATAAATATAAATTAAAAAACCGAAAAATAACATAAAAAAATTAAACAACCATAAATTGAAAACACGAGTAATCGAAAAATAGAAAAACTGACAAATCGAAAAACCGAAAATTTTAAAAATTGAAAAATCAGAAAGCTGAAAAATCAAACACTGAAGAATTGTAGAACTGGAAAATTGAGAAATCGAGAAGTCAAAAAATGGAAAAATCTAAAAGTCGAAAAACCGAGAATTGGAAAAGTTGAAAAATCGAAAGATTGAAACACTGAAAAATCGAGAAATCAAGGAGTCGAAAAATCCAGAAATGGAAAAATTAAAAAATCAGAAAGTCTAAAAGCCGTAAAATCGAGAAATCTAAAATATTGATGTGCCAAAAATTTTAAAATTTTCAATCGAAGAATTGAAAAACTGAAAAATCGAGAAATCTAAAAATAAAAAATTTTGAAACGTTAAAAATTGAAAAATCAAAAACTAATAAATCTATCATTGAAATAACCGAAAAATAAGATAAAAATTTGAAAAATCGATAAATTCAAAACTTGAGTAATCGAAAAATAGAAAAATTGACAAATCGAAAAACCGAAAATTTTAAAAACTGAAAAATTGAAAAATCGAGAAATCCAGAAGTCGAAAAACCGAGAATTGGAAAAATTGAAAAACCAATAATTGGAAAAATTGTAAAATCGAAAATTTCAAAAACTGAAAAATCGAGAAATCAAGACGTCTAAAAATCCAGAAAACGGAAACATTAAAAAAGGGGAAAATCTAAAAACCGAAATATCGAAAAAATGAAGCATTGAAAAACTGACAAATCGAGAAATTAAAAAGTGGAAAAATCCAGAAATTGAAAAATTAAAAAATCGGAAAACCTAAGCCGCAAAATCGAGAGATCTAAAAATTGGAAATTTAAAAAACCATAAAATAACATCAAAAAATAGAAAAATCGAGAAATTGAAACATCTAAAAATCCAAAAATTGACAAATCGAAAAATTAAAGAATTGAAAAAACTATAAAATCGAGAAATCAAGAAATCGAAAAATCCAGAAATGGAAGAATTCAAAAATCGGAAAATCTAAAAGCCGAAAAATCTAAAAATTGGAAATTAGAAAAACCGAAAAATAACATCAAAAAATCGAAAAACTGACGAATCGAAAAACCGAAACTTTAAGAATATGAAAACCAAAAATCTAAAAATAGGAAAATTGAAGAATTAAAAAACTGAAAAATCGAGGAATCGAGAAGTTGAAAAATGGAGTAATCGAAAAAACGATTGATCAAGAACTCTAAACATGTAAAATTTAGAAACGCCAAAAATAATAAAAATCATAAAACCTGAATTTCGAAAAATAAAACAAAATGGTCAAATCGAAAAAATCGAAAAACTGAAAACTCAAAAATCTGAAAAATGGCACGGGTAAATTTTATTAACGATTTAATATGTATCTAATAACTTAAAACGTTTGCAAGATTTTTTTATTTAAACTGCGAAATGTTACTATACCTATAATTTTGAATTTTTTCTCAAAAACAGGTTGTCCGACTATAAGACACTTGAACAATGCTATTATTAACAACCTACCGTCATCGATCGAGCTCTCATCCGATACCAAAATCATGTCCTCGTAATACGTAGTCGAATCCGATTGGCTGAACGTGTCCCCCTCGGGCGGGTCCAACCGCTTCAAGGCACACGCCTTCCCGTAACTGACGATGGCAAGATAAAAAAGGAAGTTGTTCAAAGGGGCGGCGCCTAAAACGCGCGCCGCTCGTTGCAAAGCCGTGAATTGGCCCATTATGGCCAACGGGGCGGGTTCAATCTAGAAAACACCAATCACCACGAGCCACCCACTTAAACGAAAAACAGTCACCTGTCCGATGCTTCCCGAGCCTGCACAGGCCTCCAGATGGAGATCTTCGAAAAGCTCGGTCAACAACGAGAGTGCTTTGGTTGCTATGGCGACCGACAAAACCCCGAACGACTGCTGGAATTTCTGCAGTCCCGATCGAGCCGAACTGCAGTCACGTGACTTGCACGGACTCCTCCCCTTGTCTTCCCTATCCCTAATGTGAGTACTTTTTTCGGCCGCAGTGCTCACAGTTAAGTGTGCTTGTAAGCCGGACACGAGTACCCAGGCACCGGCCAGCAGGTGGTTTTGATACACCTACAACGATCGCTATACAGGGTGCCCAACAAAAAAATTGTATACTTACGTAACCCCCCGCTCGCGTCGAATTTCTAATAACGCCCCCTATATAACAATACATGTTTAAAGCTTCTTCTACGAGAGTCACAGCTTGGGTCTCAAAATCGTCTTCTTTGATCCCGGTTTGCGACTGCTGGGCTGAACATTTCGGAGAAATGACAGCCGCCGCCGCCAAGATGGCGCTGGCGGCGGCTTGACTCACAGCGCAGTGTAACACAGCCATACTCAACGTGGATAACTTATCTAGTTTGCTGGGTGTGAGCGGTTCAAGAACGGGCAGATTGATGGCGGAGAGGGCCAACTTGATTTCGGAGATGTTAGTCGAAACACTATGGAAACGATCGTGCACGTTTACACTATAAGTCGTTTTCCGATTACCTACCTGTTCTTTAAAACCGCAGCTTCTGATTGGTTAGTGGGGATGCTGAACGGTTTCCCCGCTAGAGCCTCTTCTACTTTGGTACGCGCTTTCTTTATCGATTGCAAACTCAGGCACAGCTCGACGAGGGTGTCGCCGGCTCGTAAAGCTTGCAAGCTTTCGGTGTTTGTTTTTAAAAAGAGTTTCTACAAAGAAGATAGCTGTGTATGGAAAAAAAATTAAAAAAAGACGGTTTACGTTTATTTCAGAAGTGGGATCGCTGCCGGAAGGGACTTCAGTCGCGGTCGATACAGCAGACACGCTGTGGTCCGACGTTGTGGTGTGACCATCGCGTAGCGGTAGAGTTAGTTGCTCGAAGATGTCCATCGAGAGATCGGTCCGCGTCTTTGGGGATTCTTGCTTATTTGGTGCATCTTTTTCAGCACCTAAAACAAAATGTTTTATTAAACGCCCGAATACGGGTCTGCTCGGCGTTTGGCGACTGCTAAGCCTGAATCGAGAGTCCGTAATCTATTAGAATTTTTATTTTTGACGTCGGGTCCTCAAAGAATTGTACAACGTTTGTCTTGGACTTTTTTTTCTATTTTTAATAATAATTGACATATAGAGACCCGCTCTTAGTGACTCACCCTGTATATTTCGTGTCATTTTATGTGAATTTCGCTATAATATTTGAAAAATATTACTTAAAATTAAAAAAATAACTAAAGTAAGCACACAGTCCTTGACATCTCATTAACTACTAGAGATAGATCAAAGTTATACAGAGTATTCTGCTTTTGAGGCATAACACTCGTTTTTTATTTAATGAAACGCCCTATATATTTTTAGACATTCTGTTGGCTCTTCTTGGACTTAGAACCATATTTTATTTTTGAAATTCCGAAGCGATGTTGCCACGTTTTTCCAATTTTCTTGCCAATTTTCAAAACTTAATTTTATTTACATATTAATTATGACATTTCATTAATCAGTAGAGCTAGAGATAAAAAAAGTGTAACGTTATATAGGGTGTTCTAATTTTGAGAAACAATACACAAATTTGTTTTTTTTTTAATGAAACGCACTCTATATTTTTAGACTCTCTATTGGCCTCCCTTGGACTTAAAACCATATTGCCATAGTATTGAAATTTTCGAAATTTTCTTGTCAATTTCTTGGAATGCAAAAGACCACAAAAATACCCAATAGTATTATTTTTAACATCTGTAATTTAGAATTTTTTGGAAAAATTATATGTTCTGGTATCAATAAATTTGAACTACATATACAGAGTGTTCATAAAAAAGGACAATAATATCATTTTCAAATGTCGATATTATTTTGTCACACAGAATTGTGAATTTCATTCACAAAAAGAATAAAACAACAGGACGATTCTAGTAAAATACAGGCTCTTCTAGATGGGGAAAAAATTTGATTTTTTTTATACATATTTATACAACAATCAAGTGCGAATCTTTATTTATGTTCCCACAAAATATTGTAGTCCAATTTTTAAAATAATCTACGATTTTTTTGTGAACCTTTATAATGCTACAAAATTTCAAGAAAAATGGAATAACTTGCCAAGTCGTTTAGTTTTTTTTTTTATGAAACACCCTATATATTTTTGATACTCTATTGGGCTTCCTTAGGCTTAGAAACATTTTTTTTTAATCCCTTGCAATATTGCCACGTTGTTTCAATTTTCTTGACAATTTTCAAAAATTCACAAAGAAAAAATCGCAATTTTTAAACACCCGTGTTAGAATATTTTGCAATATCAACAAATGATCTTCATATACAGAGTGTTTATAAATAAATTGTAAAATTTAGAAATACCAAAAATTGAAAAACAGAACAATCCAAGAATTGAAAAATTGAAAAATCGAAAAACCGATTTTAAAAACATAAAAAACTTTTAAAAACTGAAAAATCGAAAAATTGAAGAATTGAAAAATCGAGAAATCCAGAAGTGGAAAAACCAATAATTGGAAAAATTGAAAAATCGAAAATTTCAAAAACCAAAAATAGAAAAACTGAAAGATCGAGAAATCAAGAAGTCTAAAAATCCAGAAAAAGGAAACATTTAAAAAGGGGAAAATCTAAAAACCGAAATATCGAGAAATCAAAACATCAAAAAATCGAAAACCCGAAAATTGAAAAATTTGAAAAACAAAAACCTGAAAAATCGGAGAATTGAATAATTGAAAAACTGACAAATCAATAAATTAAGAAGTGGAAAAATCCAGAAATTGAAAAATTAAAAAATCGGAAAATCTAAGCCGGAAAATCGAGAGATCTAAAAATTGGGAATTTAAAAAATCAAAAAATTGAAAAAATGAGAAATCGCAACATCTAAAAATCCAAAAATTGACAAATCGGAAAACCGAAAATTTCCAAAACTGAAAAATCGAGAAATCAAGAAGTCGAAAAATCCAGAAATGGAAGAATTCAAAAATCGGAAAATCTAAAAGCAGAAAAATCGAGAAATCTAAAAATTGGAAATTTGAAAAACCGAAAAATCGAAAAACTGACAATTCGAAAAACCGAAAATTTAAGAATTTGAAAATTGGAAAAGTAAAAAATCGAAAAGTTGAAAAATTGAAGATTCGAAAAATCGTAAAACTGAAATATCGGAAAATTAGAAAACCTAGAAATCCAACTGCCGAAAAATCGAAAACCGAAAAATTGAAAAATGAAAAAATAGAAACCTGAAAATCGAAAAATTGTAAAAACTGAAAAACAAATCGAGAAATCGAAAAATTGATTGATCGAGAAATCGAAATTAATATAGAAGTGCCAAAAATCCAAAAATAGAAAAATTGAAGAACTGAAAAAGGGAGGGAATTGAAAAACTAAAAAATCGAGGAATCGAAAAATGGAGTCATCGGAAAAATCAAAAAATCTAGAAATTGAAAAATCGTCAAGGCGAAAAATCGAAAAACCGAAAATTTTAAATTGAAAAATTGAAAAATCGAGAATTCAAAACGTCGCAAAATCCGAAAATCTAAAAGCCAAAAAATAGAAAAATCAAATATATCAAAAATCGAAAAATCAATTAATCAATTTTTTTATTTTAAATGATTAAATTAATAAATAAATTAATAATCGAAAAATCTACAAATAAAAAATTTTGAAACACCAAAAATTTAAAAAACTGAAAAATTGAAAAATCGAGAAATCCAGAAGTCGAAAAACCGAGAATTGGAAAAATTGAAAAACCAATAATTGGAAATATTAAAAAATCGAAAATTTCAAAAACTGAAAAATCGAGAAATCAAAACATCAAAAAATCGAAAACCCGAAAATTGAAAAATTTGAAAAACAAAAACCTGAAAAATCGGAATTTGAAGCATTGAAAAACTGACAAATCAATAAATTAAGAAGTGGAAAAATCCAGAAATTGAAAAATTAAAAAATCGGAAAATCTAAGCGGGAAAATCGAGATCTAAAAATTGAGAATTTAAAAAATCAAAAAATTGAAAAATGAGAAATCGCAACATCTAAAAATCCAAAAATTGACAAATCGGAAAACCGAAAATTTCCAAAACTGAAAAATCGAAAAATTGAAAAACTGCAAAATCGAGAAATCAAGAAGTCGAAAAATCCAGAAATGGAGGAATTCAAAAATCCGAAAATCAAAGCAGAAAAATCGAGAAATCTAAAAATTGGAAATTTGAAAAACCGAAAAATCGAAAAACTGACAAATCGAAAAAACGAAATTTTAAGAATTTGAAAATCAAAAATCTTAAAAATCGAAAAATTGAAGAATTGAAAAACTGAAAAATCGAGGAATCGAGAAATTACTAAAATCAAAAAATCGAAAACTTGTAAAACAGAAAAATCGATTAATCGAGAAATCTAAATATGTAAAATTTAGAAACGCCAAAAAAATATCGTAAAGGTCAAATCGAAAATTCGAAAAATCCAATGTCCATATTTCAATTTTTTCAAACAGAACAGCCTGTATTTCATTCACAAAAAGAAACAAAAAAAGGGCGATTTTTTTTGTGAGCTATTATAATACAAGAAAATTGTAATAACTTGCCAAGTCGCTTAGTTTTTTTTTTTATGAAACAAACTATACATTTTTGATACTCTATTGGGCTTCCTTGGGCTTAAAAGGATTTTTTTGTATTCCCTTGCAATGTTGCGACGTTGCTTCAATTTTCTTGACATTTTTCAAAGATTCAGAAATAATAAAAAGCCGCATGATTCGGTGTGAAAAAACTAATACTAAATTTTTATTTTTATAAACACTGTATTGTATATTAAGAGCTAATTTTATTTATACCGTAGTAAAGTGCGGATCTTTATTTATCTTCCTACAAAATATTGTAATCCAGATTTTAAAAATAACCCTGCTGCGATTTTTTTTGTGACCCATTAAAATGCCAAAAAAATGTCAAGAACATTGGAATAATTTGGCAACGTCGTTCAGTTTCTTTTGCATAAAACTCCATATATACTTTTAGATTATTCGATTGGTCTTCCTTGGGATTAGAACAATTGTTTTTAATTCCGATGCGATGTTGCCACGTTCCAATTTTCTTGACAATTTTCAAAGATTCACAAAGAAAAAATCACAATAGTGTTATTTTTAACACCTGTGTTACAATATTTTATGGAGATTGTAATGCAGATTTTAAAAATAACCTTGCTGCGAAAATTGGAATAACTTGGCAACGTTGCTTAGTTTTTTTTAAGAAACGCCCTAAATATTTTTAGATACTCTATTGGTTTGAAACCATAAATTCCGATGCGATGTTGCCACGTTATTCCAATTTTCTTGACAATTTTTAGCAAGACAAGTATTCACAAAAAATCACAATAGTGTTATTTTTGACACCAGAGTTACAATATCTTATGGAAAGATACACAGAGGCACGTGCTTTGTTGCAGTAACAATAAATTAGAATCCTAATATACAGCGTGTTTTTTAACATTATATTAAGACAAAGTGTGTAGATTCGCTTACGTCTCTATTAAAATTTGGAATAACGTGGCAACTGCGCGCTTATTGGCACCCTATATACAGGATTCCAGGAAGTACGACGAACTTTTTCTGAAATAACCGATTTGTCCGTTCTATTTTGGGACAATAAACAATTCAATAACTTTGAGGTGACGTCATCAACTTTCTAGAGCGGAAGAGTAAATAAATTTGTTCAGTGACGGTATGAATGTCAAATAAGACTTGTTATTGTTTTATAATACTTCATGCACAGGTGATGGACGTTTAGAAAATGATTTAAAATGTGAATAAAAAAATTCTTGTGCACGCCTCTGTACCGTCTTGCCACTCACCTGGAGGTGTCGTGTTGGTGTGCTGAGGTAGATTTTCTCCTTTCATAGTGTTGACCAGAACTGAGACTTCGGCTGTCGATAACGGACTAGTTCCTATACACAACACTTTCACTGCATTTAAGTAAATCTCGATTTGAGCACTGTTCTGGTTTGAATCACTAGCATGGGACTGAAGGCAATTGATTAAATACTTGAGCAACACCCGGCATGCCGCACTCACAGTGTCTATCTGGCTCACAGGCACTGGACAAAAAAAAAATTAGAAACACTTCTAGTCTGCTCCTTTTTCTATAAATACAGAAAGGTTATACAAGAGGAAAAAAACAAGAGCCATAAATATTAATACAACAAACAATCGCAAATGCGTAAAAAACTCAAGAGTGACTTTCTCCACTCTTCTAAATGTGGGTTCAATGTGAAAATAATTACCACCTTAGATGGGAATGGTGTTTTATATAACCCGTGGCGGAAATTCGTTCCACAATGAACCCTCACCGTGGCCGCTTCAGCCCTTGTTTTTATCACCGCGGCGCAAAAACGCAATTAGACCGGAGTTGGACCTAACCAAGAAGAAAAAATGGACCCCTTTACTCACATTTGCTAGTACAAGAACTGATATAATCCGCTGACAAGACAACAAAGTTGTCATAGAACTTCTTGTTATTCTCTTTGTGGCGTAGTATTTCAGCCTCGCTGCAACAAAAACCCGTATAAACATAAAACGGCCCAATTCCATTATCTCCTTCATGTCGCTGGGTCATAGACAAAATTGCGTATTATCACTAGCACCCGCCGCTCACCCCCTCGCAATCAAACTCCGCCGGACTCACCATTTGATAATTGTAGAGCACAGTTCGATTATTTCCGTGCGGTTTGAAGTCTCATAATGCAAAGATAAAAATGGTTTTAACACCGAAGACCACTCCACTCCGCCACTGCTAGCGGCCATTGTGTCTGCCATTTGTAATTCACTGAGCAATGACAAGTGGATTTTGGGGACATTTCGCGTTCGAGACAGCGGCGGTTGGCAGCGCGCCGGCTGGAAAACCCGAAATTCGCCGCAAAACGAGAATTTTCACACCGGGAAAGCGAAGCCGATTTTCCAGGCAGGGAAAATCCTACCTGAGACGCCGAAAATCAGCGCGGACTGTCATTCGCGCCGACGTCGGACACGCAGATGGCGACACCGGCGTTATTTACAACTCCGCCATAGCAACGGAACTAGTGAGATGTCATTTTGACACAAAGTAAATTTGTTTTATTTGCTGATTGTATTTATCGCTTAATTTGTTAAAAGAGAACGCCTGATTAGCGAGTGCCAATTTTCGATGTGCCAGGACCCCAACGATTCCCTCCAGCGAGGTGGGTGCCCGGATTCGGGTTTTCCTCAAGTGTGTGTTTTCCTGTTGTAGATGGCCACAGCTCTGTACAATGATAAAGACACCTCAGACGAGCTATGGAAGGAGTGCGCCAAGTGGCTCACGAGGTGGGGGATGCTGCGGAGCGACCACCGGGCCAACTGGCCGGACGCGTGTATCGCAGACCTAGCAAACATACTCAGAGATGGGGTGCTCCTGTGCAAATTGCTCAATAAAGTGGATCCAGGATGCATCGACATGAAGGATGTCAACTTAAAGCCAACAATGGCTCAAGTACGGTCAATCACCACATAACCCATCATTCTAAATTAATCTTTCCAGTTCTTGAGCCTTCACAACATCCAGCTGTTTTTAAAAGCCTGCGTGATTTCATTCGGGCTGAAGGAGCACGAACTTTTCGATCCTTTGGTGCTTTTTGAGTTAACCAATTTCCACAAAGTATTATGTACACTCTCAAGGTTCTCCCTTTGTACCAAAGCACAACAAGGGGGCATAATGTAAATATTTACGTTTATATTTAAGCGTTTTGTTTTCATGTGTTATCTCAGGGGGTTTCAAGCTCACAAGGTTAAAACTCAAGCAGATGACCTCATCTACCAGAGCCTCAAATCAGTGTAAGTAAATTTTCATTTTTAGTTTTGATTTTTTCAAACTAACATAAATGGGTTTATTTGGGTTTATTCAAGGTTAACTCAATAAATTTTTAAGTGTCTTTAAAACGCGCGCAATAACGGGAGAAATAACGTAAATTCCTCAAACATAACGTGAAAAAAATTGTGAAAATGTGCTGCTTTTGTACTAGTAATCAGTTGATCTAATGTAAGTCTTTTTTTGATAACATTTGATTTAAGTAATTTTTTACTATAAATATGTACCATATGATCGAAAAAAAGCCTCTAGTAGGCCATGGAATTTGTTTTTACTACTTTCGTGTTTCCTGGACGTGTCACGGCCTCTAGAGGTTGACAAAATAGGTCCCCCGTTTCCGTCTGTCGTCTGCGTCAACAAAAGTAAATTTTATTGCTTTAGGCCAGTTTTTTTAATAAAAACGGAACGAAAGTGTAGGTTAGAAAAAACACCCCTACAATACGAGCGCAGCGAGCACGTTCAAGTTTCTTTTTTTTTTTTTTTTGTAGAGTATAAATATATTTTTTTTTGTTAATAATTTAGTCTCTCAAGGAGAGCAGTGAAATATTTTTAATAAAAAAAAACAGAAATTAAGAGATTGAGAATTTGAGAAATTGAAAAATCGAAAATTTGAAAACTCAAAAATTAAATAATTGAAAAACTGACAAGTCTAAATTGAAAATCAAAAAATTAAAAAAACGAAAAATTGTAAAATAATTGAAAAACTAAGAAATAAAGTTCTAATAGCAAAATTTAAAGAATCAAAAACTAAAAAATCTAAATTGGAATCGAAAAATCAAAAATTGAAAAATTGAAATTTGTAAAAATTAAAAACCGAAAAATCCAAAAATGTAAAAATTAAATAATCAAACAATTAAAATGAGGAATAATTGAAAAACTCGGAAATCAAAGTTTGAAAAAACGAAAAACTGAAGAATTTTAAATGGAAAATAATTAACCGAAAATCCAAAAATTTTGATAATTGAAAAATCGACTAATTGAAAATTGAAAAACTGAAATTTCTAAAAATTAAATATAATCGAAAAATCCAAAATAAAATTTTTCAATAATTAACTGAAGAATAAAAAATTTAATAATTTAGGAATGAAAATTCTAAAAATTAAATAAAATGGAAAAATTGAAATTAGAAAAAATTGAAAAATTTAAAAAGCGCAAACGGAAACTGGAAAGTTTAAAATGGAAAATCAGTAATAATTTAAAAAACAAAAATTCAAAAGTCAAATGAAATACTGAAAAATCAAAAATAGAAAATCAGTAATTTACTGAAAAAACAGATTTTTAATAATCCAAGAATTGAAAATTCTGAAAATTAAGTATTCAGAAAATTGAAATAAAAAAAAAAAATTTGAAAATTTTGAAATCACCTTTCGTGGTTATTGGAAAAGATATCGTTACGATTTCAGATTTGTAACTGACGGAAGTTTATCTACAATTGACACCAATTGTCAGTCGATTGAACCAATTGTACCAATTTTTTTGGAAAATTTTTGAAAATTTTGAACTCACTTTATGTGTTTTCTAGAACAGATATCGTGACCGCGACTTTAAATTTGTAACTGGGGGAAGATTATGTACATTTTGATACAAATTTTCAGTCGATTGAACCCATTTTAGCAATTTTTTTGGAAAATTTTTGGAAATTTGGAATTCAGTTTTCGTGTTTATTGGAACAGACGATTTCAGATTTATATTTTGATACCAATTTTCGGTCAATTGAACCCATTTTAGCCATTTTTTTTTTTTGAACATTTTTGGATATTTTTAGGATTTAGGATTTGTAATTAACAGAAGATCATTTTCAATTTGACACCAATTTTCGGTTAATTGAACCAATTTTAGACATTTTTTGGAAATTTTTTAATTCGTGTTTATTGGAACAGATGTCGTGACGGCGATTTGTGAGTTGTAATTAGGGATAGATGATCTACAATTTGACACCAATTTTTAGTCGATTAAATCATTTTAACATTTTTTTTTGGAAAAATTTTGGAATCATATTTTACTTTTATGTCAATATTTTTTTTGAAAAGGTAAAAAAAGGGAAACGGAAAAATATAAAATGGAAAATCAGTAATAGTTTAAAAAACAAAAATTAAAAGCCGAAACATAAGAAGAGAAATAAAAAACCGAAAAAATGTAAAATAAGGAATAATCGAAAAACAAAAAAATCTAAATTGCAAAATAAGCAATTAATCCAAAAATTGAAATTTGTAGACATTGAAATAAAAAAATCGGATCATTAAAAAATAATTGAAACCTCAAAAATTAAATACCGAAAAATCGAAAACTGTAAAAATTAAATAATCAAACAGTTGAAATAAGGAATAATTGAACAACTTAGAAATCTAAAATGGAAAATAATTACCCGAAAAATCAAAAATTGAAGAGTTGAAAAAGTGAAATTTGTACAGATTAAATCATGGAAAAATTGAATTAAAAAAAAATTTCAAAATTTCAAAAAAACGATATAAACCAAAAAATGGAAAATCAGAAAATCACTAATGTATTTAAAAATCCAAGCATTGAAAATTTAGAAAAAAGTCGAAAAATTGAAAAATAAAAATTTGAAAAACGTAAAACTGAAAAATCCAAAATGGAAAATCAGTAATAATCAAAAGATTAAAAACCGAAAAATCGGAAAATGTAAAACTTAAAAATTAAATAATCGACAAATTGAAATAAATAATAATTATAAAACTAAGAAACTGAGACATTCAAAAAACACAGTTTGAAAAAACGAAAAACTGAAAATCTAAACCGGAAAAAAGCAATTAACCGAAAAATCAAAAGCTAAAAAGTTGAAAAAGCCAAATTTGTACAATTTAAATCATCGAAAAATTAAAAACCGGTAAAATTGAAACTTGCAAAAATTAAAAAAGCGAAAAATTGAAATAAGAAATCTTTGAAAAACTAAGAAATCGAAAAATTCAAAAATCAAAATTTCAAAAAAAAAGAAAAGTAGTATACATTCTTATTAATTATTATTTTTTGAGGAATGTTTTCGATCATATGGTATTAAACCAGTCAAATTCTACATCATATAACTGTATAATACACAGTTGAGCTCGTTACATTTTTTTACATTTCGGATTTCAATCCACAAATACATAACGACCAAAGTAGGCACCCGAGAAAGGTCCGACTACCACCAATCCCCCTCTATCCCTGTAAATAACCACCTACCCCAAAACAGAGACGTCCGCTCCAGCGTTTGCGAACCCAGCTGGTTGCAATTCACGATCCCCTGTCCAAGACCCGAGGACCACGAAGAGGAGATTTACGACGATCTGTGTTACGTCACCTTCTCGACCTGCCTGCCAGAGGTTCGCATAAAATCCAACTCCAGGCGTAGACTTTTCTCACCCGTTTTTGATTTCTTTGAGTTAGTAGAATCACTTATGCATGGCTTTGTTTTTTTATTTCTGTAGCGAACCACCATCCAATGATAGAGGAATGAGTGACCCGATTTATGACACCGCGAGCGAGGAGATTTATCAGGATTTGTGCGTCGTGCGCATACCGTTCGAGGTACCATATTTTTTTTTTTTTTGAGTTGCACACTTTTAGCTTTTTTGGTGTGTTGGGGGTGTGAATTGTGGTGACTAAGGAGGGTGGTTTTTAGCTGCAACCCACGTTCGAAAAGAGGGATTTCGTGATTAAGGAGTTGTTGGACACGGAGAAGAATTACGTGGAGGTGTTGGCTAAGTTGAAGAGGAATTTTATGCAGCCGTTGAGTAATCAGATGAAGCAACAAGATCATGAGAGGGTTTTTTATAAAATAAATGTGTGTGGGTTTGTTTTTTTTGGTGGCTAGAGTGACGTGGAGGGTTTTAGGAACTGCACGAAATTCATTCCGAGTTTCATCGGGAGCTTAAAAGGTTTAGGGATCCGATGAATAAGCTGAGTTTGATTTTTATGAGGTGGAGGGAGAGGTTTTTGGTTTATGGAGGCTATTGTGCTAATTTGACTCGGGCGACAAATTTGTTACAAGAGTTGTGTGATAACGATGAGAATTTTAATGCAACCGTGGTGGTAAGTTGTTCTTAGTCTTGAAGGGTCTAAAATGATAATAAAAACCTAGGCTTATGAAAAAGAGGACAATAATGGGAGGTTTAAACTCAGGGACGTCTTATCAGTCCCTATGCAAAGAATTTTAAAGTATCATCTTCTTCTACAGAAGCTTATCGAAAATACTGACCATGTAAGTAGTCGATTCGTCGCTGACGTTGTTTTACATTTCGGATTTCTGTATGTGTTGTGTAGAACCATGATGAGTATAATGACCTGACGCGGGCCCGAGAAGCCATGTTGGACGTGGCCGGATTTATAAACGAAGCCGCTCGCGATAGCGAGCACTTGGAAGTCATACATAACCTCCAAGAAAACATCGGTGAATGGGATAGGTCGCCCTATCACCGCTTAACCAACTACGGTAGACTGATCAAAGACGGCGAACTCAAAATCAAAGCTCACGACGATCAAAAAATCAGAAACCGATACGTGTTCATCTTTGATAAATGTATTTTAATTTGTAAACAGCTCAAGGGTCAACAGTTCGCTTTCCGTAACATAATCAACATAAGTGAATATCACGTGGACGAGACCCATAATAGGGCCATCCTGGGTCGGGACGCCCGATTCGGGTACAGTTTCCACTTGGTGAAGAACGACAACGTGATGGTGTATACCGTCTTCGTCCGGTCTATAGAGTTGAAGCAGCAGATGATCAAAGCGATCAAAGACGCACTGTAAGTGTTTGCTTGGTTCGATATAGTGAGTCAAGGTGTTTCGATAGGGACAACATCCATCCTCAGGCCATCAAGCGCACGAACCACTCGTTCGAACTGACGACGTTCGACGAACCCGTTCAGTGTTTCCATTGCTCAAAGTATTTAAAAGGGTTGATCTATCAAGGGTATAGATGTTCGGTGTGTAACATAGGGGTGCATAAGCAGTGTATAGCACAGTCGGGTCGGTGCGGGACTCACAGTCACCACCACTCAACGTCGTCAGTGGAGTCGGTGACGAACGGAGTGGACGCCGGACTTCGAGACAAGTTATGGTTCGTAGGCGAAATGGATAGAGCCCGAGCCCAAAACGAGCTAGAAACCAGAGAAAACGGGACTTTTCTAGTGAGGATAAGACCCCAGAGTGAAGAAAAGGACAAGTACGCGCTCACGCTCAAGTAAGCTCGACACTTCTTAAAACACCTGCCGCATATTGATCTTTCAGAACCAACGACACCGTCAAACACATGAAAATCTGCAACACAGACGAACAAGAACGCAAGTACTATCTATCCTTATCGAAATTCTTTAGTAACATAGAGGAACTAGTGCTCAACTACCAAATCAACAGTCTACGGGAAAACTTCGAAAAGTAGGTGTTTGGGTTCGGTCTAGTCCGCACTGTAAAACGATGTTTTAGACTGGAAGAGAACACGAAATTGCTGTGGCCTTATCGACAGCTTCTCGCCACCGCGATCCGGAGCTTCGACCCCACCGACCACTGCCACTTGCCACTCAAGGAGGGTCAGACGGTGTACGTCATCGGCAAAGAGGGGTACCGGGAGGGGTGGTGGAAGGGGCGCAACGAGCACCTCCAGAGCGGCTTTTTCCCGAGCGTGTTCGTGCGGGTGGAGGGGGAGGCCCGGTTCAACACTAGTCGGCATTTCGCGCAGTAGTCGGGTGCCCGAGTCGTGCATTACTTGCCAGTGTTACTTTTTTAAGTGTTTATGGATGTATGGCAAGTGTATTTGTGCCATTTTGTATCAATCCTGCGATTGTCTAGTATTATGATGTGTCAAACTCAGCGCACGCGCATTCCGGTGGGGAGGAGCTAGCGCCTGATTGGCCGATGGATCTATCACGCAATTTTACTGTGAAACGCTCTCTGTACACTTTTCTGTCCGTCACAAAATCAACGAATTGACAGTTACTACTCCCCGTTTTAGAGTATCTGTTGTTAAAAGGAAAAGTATATTTTATTCTAGAAATATTAAATGGAGATAATTTGTTATCTTAAATGTATGTTTAATAAATGAGTATTGTTTATGTGTTTGACTGTGGTGACATGGCCAACGCATTTTGAAGAATTGTGATTGGTGGAAGAAAAAAGTTTGGTTTACAAACGTGTCAAAGGTAGCAAAATTAGCAATTCCAAGAAGAAATAATGAAATTTTATTAAAATTACGCATTTCAATAACTATAGAAATTTTGCACCTACTTATGATTACTAGACAAAAATTGGTATAAATTGCTTCTTTGAAAAATTTTAATTTTTGTTTTGTAATGGCCCTTATAAAGTGAAGACCAGTGGCGTAGTTAATACGGGCATTTAAAGCAAATAACCAACGAAAAAAATATTTAATGTTTTCAAAATATGGAGAAATTTCCAACATTTTAAAAATTAATAAACCAAAAAAAAACCAAAGATCGAGCAATTGAAACATCAAAAAATGGAAAAATTTTAAAAATCCAGAAATCGAAAAATTCCGAAAACTGAAATATTGTAATGGTGGGTAATCGAAAAATGTAAAATTTAAGAAATAGAAAAATCGAGACGGCAAAATCGACAAATTTTAAAGCTGGAAAACCGAGATGTTGAGAAATCGAAATGTGAAGAGATCGGAAAACAAATTAGCTTAAACGAAAGTTTAAAAATGGAAAATTTTAAACATTGAAAACTTGACGAAATTAGGATCATAATGTTGTAATTTTTGTCAAGACACGAATCTGTCCGTTTCGCGATGTCAATAATGTTCAAATAACGGAAAAAATATGTTTATAAGGAAAAAAATTCCACATTTTTTTCAAAACCAGATTGACTACAATTTGGCACCAATTCTCAGTCGATTGAACCCAATATCGTGACAATTTCAGAATTATAACTTGCAGAAGATTAGCTGAATTTTGACACCAATTTTCAATTGAACCCATTTTAGTATTTTTTTTTTAATTTTTTGGAAATTTTCCAAAAATTTTACATTTTTTTTTCAATAGATGTCGTGAAGGCGATTTAGGATTGGTAATTAATAGAAGATCATTTACAATTTGACACCAATTTTCGGTTAAATTAACCAATTTTAGACATTTTTTGGACATTTTTTAATTCACTTTTCGTGTTTATTGGAACAGATATCGTGATGGCCATTTTTGAGTTGTAGTTAGAAATAGATGATCTACAATTTGACACCAATTTTCAGTCGATTGAACCATTTAACAATTTTTTTTTGGAAAATTTTTGAAAATTTTGGAATCATATTTTACTTTTATGTCAGCAGATGTCATGAAGGCGATTTAGGAGTTGTAATTGGCGGAAGATTATCGACAATTTGACACCAGTTGTCACTCGATTGAACCTATTTTTATTGAAAAGGTAAAAAAACGGAAACGGAAAAGTCTAAAATGGAAAATCAGTAATAATTTAAAAAACAAAAAACTGAGAGATCTAAAATGGAAAATAATTACCCGAAAAATAAAAAATTTAATTGAAAAAGTGAATTTATACAGATTAAATAATGGAAAAATTAAATTAAAAAAAAAATTTGAAAAATTAAAAAATCAAAATTTCAAAAAAGTGGAAAATCACTACAGTATACATGAAAATCCAAGCATTGAAAATGTCGAAAATTAATTAAAAAATGAAAATTACAAAAACGTAAAACTGAAAAATCCAAAACTTGAAGAATCAAAAAACTAAAGTAAGGAGTAATTGAAAGACTCAACATCCGAAAAATTCAAAAATTAAAATTTGAAGACTAAAAACGGAAAAATGAAAAAATTGAAAATTGTAAAAATTAAATAATAGAAAAAAAATGTCTTTCAAGTCTGTGTTTGTTCCGTTATGTATTTTAAATATCAAAATATCTAAAGAAAATTATAATTTCTTTTAATATACACTTTTTCTTAAAGAAGTTCCTACAGATTTTTGTAATAAATAATTTTAAAATAAATTTTAATCCCGGCGCCTCCACCATGTTTTCCAAAATTTAAAGTTTATGAAATGAGCTTACAATGTTATCAACTCTTCAGAAATTTTCTCAGGATCACGAATCTGTGCTTCTTTTCGCAATGTCTTCAAATAACGGAAAAAAATATGTTTATAAGGAAAAAATTCCATATTTTTCTCAAAACCGTTCATTAATTTTCCTTCAAGTCTGTGTTTGCCCCGCTATTTAATTTAGATATCAAAACATCTAAAGAAAATCATCATTTCTTTTAATATACACTATTTCTGAAAGGAGTTCCTACAGATTTTTGTAATAAATAATTTTAAAATAAATTTTAATCCCGGCGCCTCCACCATTTTTTCCAAAATTTAAAGTTGATGAAATGTCCTTTCAAATAACGGAGAAAAATATGTTTATAAGGAAAAAAATCCGTATTTTTCTCAAAACCGTTAATTAATTTTCCTTCAAGTCTGTGTTTGTCCCGCTATTTAATTTAGATATCAAAACATCTAAAGAAAATCATCATTTCTTTTAGTATACACTATTTCTGAAAGGAGTTTTTACAGATTTTTGTAATAAATAATTTTAAAATAAATTTTAATCCCGGCGCCTCCACCTTTTTTATCAAAAAATTTAAAGTTGACGAAATGAGCTCACATTGTCATCATTCTCTTCAGAAATTTTCTCAGGATCACGAATCTGTCCTTCTTTTCGCAATGTCTTTTCAAATAACGGACAAAAATATGTTTATAAGGAAAAAAGTCCACATTTTTCTCAAAACCAGATTATCTACAATTCGACACCAATTTTCGATCAATTGAACTAATTTTGGCCATTTTTTTGGAAACTTTGAAAATTTTGAATTCACTTTTCGTGTTTCTTGGATAGATATCGATCGTAACGGCGACTTCAAATTTGTACCTTGCGGAAGATTTTGTACAATTTGACACCAATTCTCAGTCGATTGAACCCATTTCAGCAATTTTTTGGGAAACTTTGAATTCAGTTTTCGTGTTTATTGGAACAGATATCGTTACGACAATTTCAGAATTATAACTTACTGAATTTTGACAGCAATTTTCGGTCAATTAAACCCATTTTGGTAATTTTTTTTTTTAATTTTTGGAAATTTTCCAAAAGTTTTACTTTTTTTTTCAATAGATATCGTGAAGGCGATTTAGGATTTGTAATTAACAGAAGATCATTTACAATTTGACCCCAATTTACGGTTAATTTAACCAATTTTAGACATTTTTTGGAACATTTTTGGAATTTTTTAAATTCACTTTTCGAGTTTATTGGAACAGATATCGTGACGGCGATTTCTGAGTTGTAATTAGAGATAGATGATCTAGAATTTGACACCAATTTTCAGTCGATTGAACCATTTAACATGTTTTTTTGAAAAATTTTTGAAAATATTGGAATCATATTTTACTTTTATGTCAGTAGATGTCTTGAAGGCGATTTCGGATTTGTAATTGGCGGAAGATTATCGACAATTTGGCACCAGTTGTCGCTCGATTGAACCTATTTCTATTGAAAATGTAAAAAAAAACGGAAATGGAAAAGTCTAAAACGGAAAATCAGTAATAATTTAAAAAACAAAAATTAAAAACCGAAAGATTAAGAAGAAAAATAAAAAACCACAAAATTGTAAAATAAGGAATAATCGAAAATCCCAAAAGTCTAAATTGTAAAATAAGTAATTAATGGAAAAATTGAAAGATCAAAAATTAAATACCGGAAAATCCAAAACTGTAAAAATTAAATAGTCAAAAAATGAAAATAAGGAATAATTTGAAAAACTGAGAAATCTAAAATGGAAAATAACTACCCGAAAAATCAAAAATTGAAGAATTGAAAAAGTGAAATTTGTACAAATTAAATAATGGAAAAATTAATGAAAAAAAAAAAATTGAAAAATGCAAAAGTCACTACAATATACATAAAAATCCAAGCATTGAAAATTTCGAAAATTAATTAGGAAATGAAAGATTAAAATAAAAAACATTAAAAAATCGAACAATTGAAAAATGAAAATTTCAAAATCGTAAAAACTGAAAAATCCAAAACTTGAAGAATTAAAAAACTAAAGTAAGGAGTAACTGAAAGACTCAGCATCCAAAAAATTCAAAAATTAAAATTTGAAAAGACTAAAAACGGAAAAATGAAAAAATTGAAAATTGTAAAAATTAAATAATAGAAAAAAAAATTATTTCAAGTCTGTTCTTCCGTTATCTATCTTAAATATCAAAATATCTAAATTTCTTGTAATATACACTATTTCTGAAAGGAGTTCCTACAGATTTTTGTAATAAATAATTTTAAAATAAATTTTAATCTCGGCGCCTCCACCATTTTTACCAAAAATTTAAACTTGACAAAATTAGGTCACAATGTTATCATTCTTTTCAGAAATTTTCACGAATCTGTCCTTCTTTTCGCAATGCCTTTTCAAATAACGGAGAAAAATATGTTTATAAGGAAAAAAATGCCACATATTTCTCAAAACCGTTCATTAATTTTCCTTCAAGCCTGTGTTAGTCCCGCTATTTAATTCAGATATCAAAACATCCAAAGAAAATCATCATTTCTTTTAGTATACACTATTTCTGAAAGGAGTTCCTACAGATTTTTGTAATAAATAATTTTGAAATAAATTTTAAGCCCGCCGCCTCCACCATTTTTATCAAAAAAATTTAAAGTTGACGAAATGAGCTCACAATGTTATCATTCTCTTCAGAAATTTTCTCAGGATCACGAATCTGTCCTTCTTTTCGCAATATCTTTTCGATTAACGGAGAAAAATATGTTTATAAGGAAAAAAATTCCATATTTTTCTCAAAATCATTCATTAATTTTCTTTCAAGTCTGTGTTTGTCCCGCTATTTAATTTAGATATCAAAACTTCTAAAAAAAAATCATTTTTTTTAGTATACACCATTTCTGAAAGGAGTTCCTACAGATTTTTCTAATACATAGTTTTAAAATAAGTTTTAATCCCGGTGCCTCCAACATTTTTACCAAAAATTTAAACTTGACAAAATGATGAGGTCACAATGTTATCATTCTTTTCAGAAATTTTCTCAGGATCACGAATCTGTCCTTTTCACAATGTCTTTTCAAATAACGAAGAAAAATGTGTTTATAAGGAAAAAAATTCCATATTTTTCTCAAAACCGTTCATTAATTTTCCTTCAAGTCTGTGTTTGCCCCGCTATTTAATTTAGATATCAAAACATCTAAAGAAAATCATCATTTCTTTTAATATACACTATTTCTGAAAGGAGTTCCTACAGATTTTTGTAATAAATAATTTTAAAATAAATTTTAATCCCGGCGCCTCCACCATTTTTTCCAAAATTTAAAGTTGATGAAATGTCCTTTCAAATAACGGAGTAAAATATGTTTATAAGGAAAAAAAATCCGTATTTTTCTCAAAACCGTTCATTAATTTTCCTTCAAGTCTGTGTTTTCCCCGCTATTTAATTTAGATATCAAAACATATAAAGAAAATCATCATTTCTTTTAGTATACACTATTTCTGGAAGGAGTTCCTACAGATTTTTTTGAATAAATAATTTTAAAATAAATTTTAATCCCGGCGCCTCCACCATTTTTATCAAAAATTTAAAGTTGACGAAATGAGTTCACAATGTTATCATTCTCTTCAGAAATTTTCTCAGGATCACGAATCTGTCCTTCTTTTCGCAATGTCTTTTCAAATAACGGATAAAAATATGTTTATAAGGAAAAAAATCCAAATGTTTCTCAAAACCGTTCATTAATTTTCCTTCAAGTCTGTGGTAGTCCCGCTATTTAATTTAGATATCAAAACATCCAAAGAAAATCATCATTTCTTTTAATATACACTATTTCTGAAAGGAGTTCCTACAGATTTTTGTAATAAATAATTTTAAAATAAATTTTAACCCCGGCGCCTCCACCATTTTTATCAAAAAAATTTAAAGTTGACGAAATGAGCTCACAATGTTATCATTCTCTTCAGAAATTTTCTCAGTATCACGAATCTGTCCTTTTGGCAATATCTTTTCAAATAACGGACAAAAATATGTTTATAAGGAAAAAAATTCCACATTTTTCTCAAAACCAGATTATCTACAATTCGACACCAATTTTCGGTCAATTGAACTAATTTTGGCCATTTTTTTGGAAATTTTGAATTCACTTTTCGTGTTTATTGGATAGATATCGATCGTAACGGCGACTTCAAATTTGTAACTGGCGGAAGATTATGTACAATTTGACACCAATTCTCAGTCGATTGAACCCATTTCAGCAATTTTTTGGGAAATTTTGAGTTCAGTTTTCGTGTTTATTGGAACAGATATCGTGACAATTTCAGAATTATAACTTGCAGAAGATTAGCTGAATTTTGACACCAATTTTCGGTTAATTGAACCATTTAACAATTTTTTTTTTGGAAAATTTTTGAAAATTTTGGAATCATATTTTACTTTTATGTCAGTTGATGTCATGAAGGCGATTTCAGATTTGTAATTGGCGGAAGATTATCGACAATTTGACACCAGTTGTCACTCAATTGAACCTATTTTTATTGAAAAGGTAAAAAAACGGAAACGGAAAAATCTAAAATGGAAAATCAGTAATAATTTAAAAAACAAAAATTAAATTGCTAAATAAGTATTAATCGAAAAATTTAAAGATCAAAACTTAAATACCGGAAAATCCAAAACTGTAAAGATTACATAGTCAAAAAATTAAAATAAGGAATAATTGAAAAACTGAGAAATCTAAAATGGAAAATAATTTGTGTTTTCTTAAGAATACAAAGTTAACAAAGTTAGTTGAGTTACAAAAGTCTCTTTTGCTCCACGTTGGCCACCAACGAGCGATTTTCAAGATTTTCGTGAAACTTTGCTGGTATTTGAATTTGAGTTTTCTGTCCTCGATAGTTGATGCTCAGTAAGAACCACGGGAAGGTCTGGAGCAGATCTCGCTAGGAAAGGAGAGGACTAGGATTTGTTAATGAGGGATAAAACGTTATACAGTACAATACAATGGAAATACAATACAGGTACCTACAATCTAGCTACAATACACAATACACTACAGATACAGATAAAGTTCAGATACAATACAAATGCAAAGTTAGTACCCAATACACCACCGGAAGAAATTGCACCAAAAATTGAGAGTGTTGCAAAATGAAAACTCAAGCAAGCACACCGATGGAACTCGGAACGAAATCTATTGGTCGCAGCGCTCACACGCCCAAAGGAGAATGCAGCCACATAAATCCAAGGCCGACTGACCTCATCCTTATAGGATGATGCGACCCAGCGTCTAAGGGCCAACAGAACCCCCCCAGGCCAAAGCGTCTGACGACATGGAGAATTCAGACTCTGAACCAAAGAATGCACTGTTGCAAAATGAATACCCAAACAAGCACACCGATGGAACTCGGAACGAAATCTATAGGTCGCAGCACTCACACGCCCAAGGGAGAATGCAGCCGCATAGATACAGGGCCGACTGACCTCATCCATTTAGGATGATGAACCTCATCCGTTTAGGATGATGACCCAGCGTCTAAGGGCCAACAGAACCCCCCCCCCAGGCCAGAGCGTCTGACGACATGAAGAATTCAGTTTCGGAACCAAAGAATGCACTGTGCAAAATTAAAACGCAAGCGAGTGCACCGTGAAAACAAAGCATTTGCACCACTGGAGCTAAATTTGCAAGACCCACGTTAAGTTAGTAACACATACAATATACAGTACAAAATGCTTCAATTACAAAAGTTACAATATACAAATTTCTCCACGTTTGCCAACAAAGAGCGATGACTTTGCTCGCTCGTTGCTGTTGCCCAGCAAGAACCAAACAATACGAGGAGGTCTGGAGTGCGTCTTGCCATTAAAAGAGAGGACTAAGGTTTGATAGCATGGGTGAAGGACACCGTATTTTGTAAATTTGGACGCCGTAATTTAAAAATGTTGCATACGGTATTTTGTGAATTATGAACGCTGTACTTTGTATACTCTAAAGCCGTACTTTATCAGCCATGAATGCATGTTATTAACATATTTCAAAAAAAAAATCGGGCATTTTTGGAAAAATATCCACTTTCCTTCGTGTTCACAACACTTAACACAAAACATTTTCGCTAATATTTATTAACAATAAATTAGAAATTCGCGAACACGTGCTACTTTTAACCCAAAACGGAGCCCAGTGTTGCTGCTACCAGACCGGAATCAAAACTGAACAGAAAGGATCGAAAATGTGACCTTTTATCAGGTAGCTCACGTGACAGTGACATCATCGTACGTCACGATGAGATTGCAAAAATTAATTTTCATATTTTAGATCAGAAATTGTACATTTTCGGGGTTAATTTAACAATGTTTAAATAAACTAATTTGTTTTTGCTAACCTCGTGTTCTTAGGAAAATGGATTTCGGTTTAATTATCATATATTAGGGATGTACCGACTAGTGGCCGACCGGTCGGATAAGCCGACTATTCGGCCATTTTTCATCGTCGGCTACAGTCGGCGACTGGTCGGCTAAACAGCCGATCGATCGGCTTTTTTTATTAACATTAAAATAGTATATAAAACAATTAAACCAGGTTTACAGAACCTCAATTGAATATTTAATTGCGATTTAATTTTTAACCCCGCTTTAAAGTACCATGTGACCGACTCTACGCCAATCAGACGTCGCTAATGGCCTTAAATGCGCGATCAACTTAATCGCAGTTAAAATATTGTATAAACTGGCCCTAAATTGTGTTATTCTTTATTTTTATACTGAGTTACTAAAAAAAATTAAATGTTAAAATTATCGAAACAAATTTAATACATTTTTTGGAAAACAAAGGAACTTTAGTTATTCCTTTTATTAAAATTGTAGGAACAACAGTTCCCACAAAATCAGGTGTTCAACCTGAGCGCATTCATAATAATTGTATAAATGTAAATACTTCCTATCTTTCGTCTACCTGCCCTACGCTCCTACATACTTTCTCTTTTCCCTGCTAGAATTTTCTAAACTTCTTCTTTACCTACTTCCACCTCTTCGAAACCGAGCTTACCTGTGTACCATTTTAAACACCCTTCCTTCTTCTCCCTGGCACTCTCGAACAGTAAAGAACGAAATAAAATCTGAAAACCGTACCGTCGCTTTTAAATCACCAACAATACCCACAAAATAAAACAAATTTTTAAGGTAGTCAGAGAAATAGAAAAAAAAACATACTGTCTGTCGCATTTATAAACCGGTTTTAGCAAAGCCGAACAGTCGGCCGACTAGTCGGCTTTTACTGGCCGAACAATCGGCTAGTCGGTTAGTCGGTCAGACCTACAGTCGGTACATCTCTATCATATATTGATAGTTATCATATTTGAACATTATTAATTGTATTAATTATGTTTAAATTGTATTTAATTATATCGCGAAAATGTATAGCTTTGACCCACCAACTTCTATCGATTCGAAAATTTTTCCAAAATTTAAACATTGTCGAATAAACGAATCACGGAATCCGATAAATTAAAACTGAAGTCGTACTTACGCTGTTTTCGGTCCTTTTCGGAAAAATATCCATTTTCGTTCGTGTTCACAGCACTAACACAACATATTTTCCGTAATATGTATTAATAATAAACTAGAAATTCGCTAATTAACGCTCCACTTTTACGCCAAAATGAAGCGACGATTTTGCCGCCATCAAACAGAAATTAATACTGAACACAAAGGACCGCAAAACGTGACCTTTATACAGGTAGCTCACGTGACATTGACGTCACCGTACGTCACGATGAGACTGCCAAAATTATTTTTCATATTTTGGCCGGGAAAATGCACATTTTCGGGGATAACTTAACATTGTTTAAACAAATTGATTTGTTTTTAATAATTTCTGGTTTGTAGGAAAACGAGTTTCGGTTTGATTATCATATATTGATGCTTATTATATTTAAACGTTATAAATGATATTAATTATGTTTAAAATTTATTTATTTATGTCGCGAAAATGTATAGCTTTGATCAACCAACTTCAATCGTTTCGAAAATCTTCCCAAAAGTTAAACATTGTGGAGTAAACAATTCACGGAACCCAATAAATTAAAACTCAAATCGTACTTACCATGATTTTAGGCCTTTTCGGAAAAATATCCACTATCCTTCGTGTTCACAGCACTTAACACAAAACATTTTCGCTAATATTTATTCACAATAAATTAGAAATTCGCGAACACGTGCTACTTTTAACCCAAAACGGAGCTCCAGTGTTGTTGCTACCAGACCGGAATCAAAACTAAACACAGAGGACGGAAAAATTGACCTTTTTATCAGGTAGCTCACGTGACAGTGACGTCATCGTACGTCACGATGAGATTGCAAAAATTATTTTTTATATTTTAGCTCAGAAATTTAACATTTTCGGGGTTAATTTAACAATGTTTAAACAAACTAATTTTTTGCTAACCTCGTTTTCTTAGGAAAATGGTTTTCGGTTTAATTATCATATATTAATAGTTATCATATTTAAACATTATGAATTATATTAATTATGTTTAAATTTTATTTAATTATATCGCGAAAATGTATAGCTTTGACCCACCAACTTCAATCGTTTCGAAAATTTTTCCAAAATTTAAACATTGTCGAATAAACGAATCACGGAATCCGATAAATTAAAACTGAAGTCGTACTTACCTTGTTTTCGGTCCTTTTCGGAAAAATATCCATTTTCGTTCGTGTTCACAGCACTAACACAACATATTTTCCGTAATATGTATTAATAATAAACTAGAAATTCACTAAAACCCTCCACTTTTACGCCAAAATGAAGCGACGGTCTTGCCGCCATCAAACAGAAGTTAATACTGAACACAAGGGACCGCAAAACGTGACCTTTATACAGGTAGCATACGTGAAATTGATGTCACCGTATGTACGTCACGATGAGACTGCAAAAATTATTTTTCATATTTTGGCCGGGAAAATGCACATTTTCGGGGATAATTTAACATTGTTTAAACAAATTGATTTGTTTTTAATAATTTCGGGTTTGTAGGAAAACGAGTTTCGGTTTAATTATCATATATTGATGCTGATCATATTTAAACATTATAAATGATATTAATTATGTTTAAAATTTATTTATTTTTTTATAGTGAAAATGTATAGTCTTGATCAACAGATTTCAATCGTTTCGAAAATTTTCCCAAATTGTAAACATTGTCGAGTGAACGAATCGCGGAATCCGATAAATTAAAACTGAAATGCAACTTACCCTGTTTTCGGTCGTTTTCGGAAAAATATCCATTTTCGTTCGCGTTCACAGCACTAACACAACATATTTTCCGCTATATTTAGTAATAATAAAGTAGAAATTCGCTAAAACGCCCCACTTTTACGGCAAAACGACGCGACGATCTTGCCGCCATCAAACAGAAATTAATACTGAACACAAAGGACCGCGAAACGTGACCTTCGGACAGGTAGCTCAGGTGACAGTGACGTCATCGTACGTCACGATGAGATTGCAAAAATTATTTTTCATATTTTGGCCGGGAAAATGCACATTTTCGGGGATAATTTAACAATGTTTAAACAAATTGATATGTTTTTAATAATTTCCGGCTTGTAGGACAACGGGTTTCGATTTAATTATCATATATATTTATGCTTATCATATTTAAACATTATAAGTGATATTAATTATGTTTAAAATTTATTAATTTATATCGTAAAAATGTATAGCTTTGATCAACAGACTTCAATCGTTTCTAAAATTTGCCCAAAATGTAAACGTTGTCGACCAAACGAATCACGGAATCCGATAAATTAAAACTGAAGTCGTACTTACCCTGTTTTCGGTCCTTTTCGAAAAAATATCCATTTTCGTTCGTGTTCACAGTACTAATACAACACATTTTCACTAATATTTATCAATAATAAATTAGAAATTCGTGAAAAGAGCCCTACTGTTAAGCCAAAACGGACTCTGATGTTGCTGCCACCAAACCGAAATCAGAACTAAACACAGAGGACCGAAAAATGTGACCTTTTATCAGGTAGCTCACGTGACAGTGACATCATCGTACGTCACGATGAGATTGCAAAAATTATTTTTCATATTTTCGCTCAGAAATTGTACATGTTCGGGGTTAATTCAACAATGTTTAAACAAACTAATTTGTTTTTGCTAACCTCGTGTTCTTAGGAAAATGGTTTTGGGTTTAATTATCACATATTTATAGTTATCATATTTAAACATTATAAATTATATTCATTATGTCATTTCTGCAACTCTTGAGTTATTCTCTAAAATAAATTGACTGATCCATACATTTTTTTTTGAGTCACTGTAAAAGCAAATCTAAAAAATATGAATGCAATGATAAATTACGAAAATATACTGATGATATTTTGCACATTTTAGATAGGATTTATTCGGCAAAATCTTGAGTTGACGTCATCAAGTTTTTGGGCTTGATAAACAGATATATTTTCATTAAAAACCTACCATGTCAAAGAGTAACTTCAAATCGTCTGCAATATTTCAAAATTCAGTTTTGCAATTCTTGATTCAATCAATAAAATAAATTGACTCAGTGATTAATTTTTTTGAGACACTCCCTATAAGGAAAACTAAAAAATATGAATGGAATGATAAATCACAAGTATAGTTTCATCCTATTTTGGATATTTTAAAAAGGATTCATTTGCAAAATCTTGGGCTGACGTCATCTATTTTTTGGAGGAAGTAAATATTATTTTAAATAAAAAATTATTATGCTTATCACATGTTTAAAACATCTGCAAGATTTCAAAACATTCGGTTTTGCAGATTCAAAATTAAGTTGTAGGTGAACGAAGTTCACGGGGTCAGCTAGTTTTAAAATAAATTTTAATCCCGGTGCCCCCACCTTTTTTACCAAAAATTTAAACTTGACAAAATGATGTCACAATGTTATCATTCTTTTCAGAAATTTTCTCAGGATCACCAACTTGTCCTTCTTTTCGCAATGTCTTTTCAAATAACGGATAAATTTATGTTTATAAGGATAAAAGTACCATCTTTTTCTCAAAACCGGTCATTTATTTACCTTCAACTCGGGAAATATTGATTTTACAATTAAGCTCCGCCCCTCGTTCCGACAACGAATGAAAAATTCATCAGAACAACATGATACTTAAAAACATATTTCACGTGGTAGATTCTTGTGGAGAAATAGGGATTTTGCAAATAAGCTCCGCCCTTCGGCTCACGACGAATAAAAAAAGTCGTCGAGACCAGGGCCGGTGAGCGGGGTTTTGTATTTTGCTTTCTTTGTTAATATGTGTAAATAATAATTTACCATTTTAAACATGTTTTCGGTTTCTTGTTGTGAAGAGAAGACCATGTATATTAAGAAAAAAAAAGCAAAACATAAGCCCCACCCACCCGCCCCATCTCAATTGTAACTATTTTTCCTTATTCGTCGTGAGCCAAGAGGGGCGGGGCTTAAGTTTAGCCTTTTTTATATAGACACGTAATCTTCTTTTCACAAGATATTTAAAAACATATTGAAAATGGTAAACTTTTGTCGGAAACATTGATTTTACAATTAAGCTCTGCCCCTCGCTCTGACAACGAATAAAAAATTCGTTACATTTGAGGTTTGGGGTGGGTGGGTGGGCCTTATTTTTTTTACTTTTTTTTTTTCTTGATACATAGTATATAATAAAAAGACCCGGCTTTTCCTCTAATTATCTTTTTTATATTCCACCGTTCCTTAATTAAAGTTTAGGACTGTGGTTTAGGATACGTTTTTTGTAATTATTGGAAATTGACGACGAGCAAGATCTAAAAATACCGAAAAAAAAAACGCCCCTTGTATTTAAATCTATCACACGGCCCCCGTAGTCAAAACATCCGGCAAGAACTGTCAAACGAATCAAACTCCCTAAATTTAGGGACTTTTAAAACAAATCGTAGCTCGTGTCATACCTGTGTGTCACTTCATTTTTGTGGTTGATTGAAATTCAAATAAAAATTGAGAATAAACTCACAAATATATTCTTATCAGTGAAAGTATAAAAACATGGCTACAGCAAGCACAACTTCGCCCCCAAGCACCCCCGACAGCGACTCTCTTGCTAAAAAAAACAAGTAAGTTTTCACGTTTGTTTTGAGGTTATGTTGTCTAACTGAACTCAGACTAGGTAAATGTGAAGTCTGCGCCAACCGAGACTCCAAATACTGTTGCCCCCGATGCGAAATCAAAACATGTTCCTTAAAATGCAACAAAATCCACAAACTCGAGGTGGAATGCAGCGGAGTGAGAGACCGGACGAAGTTTATCCCAGTGAACAAATTCACGAACTTGGATTTGTCGAGCGACTACAGGCTTTTGGAGGAGATTTCGAGGGTGGTGGACGTTTCAAAGAAAGCGAGGTGTAATTTGAGATTTGGTTTAAGCAGGGTAAAGTTTTAACTCTCGTAATCAAAATCATATTAATTGTGACTTTGTAGCGGTTTTTGTTGCTGCAGCAACAGGCTTTACAAAGGAAAATCTCGCTGAAGTTTTTACCAAGGACTTTTGCTAGGCACAAAAACAACAGCTCCATGTTTAATACTGGAACAAAAATAATTGAGTGGCATGTGGACTGGGTTTTTGTTAATAGTGAGAATTTTAAAGTGAGCGAGGAGAGGGTGCCTGAAAACGGCCGGATTAGCTCAATTCTTAGTAAATATTTGGCGAAGCAGGAGAGTGAGGAGATGCAGGAGAAGCTACAGTATTATCAAGCCGCAGATTTACCAGGTATAAGAATTCTCTTGAAAGCGGAACAAAAAAGTGGTAAGAAATTTTACGAAATCGACCCCACATACACACTGAAGGACTGTTTGAGGAACAAAATAATCATTGAATATCCTACTATTCACTTAGTCTTAAAAGATCAAGCACTTTTTTATGATATAGTGGATTCAGGTTCTTATTTAAATGTTGTTGTGGTCGTTTTTATTTGCACTTGTTTGTAGATGACGAGGAAGACTGTAAAAAAGAGCTTCAAAAACAAATAAAGAGTGGACAAGAAGTCATTAATAAAATCATCAAGAAATCTGAAAGTGAGGATGGGTTGTACGAATCACTGAAAAATTTCTTGTTTATTTCCGAGTATTCTGATGAAGAAGGGGAGTCAGAGGGAGAATGAAGCAAAGTAAATTGTTGATGATTTTGCGCCATAAAGAAAAGGTTTTGTTGGGATAAAATTGATTCACGTTTTAGTTAATAATTTTTAAAAATTTTTGAAACAGGATTGTTTATTTTCGTCGTTTTAAAAATTGTTATATTTCGAACTGACTGGTGCTTGGATATCGATTTATGCGATGGTTGTGGTTAGGCAACCCAGAATACACCTCGATGTGAGGAAAATAGAAAACGATGGTCGACATTAATGTATATTATTATTTCTTGCAGAAATATTAATACTTTGACACGAGTACAACACACAGATTTAAATTTTAACAACAGAAATATATCTACACATTTATTATGTAAATAAAGTCGGAATTTAGCTAATTTTTCGTTCTACATTTTACCAAAATATATCTCCAGTTTAATTCTCCCGTAATTGTGTGCTTCAAACAACCCTGTAACATTTCCTAAATTTGTTCAAAAACGGAACTCAAGTAATCACAGTGTAGCAATTGATATGACGATTTTTCACATAACGGAACAAACCTAAATAAAACTTCGTTTCCCACTTCTTTTACGTCTGAATTTCGCCGAGCACTGCTCGTAATAAAAATACTGAATCTGCGAATCCTCATGTTTCTGCGACATATGCACAATCAAACCCCGTTCTTTGCGAGCTCTGAACAAACACAGCTCACATTTGAACCACTTGCACGCCTCATTGTCATTGTAGCGATGGGCGGCGGCACATCGCAGGCTGTGTTTCACCGCCACGTACTTCGATAAAGTGTCAAATTGACACTTGAGGCATTTATAGACCATCGCGTTTGGATTCTGTTGTGTATGGCCACCCACGACGTGCGCTCTTAAGATGGTCGAGAAGTTCGTTTGAAAATTGGCGCATCGGACGCACACATACGGGTTAATTTCGTGTGTGCAGTCAAATAACATCCGTGGGGGTTTGGTTCGATGGTTTACCTAGAAAAGCTGCGATTAGAGGTGGTTGTGGGGGGGTGTGGAACGCAAACCGGGGAAGTTTTTAGTTCGAGGAATTAGGGCGCATGTTTCTTGAGGTTGTGATGGGTTGTTGATGGTGAGAGGCGGCGATTGTGGTTTGATTTGGTTGTTATCACCGGAGATGCACTGCGACTGATGCACTGGTTATTGATTATCAAAACAGCGTTGAAAGTAATCTACAATACATGCGCGCTGTAGATGCATTTTGTTTTGGTTTTGTTGACGGGTTCAAATTTGGTTCGCTGTTTATTCCATCCAAAAATTTGTTGAAGTTAGCAAATTTGAAAGAAGTTTGGGATAAAATGATAATCCATTGGACGACTGGCTACTTTTATGTTTTTTCGACGTTTCATGTCTGGATTTTTATTACCTACGGTTTATGAATCAGTTCAGTTTTTATTCTAGACATCCACGTTTTTGGAAAAAAATCAAAATTGTATAACAACATTTTGCAATTTGATTTAGAATCATGGTAAATCGTTAATCAAAATTTATTCGGTCATCCCCTCCCAAAAAATTGACGACGTTACTTCAAAATTTTGCCGAATAAATCCTCTCTGAAATATGCAGTATATTATATTATTACTCTATAATAATTGTCGTTTATTAATGCACTCATACATTTGAGAATTACTTATACAGGGTGACTCAAAAAACTGATTGATTAAAGTCAAATCTTATAATTTTTCGAAAAATTTGAATTTATTTACCTTCGACCTATTTTTTGGTACCACGATTTTTAATTTTAATTTTTTTTTCCTCAATATTTCAAGTTTTTGATTTTTATTTTTCGTTTTCATAATTTTCCATTTATTCAATTTTTAAAATTTTTAATCTTTGATTTTTAAGTTCCTCGGTTTTCCAAATTTAAAATTTTTCAATTTTGCATTTTTTGGATTTCTTAATTATCAGATTTTCCGATTTCTTTAATTTTCGATATTTTGATTTTACAATATATCGTTTTTTAGATTTTTTACTTTTGCGATTTTTAAGTTTCTCGATTAAAATTTTTAATCATTCGATTTTTCAAGTTTTCGTTGCTTCAATTTTTCAAGTTTTCAAGTTCTTGATTTCCAATTTTTAGATTTTTCGAAGATTTCATTTCATACTTATTCGTTTTTATTTTATTTTTCAATCTTACAATTTCAGAATTTTTTATTTTATTTTTTTTATTCCAAAAGTTAATCGAAAAATCCAAAAATGAAAAATCGAAGAACTAAAAAATCGGAAAAAATTGAAAAAATTAAAAATTTCAAATTCAAAAAAGTGGAAAATTGAAAAATTGCAAATCACAGCGCTGAAATATCGAAAAATTAGAAAATCTACAAAACGAGAGGTCGAAAAATCGTCAAATCGAAAAATGGAAAAACCGAAAATTTAAAAAAATCAAAAACGTTAGGAATAAAAAAATAGAAGAGTTGCAAAAACTAAAAAAGTGAGAACTCGAGAAGTCGAAAAATTGAAAAATTCAAAAATAGAGAAATCGAAAAATAGAAAAACCGATTAATCGGGAAATAGAAGAATCGTAAATTTATAAATAACAAAAACTGAAATATCGAGAAATCGAAAAACCGAAAATCAAAAAAAAAAGAAAAATCAGGAACCGGAAAAATCGAAAAACTGAAACATTGAAGAATTGAAACTGGGACATAGATAAATAAAAAAATTGAAAAATCTATAATTTAAAAAAACGAAAAATTGAAAAATCGAAAATTGAAAAAGTCAAAAGACGAAAAATGGAAGCGAAAAACAGGAAAATCTAGAAATCGAAAAATCGTCAAATCGAAAATCGCAAAATCGAAAATTTAAAAAACTGAAAAATCAAAAATCTGAGAAATCAAAAAACTGAAGAGTTGCAAAAGCTGAAAAAATGAGAAACTGAGAAGTCGAAAATCCGAGAAATGGGAACACTAAAAAATGAAAAATATAAAAATCGACAAATCGAAAAGTAGAATAATCGATTAATGGAGAAATCGAAAAAACGAAAATTTAAAAAATTGAAAAATCAAAAAATTAAAAAAGTAAAAAAAAAATATGGAAACGAAAAATTGAAAACTTGTAGAATTGAAATATTGAAAAATCCCAAAAGTGAAATATCGAAAAATTAGAAAATCTACAAATCGAAAGGTCGAAAAATCGTCAAATCGAAAAATAGAAAAAGTAAAAACTTAAAAACTGAAGGATTAAAAACCTAGGCTATCAAAAAATTGAGGAGATGCAAAAATGAGAAATCGAGAAGTCGAAAAATTGAGAAACAAGGAAACCAAAAAAACTGAAAAATCTAAAAATCAATCGAAAAGTAGAAAAATCGAATAATCGAGAAATCGAAGATTCGTAAATTTAGAAATACCAAAAATTGAAAAATTGAAAAATCCAGAAATCGCAAAACTGAAACATTGAAGAATTGAAAACCTGAAATATCGAGAAATAGATAAATCGAAAAATTGAAAAAGTAAAGACGAAAAATTCAAAAAACGAAATATTGAAAAATTCTAAAACTGAAATATCGAAAAATTGGAAAATCTAGAAATCGAACAACCGAAAATTAAAAAAAATTAAAAATCAGAAACCGGAAAAATCTAAAAACTGAAACATTGAAGAAATGAAAAACTGAAACATTGGGACATAGATAAATAAAAAAATTGAAAAATCTAAAATTGAAAAAGTCAAAAGACGAAAAATGGAAACGAAAAAATGAAAAATTGAGAAGTGGAAAAAAACGAGAAATGGGAATACCAAAAAATTGAAAAATATAAAAAATTCACAAATCGACAAGTAGAATAATCGCTTAATCGAGAAATCGAAAAAATGAAAAATCGAAAAATTGAAAAATCGAAAAATTAAAAATCAATAAACTAAAAAATTGGAAAACATTGAAATAACGAAAAATTTCAAAATCGAAAAAGTGGAAAATCGGAAAATTGCAAATGGAAGGTTGAAACACTGAAAAACTAAAAATCGAAAAAATTGATGTCAGTCTAAAATCCGTAAAATTGCAAAATCGAAAAATAAAATATTCGAAAATTAGAAAAAAGAAAAATGGAGGAATAGAAAAATTGAGAAGTCGAAAAATCCAAAATTTAAAAAATCAAAAAATTGAAAAAGTAAAACAAAAAATGAAAACGAAAAATTGGAAACTTGAATCGAAATATTGAAAAATCTACAAATCTAAAGGTTGAAAATCGTCAAATCGAAAAGTCGAAAAACCGAAAATTTAAAAATTTGAAAAATCAAAAACCCGCCAAATAAAAAAATTGAAGAGTTGCAAAAATGAGAAATCGACATGTCGAAAAATTGAGAAATGGGAAGACCAAAAAAATGGAATAATCTAAAAATTGAGAAATCGAAAATAGAAAAATCGATTAATCGAAAAATTGAAAGATCGAAAATTTTAAAAATCGAAAAATTGAAAGATTGGAGAATTGAAAAACTGAAACATTCGAGAATTGAAAAATTGAAACATCGAAAAATAGGTAAATCGAAACATAGAAAAATCGATAAATTGAAATATCAAAAAGTGGAAAAATTGAAAAATCTAAAATTTTAAAAATCGAAATATTGAAAAAGTAAAAAGACGAAAAATGGAAAGGAAACATTGAAGAAACGAAATATTGAAAAATTCCAAAACTGAAATATCGTGGAATCGAAAAATCACAAAACCGAGAAGTAAAACAAAATATGGAAACAAAAGATTGTAAACTTGAAGAATTGAAATATTGAAAAATCCCAAAACTGAAATATCGAAAAATTAGAAAATCTACAAATCGAAAAATAGGAAAACCAAACATTTAAAAACTGAAAAATCAAAAACCTGGGAAATCAAAGAATAGAAGTCTTGCAAAAGTAAAAAATCGAGTCCAAAAATTGAGAAATGGGAAAACCAAAAAAACTGAAGAAACTAAAAATCGAAAAGTAGAAAAATCGATTAATCGAGAAATCGAAGATTCGTAAATTTAGAAATACCAAAAATTGAAAAATCGAGAAATCGAAAAACTGAAACATTGAAGAATTGGAAAACTGAAATATCGAAAAATTGGAATATCTAGAAATTGAAAAATCAGAAACCTGAAAAATCGAAAAACCGAAAATTTCAAAAACGGAAAAATCAAAAACTTCAGAAATCAAAAAATTAAAGAGTTGCAAAAACTAAAAAAAATGAGAAATTGAGAAGTGGAAAAAAACGAGAAATGGGAGCACCAAAAATAAAAATCCACAAATCGAAAAGTAGAATAGTCTATTAATCGAGAAATCGAAAAAACGAAAATTTAGAAATAATACCAAAAATTGAAAAATCGAAAATTGAAAAAATTGAACAATCAAAAACCTGATAAATCGAAAAACTGATAGATTGAAGAAATGAAAATTTGAAAAATCCAAAAATTTAAAATCGATAAACTAAAAAATTGGAAAACATTGAAATAACGAAAAATTTCAAAATCGAAAACGTGGAAAATCGGAAAATTGCAAATGGAAAATCGAAACACTGGAAAACTAAAAATCAAAAAAATTAATATGTCAATGTAAAAACCGTAAAATTGCAAAATCGATAAATACAATATTCGAAAATTAGAAAAAAGAAAAATTGAGGAACAGAAAAATCGAGAAATCGAAAAATCTAAAATTTAAAAAATCAAAACATTGAAAAAGTAAAACAAAAATTAGGAACGAAAAATTGGAAACTTGAATCGAAATATTGAAAAATCTACAAATCTAAAGATTGCAAATTGTCAAATCGAAAAACCGAAAATTTAAAAAACTGAAAAATCAAAAACCCGACAAAGAGTTGGAAAAATGAGAAATCGAGAAGTCGAAAAATTGAGAAATGGGAAAACCAAAAAAATGGAAAAATCTAAAAATCGGGAAATCTAAAATAGAAAAACCGAAAATTTAAAAAATTGAAAAATCAGAAACCTGAAAAATCGAAAAACTGAACCATTGGAGAATTGAAAAACTGAAACATCGAAAAATAGGTAAATCGAAACATGGAAAAATCGATAAATTGAAATATCAAAAAATGGAAAAATTGAAAAATCTAAAATTTAAAAAATCGAAAAATTGAAGAAGTAAAAAGACGAAAAATTGAAACGAAAAACCGAAGAAACGAAATATTGAAAAATCCTAAAACTGAAATGTCGAAAAATTGGAAAATCTAGAAATCGAAAAGTCAAAAAATCACAAAACTGACAAATCAAAAAATTGTAGAGTTGCACAAACTAAAAAAATGAGAAACTGAGAAGTGAAAAAATCGAGAAATTGGAACACCAAAAAAATTGAAAAATATAAAGACCGACAAATCGAAAAGTAGATTAATCGATTAATCGAGAAATCGAAAATTGAAAAATCGAAAAAGTGGAAAATCGGAAAATTGCAAATCAAAGCATTGAAGAACTGAAAGATTGAAACATTGAAAAACTAAAAATTGAGAAACTTAAAAATCGGAAAAATTAATGATTCGAAAAACTGGAAAGAAGAAAAAACACTATCTAGAAATTGAAATATCCAAAAGCTGGAAAATCGAAAAACTGTATATAATTTAAAAATGAACAAAAAAATTGAACTGAAAAATTGCTAAACGAAAAATGACACAAAATTGAAATTGAAAAAAAATTAGAAAATCGGAACATTGAAAAATCGCCAAATTATAAAAATAAAGAAAATAAAAAACCGAAACGAAAAAATGCAGATCGAGAATTTGAAGAAATTACAAATCAAAGAAAAATTTAAACATTGAAGAAACAATAAAGAATGAAAAATTCAACTCAAAAAAGCTGCAGAAGTGTTATGTACGCCACTGGTTTACTTTATATAGAGGTTATCAGAAAACAAAAATCGAAAATCTTTTAAATAATTTTTCAAAAAAGGGGGATTTTTTCAGAGGCGAGGGCGAATCCTATCGAAATAACCTTGGAATAATTTTTTTTCAATGGATTTAAAATCATCTTCGTATTTTGTTTTAGAACTAATTCTATTAATACATATTAGTACTATTAATTGCTACAACTGAAAGTACTGCTACCGTACCTATCCTTACGGAGCAAAATCCCACAATAGAACCATCACCAGCGAATTACTTCTTTCACAGGACCTCATTTTCCCCTCCTCTCTCAATTACGTCTTTCCTGTAATTAAAGCCTCAAAAACGAATGTTAACATCCACCGTTAACATAAATTAGAACCAACGCTTCTTCTGTAGTCCGCCTTTGTGGAAATTAAGACATCAATAACACACCCAAGACAAAGTACCCGAAATTCATCACCCGACTCACAAAAACGAACAATTAATACCCATAACACTTCTCGTGGTAGTCGGAACATTAAAACATAAACGATGATTTGACGGCTTTTCGCCTTTAACACAACACAATTACAAATGTGGGGGCGGTACTTTCATCAGAACCTGGCGAAATTGCGCCGTCTGGCCGTACTCAGATTAATTCCTGCCGTGACAATAATTCAACCGAACTATCGAACCGACTTCTTCATTATCATTACACACACAGAAATACCCACGTGTAACTAGTACGTGGGCGGCGCGATATTCCGAAATCGCAAATTTGAATCGACTGCCTCGACGTACGTAATTTAAAATCAAAGTCTTTTATAAAAAAGTAATCAGCTTTCGTTGAACCGGAAAAAAAATTCAAATTAACTTTAAATCACGTTTTTATAAAAAGTCATCCGGTACAAAGACATAAACACTTTTAATCTGTTTTTACGTAATTTGAAATTCTCTTTGTGGGGAAATAAAATAAGCTGCGCGGCCCTAAAGCGATCAAAGCGCAGAGGCGATAAAGGGCGGATTTTTAACGGGAATATTTTCTTCCTTTCGAACACACCGCAGTTCGTAATATCTAGCGTCTAAAGCAACATTTATCTCCGAAAAAATACGCTACATAATACGTACTTGTTTTATGATTTATACACGAATATTAATTCTCACCAATTAGATTTAGTTTAGAATGCGGTAACCAGCTAGTGAGAAGTTCTCCATCGTTACGCCATCCCGCTAAATCCGATTAAAATTTTCTTGTTTCCCGAGCAGCAAATGAACCTGATTATTCCGACTTAATGGATGAGCATAATAACGTGGTTAGTAGTCCACAAAGCACCCTTATGGAGCAAGGGCGGTCTTGTTTTCGTCGTAGACATGTTACCGCTTTGATGTGATATTTCGGTTAGTTAGTCCGCATCTTAGACCGCCCGGCGTGTGTGTGCCTTCCAATAATCTGATTACCAAGCCATATAGCCGACATTCTAATAGGGTAAGCACAGCGCCCCAAATTAGGTTATGCCTAACTGAGAGACAATACCTCTGCATTTATATAAGCAAAATCAAAGTGGATGGCTCTTTATTTAGTTATTGGAATGCGTACGGCGTTAGATTACTAACCGAGGGGGTCGTGATACAGTTACGTCATCACAGAGGGAATCGTTCCATTAAAAAAACTTTATATCACAAAAATTGTACCAACACAGCCCATTGAGACTGTCACAAGTGTTAATTTTTGTCAAAAATTCCAAAAACGGCGACAGAGTTGGCAGCGCAGATGACGGTCGCGCGGGTCGGGTTTGCGGAAACGCACACTACACCTTAAATTATCGATTTACTTATCGAAATTTCCAAAAATCGAATATCTTTTAAGTGAGAAGTATGTTCGCTTCATCATCACGTACGACCGCCTTCGTTTTCTCGTCCGGTCTGCGTACTATGCCACGGGTTATTGGACATTAATAGTTAATAATGTGAGTGTAATTACTTGTTCGTTCATCAATCAGGCGCTTGTCACCCGATCACAACTTGAAACTCATTACAGAGAGAAAATCGCCTGTGGGAGAAATATTAACTCTCACTAGTCCGTATATGATGTATGTGAGTCCAACAAACCACTTAATTCCGAAAAAGATCCGACCGCATACAGGGTGTTTCACGTATTTTCCGCTAACATAATTTCTGGCGAACTTAATTAACGCGAAGCAATTACGTTTTTGTCGAAATAATTAGTCAGGTGGAGGGCCACATTTGGACAATGCAGGCTGCATCTGAGTCGACGTGGGGGCCGGCCGCACCCCAATTAGAGTAATATGTTTCATTAGCGCTCCGGTTGTATGCGGCTACTACCTGTGTTCATTGTACTTCACACAATGCCACCTCTATTATGGCCTTAATTGCATATTAAAAATCTCATCCCCTGCATACACTCGCCGCCGGTAATTGACACGTTGATTATTAGCTCACGCCAGTGGAGGCCTTGAGATGACGGTCAAGTGTCATTGTGGGTGACGTCGCGGTCGTTGAAACGGAAAACATATCGTCGCCGTTTTGGAATGGCTAACAGAAGCTATAATGAAATAGCAATTTCAGACACATTTAATAATTATTTTCGATCATAAGATAGATCAATACGTATTCAGATAGATCACAAACTTAGCTTATATAATACAGGGGCGGCTTGTCCTATGAGGCAGGTGAGGCAGTGCCTCACCAATGAATTTTACGCCTTATTAGGATTTTTACTATTTTTTAACGACACATTTCGTCCAATAATTTGTGTCTTTTTTCTAAAATTTTAAAAATAAATATGGAAAATTATATTCTTATTTTTATCTCAGTGGGTACTCGTTGCTCCCTTAATTAAACAGCGCGCTGAAACACTCGACACAACATGTATTTTGTGACGCGAATGAGACAAACTCGTAGCTTGCCTCTACAGCAGATATAGAAATCATATCATTAATAGGCAAGCAACCTGCAATACACTCATAAGCGGTATGAGTTGAAAAAAGACAAAATTGAGGCTAGCCTCATTTCCGTGCTTGCAAAAGAGATGGACAACAATATTTGCGCGCGGAGAACGTGCGATTACAATGCAGTCTGCATTTGCAGAAGTATTCAAAATTAGGCCGTTGATTGTTTTGCCACAGATCTGTGTGTGTATAAATTGATTCAAAATTTCGGTAACAGAATTTTGTCTTAAAAGTGCCTACGTTTGCGTGTGTCGCGTTAGTGCTTTGTGGTTGTCATAATTTGATTTCGGTAATCGTTATTTAAGATTACGAGTAAATCGGAATATTTCTCTACTAACGTTAAATGACAATAGCAGTTCTGTTTTTTTTTACTTTCACGTATGATGATAAATTATATGTAGTTAAGGAATTAAAGCGGCCAGTTCCTGATTTGAGTAAATCGTTAATTGATCTATAAAAAAGTTTAAAATAAATCCAGAGTATTTATGTTTTATATGTTTTTCGTTTTGTTTTTTGTTATAAATCAAATTAGGTTTATTTTATGTTGTATTTGATTTTTTTCGATATGTTTTCTTTAAAGTTTATTTTAATTTTGTTTTTTTTAAGTTATATTAGTTTTTTCTGACCACGTTTCCCTTTCCTTTTGTCCTGTCATTCCCATCCTTTCCTTACAAGAGTTCCTTACACCTTCACGTTGGTTCTTGGTGGACAGTTAAATGAGTTTACAAATTTGTTTATTTGACCAAGTAGAAAATATTTAAGTAATCTTGATTTATTTATATTTTGGAGCGTATTGTGCTTTGCCTCATCAACTTTTCAAGTCATGAGCCGCCCCTGATATAATACTTTAAGACAAATGGAGTCCTTGAGATTCTTTCTTCTGCTAAACTAAGCAGAAATTCCAAAGAAACTGTATATTCCTGGAATTTATTATTATAAACATTCTCTTTAATCCTAGAAATAGTAAAAATCCTACACATCTGTCCTCATACAGATTTTTGAAATTTTAAAAATCCTTTAAATTCTCGAGATTCTAAAGTTCCCAGAAATCCTAGAATTTTAAAGGTTGCAGTGACACTAGATTCTAGAGGTTATAAATATTTTAAGTAGAGATTCTAACCACATTTGTCGTTGCGGAGATCTTTAAGGTTTCAGAGATCCTAAAAATCCTATAAATTCTCAAGATTCTAAAGATCGTACAGACTCCAGGGGCACTATATCACAGACATAATATAGATATCATAGTGAACTTAGAGATTATATACATATTTTAGAATTCTAGGTAGATATTTCAGAAAAGCTGTATTTTTCAGTGTTCCAAAGGCTCATAAATTATAGAGATTGCAGAAATTTTGATGATTTTGATGTTAAGATTTCAGATATCCTAAGAATTTTACAAATTTTTGAGGTTTTAAAGATTCCAAAAATCCTTTACATTAAATTAATTAAATTTACAATCCTAGAGACCCCCGTGACACTGTAGATAGATATATAGAAAGATAGAAACCATAGAGATCTTAGAGATTATATATTTTTGAAGATTCCAGCTAGATATAAAAAAAACTGTAGACTCCGCAGCAAATTTTACTATTCCTAAGATTCAGAGGTTCTAAATCGTAGAAATTTTTATGAGTACAGAAATCCTTTAATTTTAGACATAATATTTGATATAAATATAATATCCTATAGAAGTCTTCCACAAGGGGTCCCCGAGATTCTTTCAAATTACTGCAAAAACAAAACAACAGGTGATCATGATATTCTTTCAAACTATTTAAAAACAAGACAAGAAATCTGCTAAATTTTTTCAAACTACTTCAAAAAGAAAGGAGAAGGCGTCCCCAAGATTCTTTCAAATTACTTCAAAAACCAGGCACAAGCGGTCCCCGAGATTCTTTCTATTTACTTCAAAAACAAAATAAGGGACCCTCAAGATTCTTTCAAACTGCTGCAAAAACGAAACAAAAGGGGTCTCCGAGATTCTTTCAAATTACTTCAAAAACCAGGCACAAGAGGTTCCCGAGATCCTTTAAAATTAGTTCAAAACAAAACAAAAAGGGTCTCCGAAGTTCTTACAAACTACTTCAAAAACCAGGCACAAACGGTTCCTGAGATTCTTTAAAATTACTTCAAAAACAAAAAAAAAAGAGCCCCAAAGAATATTTCCAAATTGCTTTAAAAATAATACACAGCAAGATCCCAGAGATTCTTTCAAATTACTTCAAAAACCAGACTCAAAGGATCTCCGAAAGTCTTTCAAACTACTTTAAAAACCAGGCAATAGAGGTTCCCGAGATTCTTTAAAATTACTTGAACAAAACAAAAGGGGTCCCCAAGACTGTTTCAAACTACTTCAAAAACCACGCACAAGAAGTTCCCAAAATCCTTTATAATTACTTCAAAAATAAAACAAAAAGGGTCTACCAGACACAAGTGGTATCCGAAATTCTTCCAAGTTTGCAAAACAAAACAAAAGGTGTCCCTGATATTCTTACAAACTACTTCAAAAATCAGGCACAAAAGGTACCCGGGATTCTTTAAAATTACTTCAAAAATAAAACAAACTGGTCCCGGAAATTCTTTCAAATGACTTCCAAAACAAAATGAGGGATCCTCAAGATTCTTTCAAACTGCTGCAAAAATGAAACAAAAGGGGTCTCTGAGATTCTTTCAAACTACTCAAAAACCAGGCAGAAGATTTGAGGATTCTGGTGTTCTGAGGGTTTGAGGATTCTGGTGTTCTGAGAATTTGAGGATTATGGTGTTCTGAGGATTTGAGGATTTTGGTGTTCTGAAGATTTGAGGATTTTGATGCTCTGAGGATTTGAATATTATGATCTTCTGAGGATTTGAGGATTCTGGTGATCTGAGGATTTGAGGATTATGGTTTTCTGAGGATTTGAGGATTACGATGTTCTGAGGATTTGAGGATTCTGGTGTTCTGAGAATTTGGGGATTATGATGTTCTGAGGATTTGAGGCTCAAAGGATCCCCGAGATTCTTTAAAATTACTTCAAAAACAAAAAAAAGTCCCAAAGAATCTTTCCAATCGCTTTAAAAATAATACACAGAAAGATCCCAGAGATTCTTTCAAATTACTTCAAAAACTAGGCTCAAAGGATCCCCGAAATTCTTTCAAACTACTTTAAAAACCGAGATTTTTTAAAATTACTTGAAGAATAAAACAAAAGCGGTCCCCGAGAGTGTTTTTCAACTACTTCAAAAACCAGACACGTGGTCCCCGATATTCTTCCAAGTTTCTTCAAAAACAAGAAAAGAGATTCCCAGAAATCTTTCAAACTACTGCAAAAACAAAACAAAAGGGGTCGCTGAGATTCTTAAATTACTTCAAAAACCAGGCAGAGGATTTGACGATTCTGGTGTTCTGAGGATTTGAAGATTAGGGTGTTTTGACGATTTGAGGAATATGATGTTCTGAGGATTTGAGGATTATGGTGTTCTGAGGATTTGGGCATTATGATGTTCTGAGGATTTGAGGATTATGGTGTTCTGAGGATTTGAGACTCAAAGGATCCCCGAGATTCTTTCAAACTACTTCAAAAATCAGGCACAAGAGGTTCCCGAGATTCTTTAAAATTAGTTCAAGAACAAAACAAAAGGGGTCTCCAAGATTTTTTCAAATTACTTCAAAAACCAGGCAGAGGATTTGAGGATTCTGGTGTTCTGAGAATTTGAAGATTATGCTGTTCTGAGGATTTGAGGCTCACAGGATCCCCGAGATTCTTTCAAACTACATCAAAAATCGGGCACAAGGGGTTCCCGAGATTCTTTAAAATTACTTTAAGAACAAAACAAAAGGCGTCCCTCAGACTGTTTCAAACTACTTCAAAAACCAGACATAAGAGGTTCCCGAGATTCTTTAAAATTACTTCAAAAATAAAACAAAAGTTGTCCCACAGATTCTTTTAAATTACTTCAAAAACGAAACAAAAGAGATTTCCAAGATTCTTTCAAACTACTTCAAAAATCAGGCACAAGGGGTTCCCGAGATTCTTTAAAATTAGTTCAAGAACAAAACAAAAAGCGTCCCGCAGACTGTTTCAAACTACTTCAAAAACCAGACACAAGAGGTTCCCGAGATCCTTTAAAATTACTTCAAAAACAAAACAAAAAGGGTCCCCGAGATTCTTTAAAATTATTTTAAGAATAAAACAAAAGTGGTCCCCGAGATTCTTTCAAATACTTGAAAAACAAAAAAATAGTCCCGGAGATTCTTTCAAATTGCTTTAAAAATAATACACGAATCTAAATTTTATATACTTTAAAATGAAGTAAAATTTCGACCTTTACAGCGCCGGTTTCCCATGCTGTTTCAGGAAGTCCTTGTTAGTTACCTACAAAGACATTTCCTTATGATTTTCGCCAAAGTTTTTGAAAAAAAAAATAAATTGCGTATATGTTTTTATTAGCCTATTTAACATGTGTTCTAGTGTATGTGTCGTGTGTATTTTTTCAGTGTTGGATAGATTTAACCAATGATTTGATGACGTCATCTCAAAATTTTGCTTAGTACAGCCACATAAATTTTATAAAATAATACATAGTTTATGAATTTGCCTTGATTTTCTTTGTTATTACATATTATAATTTCTATTATTCAATATTTCTCGTAATAAAGCTGGTCTTTACATACATAATACCAACTATACGAAACACGGGCTCAGTGGCACATATCTCTACTTTAAATTATAAGGGTTATTTTAATTTTGTAATTCTTGGAGGGAGCTGAATTTGCCGGACTGTACTTCAGGGGGTGTAAATAACGTTATCAAACAAGAAAAAGCAGTGGTAAATTGTGACCACTGGCCGTCTTCACTTCCTGTTCTGAGTTTAGGTTTCTTAGAATAATGCGTTAACAATAATATAAAAATAAATAAACTTTGCTGGAACAGACTGCAATTAATTAATTCTGCACGTCAGATAAATTTGACTTTGGTTAATAGAAATTCCACTGTTTACATACAATGCGTTTTCTGCATAGATTTGCAACAACTGAAGACATTGATTAAGTATATTGTATATGTGTTTAATCAATGCTTAAGGTCAATAGAGTTAACTAGTTTCCATTTCACGTAGGTACGTAATTTTTGACGTAAAAAAATCTTGTAGTACGTGCACTCTCATTTAACAAACTAAATCCAAAAAACTACGAAAGCAGTGACCTGTTGATTCTATACAAGCATATATTTAAATAGAGAGCTTCGTTAGTTCATGCGATCGATGTGAAAGGATTGGCTACGATTATATCATTATTATAATAATTATTATTAATTAGTTATTATTCTAACGCAGAGCGCTCGTTTGGCTCTTGAACGCATTCCTTCTCCCGGGGTGCGACCCCTCCTTGCGTCTTCGACTTATGCTCGGTCTGTATCCTCTATGTCGGCGGTGCTATGACTGTTTTGTGCGTCGACATTAATTAATTACAGTTGCGGTGAGTGGCCATTGTGGCTTGATGGGGGCCTAATAGCCCGGCTGCCGTACATCGCGAAGTAGCCAACTCCGAACATCATTAGTTACCCATTGTCTCAGTTAATCTTAAAAGGACCCCGCTAACTTTCGAATCATCCGCCGAAAAAATTACAAACCTGAGTCACCAAAAATACGCACTTTTTCTGTATTGTATAGTAGAGTTCCGCATTTTTTTCCGTGGGTCTATCTCGCAGAAAAAGCGGGCCGGCCTCGCTGATCGCGCTTTTATTAAAGCGTTTCTGCCATTGGCCCATTTTTAATAAATTATAATTAAGTAAATCAAAAGTTTGTTTTTTGTTGTCGAGGATTGAATCGGCAAAATTGGTAGTTAATTAAACGCGGCAAGTCGTAATGGGGGTCAAGTCGCGACTTTTTGTTCGCCGGTTTATTGTTAAATGGATTTGAAAGAAAGAATAATCATAGAGTGCTCGTGATTTCTATCGATTGTGATGGTTAGAGTCAATTAGTCTTTATGTTTTGATTTTTTTCTCGATTTTGATTCTCCAGATTATATTTGTTAGTGTACAATCGATTTGAAATTCATTTCCTTTAACAATGCCTAATTATGTAGTATTATTTCAATTTGTTCATATTTGGCGGCGGGTTTTTGTCGGGTGGCTGCGAATGGAGTGGGCGGCGTGCCTTTCACTACGAGAAAAAATAGGCGCCAAAATAAGCCCAAATTTATTATTTAACTTATTACTAAATAAGGATGTCTTTAAAATAAATAGGTCGTTTGCTGGTTTGGTGACTGCGGGAGTTGGTCAAGGGACTTTCATAGGACTCATGATATTTCTTATTTACAGCTTTGACTTTCACAGTTTAATTATTGAATTTTTAAAGGCAACTTAAACTAGATATTTAAATTTGAAGGTATTCTATTGCAATAATTTTAGTACGTATGAGAAATAACATCCTAGTGAGTCAAGCCAGGTTTATTTTTCGTAAGAAATAAAGAATCACAAGGGTTTAAAAATTGGTCTAATGTTATTTCGACAGAACTTCCCTCGCCTTTGAACTACGGTCCAACAAATCTTGTTTCCATGAGAAATTATGAAATTTTACTTTTTTGCGATAACCTCTATGGAATGAGAGAGAGAGAAAAAAGTCTCATTTTCTTAAAAACTGTAAAAAAAAAGAAACTTGGGAACCCCGAGAAGATTTCACATTATTAAAAAAAGACAGTTGGGACCCCCGAGAAGGTTTCATTTTCTTAAAAAAAAGACAGATGGGGCCGCCGAGAAGGTTTCAACTTGTTCAAAAAAAAAACACTCGCGGGCCCAGAGAAGTTTTAACCTTCTTAAAAAAAAGCAACTTGGGAACCCTGAGAAGGTTTCACATTAATAAAAAGGACAGTTGGGACCCAGATGGGAATTTTTGGATTCTCTGGAAGATCTAGAATTTAGATTTCTAAGGATCTGAACAAATTCGTACATTTTGAATCTCTTAAAATATCTTTCCTATTTTTGGAGTTTCTAAAATCTGTTAATTCTGCGAAATCTTTGCAACTGTTGAAAATCTTAGAATTTCTATAACCCATAGAATCTCGCAGCGAATATTTAGAGGCTTTAAAATATATTTAACTTTGCTGAAAACATGGAAATCTATGAAATTTGCAGTTTCTGTGAAATCTCTAGCTCGAATTGCAAAAGATGGATTATCTCTAGAATCTATATGACATAATATTCTAGAGCCTCTAGGATTTCTAGAAACTCTAAAATTTCTGAAGATAAGAATCTCTGGAATCCTGAGTTTTCGAGTTTCTAAAATCTCAATCTGTGAAAGCTTTGACGAATTGGAAATTCTTGAAATCTCTATAATTCTTAGAACCTCAAAGTTGATATTGATCTCTGGAATTTCTGTTATCTCGTAAATTCTAGCAGCCTTGAAAGCTTTGCACATTCTGATCCCCAGAGAATATTAGATCCTTTAAAATAGATTTGACTGTCCTGAAAACATTGAAATCTCTGTCTCAAATCGCAAAACATTGATAATAATCTCTAGAATTTCCATGATATAGTATTCTAGAGCCTCTAGGATTTCTAGAGACTCGATTATTTGTTGATATATCTAGGACCTCTAACATTTCTGAACATAAGAATCTGTGAGTTTCTAGAATCTCTTATGACGTGAAAGCTTTGACAACTCGAAATTCTTGGAATCTCTATAATCCTTGGAATCAAAAGTTGATATTGATCTCTAGAATCTCAGTCATTTCCTAAATTCTAGCAGCCTGGAATGTTTTGGACTTTCTGATTTTCAGAGTACATTTAGAGTCTTTAAAAGATATTGGATCTGTGACTTTGTTGAAAACATAGATATCTGTGAAATCGCTGGCTAGAATTGCAAAATATTGAAAATTTCTAGGATCCCTGGATCTGGAATTTTTGGATTCTCTGGAAGATCTAGAATCTAGATTTCTAAGGAACTGAAGAAAATCGTACCTTTTGAATCTCTAAAATATCTTTCCTATTTTTGGAGTTTCTAAAATCTCTTAATTCTGCGAAATCTTTGCAATTGTTGAAAATCTTAGAATTTCTATAACCCATAGAATCTCGTAGCGAATATTTAAAGGCTTTAAAATATATGTAACTTTACTGAAAACATGGAAATCTATGAAATTTACAGTTTCTGTGAAATCTCTGGCTCGAATTGCAAAACACGGATTATCTCTAGAATCTATATAACATAATATTCTAGAGCCTCTAGGATTTCTAGAAAATAACATTTCTGAACATAAGAATCTCTGGAATCCGAAGTTTTCCAGTTTCTAGAATCTCATCCTGTGAAAGCTTTGACGAATTGGAAATTCTTGAAATCTCTATAATTCTTAGAACCTCAAAGTTGATATTGATCTCTGGAATTTCTGTTATCTCGTAAATTCTAGAAAAAATTGAAAGCTTTGCACATTCTGATCCCCAGAGAATATTAGATCCTTTAAAATAGATTTGACTGTCCTGAAAACATTGAAATCTCTGTCTCAAATCGCAAAACATTGATAATAATCTCTAGAATTTCCATGACATAATATTCTAGAACCTCGATTCTTTGTTGATATATCTAGGACCTCTAACATTTCTGAACATAAGAATCTCTGAGTTTCTAGAATCTCTTATTACGTGAAAGCTTTGACAACTTGAAATTCTTGGAATATCTATAATCCTTGGAATCAAAAGTTGACATTGATCTCTACAATCTCAGTCATTTTCTAAATTCTAGCAGCCTTGAAAGTTTTGGACTTTCTGATTTCCAGAGTACATTTAGAGTCTTTAAAAGATGTTGGATCTGTGACTTTGTTGAAAACATAGATATCTGTGAAATCGCTGGCTAGAATTGCAAAATATTGATAATTTCTAGGATCCCTGGATCTGGAATTTTTGGATTCTCTGGAAGATCTAGAATCCAGATTTCTAAGGATCTGAAGAAATTCGTACCTTTTGAATCTCTAAAATGTATTTCCTATTTTTGGAGTTTCTAAAATCTCTTAATCTGCGAAATCTTTGCAATTGTTGAAAATCTTAGAATTTATATAACCCATAGAATCTCGCAGCGAATATTTAGAGGCTTTAAAATATATTTAACTTTGCTGAAAACATGGAAATCTATGAAATTTACAGTTTCTGTGAAATCTCTGGCTCGAATTGCAAAAGACGGATTATCTCTAGAATCTATATAACATAATATTCTAGAGCCTCTAGGATTTCTAGAAACTAACATTTCTGAAGATAAGAATCTCTGGAATCCTGAGTTTTCGAGTTTCTAAAATCTCAATCTGTGAAAGCTTTGACGAATTGGAAATTCTTGAAATCTCTATAATTCTTAGAACCTCAAAGTTGATATTGATCTCTGGAATTTCTGTTATCTCGTAAATTCTAGCAGCCTTGAAAGCTTTGCACATTCTGATCCCCAGAGAATATTAGATCCTTTAAAATAGATTTGACTGTCCTGAAAACATTGAAATCTCTGTCTCAAATCGCAAAACATTGATAATAATCTCTAGAATTTCCATGACATAATATTCTAGAACCTCGATTCTTTGTTGATATATCTAGGACCTCTAACATTTCTGAACATAAGAATCTCTGAGTTTCTAGAATCTCTTATTACGTGAAAGCTTTGACAACTTGAAATTCTTGGAATCTCTATAATCCTTGGAATCAAAAGTTGACATTGATCTCTACAATCTCAGTCATTTTCTAAATTCTAGCAGCCTTGAAAGTTTTGGACTTTCTGATTTCCAGAGTACATTTAGAGTCTTTAAAAGATGTTGGATCTGTGACTTTGTCGAAAACATAGATATCTGTGAAATCGCTGGCTAGAATTGCAAAATATTGATAATTTCTAGGATCCCTGGATCTGGAATTTTTGGATTCTCTGGAAGATCTAGAATCCAGATTTCGAAGGATCTGAAGAAATTCGTACCTTTTGAATCTCTAAAATGTATTTCCTATTTTTGGAGTTTCTAAAATCTCTTAATCTGCGAAATCTTTGCAATTGTTGAAAATCTTAGAATTTATATAACCCATAAAATCTCGCAGCGAATATTTAGAGGCTTTAAAATATATTTAACTTTGCTGAAAACATGGAAATCTATGAAATTTACAGTTTCTGTGAAATCTCTGGCTCGAATTGCAAAAGACGGATTATCTCTAGAATCTATATAACATAATATGCTAGAGCCTCTAGGATTTCTAGAAACTAAAACATTTCTGAACATAAGAATCTCTGGAATCCTAAGTTTTCGAGTTTCTAGAATCTCATTCTGTGAAAGCTTTGACGAATTGGAACTTCTTGAAATCTCTATAATTCTCAGAACCTCAAAGTTGATATTGATCTCTGGAATTTCTGTTATCTCGTAAATTCTAGCAGCCTTGAAAGATTTGGACATTCTGATCCCCAGAGAATATTAGATCCTTTAAAATAGATTTGACTGTCCTGAAAACATTGAAATCTCTGTCTCAAATCGCAAAACATTGATAATAATCTCTAGAATTTCCATGATATAGTATTCTAGAGCCTCTAGGATTTCTAGAAACTCGATTATTTCTTGATATACCTAGGACCTCTAACATTTCTGAACATAAGAATCTCTGAGTTTTGAAGTTTCTAGAATTTCTTATGACGTGAAAGCTTTGACAACTTGAAATTCTTGGAATCTCTATAATCCTTGGAATCAAAAGTTGATATTGATCTCTAGAATCTCACTCATTTCCTAAATTCTAGATATTGGATCTGTGACTTTGCTGAAAACAAAGATATCTCTGAAATTACAGTTTCTGTGAAATCGCTGGCTAGAATCGCAAAATATTGATAATCTATAGGATCTTTATGGCAAATTACTTCTAGAGTCTCTAGAATTTTTAGAAACTCGAGAATTTACAAAAATGTCTACAATCTTTAATAATTTCGAACACAAAAATCTCTGGAATCCCTTAATCTTTACAATTTTTGGATTCTATGGATGTTCTACATCTACACCTGAAAATAATTCTTCACAATTTTTTTGCCAAACATCTGTATATGAAGAGTAAAACTCAACCCGGATTCCTTATCCACAAGTGCAAGGGTATGTTATTTATTAAATTTTAATTATAATATTTGCCACTGTAAATATACTTTAGTGGGCAATTATTATCTTAATCGTCTGCAATTCAGTTTTAAATTCGGGATTACTTATTTAAAAAAAAAATGTTACGGTCAAAGAAAAAAGTACCTATGATTTTGAAAATTCTGAAATTAAGTGGATTATTATTGAAAAAAAGACAAGAATCAGTGAATTCATTCATAACTTTTATATTTCGAGAATATTTTTATTTGTGATAACCTTTATACGTTAAAACAAATATAGATAAGTAATACCAATAACAGTGTAAGAAGCTAAATGACATCCTAGAAGTGTGTTTTGACGTTCTATATTTTTTTTTGTTTGTCTACGACATCCCACTTTTTTTAACGACACCGTATACATTTTTTTAGAGAAAATAGAAACGGATTAACAAATGGCAAGTAATAACCTTGTACGAACTCTGCATATACTTATAGTATAAATGGTTGCTGTACAATTTCGATTTTTTTGCGAAAAATTTAAAGACGGATTCATAAACAACAAGTACAGAAGAAAACATAAAAGTGGTCCTAGACTTTATTCAACGGAATTTTATAATTTTTTAATGATTAACTTTTCGAAAAGTCATCTTGGTTATCGAAAATTGACAGCCAACCCTCAAAAAAAAATTATAAATCACTTTGTACTCAAATAAAACTCCCAAGATAATGACCACAAAGTTCCATCGATTTCTCGAAGCGCGTGATTAATAGAGAAAAATAACAGGCATTCAAATGCATACGCGTTCATTTTCCATACTTACCACAAATCATAAAAGCAATTGTTCGCCGTATAGATTTTCACATTGTTATAGTCGTTTTAATTTTACATTTCATTCGTTAATTAGTTCTAATGAAGAAATAGCGTGCTTCCACAACCCGAACCCATTTGTTCCACCAACCCTCTACCTGCGAATACGCCAGATTTTTTCCAATTAAACCATCAATTTCCCCGAAACAGGTGCCCGTATTTATTTTCCGTGATTAGTACGATGATCCTCGAAATTTCTACGCCGTCACTAATCACCCAGATTTCTCCGATTTCTCAACCCGCATCAAAAACACACAAATCCGTGATTAAACATCGCAAAAAGTCCGGTTATTAATTACCTCTCGAGCGACCTTCGCATGATCGGTTCGATTTAAGTTCGACTAAAAAAATAAATAAACAGCCATCTGGGTTTATAAGAGAAATCGCTCCAGCACTTTGTCGGTTATTAATTGAACCTTTCATAAAAAGTAACAAATTAATATTTTGAGGAACAAAACCGCGCCCCGAAAAAACCGCTAATGATTGCATGTAATCATTAAAAAAATTCCGAAGACTTCGGGCGGTTCACAAAAGCTCGGGCTTTGCCTCTATTGTATCGACGATGGATTACCGCTATTGTGATGGCAATCGCCTTTAATTAGTTTAGTCGGGAAACGACTGCTGAGCTCGACGAAATGCCACAGGAAAAGTCGGGGAAATCACGCACCACTTAAAAATATATATCTTTATTTTTTTACGGTCTTCTTTTTCTTCTTCTTGGAGGGCTGCAGGCCGCTGGCGTACTCCGACGTGGTCAAACTCACCGAATTAATTTTCCTCTTCACGGGTTTTGCCTCCTTTTGCTCTCTGTAACAAAGTAATAATAATAATAATAATGTTTGAAGCTGCTATGTGACTTAAGTCTGCTTAAATTCGGCGCGAATCCACGTTCACCGCTAATTACTTTCCTAATGACCATCTCCTATCGCTCTTCTCCGTCGCGCCGGCTCCATTATTTCCACCATTAATATCAGAATTACTTGAAAGCGGAAAAACAAAAACCACCTGCCATTAAGCGCAGCGCGAAAAAAGCCCGCCTCGGTAATTTATAATTCATTGTTTTCAAACCTAAATTGGACGCGAACGCAATAACGTATAAAAATGTAAAAAGTAATAAATCTAATAAAGCCGGTGGTGCGTTTTTTACCTAACAACTTAACGATTAATCACGCGGATTCATTAATTACATTTATACATGATTATGAGTCGGCTGAGAGTAAAGCAGTGCCGACAACCTACCGGATGAAAAACACCGACGGTAAGTGGGAAGGACTGCCGTTTATGGCAGCGACGCTACCGACGTAAAAATAATTAATATCTAATCTGGACCGTAATTAGCGGCTACATCCATCAAGCCGCTGCGGCTTCTAGGCCGAAGATGTGTGCCAAAGTCGAGAATTTGAATGCCGGTGGCGGGGAAAAACGTGGAAGGATTGTTTGTTGGGGAATTTATGTGCGCCCCAGGGGATTTTGTCGAATTAAGTGTTGGCAGGATGGTAGGCCTGGAGGAGGCGATCGTAACAGATGTTTAATAAATAAGATCCGTTTTGGGTATTGACAGTGATATTATTAGGTAATAACTCTATTTGAGAGGCGTTGGGTAATCGCGGGCTGCGGACAGGAAAGAGGTTTCTGAACTGAATGCACATAGAACGTTTTAGAATGAAAAATTTCAAGAACGGTACTGCTGACTCAGCAAAATTCCAAATACTTCATTTTTCGCAAGTTCTAGACCACTTTTATACAATAGTAAATTTATTTTTATTTTTATACAATAAGATATAGTGGTTCCGGTGACAGATTGGGATTTCTTGACAGTTGACATGTAAGTTGGCAGCAACCTAACACTGTCTCTGTTACAAATGTAAAACTACTGAAAGTTCCATTACTAAGGTTAGGCCACATTTCTAACTCTCATCTCCAGTGCTTCTTTTAAAGATGAATGTTCTAGTAGATATTTCAAACAATTTTCAGGAGAATACAGAGGTATAATGATAATAGTCATTGTTTTTTGTTATTAAGAGACAGGAATTCATTTTCGTATCGTAAAGTTATGGCTCCCAAACGAAACTCACCACAAAAATTCTCGAGTAATGTAAAACTTATGTTTCGTAGCGCTTAAGATTAGAATGATTTTGAAATTTCAAATTTCACACTTTTCTTCCCGTAGATTTAGTGACTTTTCTGTCACTCAATCTCTCGCTCCATAATTTCAAAATCCATATTTCCTTTGAACAATGTACCATTTTAATCATGTTTCAAGTTTCTTGTTGTGAAAAGATGGCTATGTATAATAAGAAAAAAAAGCAAAAATATAAGCCCCGTCCACCCGCCCCATCTCCATTCTGATGATTTTTTTATTCGCCGTGAACCAAGGGGGCGGAGTTTAACCGCAAAATTATTAATAACTTTGGTTTTCTTTGTATAACACGATTACTTAAGCACACATTTCACATGTAATTTCTCGTAGAAAAATAAGGATTTTACAATTAAGCTCCGCCCCTCGGCTTACGACGAATATAAAAAATGATCAGAAGTGAGATAGGGTGGGTGGGCGGGGCTTATATTTTGCTTCTGTTTTGCTTAGTCTATGTAGTCTTGTTTTCACGAGAAGAAATTTAAAACAGTAAATTTTTGTGGGGAAATATCGATTTTGCAGTTATGCTCCGCCTCTCGGTCTGACAACGAATGAGAAATTCTAAATTCATCACAACTGAGCTTGGGATGGATATGGGGGTTTGGCTTAATTTTTGGCTTGTTTTTTTCTTGATATACATAGGATTCTTTGAACAACACGATACTCAAAAACATGTTTTTAATTTCTTTTACATTTTCTCTTAATATGTGTGATCATCTTTTCCGAATAAGAAACTTAAAACATGTTTAAAATGGTAAATTTGTGTAGGGAAATATCCATTTTGCAATTAGGCTCCGCCCCTCGGTTTGACAACGAATGAAAAATACATCACAATTGAGGAAAAAGGCAAAATATAAACCCCGCGCACCCACCCTATCTCAATTGTGATGACTTTTTTTAATCATTGAGAGCCAAAGGGACAGAATTTAATTGCAAAATCCTTAATATTTCTCTAGAAGAAATTAGCATGTAAGACATGTTTTTGCATAAAAAAATCATCACAATTGAGATGGGGTGGGTGGGCGGGCTTTATACTTTGCCTTTTTTTCTTAGTATACATAGTATTCTTTGAACAACACGATACTCAAAAACGTGTTTTTAATTTCTTGTAAATAAGAATTTTGCAGTTAAGCTCCACCCTCTTGGCTCACGGCGAACAAAAAATTCTTTACAATCGAGATAGGGTGGGTGGGCGGGCTTACATTTTGCTTTTTTGTTTTAATATGTGTAGACTTCTTTTCACAACATGAAACTTGAGATATATTTAAAATGGTAAATTTGTATAAGGAAAAATCGATTTTGCAATTACAAGTTCGACAATCTTTCAAATATTTGGAGCAGAATTTTAAATATCTTTTCAACGTTTGAGTCTTTAAGAGTATCTTTAGAGTTTTTAGACTCCCTAGAACTCTTAGAGTTCTCAGAGTCCTTAGAGTCTTTCCAGTCTTTAGAAACTTTGGACACTTTTGAATTACTACAAATTTTACAAAGTTTAATATTTTTAGAAGTTCTAGGATCATTAGTGCCTCCAAGATCTTTATGATTTTTTAGATTTTCTTGGATTTTTTTTACTTAGAATCTTCAGTGTATTCACAATTTACAATTTTTGGTGTTTGAAATCTTTGAAACCTTTTAAATCTTTCAAATATGTTAATATATTTTGCTTTTTTTTCTTAGTCTACACATATTACAATAAAAAGGCAAAATGGAAACACGCCCACCCGCCATATCTCAATTGTGACGATTTTTTTTATTCGCCGTGAACCTAAGGGGCGGAGTTTAAGTGGAAAATACTTATTTCTTTACAAGGAATTAAAAACATGGTTTTGAGTATTGTATTGTTCAAAGAATACTATGCATATTAAGAAAAAAAAGCAAAATATAAGCCCCGCCCACCCACCCGATCTCAATTCTGATGATTTTTTTTATTAGTCGTAAGGCGGAGCTTAATTGTAAAATCCATATTTTTGTACGAGAAATTACTATGTGAAATTTGTTCTTAAGTTATCGTGGTATACAAAGAAAACCAAAAAAGAAGCCAAAAAAGATTTCAATGGTGATGAATTTTTCATTCGTTGTCAGACCGAGGGGCGGAGCGTAATTGCAAAATCTATATTTCCCTAAGTTTGTTGTGAAAAGGAAACTACATATATTAAGAAAAAAAAAGGCAAAATATAAGCCCCGCCCACCCACCCGATCTCAATTCTGATGATTTTTTTTATTCGCCGTGAACCAAGGGGGCAGAGCTTAACTGCAAAATACTTATTTCCTTACAAGGAATTAAAAACATGTGGTGTATGAATCCGCGTCGACTTTTCAACATAGACATCCAGATTTTGAAAAAAAAAATCAAAATTTGAAACTACAAAACTACATTTACTTTAACATTATTTTTATTTTTATTTACAAGGGTTATCATCCAGAATAAAATTCGCAAAATCAAACCTTTTAATTTTTTGAAAAATCTGGATTTATACCCACCACCAATTTTTTGATATCATAATTTTTCGATTTTTCAGTTTCTCAATTTTTATTTTTTTGATTTTTCAATTTTCGTTTCCTCAATTTTTCAAGTACTTGATTTTTATTTTTTATTTTCTAATTTTATATCATAATTTTTCGTTTTTTCATTTCCATTGTATTTTCGATGTTTCTTCAATTTTATAATTTTTGGTTTATTAGAACACTCGAAATATTGCAGATCGAAAAATTTAAAAATTCAAAACTTAAAAGATCAAAAAATTGAAAAATTAAAAACGACAAACTAAAAAATCGATCAGTTTCTTGTTGTTTTTCGTGTTTTATTTTAGTCGTATTTTAATTGTTTTTTTTTTGTCATTTTTACTCTCCATTTGATGTACTGTTTTTTTGTAATCTAAGATAACATAACTTTAAGTTGAAAATTCGGAAAATCGTGAATCGAAAAATTGAGAAAATAAAAAATGTCTTTATACGTTCGATATTGATGTTTACAGTCAGCTTAGACGCTCATTTTGTAGGCACGTGATCACTCCATCTGTTCAGTAAACGGACTACAGTTTCTTCTCGTTTTCATTATTTCTTCCTGTTTGAACTCCCCCATTTTTGTTTTCGCGGCTATTTTTCTTATGTATTTTATCTGCAGCTGTATATTTGATATTTTGTTCGTGTTAAACAGATTTGTAATGTTACTTTTTCGTTAATTTTTATGAACCTTATGACCGATTATTAAAGGGGTTGGCCGGCACAATAGTAGCGTTAGCGGCTACCGTAAAGTGAGTGAACCAGGTCCCGATACGAATCTTGTTTCGTAATTATTTCGCAGCTAGAAGTCGTTTGAGTGCGATTTGATTAATGCGGGGGTCATTATCGCGTTAAACCGGATCGGGCATGAATCGGTTCGGTTAATGCGTTCAGCCGCCACATGGCGCGAACACAAAGCGCTACTTTAAACACATAAATAACACCGTCGTTTTTTGCCCGTATCAAACTTTTGTTAAGCTCATTTTTCACGGGCAATTTGCGATAGCTGTTCGATGTTTTTGTTGCGCTGGATAAGCCAGGAAAGTCTATTGTCTATGCCAACGCACAATGCCCGAGAAACGCATTGTTTGTCGCGCCTTTTATTTATTAAGAGGAGAGGAATTGCAGTAAGACGTCGACGGAAGGGGGCGAAGGACGATTGCGGACCTAATGGTGGCGGTGGCGGTGGTGGGTGTGGCGCGAGGGTTGAATGGATGGAGTAATGAATGGTGATGCGGGGCGAAAGACAGTGGATGCCGCTCCGGGGCTGGTCGAGAGGAAAAGTCGGATGGATAAACCTATCGAGTTTAAAAAAAAAATCGGTCAAAGATTATTATATTCCTGAGAAGGTTTTTCATTAAAAAAAAGACAATTAGAGCCCCCGAGAAGGTTTCCCATTTTTTATAAAAAGACAATTGGGGCCTCCGTGAAACTTAAAAAACGAAAAATCAAAAATCAAGACATTGAAAAAGAGAAGAATAGAAAAATTGGGCAATCGAAAAATTCAAAAATTGAAATATCGAAAAATTGAAAAAACAAAAAAATTTAAGTAATGAAAAATTCAAAAGTTCGAAGACTTCAAAAACTGCAAATCTTATGATTGAAAAATGGAAAAATTAAAGATGAGAAATTAAAAAAACCGATAATTGAAGAAGTGAAAAATTGAAGGTTCAAAAGTTTAAAAACCAAAAATTGCAAACTGTAAAACTGAACATTTTAAAAATTAAAAGTCTGGAAACTAAAAAACGAATAGGTAAAATCTCCGAAAATACAAAAATTGAAAATCCTAAAAATTAAGTTCGAGAATTGATAAATCGGATAACTGAAAAACCGAAAACTGAACAAATGAAAAACTGATAATCAACACTTGAAAAATTCCTAATCGAATGATTGAAAAATAAAAAAATTAAAATTGAGACATTAAAAAATTGGATAATGGAAATTTCATTACTGAAGTTTTTGAATTTTCAACTTTCGAATTTTTCGATTTTCCGTTTCTTCAATTTTTCGATTATTCAATATTTCGATTTTTTAGTTTCCCGATTTTTCAGTTAAAATCTATCTGCAATTTTCAAATGTTCAGTTTTTAATTTTTTCAATTATTTTTCGATTCTGCAATTTTTCGACTTGTCAATTTCTCGTTTCTAATTTTTCGATTTTTCATTATTTCTTCAGTTTCTCGACTTTTCTAGATTTGTAATTTTTCGATTGTTTAATTTTCTATTTTTAAATTTTTAGATGTTTTACCTTTTACATTTTTCAACTCTTCATTTCTTCAATGATTCGATTTACAATTTGTCCAATTTTCTGTTTTTCATTTTTTGGTTTTTTCAATGTTTCGATTTTCAGTTTCTCGATTTTTGAACTTTTGCATTTTTCAAATTTCTAATTTTGGAGAATTTTTTATTTTACAATACAATTTTTCGACTTTTGAATTTTAGAGATTTTAATTATTTGTTTCTTCAATTTTTTGATTTTTCATTTTTAGATTTGCAATTTTGCGAGTGTTCAATTTTAACGTTTTCAGTTCTTCTAAACTTTTGAATCTCTCAATTTTTCATTTTTTCAATTTTCCGATTTTTCTCGTATTTAATTTTTACATTTTTTAATCATTCGATTTTCAGCTTTGGAAGTGTTTAATTCAAAATTTTTCAATTTTTCTATTTTTCGATTCCTTAATTTTTAATTTTTCGTTTTTCCACGTTTTTAATTTTTAGTTTTTTCAGTCTTTGGATTTTTCGATTTATCAATTTTACAAAGCAGTTTTTCAATGTTTTGTTTCTTTAATTCAAAGATTTTACAATTTTTTTGATTTTTTTTCTTGCGTTTTTCGATTTTAGAGGTTTTGAATTTTTTAATTTTTCCATTTTTCTGTCATTCGATTTTCAATTTTTCAAGTGTTCAATTTAAACTTTTTAAATATTTCGATTTTTGTTTCCAATTTCCAGATTTTTTATTTTTAGTTTTTCGGTTTCCCAATTTTAAAGTTTCGAAATTTTAAAACCTATAATTTTTTTATTTATCAATTTTACAACGCAATTTTTCGATTTTTCAGTTACTCGCTTTTTCTATTTTTCAAGTTCTCGATTTTAAAATTTTTGAATATTTAAAATTTCTGAATTATCGATTTTTATCTCTTTGGATGTTTCAATTTTTCGATTTATCAATTTGGCAATCAATTTTTCAGTTTTCAGTGTTCAGTTTTAAACTTTTCAGTTTCGCATTTTTAAAGTTCCGAATTTTTTAACTTTTTGTTTTAATTTTAATATTTTACGATGCAATTTTTAGATTTTTCGATGGTTTTATTTTTCCATTTTCCAGTTTTTGAAATTTACAGTTTTTCGTTTCCTCCATTATTTTTTATTTCTCCATTTTTCAATCATTCGATTTACAATTTTTCAAATGTTCAATTTTAACTGTTCCAATTTTTCCATCGTACAATTTTTGAATTTTTCAATGTTTCGATTTTTCAGTCACTCGAATGTTTCAAATTTTGAATTTTTCGGTTTTTCCTTCTTAGAATTTTCCAATTTTTTTATTTAACCATTATACTACACAATTTTTCGATGTTTAAGTTTCTAGATTTTTTATTTTGAGATTTGTATTTTTTGATTTTTAAACTTTTGAATTTTTGATATTTTATTATTTCGTTTCTATAATTTTTCGATTTTTCTAAACCTTTTTTTTAATTTTTGACTTTTCAGTTACTCGAAATTTAAAGTTACAAATTTTCCAAATTTTAAATTTTTAGATTTTTCAATATTCGGATTTTTGAATTCTTTGATTATAAATTGTACGATTCACTTTTTCGACTTTTCAATTTTAGAGATTTTAGTTAGGTATTCGTTTGTTTAAATTTTCGATTTTTAATTTTTAGAATTTTAATTTTTCAAGTGTTCAGTTTTAAAGTTTCGAATTTTTCAATTTTTCAATGCTCTAATTTTATGACTTCACGATGCAATTTTTAGACTTTTCAATGTTTTTATTGTTCAATTTTTTTGATATATTAATTTTTTATTTCTTCCATTTTTCGATTTTCCAACTTTTGAATTTTTCAGTTTTTCGATTCTACCACTATTCGATTTTTAATTTCTCGTTTTTAATTTTTTAATCATTCGATTTACAATTTTTCAAGTGTTCAATTTAAATTTTTTCAATTTTTCCATACAACTTTTGAATTTTACGATTTTTTCCATTTTTCAGTTACTTTGAATTTTTAAAATTTCCGAATTTTCATTAAACTTACGAATTTTTAAAATCTGATTTTTCGATTTTTGTATCTTTGGATGTTTCAATTTTCCAACACAAATTTTCGATTTTTCATTTTCTAGATTTTTTATTTTTCGAGTGTTAAACTTTTCCGTTTCTGATTTTTAAAGTTTTCGTTGTTTTAATTTTACGATTTTACGATGAAATTTTTAGACTTTTCAATGTGTTTATATTTTAATTTTCCAGCTTTTCAATTTTAGAGGTTTAATTATTTTTCTGCAATTTTTTATTTTGGAGTTTCTCGACTTTTAATTTTGAGATTTGCAGTTTTTCCAGTGTTCAGTTTTAAAGACTTTAGTTTGTAATTTTTAAAGTTTTGGATTTTTCAATTTTTCGTTGCTTTAATTTTACGATGCAATTAATTTTTAGACTTTTCAATGCGTTTATTTTTCAATTTTCCTGCTTTTAAAATTTCCGAATTTTCATTAAACTTACGAATTGTTAAAATCTTTGATTTTTCGATTGTTCAATTTTCCAACGCTAATTTTCGATTTTTCATTTTTCGAGTGTTAAACTTTTCCGTTTCTGATTTTTAAAGTTTTCGCTGTTTTAATTTTACGATTTTACGATGCACTTTTTAGACTTTTCAATGCGTTTATATTTCAATTTCCAGCTTTTAAAATTTCCAGTTTTTCGATTCCTCCATTATTTTTAAGTTTTAATAATAATAATAATAATAATGTTTATTAACGGATATATACCTTTACATAGAATTATAAATATACAATTACCTTTACATAGATTTATAAACTTACAATTACTTATAAATAAGCAAATATTAAAAAGAAGAGAAAGCAACAAAAACAAAAAACTAACATTCTAAAATACGCTTTAAAGATGCCTTAAAAGAGTTTGCAGACCTAGATTTGAAAAAGTTTTAGTTTTCAGTTTTTCAATTTTTCGTTTTTTTAAATTTTACGATTTTTCACGATTTTTCTGTTTCTCGATTTTTTAACTTAGGAATGTTTCAAGTTTTAAATTTTTCGATTTTTAAGTTTCTAGACTTAATTTTCAGATTTGCAATTTTTCGAGTGTCTAATTTTGAAGTTTTTGATTTTTAAACTTTTGAATTTTTCAATTTTTCGATTCTTTAATTTTACAATTTTTATATTTCATTTTACAATGCAATTTTTTCGATTTTCCGAATTTTAAATTTTTCAATTTTTCATTTTAATTAATCCATGTGTAATTTTTCGGTTACTTCGATTTTTCTATTTTTAAGCTTTTGAGTTTTTCTAATTTTCAATGTTTCGACGTTCAATTTTTCGTTTTTTCACTTTTTCGACTTTACATATTCTTTAGATTTGCAGTTTTTCGAGTGTTCAGTTTTAAAGATTTTAGTTTGTAATTTTTAAAGCTTTGAATTTTTCACTTTTTCGTTGCTTTAATTTTACGATTTTACGATGCAATTAATTTTTAGACTTTTCAATGCGTTTATTTTTCAATTTTCCAGCTTTTAAAATTTGTTTCGTTTATTCCATTAATTTTAATTTCTGGTTTTTAATTTTGCCATTTTTCAAACAAAAATGTTTCGATTTTCTAGCTTTTGAATTTTTCAGTTTTTCGTTGCTTCCGTTATTCCATATTTAATTTCCTGTTTTTAATGTTTCCATTTTTTCAATTTTTCTATTTTTCACGATTTTACAGTTTCTCGATTTTTAAACTTGCGAATTTTTCAATTTTACGATGCAAAGTTTAATCTTCCCGATTTTTAGATATTTTAATTTTAAAAGATTACAACTCCATCTGTTCGGTAGACGGCGTATAGTAATGAGGAAAAATGCCAGCAAATCGAGATGTTGAAGACAAGATCTTTCACAAGACCAGAAAGATTGGAAGAAATAAATTAAGAGTAAAAAAATATTTCTCCGACACAGAAGACATGAGGCAATATGAAGAAAAAGCAGACAAAAATAACGTTCTGAGTATAACATAATCGGAAAGATGTGAATACCCATCGCGGTGTGCTATTACGCACCTGTTCCATCTCCCCAAACCAATAAAGTGTACAAAGGCCCATTTCGCGATTTCCTTTGTACATTTCGATATGTGCAGTTCGCGGCTCCTCGATTCGAATACGGTGCAGGTGTAACAGGTCTATAATGAATCTTTTATGTGCGATAATGGGAAACATTTCAAACCGTATTTCAAATTAACGTTAATAATGGGACATTTGTTAGAAAATGAGGAGACAATTTTCTCTATTGAAACGTATACAACTGTCCGCGTTAGTTTCGGTTTATTATAGATTTGTTAAAGTGGCATAAAAATAATGATAATGATTGTAATCGCACAATTACGTCGACTAAAATGGCAGGAGAATGGACTTTTCACACGTGATGAGAGAACGGCGAACTTGTTTGCTACTGTTACGAGAATTATCCCATCAAAGATACTCACTCGTGGAGGGCCAACTTCTTGTTGAGTCTCCGCGGTCGGACCGACTCCATCTGCCCCCTCACCACTTTAGCGACGCCGCTCGGGGTCTCCTTGAGCCCGAAACTCGTCACGTAGTGCCCCAGATTGAGGTTCTTGAAGCTGAAAATGTCCCGCATTTTCCCTGGGTAGGTGTTGTAGAACCTCGACCACGACGAGTACGCTACAAAAAAATAAAATACGTCAGTCATAGTTGGAAAAATCGAACGACCATCAATAACCCGTCGACGCCCACCCCCTCCCGCCCATAAAACGATACATTTAAGTCATACAAAACTGAGTTTAGATGCACAATAAGAACGAAAGAGGCTGTGGATGTGTTATAGAACCGGAACCGGCTGACCGTGACTGACGAGCGTCCATTTTACGTTGATCCGTTGACAAGTAAAAGTGCGTTTCTGTGTACGCACCACCGCCTCACCACCACGCCACCACGGTAATCAGTCAAACGGACGTCCATTTGATAAAATGCGGACACTAATCAGTGGCGGAAATGATAGATTATCGAGACAATTAAAATCGTGTATTAATCATGGGGTTATGTAAGGGTTAGGGTTAAGTGGTGAGAATGAAAGCGTTTTCTCTCAAAACTAAGTGTGTCATTATCAATTTGTACTAGTTTTTCTTTTTTTTTTTAAATGCAATAAAAAAGTAAAAAAATGGATTTAATTTTTTTGACACTTGATGACGTCATTTTAAAATTTTGCGAAGTTCTAATTTAATCAAAACGTGTATAAAAAGAAAAAATATCACCTAAAACACACAGTATATGTGCTTCTTTACCTCTACGTCAACAACAAAATCGGTATATTATTAAAAAGTAAAATGTTTGTCAGTTAAGAATGCGAAAAGATAAAAAGAATTCAAAAGGAAAGTGTTAAACGAAAACGAATACTGAAAGAAAAATTAGTTAAAGAAATACACAGGAAAGTAATATAAAATTAAAAAAAAAATTGCACAAAAGAGTACTTTTTATTTCTTATACTAAAAATTTAATGAAAGCCGATGCTCAAACATATTTTTACAAGAATTAATTAAGTAATATTAATGCAATTTTTATTTTTTCGATGATTTTATTTTTCAATTTTCTAGCTTTTGAAATTTTCAGTTTTTCGTTTCCTCCATTAATTTTTATTTCTCGTTTTTAATTTGTCCATTTTTCAATCATTGGATACACATTTTTTCAAAAGTTCAATTTTAACTGTTCGAATTTTTCCATATCACAATTTTTTAATTTCTCGATTTTTTACTTTGGAATTTTTCAAATGTTCAATGTCAACTGTTCCTATTTTTCCATATTACAGTTTTTGAATTTTTCGATTTTTCATTCCTAGAATTTTTCAATTTTTTGATTTATAAATTATCTTACGTAATTTTTCGATGTTTAAGTGTCTAGATTTATAATTTTCAGATTTACATTTTTTCGAATGTCCAGTTTTCAGTTTTTGATTTTTAAACTTTCGAATTTTTCAATTTTGAAACTTTTTCAGGTGCACAAAGCAATTTTTCGACTTTTCGATTATTTTATTTTTAAATTTTTTAATATTTTATTCTTTCAATTCTTTTTTCATTTCTCCAATTTTTCGATTTTTCTATTTTTTTAAACCTTTGGGTTTTTCGAATTTTCGATGTCGCGATTTTTAAATTTTCGTTTTTTTAAATTTCCTGACTTTTCCATTTTAGAAATTTCAATTAGGTATTCGTTTCTCCAATTTTTGGATTTTTAGTTTTTGATTTTTAAAGTTTCGAATTTTTCTATTTTCCGTTGCTCTAATTTTAAAGTTTTAAGATGCAATTTTTGGACTCTCCGATGTTTTTATTTTTTTTTTTTTTGATATTTTAATCTTTTATTTCTATCATTATTCGATTTTTAATTTTTCGTTTTTAATTTTTTAATCATTGAATTTACAATTTTTCAAGTGATCAATTTAAATTTTTCAATTTTTTTACTTTGGAATGTTTCAAATTTTGAATTTTTCATTCTTAGAATTATCCTGTTATAAAGGCGAAACAATTCCTGTTTTTCAAAAAAGATAAATAAAATGTTCCACCTTAATTTTTTTCAAAATAGGTATTTATGGATTTTAATTAAGTACTTTTAATTTTTTTTTATTTTTCAGCTTCCGAATTTTGCAATTCATCATTTACTCGATTATTAGTTTCTCGTTTTTAATCTTGCCATTTTTCAATCATTCGATTTGAAATTTTCAAGTGTTCCATTTTCACTTATTAAATTTTTGGAATTTTCAACTTTTGAATTCTTTAATTTTCCATTTTTTTTAGTTTTTCGAATTTTCAAATTTTCAATTTTACAATTTTTCATTTACTGAATTTTTTGAATTGGAATTTTCAAATTTCTCAGTTACTCGATTTTTCTATTTTTTCAAGTTTTTAATTTTTTAATTTCTCGATTTTCTACTTAGGAATTTTTCAAATGTTCAATTTCAACTGTTCCTATATTTCCATATTACAGCTTTTTCATTCTTCGAATTTTTCAATTTTTCGATGTTTAAGTTTTTAGATTTTTAATTTTCAGATTTACATTTTTTCGAATGTCCAGTTTTCAGTTTTTAATTTTTAAACTTTTGAACTTTTCAATTTTGAAATTTTTTCAGGTGCACAAAGCAATTTTTCGACTTTTCGATTATTTTATTCGTTTTTAATTTTTTTAATCATTGGATTTACAATTTTTCAAGTGATCAATTTAAAAAATGTTTCAATTTTTTTTTACTTAAGAATGTTTCAAGTTTTGAATTTTTCATTCTTAGAATTATCCCGTTATAAAGGCGAAACAATTCAAGTTTTTCAAAAAAGAAAAATAAAATGTTCCACCTTAATTTTTTTCAAAATAGGTATTTATGGATTTTAATTAAGTACTTTTAATTTTTTTTTTTATTTTTCAGCTTCTGAATTTTGCAATTCTTCTTCATTTACTCGATTATTAATTTCTCGTTCTTAATCTTTCTATTTTTCATTCATTCGATTTGAAATTCTCAAGTGTTCCATTTTCAGTTATTAAATTTTTCGAATTTTCAACTTTTGAATTCTTTAATTTTCCATTTTTTTTTAGTTTTTCGAATTTTCAAATTTTCAATTTTACAATTTTTCATTTACTGAATTTTTTGAATTGGAATTTTCAGACTTCTCAGTTTCTCGATTTTTGATTTTTCGCGTTTTCGAATTTTCAGGTTCGTAATTTTCAATTCATCAATATTTCAGTTTTCGATTTCTAATTTTTCGATTTGACGATATTTTGATTTGCAATATTTCAAGTGTTCTATTTTCGATCATTAATTTTTTCGAATTTTCGACTTACGAATTTTTCAATTTTTTATTTCTCGTTTTTAATCTTTTCATTTTTCAATCACGCGCTTTGCGATTTTTCAAGTGTTCTATTTTAAATTTTTCGAATTTTCACATCATCAATTTTCTAATTTTTCATTTACTGAATTTTTTGAATTGGAATTTTCAGGCTTCTCAGTTCCTCGATTTTGGATTTTTCGCGTTTTCGATTTTTCAGGTTCTTGATTTCTAATTTTTCGATTTGTCGATATTTTGATTTGCAATATTTTTCGAATTTTCAATTTTTGAATTTTTCGCCTTTTCATTTTTTTCTTTTTCAAATCACACTCTCAAAAAAAAATATACTCGTATTCGCTCAATTTTAAATTTTTCAGCTTTTGAATTTTTTAATTTTTCGTTTGTTCAGTTATTCGATTTTAATCTTTCCACTTTTCAATCATTTAATTTTCAATTTTTCAAAAATTCCATTTTCAATCATTAAATTTTTCGAAATTTTCGACTTTTCGGTTTCTCAATTTTTAGTTCTTCAATATTTTAGTTTCCCGATTTCTAATTTTTGGATTTGTCGGTATTTCGCTTGTAATATTTTTCAAGTTTTCTATTTTCAACTTGAAATTTTTTTGGATTTTCAACATTTGAATTTTTAAATTTTCATTTCATTGAAAACGTTTTAAAATCGAATACGTAATTGGATTTTTTTTTTAATTATTATCATTATTACATATTTAAAATAAAAACTACAAAAGTTACCAAATCAAAAATTGAAGAACTGAAAAATTGAAAACCAAAAAATCGCAAATAAAATAATAAAATCACGAGATTGTAAAACGAAAAATTGAAAAAATGAAGAATATAAACGAAATGAAAAGTTGCAAAATCTGAAAATTGAAACATCTAACATTTAGAAAATGTGAAAACTTAAATAGTTGCATATCGTCATAATGAAGAAACAAAAAAAAATAAAAACTGATAAATCGCTAATCGAAAAATTATAATTATAACATTAGAACATTGAAAAACCGAAAAATTGAAAAATCGAAAGACTGAAAAATTAAAAATTGAAAACTCGTGAAACTTGGAATCGAAACATTGCAAAATCGAAAGACATCCAAAAGTTGGAAAAAACTCGAAATTTACATGTCGTAAAATTGAAGAAACGAAAAAAAATGAAAATATAAAAATTTACAAATCGAAAAATTGAAGAAATGGGAAGTTGAAAAAATTGAAATTGAAAGAACAAGAAATTATAAAATTAGGACACTAATCGACAAATTATAAAAATTATCACACCAAAAAACCAAAACGAATAATTGCAAATCGAAAATTTGAAGAAATAATAAACTGACGAACTAAAAAATTGAAAAATTAGAAACGAAAGTTTTTTGATTTCTCAGTTTCTCGACTAAATGCAATTTTTCATTTGTTTAATTTTCTATTTTTAAATTTTTAGATATTTTACCTTTTACATTTTTCAACTCTTCATTTCTTCAATGATTCGATTTGCAATTTTCAAGTGTCCAATTTTCAGTTTTTTATTTTTTGGTTTTTTCAATGTTTCGATTTTCAGTTTCTCGAGTTTTGAACTTTTGCATTTTTCTAATTTTGGAGATTTAGAATTTTGAATTTTTTGATGTATCAATTATTTTACAATGCAATTTTTCGACTTTTTAATTTTAGAGATTTTAATTATTCGTTTCTTCAATTTTGGGATTTTTCATTTTTGGATTTGCAATTTTTCGAGTGTTCAATTTTAACGTTTTCAGTTCTTCTAAACTTTTGAATCTCTCAATTTTTCATTTTTTCAATTTTCCGATTTTTCTCGTATTTAATTTTTATATTTTTTAATCATTCGATTTTCAACTTTTGAAGTGTTTAATTTAAAATTTTGCAATTTTTCGAAATTTCAATTTTTCAATTTTTCTCGATTTCTTAATTTTTAATTTTTCGTTTTTTCACGTTTTAAATTTTTAGTTTTTTCAATCTTAGGATTTTTCGATTTATCAATTTTACAAAGCAATTTTTTAATGTTTTGTTTCTTTAATTCAAAGATTTTACAATTTTTCGATTTTTTTTCTTGCGTTTTTCGATTTTTGAGGTTTTGAATTTTTTAATTTTTCCATTTTTCTATCATTCGATTTTCAATTTTTCAAGTGTTCAATTATAAATTTTTCAATTTTTCGTTTTTTCTGTTTCCAATTTCCAGATTTTTAGTTTTTCGTTTTTTCGGTTTTCCAATTTTAAAGTTTTGAATTTTTAAAACCTATTATTTTTCGATTTATCAATTTTACAACGCAATTTTTCGATTTTTAAATTTTTGAATTTTTAAAATTTCTGAATTTTCGATTTTTGTCTCTTTGGATGTTTCAATTTTTCGATTTATCAATTTGGCAATGCAATTTTTCAGTTTTCAGTGTTCAGTTTTAAACTTTTCAGTTTCGCATTTTTAAAGTTCCGAAAATTTGAAGAAATAATAAACCGACGAACTAAAAAATTGAAAAATTGAAGTCGAATGAACGAAAAAGTTTTTAAAATCGAATGCTTCAATTTTTTTTTTAAATATCATTATAACATATTTAAAATGAAAACTAGAACATTGCAAATCAAAAATTAAGAACCGAAAAATTGAAAATCGCAAATAAAACAATAAATTCGGAACATTGAAAAACTGAAAAATTGCAACAGATGAAAGTTTGAAGAAACAAAAAAAATTAAAAAGCGAAAAATTGCGAAACGGAAAATTGAAAAACAAAAAAAAATTAAATCTAAACAATGAAAAATCGAATTATTGAAAAAATAAAGAAAATAAAAAACCGAAACGAAAAATTGCAAATCGAAAAATGATAAAATCAACTGAAAACCGAAAAATTAAAAAAATAAGGAAGAATAAAGACTAAAATGACAGATTGCAAATCGAAAAAATGAAGACATGAAAATTTGAAAAATCGAAAATTAAAATTCGAAAACTCGTAAAATTGATAATCGAAAAATTGAAAAATTTAAAAATGAAAACTCAAAATTTACATGGCCTAAAATTGAAGAAACGAAAAAAAAATGAAAATAGGAAAATTTGCAGAGCGAAAAATTGAAAAAATGGAAAGTTGAAAAAATTGAAATTGACAAAACAGGAAATTATAAAATTATACATTGAAAAATCGAGAAATTATAAAAATTATGAAAATAAAAAACCAAAATGAATAATTACGAAACGAAAATTTGAAGAAACGAAAAACTGACGAATCAGAAAAGTGAAGTTTTAGTTTCTCGTTTTTAATCTTTACATTTTTCAATCATTCGATTTGCAAATTTTCAAGAATCCCCTTTTCAATTATCAATTTTTTTAAATTTTCAACTGTTGAATTTTTCAATTTTTCATTTCTTCAAGTTTTCAAATTGGAATTTTTCATCTTTTCGGGTCCTTGATTTTTTATTTTTCGTGTTTACGATTTTTAATTTTTCTTTTCCCGATTTGTAATTTTTAGATTTTTCATTCTTTCGACGACCTGAGAACGTGACGTGACCTGATATAACGTGACGTGACGTGACGTGACGTGACGTGACGAGACTTGACATATCGTGACGTGACTTGACACGACGTGACTTGACATGACGTGACATGACATGACGTGATCTAAAAATCGAACAATCTAAAAGTCGAAAAATCAAGAAATCGAAAAATCCAGAAATCAAAAAATTGAAAATTTTGGAAACGCCAAAAATTGAATTGAAAAATCGAGAAATCGAAAGATCTAAAATTTAAAAAACCGAAAAATTGAAAAAATCTAAGATTTAAAAAATTGAGAAGTCAAGATTCCAGAAATGGGAAAAATAAAAAATCGAACAAGATAAGAGTTCAAAAATCAAGAAATAGAAAAATTGAAAAAGTAAAAAACAGAAAATCGAAACGAAATATCGAAAAATAGAAGAATCGAAAAGCAAAAAATTTTAAAAACTGAAAGATTGAAAAATCAAAGTATTAAAACATTGAAAAATCTAAAATTTAAAAATTCTAAAAAATTAGACAAAAGAAAAATCGAGAAATCGAAAAAGCTGAAATTTAAAAAACCGAAAAATTGAAAAATCGACAAATAAAACATTAAAAATCGAAAAATTTAAAATTCAAAACACCGAAACGAAAATTTGAAAAATCAAAATACTGAAAATCCCCAAAATTGAAACATCGAAAAATTGCAAAAACTGAAAAAAAGATAAATCGAGAAATGGGAAAATCAATCAATCGAAATTTACATGGCCTAAAATTGAAGAAACGGAAAATAATGAAAATAGGAAAATTTGCACAGCGAAAAATTGAAAAAATGGAAAGTTGAAAAAATTTAAATTGAAAAAACAAGAAATTATAAAATTAGAACATCGAAAAATCGACGAATTATAAAAATTATGAAAATAAAACCAAAATGAATAATTACGAATCGAAAATTTGAAGAAGTGAAAAACTGACGAATCAAAAATTGAAAAATAAAAGAAAAAAACTGAAGGCCAATATTTAAAATGAAAACTAGAAAAATTAAAAGTTAAAAATTTAAGAAACGAAAAATTGAAAAATCGAGAAGTGAGAGTTTCCCTTTCAATTATCAAATTTTTTTAATTTTCAACTATTGAATTTTTCAATTTTTCACATTGGAATTTTCCGTCTTTTCAGCTCCTCGATTTTTTATTTTTCGCGTTTTTATTTTTTAATTTTTCATTTCCAGATTTGTGATTTTTCAATGTTTCATTCTTTCAAGGAGCTCACATAACGTGACGTGATCTGATATGACCTGACGTGCCCTGACTTAACATTACGTGAGGCGACCTAACATGACGTCACCGGACATGACGTGACAGGCGTGACTTGACATGACGCGACTTGACATCACGTGACCTTACATGACCTGACATGACGCGACCTTACATGACGTGACCTGACATGTAGGGACAGGACCTTTTTCTCTTTGAAATAACCTTTTTTCTTTTTCAAATAATTACTTCAAAAAAATTAAATTCGTACGTTTAACGCTCGGCTCGACACATTTTTACGGGTTCAATTTTAAATTTTTAATTTTTTTTATTTTTCAATTTTGAACTTTCCAATTTTTCCTTTCTTCAATTATCCGATTTTTAGTTTCTCGTTATTAATCTTTACATTTTTCAATCATTCGATTTGCAAATTTTTCAAATTAGAATTTTCCATCTTTTCAGGTCCTCAATTTTTTATTTTTCGCGTTTTCGATTTTTAATTTTTCATTCCCCGATTTGTAATTTTTAGATTTTTCACCCTTTGGACGACCTGCCATAACGTGATGTGACGTGACGTGACGTGACATGTCGTGACGTGACATGTCGTGACGTGACATGTCGTGACGTGACTTTGGTGATTTATCTTCTTTGTCAAATAATAATAATAAAAAAATTAATTCTCGGCTGCGCCTCGAGCGAGAAACTACGTACAGGTGAACCTAAACACCCAGAAGCAATCGAAAAAGCGACATTTGTATTCTACAAGCTACGCAATGTCGAAAAATTCGTCAAAGTGACAATATAATGCGGTAAAAGCTAAGTTTAACAAAAAATTCAATAGATATAATGACCTCGATCAGGTCTTTTTTTGCTTACCGAAACAAGCCAAACGGTGGAGGTCCTTATTTTTGGAGAGGGCGGTTTCATAGTGCCGCTGTAGCGCGGTGGCGGCCTTCTCCTCTTCCGGTTCCTCCATTACAACGCAAAGATGACGTAGGAAGTCAGCAGGATCGTGTTCTTTTAAACTAGAAATTAAAATAATCGGTGACAGAATATGAATAACCTTTCGCTCTTGATTGTTGTAACAATATTGTGTCACGACACGTTTTTACATATTTCGAATTTTTTCTAAATTAAAAATAGCGACGAGGTATTGTTAGTTGCAATTGACGTCTACTTAAGTAAACATGCCGTCATTAGCCCAAGGTAATAGCCCTTCTATAATACTTGCATTTGTAATAGTTTTTTTTTTAGAGTATAATTACCCTTTAACAAGCTCGCCCACACAATTCGTAACAATCTTGGCTCTGTATCTTCTATTTTCTCTTAAATGGGGACCAAATATTATGAAAAATCGAGACGCTTTCAGTTTAAGGACGCTGATGGCAGTATACAATTTGACGCAAGTGGTGCTAAATGCATTACTTTGTGCAAGGGTAATTTATATACACACTTTTAGTTAATTTAGTTGTTGTTTACGTTCAAGACTGTCAAAGTGGTTGCGAATGTTGGCATCGTCTGCAGCCCCCTAAACTCATCCGACAGTGCTACAGACATCGAAATCCGTAACATACACTACTACTACTTCCTTACAAAAATGTTAGACATTTTGGATACTGCAAGTATAATCAAACAAATTTACAAAAAATAACCCCCTTTTTCCAGATTTTTCTTGTTTTGCGAAAGAAAAATAGTCAAGTTTCGTTATTACATATGCACCACCATGTCATCATGATTGTAACTCCGTGGGCTACTTTTACGTACGCACCAGGTGGTGTTCTAATGTGGCTTGTTCTGTTTAACACTGTTGTTCATGTCGTTATGTACTTTTATTACTTTTTAAGTTTATTTGATGCCGCTAAAGCCCCTTGGTGGAAAAAGTACCTAACACAATTACAAATCGTAAGTATCAGTGTTGGAATTTTTGATAAAATTTATTAACTATATACTTGTAGTATCAACAGGTCACTATGTTCGTCGTTTTTTGCATTCAGTTTATTAATTGGGAATGTACGTATCCTAAGATTTTGTTGGTTTATTGCTTGTCGAATACGGGGCTCATGATTTATCTTTTCTGTGCGTTTTACGTAAAAAATTACGTACGTAAAGCAGATTCACGAACAAAGTAGTACCAAGGTTACAGAGTATTGTATGCTTGATTAAATAAATATTATTACACAAGGTATTTGTAGTTTTTTCGCTAAAAATTAATTTCATGCCAGAACTCTTTGTTCTATCCAATTAAATGGAAACTAAAACCATAAGTTGCCACTAAAACCAGTCATTTCCGGTGGAAGCTAGTTAACAGTAATGATATTAAATTTCTGACTTTTGCATTATTAAACGTAGACTGTTATATAAATAAAAACAACAAATATTATTTTCAGGGTGACCTTAGCACTCAACAGACAGACAGACGGAAAGGGAAAACGCATTTTTGGATTGAGTTTAATGAATCCAGATTTTTCGAAAAATTATAAGATTTGATTTTGTAACCCTTATAAGTTTGTTTTAAGTGAGATTTTCCAGTACGAAATACGGACCGACAGACAGACGGAAACGGGAGACCAGTTTTTTTGTACTTTGGGGGTCATGAAACGTCGAGGAAACATGAAAGTGGCAAGTCGCCCGATGGACTCGCTTACGCTCAGGAAGTGGAAAAAAGTAAGTATTTCGAATGTGCAGAAAATTTGGCTACTCTTAAAAAATAAATAATATGTGTAACGCTAAAAAAGTTTCCAAAATGTTCCTCATCTATCATATTTTTGAAAAATTTTCTTCTTTCAACAAATTTATTTTTATGCATCATATTAAATTTGAAAAGTTTCGTTCTGTGGACAGTTCAGCACTAAAATCTGTTAGGTTTAATATTAAATAAAATCAGAAGTCTCATCTTCTAATGAAAAAACTGAAAAATCGAAAAATTTAAAAACCGAAAAATTGAAATATCGAAAAAAGAATAATTTTAAAAACTTACAGATTGAGAATTTAAAATTCAAAAAATCGTAACGCAAAATTGAAAAATCTAGAAAGTTGAAAAATGAAAATCCTGAAAAATCGAAAAATTGCAAAAACTGAAAAAAGAGGAATCGAGAAGTCCAAAAAACGAGAAACGGGAAAATCAAAAATTGAAAATTCGATTGATTGTGAAATCAAAAACACGAAAATTTAGAAACGCCAAAAATTGAAAACTTGAAAAATAGAAAAATCGAGAAGTCAAAAGTCGAGAAATGGGAAAAATAAAAAAATCGAATAATCTAAAAGTCGAAAAATCAAGAAATTGAAAAACTAAATATTTGAATTGAAAAATCTAGAAATCAAAAGATACAAAATTTAAAACAGCAAAAAACCAAAAAAGTAAAAAACTGAAAAATCGATAAATAGAAACATAAAAATCGAAAAATTTAAAATTAAAAAAATCGAAACGAACAATTTAAAAATCAAAATACTGAAAAATCCCAAACCTAAAACATCGAGGAATTGGAAAATCGAGAATTCGAAAAGTCGAAAAATCGTTACGTAGAAAAATCGAAGAACAGAAAATTAAAAAAAAAGTTGAAAAATGAAAATCCTGAAAAATCGAAAAATTGCAAAAACTGAAAAAGAAGAGAAATCGAGAAGTACAAAAATCGAAAAATGACAAAAATTGAAAAATAGGAAAATCGAAGAATAGAAAAATCGAAAAATTGTCAAGTTGAAAATTTAAAAATTGAAAAAAGAAAAACCTGAAAAACCGAAAAATTGAAAAACTGAAAAATCGAACAACCTAAAAGTCGAAAAATCAGGAAATCGAAAAATTGAAAATTTTAGAAACGCCACAAATTGAATTGAAAAATCGAGAAATCGAAAGATCTAAAATTTAAAAAACCGAAAAATAAAATACCAAAAAACTGAATCATCGAGAAATCCAAACAGCAAAAAATTGAAAAAAATCTAAAATTAGTTTTGACAACTGATGAAGTCTCAGCTGAAGTGACAAATAACAATTTCCCATTAGTTCGTGAAGATGCTCACCACCCTTGCTTGGACATCAATTTATTTATCAAAGACCAATCAAGTAATCCATTTCCAAGAACATCGAACACAGTAAAATTTAATTTTCGTAAAGCAGATTTAGTAAGATTGTATAATGCCTTTATTGAAACTGACTGGTCAGAAGTTTTAGACACAGTGGATGTTGAGACAGCATGTTCTACTTTTTATGATATCAATCTTAAATTATTAAATGTTTATGTTCCGAAGTGTTCGTCATCAGCGAAGACATATTACCCTCCCTGGTTCACAAAAACGATTATATCCAGCATTAAAGAAAAACACAGGCTATGGAATCTCTATAGGAAAAGTAAATTGTTAACTTACTTGGATAGAATAAGAATTCTAAAATGCGACATACGACGTAATATTCGGCAAGCTTATAAAGTCTTCATCAGTGAGGCTGAAAATTCACTTCATAATGACCCAAAGAAGTTTTGGTCATTCGTAAATAAAAGGAGGAAAACTACTTGTGTTCCCAGTTGCATGACAGCTGGTGATGGTGTTATAATATCTAATCCGCAAGACATAGTGAACGCATTTGCATCACAATTCGCAAGTGTTTACACCAATGACAACCATAAACCCTGTGTTGCATCAAGTTGTAATAAAATTAACTGTGAATACTGCGGAAGCTGCCGATGCTCTTTAGTAAGTGATAATCCTATTTGTGATAATTCCATCTGTGATAATTCTGTCTGTGATAACAATCTCATATTCAACCTGCCTGTGATTAATGACTGTGATATTTTAAAAGCTGCGAAAAAAATTAAACCAAATTTCGTTTGTGGTCCAGATGATATACCGGCATTTTTAGTGATTGATTGTCTTCAGTATTTGTTAAAACCTTTATGTCATATATACAACTTAATTTTAAAGTCGTCTATTTATCCACAAATGTGGAAAGTCTCTCGTGTATTTCCTGTGTTTAAAGCTGGGGACAAAGCTAACATTGTAAATTACAGACCGATAGCACTTATATCGAACTATGCTAAATTATTTGAATGTATTATGTCAGACTTCCTGTATACCCACTGTATTTCAACAATTGCCTTAGAACAGCATGGATTTATAAAAGGAAGATCCACTCTCACCAATTTATGTGAATTCACCGAATACGTATCCTTGGCTTTAGATAATCGCTTTCAAGTTGATGCCATATACACTGATTTATCCAAAGCTTTTGATAGAGTAGATCATTGCATATTATTAAAAAAACTTGATACATTAGGAATATGTCATCAGCTAGTAATGATTTTTAGAAATCTCCTGTTTGGTAGGGAACAATTTGTTGAAATTCATGGAGTCCAGTCAACATTATTTCCTGTTAACAGCGGAGTTACTCAAGGTTCAAACCTAGGCCCGCTGTTATTTACTGTTTTCTTCAATGATGTCCTAAATGTTATTAGTTGTAGAGCGTTTATATATGCCGATGATTTAAAAATAGCTAAAGTAATAAAAACGAACAGAGATTGTTTAGTTTTACAAGATAATGTAGATAAATTAGCGCTGTGGTGTGAACAGAATAAGTTAAGCCTTAATAAAAAAAAATGTAGAAAAATTACATTCTCCAGGAAAGACACTAATTTTAATTTTTATTACAATATTAATGGAACTTTGCTAGAAAACTGTAATCAAATACGCGATTTAGGCATAATTGTAGACTCTGCATTGTCATTTGTTCCTCATATCATTGATATAACAAATTCAGCTATCAAAACACTTGGCTTCATCTGTAGAAATACTAAAGAATTTAATAATATTTTATGTATTAAACAGCTTTATTATAGTCTAGTTAGGTCAAAATTAGAATACTGTTCTATAATTTGGAGACCTCATCACCAAATTTATATTAATATTATAGAAAACGTTAACAGGAAATTTGCTAAGTATCTGTATTTTAAAATGTTCAACTGTTATCCTGTTAGTCATTGTAACCAAAGAGCTCTTCTTAATATAGTGAATGAAAATTTTCTCGAGTATAGACGAAATATTGCTTGTTTTGTATTTTTGCAGAAATTGGTGCGTGGTGATATATTCTGTCCAGCGTTACTAAATAATATTAACTTTTGTGTTCCTCGTTTATTGTGCAGAAATCCATCCACTTTTTACTATCAAATTCCAAATTCTTATCATCACTTTAATAGCCCCTTAATTACATGTTTTAGACTTTATAATAACTATACTTTAGACGATAGCATTGATATTTTTCACGCTAATTTTAATAAAGCATCTTTCAAAAAAAAGTTATTAGCACGATATGCACAATAATATATGTACATAATATTTGTTCTGATGTTAGATTTATTTTTTTTTTTTAGATTTTTTTTAAATTGTAAGTTTAGTTTAAGCTGAATTTAATGTCTTTTTGTGTATACATGTCCACCATAGACTAACGTCTGTTGGAATGAATAAACGTATTATTATTATTATTATTAAAATTTAAAAAATCGAAAAATTGAAAAAGTAAAAGAAAATCGAAACGAAATACGAAAAATTGAAGAATCGAAAGGCAAAAAATTTTAAAAACTGAGAGATTGAGAAATCAAAACATCAAAACATTGAAAAATCTAAAATTTAAAAATTCGAAAAATTACACAAAAGAAAAATCGAGAAATCGAAAAAACGGAAATTTAAAAAACCGAAAAATTGGAAAATCGACAAATAGAAACATAAGAATCGAAAAATTTAAAATTCAGAACACCGAAACGAAAATTTGAAAAATCAAAATACTGAAAAACCCCAAAATTGAAACATCGAAAAACTGGAAAATCTAGAAATCGAAAATTCGAAAAATCGGAGAGCCGAAAATTTAGAAAGTTGAAAAATCAAAAACCCGAAAAATCGAAAAATAGCAAAAACTGAAAAAAAAGAGAAATCGAAAACTCGAAAATTTAGAAATGCCAAAAATTGAAAAATGGGAAAATCGAAAAATTGAAAAATCGAGAAATCGAAACATCGTCAAGCCGAAAATTTAAAAAATGAAAAATTGAAAACCTGAAAAACCGAAAAATCGATAAGTCAAAGTTCCAGAAATGGGAAAAACCAAAAAATCGAACAATCTAAAAATCGAAAAATCAAGAAATCGAAAGATCTAAAATTTAGAAAAACGAAAAATAAAATACCAAAAAAATTGAAAAATCTAAAATTTAAAAAATCGAAAAATTGAAACAGTAAAAAACCGAAAATCGAAACGAAATGTCGAAAAATTGAAGAATCGAAAAGCAAAAACTTTTAAAACCTGAAAAATCAAAATATTAAAACACTGAAAAATCAAAAATTTAAAAATTTGAAAAACTGGACAAAAGAAAAATCGAGAAATCAAAAACGCTGAAATTTAAAAAATCGAAAAATTGAGAAATCGACAAAAAGAAACAAAAAATCGAAACGAAAAACTGAAAAATCGAAATTCTGAAAAACCCCAAAACTGAAACATCGAAAAATTGGAAAATCTAGAAATTGAAAAGTCGAAAAATCGTCACGTAGGAAAATCGAAGAACCGAAAATTTAGAAACTTGAAAAATCAACAACCTGAAAATTCGAAAAATTGCAAAAACTGAAAAAAAGCGAAATCGGAGAAGTTCAAAAATCGAGAAATGGGAAAATCAAAAATCGAAAAATTGAGAAACAGAAAACTCGACAATCTAGAAATGCCAAAAATCGAAAAATAGACAAATCGAAGAACTGAAAAATCGAGAAAATGAAAAACTGGAAAAATCGAGAAGTCAAAATTCCAGAAATAGGAAAAACCAAAAAATCGAACAATCTAAAAGTCGAAAAATCAAGAAATCGAAAGATCTAGAATTTAGAAAACCGAAAAATAAAATACAAAAAAACTGAAAAATCTAAAATTTAAAAAATTGAAAAAGTAAAAAACAGAAAATCGAAACGAAATACGAAAAATTGAAGAATCGAAAGGCAAAACATTTTAAAAACTGAGAGATGGAGAAATCAAAACATCAAAACATTGAAAAATCTAAAATTTAAAAATTCGAAAAATTAGACAAAAGAAAAATCGAGAAATCGAAAAAACGGAAATTTAAAAAACCGAAAAATTTTAAATTCAGAACACCGAAACGAAAATTTGAAAAATCAAAATACTGAAAAACCCCGAAATTGAAACATCGAAAAATAGGAAAATCTAGAAATCGAAAATTCGAGAAAGGTGAAAAATCAAAAACCTGAAAAATCGAAAAATTGCAAAAACTGAAAAAAAGATAAATCGAGAAATGGGAAAATAAAAAATCGAAAAATCAATTAATTGAGAAATCGAAAACTCGAAAATTTAGAAATGCCAAAAATTGAAAAATAAGCAAATCGAGAAATTAAAAAATCGTCAAGTCGAAAATTTCAAAATTTCAAAATCAAACACCTGAAAAACCGAAAAATTGAAAAACTGTAAAATCGATAAGTCAAAATTCCAGAAATAGGAAAAACCAAAAAATCGACCGATCTAAAATTCGAAAAATCAAGAAATCGAAAAATCTAAGATTTAAAAAACCGAAAAATAAAATACCAAAAAATTGAAAAAAATCTAAAATTTAAAAAATCGAGAAATTAGACAAAAGAAAAATCGAGAAATCGAAAAAGCTAAAATTTAAAAAACTGAAAAATGGAAAAATTGATGAATAGAAACATAAAAAACCGAAAAATTTAAAATTCGAAAAACCGAAACGAAAATTTGAAAAATCAAAATCCTGAAAAATCGAAAAATTGCAAAAACTGAAAAAGAAAAATCGATAAATACAAAAATCAAGAAATCGGAAATTAAAAAATTTAGAAATGCCAAAAATTGAAAAATAGGAAAATCGAAGAATTGAAAAATCGAAAAGTTATCAAGTCGAAAATTGAAAAATTAAAAACCTGAAAAACCGAAAAATTGAAACATCGAGAAGTCAAAATTCCAGAAATGGGAAAAACCAAAATATCGAAGAATCTAAAAGTCGAAAAATCAAGAATCCGAAAGATCTAAAATTTAGAAAATCGAAAGGCAAAAAATTTTAAAAACTGAAAAATTGATAAATCAAAATATTAAAACATTAAAAAATCTAAAATTTAAAAATTCGAAAAATTAGACAAAAGAAAAATCCAGAAATCAAAAAAGCTGAAATTTAAAAAATCGAAAAATCGACAAATAGAAACAAAAAATCGAAACGAAAAATTGAAAAATCGAAATTCTGAAAAATCCCAAAATTGAAACATCGAAAAATTGGAAAATCTCAAAATCGAAAAATCGTCAAGCCGAAAATTTAAAAAAGGAAAAATCAAAAACCTGAAAAACTGAAAAATCGATAAGTCAAAATTACAGAAATGGGGAAAACCAAAAAATCGAACAATCTAAAAGTCGAAAAATCAAGAAATCGAAAAATCTAAAATTTAGAAAACCGAAAAATTGAAAAAGTAAAAAAACCGAAAATCGAAACGAAATATCGAAAAATTGAAGAATCGAAAGGCAAAAAATTTTAAAAATTGAAAGATTGAAAAATCAAAATATTAAAACATTGAAAAATTTTAAATTTAAAAATTCGAAAAATTAGACAAAAGAAAAATCGGAAAATCAAAAACGCTGAAATTTAAAAAATCGAAAAATTGAGAAATCGACAAAAAGAAACAAAAAATCGAAACGAAAAACTCAAAAATCGAAAAATTGGAAAATCTCGAAATGGAAAAGTCAAAATCGTCAAGTAAAAAAATCAAAGAACCGAAAATTTAGAAACTTGAAAAATCAAAAACCTGAAAATTCTAAAAATTGCAAAAACTGAAAAAAAGAGGAAGTTCAAAAATTGAGAAACCGAAAACTCGACAATTTAGAAATGCCAAAAATCGAAAAACCGAAAAATCGAAGAAGTGAAAAATCGAGAAACTGAAAAACTGAAAAATCGAGAAGTCAAAATTCCAGATATGAGAAAAATAAAAAAATCGGACAATCTAAAAAATCAAGAAAAAACGCCAAAACTTGAAATGAAAAATCGAGAAATCTAAAGATCTAAAATTTAATTAAAAACGGAAAAATAAAATACAAAAAAGAAATCGAAACACCAAAAAATCGAAAAATCTAAAATTTAAAAATTCGAAAAATCAAAAAGAAAAATCGAAAAAGCTAAAATTTAAGACCGGAAAAATTTTAAATTAAAAAAATCGAAACCAAACGGGAAAATCAAAAATCGCAAAATCCATTAAATGAGAAATCGAAAACCTCTGAATTTAAAAATGCCAAAAATTAGAAACTTGAAAAATAAAAAATCTAAAATTCGAAAACGCCAAAAATTGAATTGAAAAATCGACCAATCGAAAGATCTAGAATTTAAAAAAAACGAAAAATAAAATACCAACAATTTAAAAAAATCGAAAAATTGAAGAATCGAAAAACTGGACAATCGAGAAGTCGAAAAGTCGAAAAATCGTCAACTTGAAAAATCGAAAATTAAAGATTAAAAACCTGAAAAATTGAAGAACTGACAAACGGAAAAATCGGTAAGTGGAAAATGGAAAAGTCGGAAAATCAAAAATTCAAAAAATCTAAAAGACGAAAAATCGAGAATTTTGAAATGCCAAAAATTGTAAAAGCGTAAAACTGAAATATCGAAAAACTGAGAAGCTGAAAAAATGTTAAATCAAAAATCTGAAAAATCGCATAAACGGGCAAATTTTAATTAACGATTTACCATGCTTTCAACAACCTTAAAAATTTTGCAAGATTTCTTTTCAAACTTAAACTGCAAAATGTTGCAATACAATTTTGAATTTTTTTTCAAAAATCTGAATGGTAAAAGTTCAACGCGAATTCATTATTTTATAAAATTTAATTTATTAATGTATATTTTGGGGAAGACGTCATCCTATTTTTGGTAGGGATGATTAGCCAAATTTGACAACAATTGGTCCAGAGATTATCTTTTTAATAAAAATCTGGACAGACGGAAATGATAGACCAATTTTTTCGTACTCTAGGGGTCATGAAACGTCAAGAAAATCCTAAATCGATTACAATACTTCCGTCGCTTAAACTCACGAAGTAAAAATACTTACAACACTTTGTGATTTTGCAACTTTTCGATGTATTCTTGCTCTTCGTGAGTGAGGAAGATCAAAGCCGACCCCGATTTGCCCGCTCTTCCAGTCCTGCCGACTCTGTGAAGGTAATCTTCGTCTGTTTGGGGTCCAGTGTACTGGATTATGCAGTCGGCTTCTGGAACGTCGACTCCGCGGGCAGCAACGTCCTGTAAAAGTGTGTGTGTGTGTTTTTTAATTTTCGTGGTTTGAACGAACAGAGGTAGATCAGAGTAGTATGTATAGGTTACATTTTTTAATGATAACAATAATAATAATTATAATAATAATAATATAATTTTATTTTTATAGGTACACTTCTCGTGTCCGAGTCGAGGCATGACTGTTGTTTCCTCATCGAATTAGATTCTTTTATTGCCGCTACCGGCCGTCGACAACAATGCTTCACTCGAGCCCGTCGCCCGCAGAGCCAAGAATGTGTACGTTTTGTGGGCATCTGAAAAAATGTTAAGTGCGTTCTTTTACTCCCGAATGATATACATTTCGTTGAACAATTTGTGTCTGGAATTAAATTCGGCCGTTGAATGGATAAACGAGTGTGATTGTAAACCGGCAGGAGATCTAGCCGTCTTTTAACAGCACGCCACTTAAGAAATCCAATAACATTAATCGGCACAGATAATTAACTATCCGATACGAATAATGGCGAGTGATTTGGTTCGGCCACAAAAGATATTAGTTCATTTTGGACGAAAATGTCGTCTCATCGGCCGCCTCGAGGAGCATTCCGGGTTAAAAATGCAGCTATTTAGTGTCTGAGCAAAAATTAAAAGATGCCACTTTGTGCATCCGACAGTAGCGGACAATGGTATTCATAATAAATTACCTAACGCCTCGATAGTATTGGGTGTCAGCCCAGCGGGAGCCAACGTTCGATGGGTGCTATTACATTTTTCTACACCAATAAATTACATCAATTCCGGGCATTGTAGCTGGTGGTTATCAAATCTACCATATTCGACTTGATGTAGGTTTTTTTCAAGACGAAAGTATGGTAATCACAATACTTTATATAAATAACTCTATCAAAAGTTATCAAGGTGTCATTCAAATTCGATCATGGGAATTGATGGAAAATGTTCATGCGTTTTATTCTTTTGTGTGGATGGATGGGTTTACCAACTGTTGGGAGCGATTGTACAGTTCTTGTGCTCTGGGTGAAACGTTAGATGACCTCAGCGAGTTCTGAACGAATTGTTGTAGGCAATACATATATTAAATTTGTCGTTAAACTTAGCTTTTACGTCATCAGATCAGGTCAAGTCAGCTCTATCATTGCTTAATTGATTGCTGGAAAACCAGGTTGTAATGCAAGCAAGAATTTCTGGATTTTCTGCTTAAACGGACCACAAAAAGCAACAGTTATCAGCGACATAATTAGAGTTATTTCAGCATATACAGGCTGATGAAAAAATTACGTATAAGTTCGATGGTACGTTGTTAAGAAGTCTGCGAAGAACACGAAAAAAATGGTTAAAAAAATTCCTGCATCGAACTTTTGAAAATATTAAACTTAAAAGTTGAAGAATTAATTTCGTAATTTCTGTCTTTTTTATTGTTAAAAAATGCTATTTTTGTCAATTTTTATCGAAATTTTAGACTATCAATTAAATTCACATTAAAACATATCAAAATTCAAAGTTAATTCTTCAAATTTGAAGTTTAATATTTTCAGGATTTTTTTTACCATTTTTACTTCCCGAGCGTAAGCTAAGGAAGTATAGTCGTCTGTCCGTCCGTCCGTCTGTCTGTCTGTCTGTCTGTCCGTCTGTATGTCTGTTTGTCGTCCCCGGATTTTTTTTTAATTTTATAAAAACGAAATGCAAATGCTCTGAAATTTTGCAAACGTAATTTTTTCGAAAAGTATGGATTTATTTACCTTAAGACGAATTCTTTTGATATCACAATTTTTTATTCTTTCACTTTTTCAACTTTAATTTTTTCAGTTTGTCAATTTCTCGACTTCCAAATTTTTCAGTCTTTCGTTTCTTCAATTTTCTGAAATTACGATTTTTTACAATTTTTCATTTTGCGATTTTTCAGTTTCTCAATTTTTATTTTTCATTTTCCCGATTTTTTTTCACTTCCATTTTCTCGGATTTATATCACAGTTTTCATTTTTAAATGTTTCTTTCGATTTTATGATTTTTCGATTTTTCACATTTTTAATCTGACTCTTCAGTTTATCGATTTTCCAATTTTAAAATTTTTCAATACTGCAATTTTGGGATTTTCAATTATCCAAAGAAAGTTAAAATTGAAAAATCGAGAAATCTAAAATGGAAAAGACGAAAAATTAAAAATCAAAAATTTGAAAATACGAAAAATTGAAATCCGAACAATTCAAAATCAAAAAATTCAAAAATTTCGCATTGAAAGAAAGAAAAATTATAAAATCAGAACATTGAAATGCCGAAAAGTTGAAAAAAAAAAAACGAAAAACGGAAGACATGAAAAATTGATAAATCGAAAAATTGCAAAATCTAAGAAGTGAAACGTCCAGAATTTGGAAAATCGGAAAATTGAAAAATGTTTAAATGAAAACTCGAAGAGCTGCATATCGTAAAATTGAAGAAACTAAAAAAATAAAAATTGCAAATCGAAAAACTGAAGAAACAAAAAGTTGAAAAACTTGAAATTCAACAAAGAAAAAATTATAAAATCGGAATATCGAAATATTGAAAAAAAATTAAAATGAAATAAAATTCTAAAATTCTCAATTAACAAAACTGAATGTTTAAAAAATTCTTACATATTTAAAATGTTTCGGTTTTTCATTTTCCTTATTTTTTCAATTTTTCGCTTTTTTTCAACCTAAAATTTTTCAATTTTTAGTTTCTTCAATTTTTGATTTGCAATTTTACTAGTTTTAATTTTAAATATGTAACAATAATTGTAATTTTTAAAATTATTCACTTTTTCAATTTCACGGTTTCAGAATTTTTCCATTTTTCAAACATTGGATTTTAAAACTTCGATTTTTAATTTTTGAGACGAAGGACCCAGTATCAAAGATGAATAATCAAGGATGAAAGATCAAGGATGAAGGATCAAAGATTAAGGATGAAGGATCAAGAAGGAAGCGTCAAGGATAAAGGATCAAGGATAAAGGATCAAAGATAAAGGATCAAGGATAAAGGATCAAGGATAAAGGATCAAGGATAAAGGATCAAGGATAAAGGATCAAGGATAAAGGATCAAGGATAAAGGATCAAAGATAAAGGATCAAGGATAAAGGATCAAGGATAAAGGATCAAGGATAAAGGATCAAGGATAAAGGATCAAGGATAAAGGATCAAGGATAAAGGATCGAGGATAAAGGATCGAGGATAAAGGATCGAGGATAAAGGATCGAGGATAAAGGATCGAGGATAAAGGATCGAGGATAAAGGATCGAGGATAAAGGATCGAGGATAAAGGATCGAGGATAAAGGATCGAGGATAAAGGATCGAGGATAAAGGATCGAGGATAAAGGATCGAGGATAAAGGATCGAGGATAAAGGATCGAGGATAAAGGATCGAGGATAAAGGATCGAGGATCGAGGATAAAGGATCGAGGATAAAGGATCGAGGATAAAGGATCGAGGATAAAGGATGAAGGATAAAGGATGAAGGATAAAGGATCAAGGATAAAGGATCAAGGATAAAGGATCAAGGATAAAGGATCAAGGATAAAGGATCAAGGATAAAGGATCAAGGATAAAGGATAAAAAATTTGCGATTTTTATTTTTAATTTTAGTTTTAGAATTTTTCCATTTTTCAAATATGTATTGGGTTTTAAAACTTTTTCATTTTTTCAATTTTTAATCAATCATGAAGGATCAAGGATGAAGGATCAAGGAGGAAGGCTAAAGGATGAAAGATCAAGGAGGAAGGCTAAAGGATCAAGGGACATAGATCAAGAATCAAGGAGTCCAGAACTCGGGATTCGAGTCTTGGGCCCCAAATTAAGTTTTAGGAACTCGGTATTAGGAGTCAAAATTCAGAGTTTATGATTTCGAACTCGATTTTCAAATTTGGAATTGGGAATTTAGAATCTGGGGTTCGGGATTTCGAGACTCGTGTTCAAGATTCAGATCCAAAAGTCAGGCATTAAGAAGTGGGCATTAACGATTAAGGATCAAGGATGAAGGATTAAGAATCAAGGATAACGAATCAAGGCTAAAGGATCAAGGATGAAGGATCAAGGATGAAGGATCAAGGATGAAGGATCAAGGATGAAGGATCAAGGATGAAGGATCAAGGATGAAGGATCAAGGATGAAGGATCAAGGATGAAGGATCAAGGATGAAGGATCAAGGATGAAGGATCAAGGATGAAGGATGAAGGATCAAGGATGAAGGATCAAGGATGAAGGATCAAGGATGAAGGATCAAGGATGAAGGATCAAGGATGAAGGATCAAGGATGAAGGATCAAGGATTAAGGATGAAGGATCAAGGAAGAAGGATCAAGAATCATGTATGAGATATCAGCCAAAAATCAAATCAGAGTTTATGATTTCGAACTGGATTTTCAAATCCAGGATTGGTAATTTAGAATTTTGGGGTTCGGAATTTCGAATTAGTGTTTTGGAATTCGAGACTCGCATTCAAGATTCGGATCCAAGAGTCAGGACTTGGCATTAAGAAGTGGGCATTAACAATTAAGGATCAAGGATGAAAGAACAAGGATGAAGCATGAAAGATCAAGGATGAAGGATCAATAATGAAGCGTCAAGGATAAAAGATCAAGGATCAAGGATAAAGGATCAAGGATCAAGGATCAAGGATAAAGGATCAAGGATCAAGGATAAAGGATCAAGGATAAAGGATCAAGGATAAAGGATCAAGGATAAGGATCAAGGATAAAGGATCAAGGATAAAGGATCAAGGATAAACGATCAAGGATAAACAATCAAGGATAAAGGATCAAGGATAAAGGATCAAGGATAAAGAATAAAAAATTTTCGATTTTTAAGCTTCTCGATTTTTATTTTTAATTTTACAGTTTTAGAATTTTTCCATTTTTCAAATATGTATTGGATTTTAAAACTTTTTCATTTTTTCAATTTTTAATCAATGATCAAGGGTCAAGGATGAAGGATCAAGGAGGAAGCCTAAAGGATCAAGGATGAAGGGTCAGGATTAAGGATCAAGTATGAAGGATCAAAGGTGAACGATCAAGGAAGAAGGTTCAAAGATGAAGGTTCAAGGATGAAGGTTCAAGGATCAAGGATCGAGGATCAAGGCTGAAGGATGAAGGATCATATATGACATATAAGTCAAAAATCAGATCAGAGTTTGATTTCGAACTGGATTTTCGAATTTGGGATTGGGAATTTAGAATTTGGAATTCGAGACTCGCATTCAAAATTCGGATCCAAGAGTCAGGCATTAAAAAGTGGGCATTAACGATCAAGGATCAAGTATCAAAGATGAAGGATGAAAGATTAAAGATATGAAAGATGAAGGATCAAGGATGAAGGATGAAAGATGAAGGATCAAGGTTCAAGGATCAAGGATCAAGGCTAAAGGATCAAGGTTGAAGGATCCAGGATCAAGGATTTTAATTTTACCATTTTAGAATTTTAAACTTTCGCATTTTTTCGATTTTTAATCAAAGATAAAGGATCAAGGATGAAGGATCAAGAATGAAGGTTCAAGGATTTTAATTTTACCGTTTTAGAATTTTTCCATTTTTCAAATATTGGATTTAAAAATTTTTTCATTTTTTCGATTTTTAATCAAGGATCAAGGATGAAGGATGAAGGTTAAAGCATGAAAGATTGAGGATCAAGAATGAAGGATCAAGGATGAAGGATCAAGTATCAAAGATGAAGGATGAAATATTAAAGATGAAAGATGAAGGATCAATGATGAAGGATGAAAGTTGAAGGATCAAGGAGTTTAATTTTACCATTTTAGAATTTTAAAACTTTCTCATTTTTTCGTTTTTTAATCAAAGATAAAGGATCAAGGATGAAGGATCAAAAATGAAGCTTCAAGGATTTTAATTTTACCGCTTTAGAATTTTTCCATTTTTCAAATATTGGATTTAAAAAATTTTTCTTTTTTTCGATTTTTAATCAAGGATCAAAGATGAAGTATCGAGGATGAAGGGTTAAGGATAAAGGATCAAGGATCAAGGATGAAAGACTGAGGATCAAGAATGAAGGATCAAGGATGAAGTATGAAGGATCAAGGATGAAGAATCAAGGATCAAAGATGAAGGATCAAGGATGCAGGATCAAGGATGAAAGATAAAGGATGAAAGATCGAGGATCAAGAATGAAGGATCAAGGATGAAGGATCAAGGATGAAGGACCAAGTATGAAGGATCAAGGATGAAGGTTCAAGGATCAAAGATGAAGGATCATGTATGAGATATCAGTCAAAATTCTGAGTTCATGATTTTGAACAGGATTTTTTGGAATTTCGAATCTATGTTTCGGAATTCGAGACTTGCATTCAAGATTTGGATCCAAGAGCGAGGACTTGGCATTAAGAAGTGGGCAATAACCATAAGGATCAAGGATGAAAGATGAAAGATCAAGGATGAAGGATGAAAGTTCAAGGATGAAGCATAAAGGATGAAGGATCAAGGATGGAAGATAAAAGATGAAGGTTCAAGGATGAAGGATCAAGAATCAAGGATGAAGAAGCAAGGATGAAGAAGCAAGGATGAAGAAGGAAGGATGAAGAAGCAATGAAAGATCAAAGATGAAAGATGAAGTATCATATATGAGATATCAAAATGAATCAGATACCAGAAAACAATTATCAAGGACCAATTACTGAGGACCAACAATTAAGTGCCAGGACCAAGGACCACAGATCGATCAAGAAGGAAAGATTAAGGATCCTGATGCAACCTCCAGGACTAGGGACTCGAGCATGTTTGATGTTCTAACACTCAGGACTTGCGATTTTGAATTGGATATTCGAAAATTTGTAAAAAAAAGTTAGAAAACCGAAAAACTGAAAAACAAAAAAATGAGAAATTGAAAAAAATGGAAATCGAAAACTGAAAATAAAAAAACAAAAAATTATAAAATCGAAAGGAAAAGTTGCAAAATTGAAAAATGCAAAAGCTGGGAAATTGAAAAACTGAAAAATTTAAAATCGAACTCCCAAAAAAATGCAAATCGAAAAAATGAAAAAACAAAAAATGAAACATTGAACAACTGAGTTCAACTCAAAAAAGCTGCCGAAATAACTTTGGATCAATTTTTCTCAAGTCCTTTAGAGCATTCTTGACAACGTACCAACGAGCTCATACGTCATTTTTTCATTATCTTGTATTTTTATTTTTTATAACTATGTATTTATTATACAGGGTGTCTCGGAAATTTATTGAACAACTTTTATTTTACGACAGATGTTCAAAAATATTTACTCCACGCTACTGCTTTATCGAAATGGAGAAAAATTTATTCTATATTCCACACACGCAAACATTCGTGCGCGAGGCGTAGCCGAGCGTTAGCCATATAATTTTTAACAAACTATGTAGTTATAAAAAAAAAACAAAATTAAATAAATAAACAAAAAACAAACCACTTACCGTACACAGAAGCACCCCCCTCTTCGCCCCCCTGAACCGCATAAACACCTCCTTCCGCATACTCTGCTCCATCGACCCGTGCAACTTAAAAAACTCCGTCTCCAACACCACTTCTTCTTCATCATCACTATCCTCAAACTCCACATCTTCCAAAATCGCCACATCCCCGATCTTCAACTTCCCCCTATTCTTCGGCATACGTGCCAAACACCTCGTGAACAACTCGTAATGGTAATCGACCATTTGACTCGTCGCCATGAACACAAACACCTTATGTTTAGCTTTAGCCAATAAAACCGCCGACAACGTAAACAGTCTGTGCTTGGCGTAAGTCACTATGAACTCTTGCGTGACGGTGTTGGGAATCACCAAGTGTTCTGGATTAACGTTAGGGGAGTCGTCCAAACTGTCAACATACACGTGCTCCTTCATGGTGAAGTCGGCCAATTCGGCGATCCCTTTGTTCAAAGTAGCCGACAATAAAACCGTCTGGCGATTTCTGCTAGAAACGTCTCGCAAAGGAGCCCCAGAAGCTTCCTGACGCTCTGGAAGTTTCCTGTCGCCTCTTAGCATCGCCAGAGGGTTGTACTCCGAGTTCGTTTTCGCGCTGTCTAACTCCTCCACGATTTTGACTATATCTTTTTTGAAACCCATGTCTAGGAGACGGTCGGCTTCGTCTAGAACTAGACATCTGACTTGGTCGGTTTTGAGGGCTGATGTGTGTAGGATGTGGTCTAGTAATCTACCGGGTGTTCCGATAAGAACGTGGACGCCTTTTCGTAGCCTGTCTTTCTCGGTTTTGCGATTTTCACCCCCACACAGGTGTCCCACAACTAGCCACTGGAAAGTCTGGAAGTGGTTGGGTTAGGGTTGTGGATGGTCTGTGTAAGGCGTTACTTACGTTGATTTTTCCGAAAAGCTCGTGCGTCTGGAGGGCCAGTTCTCGCGTTGGTACAACCACGATGGCTTGCACGCCGTCTTGGCGCTGAAGGCGGGGGATGATACTTTGGAGGGCGTCGATTATGGGGACGGCGTAGGCGAGGGTTTTGCCGGAACCGGTCTGAGAACGTATCTAATAAAAGAATCGGGAATAAAAATTCAGACAGACGGCAGACAGACAGACAGACGGAAACCAATTTACGATTTTACTTACGAGCACATTTTTCCCCGCCACCACCTCCGGAATCGACTTTTCCTGCACTTTCGTTAAACTAGTAAAACCATTTTTTACCAAATTGGCCACCACGTGTCTATGAATCTCCAAATCACTGAACTTCTTTTCGGCACTGAACACTTTCTCCACCACAGACTTCCCCGAAATTTTCGTATTCACATACACATCCTTCTTTCTCACAGAAAATAGCGAATGTGTAGTCTCCGAAGCCTTATTATCCACAGCTTTAGGTAAGCTCACACTCTCCCCAGACTCACTCTCTTTCAAAGCCTTCGCTGCCAATTTATCCTTCTTGTGCTTGCGTTTCACCAACTGGCCTGAACTGTCCGAAATTGAAGACTGTGGCTTTTGGGTAGTTTGACGTGTACGTGTGACACCTTTTGGGGCTGCATTTGGCTTCGGAGATGTGGTTTCCTGTTGTTTTGGTTTCGGTGACTTCTTGGTGGATGTTTTTTTACGAGCGAAAGCCGTCCCTGTGGGCTTGGAAGCTTTGTTCCACGAAAAGTCGAACGAGGTCATGGTTAAAATTTATAAACAATCCAGTGAATTATTTGTTGTATGGTTGCAACAAAAAGTGTGGTTATATTAAATAACACGTGTTAAATGTCTCATTTGGGGCACGGGTGAAGGTTATATTGCACTTTCACTACAATTTATTTAACTTTTATTAACGTTTGTTTGGCCACGAAGAAACTTAGGTTAGAAAATCTCACGTGTTGTAAATGTCAAACTCCAGTTTGTGTTCCCATTAGTTCGAAAGCTCATTACCCATTATGACAAACAACACGAAAATAATAATAATTAATATGTATTGTTATTATTATTAGTATTAGTAGTAGTGATTATGTGGTTTCAAACACGAAAACGACTTCAACTCTTCTTTAAGCTTTTTACCATTATCACCATTAAAGGGCGACTTAACTATATCAATCACCCCGAGTGCCAACTTGACAAGGAACCGTTCCAATTCAACCCAGCAAAATCTACCACGATTGCCCCTAATGGACCGCTAATGCTCCGCTAATTCCCGCAATCCTATTCACCCGAAACACACAAACGTGGCCGATGAATTTTCCCTTAGAGTAGATGAAAATGACCATCGATTTGAAGATATTTAACAGGGCACGTGCGGCCACTCTTGCGGATTATCGAGACATTTAATGGAAAAGAACATCCAGAAGCGTGGATAATTTTACTTGATATGGGGCGATTCTATAATGCTGATAGATTGCCGGGATAAATGGACTGGAAATTGTGGAGTATTTAATTTATGATTTAACTTAGTTTGACCATGAAGTCATGTATAATGCAAAGAATAAAGTTTCAATGGTAGTGGGTTATTTTCGGTAAATCCTGTAACTGATCATAGGGTGGTGGTATTGTAATTTCATGTTTTTTCGACGTTCCGTAAGTCTTGGAATATGAATTGATCTTTTTATTGCTCTAAAAGTACTGATTTAACACTTCTGAAATTTTAGATACGTTTTAATGGTAGGTATTATGCACATGTAAAATCCCAACCATAATTTGTCTGATCGTTACCACCAAAAAATTCATGACGTCATTTTATTTTTCAACTACCTTTGAAAATTAGCCAAAGACATTTTTTTGTAGAATTCAAATTCTAGAAGTTATTTTAAGCTGCATTTATTCGAAAATTCCTACCATTTTTCCAGAATCGCCAATTGAAATATGTCAATTTTTAGGATTATTAATTTTTTTTTCAAGCTGCATATTTCAAAAAGTTTGCTCTGGAACAACAAAATCTTTATATTTTTCGAATTACGTTGAAAATTACATCTCAGGATTTTTTCTTTATTTTTTAGCAACTTTTCCAACAACTCAATTTTTCAATGCAAATTTTTGAGTTTTTTCAAGCACCCTCCGAAATTGGCTAAAAATAACAATCACAGATTGTAATATTTGTACATTTCAAACACCAGAAGTTATTTTCCACTAAATGTCTTTGAAAATTATTGCCATTTTTCCAGAATCGCCCATTGAAATGTTGGAAATTGCTAAGATAAAACTGATCTTGCCAAGTGGCATACCCTCGAAGAATAGAGGATCGGTGGGCGGGGCCAATATTTGCCAAGATAAGATTTTTATAAAAAAGTTCTACCCTTCATTTTCTTATAAGATAAGGTATGTCATTTGCCAAAACCAGTTTTATCCTGGTAGGTACTAGCCCCGCCCACCCACCCCCTCTTTTCTTAGAGGGTATATCATTTGCCAAAATCAGCCTTACCTTAGCAAGTACTAACCCCGCCCACCCACCCTCTCTTTTCTTAGAAGGTATCGTATTAGGCAAAATCAGTCTTATCTTAGAAGTAAGCAATTGAAATGTTGGAAATTTTGGAACTTTTTAAAAAATTGGACGTTCCAGCCGGATATTTTAAACATTGTGGTCCAGGACCCTAAAAACGCTAATATTTTTTAAATCAAGACGTTGGGATCTACATCCCAGAAACTTTTGTGGATTTTTCCACCATTTTTCCAAAAGCTCAATTTTTCAATACCAATTTTTGACCATTTTTGTAGAATTCAAATGCTAAAAGTTATCTTAAGCTGCATTTCTTCCAAAATTTTGGTTCATCAATTTTTCAATTTGATGAATTTTCAATTTTTAATTTTTCAATTTTTCTTTCATTTCTTCAGTTTTCGATTTGGAATTTTTCGTTTCGATTTTTATTTCCTTTATTTTTTAATTTTTCATTTTTCCGATCCTCTAATTTTATAATTTTTGTTTTTTCATTTTCACTATTTTCAATTTTTCGATTTCCGATTTTGTAAATTTTCATTTTTTATGTTTCTCCAATTTTTAAATTTGCACTTTTTCCATTTAAAATTTCTCAAATTTTTTATTTTCAATTTTTCAAATTTGTCAGTTTTTCATTCCTTCAAATTTTCGATTTGCAATTTTCGCTTCGATTTTTTATTTTCTTTAATTTTTTTCATTTGCAATATTCTTCGTTTTTTTGTTTCTTCAAATTTACCTACGATAACCAACTCCTCAAGTTTTTGTTTTTTAAATCTTCAGTTTTTCAATTTTTCAATGTTTCATTTATTCATTTTCGGATTTGCAAGTTTTTGTTTAATTTTTTTACTGTTTCTTTATTTTAGAAACTTTTCAATTTTCCAATGTTCTGATTTTGTTCTTGTTTCCAATGTGAAATTTTTCAATCTTTAGACTTTATAATTTTTCGTTTTTTCAATTTTAGATTTTTCAGTTTCTGGATTTTTGAATTTTTCGTTTCTTTAAATTTTAATTTGCAATTAATCTAGTTTTCATTCTAAATATGTATGTAATAAGAATACGAATTTTTAAGATTTTTCACTTTTTCAATTTTACGGTTTTAGAATTTTTCATTTTTTCGTTTCTTCAATTTTTCGATTTACAATTTTTCAATTTTTCATTTTTTTGTTTATTCAAATTTACGATAATCAACTCCTCGAGTTTCCATTTTTTAATTTTTCAGCTTTTCAATTTTCCAATTTTTGGATTTACATTTTCACGAGTTTAAAATGTTTCTTTCATTTCTTCAGTTTTCAATTTGGAATTTTTCGTTTCGATTTTTATTTCTTTATTTTTTTAATTTTTCATTTTTCAGATTCTCTAATTTTATAATTTTTGTTTTTTCATGTTCACTATTTTCAATTTTTCGATTTCCGATTTTTAAAATTTTCAATTTTATGTTTCTCCAATTTTTAAATTTGCACTTTTTCTATTTAAAATTTCTCAAGTTTTCATTCCTTCAAATTTTCGATTTGCAATTATCGTTTCGATTTTTTATTTTCATTATTTTTACAATGTTTCGATTTTTCAATATTCTGATTTTATAATTTTTAATTTTTTTCATTTTTAATATTCTTCGTTTTTTTTTGTTTCTTCAAATTTATCTACGATAATCAATTCAAGTTTTTATTTTTTAATTTTTCAGTTTTTCGATGTTCCAATTTTTTTTAATTGCATTTTCACGAGTTTTCAGTTTTCCGATTTTTCAATTATTCATTTGTTCATTTTTGGATTTGCAAGTTTTTGTTTGAGTTTTTTATTTTTTCTTTATTTTAGAAATTTTTCAATTTTCCAATGTTCTGATTCTTTATTTTTTCCTGTTTCCAATGTGAAATTTTTCAATCTTTAGATTTTTTGATTTTTCGTTTTTTCAATTTTGGATTTTCAGTTTCTGGATTTTTGAATTTTTCGTTTCTTTAAATTTTGATTTACAATTTCATTAGTTTTCATTGTAAATATGTATGTAATAAGAACACGAATTTTAAAAATTTTTCACTTTTTCGATTTTACGGTTTTAGAATTTTTCATTTTTTTGTTTCTTAAAATTTACGATAATCAACTCCCCGAGTTTCCATTTTTTAAAATCTAAAAATCTAAAAGTTAAAAAATCAAGAAATCGGAAAGTTGAAATATCGAAAAATCGAGAAATCGAAGAATTGAATAATCGAGAATCGAAAAATCTAAAGTTAAAAAGACTGACAAAATACCAAAAAATTGAATAAGTAAAAAACCAAAAACTCGCAACGAAATAACAAAAAATTAGAGAATGAAATATTAGATAATTTCAAACCTGAAATATCGAAAAATCGAAAAGTCAAGAAACGGAGAATTCGGAAAATCAAAACATCGATAATCTAAAAGTCGAAAACCCACAAATCGAAAATTGATAATTTAGAGACCCCAAAAATTGAAAAATCGTAAAACTGAAATATCGGAAAATTGAGAAATCGGAAAATAAAAATCGACAAATCGAAAATTTCTAAACTGAAATATCGAAAACTTGATGAACCAAAAAAATTTACAAATAAAAGAAAAACTGAAAAATGGAAAAATTGGAAAATCCTAAAACTGAAACATTTAAGAACGCCAAAAATTGAAAAATAGGAAAATCAAAGAACTAAAAAATCGAGAATCGAAAAATTTAAAGTACCAAAAAATTGGAAAATCGAAAAGTCTAAAATTTTAAAAATCTAAGAATTGAAGAATGAAATATTAAACAATCCCAAGATAATCTGTAAGTCGAAAAATTGATATATCGAAAAGTTGAAAATTTAGAGACCCCTAAAATTGAAAAATTAAAAAATCCTAAAACAGAAATATCGGAAATTAGTGAAATCGAGAAATAAAAATAATCAACACGTCGAAAATTTGAAAAGTGCAGAAATTGAAGAAGCGAAAAATAGAAACAGCGAAGAAATGGAATCGGAAAATTGAAAAATTCGACAAATCAAAAAATTAAAAAATCACATGAATGGGCAAATTTTGATTAACGATTTACTTTGCTTACGATAACCTTAACTTTTGCAGTTTCAAGTTAAATTGAAAAATGTTATACAATCTTGATTTTTTTGCCAAAAAAGGGTAAAAACTCAAAACGGATTAATAAACCACAAGTGCAAGAGCATTTTATTTTATAAAATTTAAATAATATTTAGTAGTGTAGATTTTGGGGACGACATTGCTGATAGCCAAATTTTACTTGGCGTTTTACCATCTACACATATGTATAAGATTTGATAACAATCGGTCTAGTAGTTTCAGAGATTATTTCTCCAACAGACAGACATACGTACCAATTTTTGTGTACTCTAAAGTTCACGAAACGTCGGAAAAACATTAAAGCAACCAGTCACCTTAAACTCAGGAAGTAAAAACGCCACTAAGACATTTATTTCAATATTATATGTACGAATGAAGCAGTTCCCTGCAGCAAATTCTCCTTTTCTGATTTTTTTCTCCAACTGGCTATCCTAATTTGTGAAATCGTCAATAAACCCGCGACTCGCTAAATTATGTTGGCAAAGTAATTTCCCTTCAAAAAAGAATCGCAAAAGCTAATACACTTTATCGAATTAGGTTTTAAAAAGCTTTAAACTTTCCCGAGTGCGGTGTAGAAGGCCTTTAATGTATCTACTTGAACGCGCTTTTAAAAAGAAATGAAAAGAAACGAAAGCGTAATTTGTTAAAACGTCGGCCGCTAACTTTTAAAACACTAGTTAGAGAGTTTTTAAATTTGTCGTCGGCCAACCCCAAGCCAAAACGTAATCTAATTACGTGACATTTGTAGAAAAAAGTTTGCGCCACTCGATACATACAATTTTTGTGCTAGACCCTTCCCAGCGAACCCTATAAAATTCTGTTATTTTAGACGCAACAAAAGCGCGATGACGCTGGAACTTTTCAATGCAAAACATTTACAATATAAAAGTGGGTTTTTGAAGCACAATTAATTATTTTTCATGGTGCTTGAGTATCATAAATGCAGTGATGGGACATTTCCTTTTGGATGAGTACAGCAGCCGGTTACGCTGCCCTGATGGGGGTATTATGAACTTCCCGAACGCCGAATAATGAACTTTGACGCGACGTGGTGATGGGACGGTGAGTTGCACTTTTTGGCTACTGTTACGTAAGCGTGAAGTCGGTTGGGGTGAAAATAAACACAAAACAACGTCCTAGAATTTAGTAAGCCACTTTCGCACATCTCACCTCAATCGGACAATAAATTATTGTTGTTATTGCTTATAATCGCTGCGACTAAACCCAAATTTTATATAGATGTCATAAAAAACGGCCCAATATAAAAGCCTGACAAAGCTAAAACTTGTATCCTTTATTGTGGCTCATGTTCGTTCGACGCATAAGTTGCCTTTTAAACATGGCAGGACGGCAGCTATCGGGCCATTGTTTGAGAATGATAAGCACAAATCTAAAAACGGTTCTCTTTAAACTTTAAATAGACGTGTAAACACGTATAAATCAATCTTCTATTCAAACTTTCCGTCGTCGGGACGAAAATATAAGGGGAACAAGCCGAATACACTTCAATTAATTTATGAATTTAAATTTCACGAAATGATAAATTACTCGCGGCCATTTGAAATTCAAATAAATGTTTAAGCTCAAAGGAATAACAATGGATTTAATGGAGTTCTAAAGCTCGCTTCGAGGGGTTGGGGGACGCAAAACGGGCGTTTATTTGCAATAAAATGGAGATCGGATTGTCTGAAACACAACAAAAAATCGAAGGGTTTGCCAGAATTTGGTACGCGACTCTCACAAAGAGCGGCAGGTGTTTTTTGTGCAGTTTTCAAATTCGTGCTTGTAAAGAAGTACCATTAGGTACAGGCGCCCCCTGGGCTGTGTTTATAGCAACCAGCGCGTTGCACGGTCCGTTGGCATTCTATTGTGGTTTATAACGTATTTGTCATGATTTCCATTTAATATTTAATAATGTGTACTAATAATGACATGTTTACTCTGCAGTAATCACCGGAAGTACCGATCACGGAGTATGATTAAATTACCTAAATATCTACACCGCAGAACGGTACTCGCTTTTAAAGTCTTTTGTGGTGGTGCCATAGCGACTGTTATTGCGTGCATGTAAATGAGCACCTGTCGTACTTTTCCGAAAGCATATGTAAGGGTTTCGATGGGTACGATAAGTACGAGTGAGTACTGGACTTAAATAAAGCGAGGATAACGACAGAATGTTGTTTTTTATATCAGCTATAGTATCTACATAATTGACAAGTAGGTAATACGTTTAAAATGTTCCGGTCAATTGAACCAAACACAATTTGTCCCTATCTTTTATCTTGTCTTACAGGTGGGGGCGAATTTTCCAGAGGGGCCAAATTTTATAGTTTTCAATTAAGTAAAATTTAGGCCTTTCAAAATTTTTCCCACGCTGGTTGAGCAAGTCTCATCTACCCCTTATCACAGGATTCCCAGATTCTTTCAACTTATTTCAAAAACCAAAGGGGTTGTTTAAAACTGTTTCAAAAACCAAGCGCAAAAGGTCTCCGAGATCATTTCAAACTATTAAAAACAAAATTAATCAATCTTCGAATTTCACCGGATATTTCTGGAATCGGCACGTCAAGATTTACAACCCTGACCCTAAGCACCCTATATTTTTGGCATCAACACGTCAAGATTTTTTGAAAATTTTTAGACAACTTATTTAAAAGTGAAATTTTTTCAATATTGCTTGCTTATTAAAAACTCTGTAAGAAAAAGCTAAACTTAGCCCCGCCCAGCCACCCGTTTTCTAATTTCTAATAACTAAAATTTGCTAAGATAGAACTGAACAATATTAAGAGCAGGAAGTGGAATGAAGAAGGGGTGGGTGGGCGGGGCTAAAACATGCTATGATAGAACTGAACAATATTAAGAGTTGTAACTGGAATGAAGAAGGGGTGGGTGGACTTTTTACTTCTCATTTTCTTGTAGATTTCGGGCCTTAGAAGTCACATTCGGCCTCATTTCTTTGATAATTTCAACCGTTTTTCCAGAATCGCCCATTGAAATATAGTAATTTTTGAAAATTTAAAGAAATTCTCATTTCATTCCGAATATTCCGGGTATATTGCTCCTTGACCCTAAACACCCTATATTTTTGGAATCAGCACGTCAAGATCTATCACCCTGAATTTTTTGAGAATTTTTAGACAACTTTTTTAAAAGTGAAATGTTTCCAAAATTCTTCAAATTTCAACCCATTTTTGACCATTTTCGAAACTACTAAATAGATTTTCTTGTAGATTTCGGTCCGTAGAAGTCAGTTCCGGCCTCATCTCTTCGATAACTCCAACCGTTTTTCCAGAATCGCCCATTGAAATTTCGTGATTTTTAAAAATTTCAAAAAATCCTCATTTCATTCCGAATATTTCGAAAACATTGCTTCGTGACCCTCAACATGCTATATTTTTGCAATCAGCACGTCAAGATGTATAACCCTGAATTTTTGAGACTTTTTAGACAACTTTTTTAAAAGTGATATTTTTCCATTACTTTTAAAACTTTCTTCAAATTTCGACCCATTTTTGACCATTTTCGAAACTTAACTAAATACATTTTCTTGTAGATTTCGGGCAGCAGAAGTTACTTCCGGCCACATTTCTTTGATAACTCCAACCGTTTTTCCAGAATCGCCCATTGAAATATCGTGATTTTTAAAAATTTCAAAAAATCCTCATTTCACTCCGAATATTTCGAAAATATTACTCCGTGACCCTAAATATGCTATATATATTTTTTGGGAATCAGCACATCAATAACTATAACCCTGAATTTTTTGAGAATTTTTAGACAACTTATTTAAAAGTGAATTTTTTTCAATATTGCTTGCTTATGAAAGACTCTGTAGGAAAAAGTTAAACTTAGCCCCGCCCACCCACCCGTTTTCTCTTCTTTTTCTTCTGAAATAAAAAATAAAGTTTATTGAAAATACTATAACAAAAAATAATACGATTAGAGCTTTTTTAACAGTCTGCGTTCTATTAGTTCCCATTCGCACTATACCAACGAAAATACAGTTAACCCCGCCCACCCACCCCACCTCCATTTCAGTGATTCATTCTATCTAGTCCGAATGAAAGGTGGATCTCAACTGAACACAGATAAAATCGTAAGAATTGGAGCAGAGTGTGTGGGCGGGGCTAGTACCTGTTAAGATCAAACTGATTTTGGTAAATGACATCCTCTAAGAAAATAAAGGGTGGGTGGGCGGGGTAAATCTTGCTAAGATACTATAGAATAATATCAAGAATAATAGCTGAAATGAAGAAAGGGTGGGTGGGCGGGGCTAAAACTTGTTAAGATAGAACTGAACAATATTATGAGGATTAATTGAAATGAAGAAGGGGCGGGTGGGCGGGGCTAAAACATGCTATGATAGAACTGAACAATATTAAGAGTTGTAACTGGAATGAAGAAGGGGTGGGTGGACTTTTTACTTCTCTTCGATTTCGACACATTTTCGGCGATTTTCGAAATTTAGCTAAATCCATTTTCTTGTGTATTTCGGGCCTCAGAAGTCACTTTCGGCCTCATTTCTTCGATAATTCCAACCATTTTTTCAGAATCGCCCATTGAAATATCGTAATTTTTGAAAATTAAAAAAAAATCTCATTTCATTCTGAATATACCGGGTATATTGCTCCTTGACCCTAAACACCCTATATTTTTGGAATCAGCAAGTCAAGATCTATAACCCTGAATTTTTCGAGAATTTTTAGACAACTTTTTTAAAAGTGAAATGTTTCCAAAACTCTTCAAATTTCGACCCATTTTTGACGATTTTCGTAATTTAATTAAATACATTTTCTTTAGATTTCAATGGCAAAAGTCACTTTCGGCCTCATCTCTTCGATAATCCAACCGTTTTCCCAAAATTGTCCATAATTTTTAAAAATTTCAAAAACTTAATAATATTAAGAGTAATCACTGGAATGAATAGGGGGTGGATGGGCGGGGATGCCTTACTTATAAAAGACTCTGTAAGAGGGAGTTAAACTTAGTTCCCATTTCCACTCTACAAAAGAACATATAATTAATCCCGCCCACCCACCCTGCCTTTATTTCAGTGATTCATTTTATCTAGCCAGAATCATATATGGACTTGATATGAACAAAAATAAATTGTTAGAATGAGAACAGCGCGAGTGAGGGGAGCTAGTACCTGCTAAGATGAGACTGATTTTCGTACATTACTTACCCTGTAAGAAAATAAAGGGTGGGTGGGCGGTAGTAGTACTTGTTAAGATGGAACTGATTAAAACTTGCTAAGATAAGACTGAACAATATTAAGAATAGTCACTGGAATCAAGACAGGATGGGAAACATAACTAAATACATTTTCTTGTGGATTTCGGGTCACATTTCTTTTATGACTCCAACGGTTTTTTCATAATCTCCTATTGAAAAATCGTAATTTTTAAAAATTTCAAAAAATTTACATTTCATTCCTAATATTTCGAAAAAATTGCTCCCTGACCCTAAACACCTAAACACCCTATATTTTTGAAATCAACACGTCAAGATCTATAGCCCTGAATTTTTTGACAACTTTTTTAAAAGTGATTTTTTTTCCAAAATTGCTTGCTTATGAAAAACTCCGTGCTCTGACTTTTTTGTTCTGAAATAAGAAATCTTATAGCAAATAGTGTAACAAAAAATTACGATTAGCGCTTTTTTTAATAGTTTAATAGCCTACATTTTATTTAGTTCCCGTTCCCACTTTACAAAACAACATATAATTAACCCTACCCACCCACCCTGCCTTCATTTCAGTGATTCATATTCATTCATTCTTCTTATGGACAAAAATAATCGTAATATTGGAATGAGGACAGAGCGGGTGAGCGGGGCTACTACCTGCTAAGATAAGGCTGATTTTGGTACATGACTTACCTCGTAAGAAAATAAAGGGTGGGTGGGAGGGGCTGGTTCTTCTTAAGATGGGACTAATTTTGGAAAATGACATATTCTCAATGAAAATAAAAGAGTGGGTAGGCGGGGTTAAAACCTGCTAAGATAAGACTGAACAATATTAAGAATAGTCACTGGAATCAAGACAGAGTGGGTGGGCGGGGCTACTGCTTGTTCATAAAACTAAAACAAGCTAAACTTAGGGTGGGTGGGCGGGGCTAGTACTTGATAAGATAAGACTGATTTTGACACTTTTGACATTATTTGAAGACATTTTCTTGTAGATTTCGATATCCAAAAGTCGTTTTCGGCCTCGTTTCTTCGGAAATACAACCATTTTTTCAAAATCGCTAAATGAAATATCGTGATTTTTAAAAATTTCAAAAAATTCTCATTTCACTCTGAATATTTCTAAAATATTGCTCCCTGACCCTAAACACGCTACATTTTTGGAATCAGCACGGCAAGATCTATAACCCTGAATTTTTTGAGAATTTTTAAGCGACTTTTCAGAAATGAAATTTTCCACCTTAGTTACAATTTTGACTAGGTACCGTTAAATTTTCGTCAAACTTACGAATAATAATAATAATAATAATTTAATAGATCCAACGGCCAGAGGCCTTTACAGGAAAATATAGTACACATCAATTATTACAATACAAAAAACACTTACTAATCAATAGACGAAATTACTTAACACTAATGAATAATTGCAAAGTGAAATTATAACTGAGAGTAACTGAATAAGTTAACTAAAATATATACTTTTGCATTTACTTTGAAATTTTCTAAAATTCATCCCAAATAAATCTAAACCAAATTTGTGCTTGTTATATTCTCTTAACATACGTATTATAGGAGAGTTAAAATACTGATTCGTGTTAGTACAACTGTAATGAAACAACAGTGGATTTCGAGCATTTGTACGAGGTACAAGAAAATTGATCTCAGCCAATATGTTACTATCTAGGATAATATTATTCAGAATCTTAAATAAAAACATAACAGAATGGTATTTTCTGCGATTACACAACGATGTTAAATTTAATTCATCAAGTAGTAGTTATGTTTTATTAACTGCTCCATACGACATTCTAATTTCACAACAGGATTTGGAAAACTATAGAATGATTGATTAATTTCATGCATTTTTATGCTTTTTAGGAAAAGTCTTTCGTTGCAGACTTCGCCGCCTCCTTTGTGATTCACCTCCAGCGCCAAACTTTAGTCCTCCATGAAAGAACCCTTTTCAGGTGTGCCCCGACTGAAAGTTCGTCCCAATTCAATTATCCAATATCTGGTAATGAATACGCATAAAGGGCGCCGAAGCTCTAATAACCATCGAGTTTCGATTCGTATTGCCTTGATTAACTAACTCGACAGGAACTTTGTTAATTACGATTGAAGGTAGAGGTGTTATCGCGCTATGCGATAAACCAATTAAAACCAACCGAATACGTTTCAATTTGTGCAACTCTGCGACTATAAGTTTACCCGCGATCTAATCGAATTTGCTCCGGGAGCCTTTGAGCTATTGTAAATGATATAAAGAGAACTCTTTGAAAATAACACCGCAACGATATTAGGGCGTTTGAACCCTCTTAGCCTAAATAAGCGAAAGAGAGGTAAATTAGCTCATTCGCAGAATAATACGCGAAAGGGCAAAGAAGGAATTTAATAACGAATTTACGCTAATTAGATAGAAGTGTATGAACTATTAGCGCGCTGCGGCTGGAAGAGAATCGGGTGGATCTCGAGAGGGTTGATGGGGGCTGACTCCGAAAAAACGCACCTGCTTTAATAGTCATTTAGGGTTATTAGGGAAAAATTGGTGCGACTGAAATAATAAATGTGATTTGGTGCAGGTGCGAAGTGACCTTTGCAATATTCACGGAGATAAATTAGGGAACCGACAGAAACATTTGGTTCAAATCATTAACTTCTGTAACGACATGGAAAATTAATGCGGCCAGTTTGACAAACAACACACGATTCGGCAAGGTGACGCTTTTCCTAAAACGAGATTAATTAATTTTGGAAATTACATGCTTGGCGGACGAAAAAGAAACACTCATCGAAAGAGCCGCCAGAAGCAAACACTAGATTTACCATGATTGCGATGACCTCAAAAAGAACGTACATTTTGAAGATGACGTCATCCTATGGTTGGTTGGGCTATTTATCCAAATTGTGATTAGTGTTTTACCATGTACACATTTCATATAAAATTTGACAACAATCGATCCAGTAGTTTCGGAGATTGTCGGTCTAATAAAAATCCGGACAGATGACAGACAGATAGACAAACAGACAGATAGAAGCGAAATATCCAGTTTTTTTTACTCTCGGGGTCATTTTAAAATATCATTATACAAGTTTGATTTTTTCCCCAAAAATTTGGATGGCAAGGTTAAAACTAAACATTTATTAATAAATTATACATGTAGAATCATGTTTTTTACAAAATTTAAAAATAAACGAATAAATTTTGGTTAACGATTTATCATGCTTCCTTGGTTTTGTAGTTTCAAAGTTTAATACGGAGTATTATTCAGAGAACTCAAGATGGAAAAACCGAAAAATTGAAAAACTGAGTTACCGAAGAATCAAAAATTTTAAAAATCGAAAAATTAAAAAAAACAGAAGTTGAAAACTTGAAAAATTTTAAAAATAGAAATACAGGACTGAAAAATCGACAAATCGAATTAAAACATTGAAAAATTGTAAAATCGAGAAATCCAAACATGAAAAATAAAAAAAATAAAAATTGGAATATCTAAAATTTAAAAATCGAGAAATTGAACAATCGGATAATTGAAAATCCAAACATCGAAAAATTGGAAAATTGAATTTTTTTTTAAATTGGAAAATTGAGAAGTCGAAAAACCAAAAAAGGAAATTCGAAATATCGATGAATTGAAGAACTGAAAAGTCAAAACTTGGAGAAGTCAAAAATGGGGAAATCAAAAATAGATTAATTGAGAAATCGGAAACTGAAAATTTGACGTCAAAATTTGAAAAATTGAAAAATAGAAATACTGAAAAACTGAAAAAGAAAAAATCGAGAAATCGAAAGATATAAAATTTAAAGCGTTGAAATATCGCAAAATTAAAAAATCGAGAAATCCAAACATCAAAAAATAAAAAAATTAAAATTCGAAAATTCGGGTCTTCCCATGTTCTGATTGTATAATTTTTCAATTTAGATTTTTAATTTTTCATTTGCCCAATTTTTAATTTACAATTTTTCTAGTTTTTATTTTAAATATGTAATAATTATTTACTACTCATCTATTATTTTTAAAATTTTAGACTTTTTCAATTTTACGATTTTAGAATTTTTCCATTTTTCAATTACTGAATTTTAAAACTTTTTTATATTCGATTTCATTATTCAAATTTCCGATCTTTGAATATTACAGTTTTTCGATTTTACAATTTTGACGATTCTATTCGATTATATAGTTCTTAGGTTTTCCAATTTTTCGATTCAATTCGTTTTTTCTTCTTTCCAATTTTTCCATTCATTAATTTTTATCGCTTTTCAAATCATTAGTTTTTCAATTTTTCATTTCTTGAATTTTTTTAATTTTCGTTTTTTCGCTTTTTCGATTTTACAATTTTGTTAAATTTTTAGTTTTTTGAATTTTAATTTTTCGATCTTACAACATTTCGAGTCACAAAAATGTAAAAATTACAAAATCGTGAAATTGAAAAATCAAAAATCAAAACAGGACAAATATAAAACGAAAACTGAAAAATCTAAAAATTGGAAATCAAGAACTTGAAAAATTGAAGAAACGAAAAATTCAAAAATGGGAAGATTCAAAATAGGAAAATCGAATAATTAGAGATTCGAAAATTTCAAAATTCAAAGATTTCTAAATTGAAAAATCGAATTGTAATACCAAAAATTTGCAAATTAAAAAATTGCAAATCGAAAAATTGAAGACACAAAAAATCCAAAAATTTTGAAGTCGAGAATTTGAAAAATTGAAAAAAATTAAAGTAGAAAAAACCAAAAATTATCAAACCAAAACATTAAAATAGAAAACGTGAAAAATGAATGAAAATGAAAAAATAAAAAATTGTCATCAAAAAATTGTAAAATCGAAAAAAAAAGAAAAAACTAAAAATGTATCACCAAAAAAATTGGTCGAAGGTAAGTAAATCGAAAACAGCAATTTTACGGATTCATTTAAGTCCGCAAATTGAGTCTTTTTCGGCCGGCACCTAAAATTCAGTTTTTTCGGACCAATCGTTGCTGTTTTTGGAAGCTTTAACTAAAAAATGTTGTTTGTAACACAAACTCAAAAAATGTTTCATAATTCATGTGTTATAACGGTATTTTGGGTAGATACTTGTAGCAAAAGTAACTAACTATTTTATGCGTTTTTTACGACTTTTTTGTGCAGTTCATACTTTTGCTACTTTTTTGTGGTTTTGTATGCGTTTTTACATTTTCTGTGCTTTTCTCGGTTTTTTTATCTTTTTGTTGCAAACAAAAAATTGAGGAAACAAAAAAGTGAAAAATCTAGAAGTCGAGAAATTGAAAAATAAAAGATCATGAAAAACGAAAAATTGTGATATCAAAATATTGGTCCAAGGTAAATAAGTCCAGATTTTTCAAAAAATTATAACAATTGATTTGCGAATTTTATTTCAAATTTAAAAATTGAAAAACTGAAAAATCGAAAAATCACAGAATCGAGAAATCGAGCAATGGAAAAGTTAAAAAATTGAACAATCAAAACATCGAAACATCTGAATTTGATAAATCGAGAAATCAAAAAATCGAAAAATTAAAAAAAAAATAGGAAAAATCGTAATTTAAACATTCGGAAAATTGAAAAATTGAAATATAGAAGAACAGGAAACTCGAGAAAAAGTATAAAACAGCCGAAAAATTGAAAAATCTAAAATTTAACGAAAAATTGAAAATCCAAAAAGTAAAAAAATCGGAATGTTAAAAAATCCCAAAACTGAAAGAAATATCCAAAAAATTGAGGAATTAAAAAATTAGAAAATTGAGAAATCGAAAAACTAAAAAACGAAGTCGAAAAATCGTAAGCTTAAAAAACCTGAAAAATCGAAAAATTGAGGAATTAAAGAAGTGAAAAATCGAAACTTTGGGAAGTCGAGAAATGGGAAAGTAAAAAAAGTTACTTCAGAAATCAAAAAACTGAAAATCTGGAAACGTTAAAATTTTAAAAACTTAAAAATCGATATACATATTTAGAAATTATAAAATTGAAGAGGACAAAAATTCAGAAATCGTATCATTGAAATATTGGAAAACCGAGAAATAGAAAAATAAAAAATCGAGGAATCGAAAATTTGAACAATGGGAAAATTGAAAAAGTCCAAATTGAAAAATTGAAACACCGAAAGTTCGTGTAATCGAAAAGCCGAAAAATTTCAATCACGGATTTATAAACCAATAACTATAAATTGGAAACTGTTGTTGATTCTTTTTCCAAAAATCTTAACGTTTAAAGTACAAACTCAATACGGATTCATAAACCGTAAACGGAGTATATAAAATTTAAATTACTACTACTAAATTACTATTGCAAAATTTGGAGATTTTAGCATTTTATAACACAATTTGAAATATAAATTTAGTCATTCGGGAACATTATGTATTAAATCGTTAAGATGTTCAAGGACTTTATTCACGTATTCGGTGTATAGTTAGTTTGTCCTCGTAATGGATGTGTATCAGATCAGCTCTAACGAAAGTCTGCTTATAGATAAATCGCTTAGAGTCGATATTAGCCTGAGTGCGCTCTAGCCTGTAGATCAAACAAGTTCTCAGGCGACGTAATGTAAATACATATGTTCAAATCGACAAAATATGAAATGATCAATTTATAAAAGGATAATTCAGATATAGCATAATGCATATACCTAATCCGCTCTACAGAGCGATATATATTCTTACTGTAGTAAGAATAATATATCCATTATTAACGAACTTATTATTATGAAATTCTAAATAGGTATAACCTGTCCACAACTTTCACCATACTTGTGACATGAAGACAGTTTAGTTTTTAATAGTTTGTCATCAATTTTTTTCAATAATTTTTGTAAATTTTTGCATCATGTTTTAAAAATCAATATCCCAAACCTTTGCCAAAACAATGTCGCATATTTTTGTTGGAAATAAAAATTTTCAGTTGCAGTAGATCGTGATATGTGTTGGTTTGAAAACTCCGTTATGTCAGTGCTTCCCCGTAACCCCGTTTTGTAAACAGTATTCACTGCCATAAATTTGAATTCGAAAATCGCATTCACCTAATTCACCCTCTTATCTATCCACTTTCGTTGTTGCGTCCAAGTTTGCGTATTGGAATTTTTGTCCCCGGTCCACCAAACCGTCCCTGTAAAAGCCATTAGCTGGTGCAGCGTTACGCCGTTCCGGTCCCGGAGTGAAGCAACTAAAAGTTTTCAACTGTACGTATTTTCCATTTGGACTAAATCCAATTTTTAGGCGTCCATTATTCAAATGCGGAGATTTATAGGCGACGCGCGGATATAAATCCACCGAAAATACGAGAAAATGGTTTGACTCGATGCTAATTTATTACCGCAACGCTTGGGTGCCAACCAAATTGTTACAAAACTCGAACCGAACTCACAAAGACATGAACGTTGCCGATTTCGGTTTACTACCGACTCTTTCATTCGGGATTTATAAGGTATCGCTTTTTCTCTTCTCCAAACGGACACAAATAAACTCCATTGGAAACTCTATTGGTTTTCGTGACGCCGAATTCTTTGATGCATTGACCAAATCGACGACGAAAATAGACGAGCGACGAATTGTTTTCTTGCTTTTACTAGGGAAGTTTGCGACGGACGACGCGGGAATCTGCGCTAGAGGAACGTTAAAAACTTCAAGAGATAAAAGTGTTTGCAGGTTTTTGCAGCAGGAGGCGATATGTACGCATCACCTGTGGTTTCTCAAAGAGTTAAAAATGTATGTTTTTACAACCTGAGAGTAACCTAAGGAAGTATTGTAATCGAGTCCATTCGACGTTTACCGCTTCCGTCTGTCTGTCTGTCTCTCCGTTCATTGTGTAGATGGTAAAACGCTAACCAAAATTTAGATAAAGGTCTCTACCAACAATAGAATGACGTCATCTCCAACATTTACATTACTAAATATTGTTTCAATTTTATAAAATAAAATACTCATTCAAATGTAGCTTATGAATCCGTGTTCACAAAAATTCGTTTTTCCTTTTTCTTCGACTTTATAAGTTTTTGATATCACAATTTTTCGTTTTTTCATTTTCTTTCATTTTTCAATTTTTCCATTTTTCAGTGTTTCGGTTTTGCAATTTTTCGTTTTATTAATTTTTGTTGATTTTTATTATTCATTTACTCGATTTTTTAATTTTCATTTTCCCGATTTTATATTACATTTTTCCGTTTTTTCGTGTCCTTATTTTTTTCAGTGCTTCTTCGGATTTTATAATTTTCAATTTTGCAATTTTTGGATTTCTCAATTTTCCGGTTTTCCTATTTCTTTAATTTTCATTTTTTCGATTTTGCACTTTTTCGATTTTTTCCCATTGTTTTATTCTTTTGATTTTTAAAATTTATAAAAAATGAAAAAAACGAAAAAGTATACAATGAATACTTTGAAAAATCTAAAAATTGGAAAGAAAAAGTAAAAACGAATCGAATAGAAAAATTAGGAAACCAAAAAACTATAAAAATTATGAATTCGTCAAAATTATAGTCGAAAAACTGTAACATTGAAAGACTAAAAGTTAAAAATCGAAACAATGAAAACGCGAATGAATGAAAACATTTTAAAAATCCAGTAATTGAAAAGCAAAAAATTTAAAAAATTCGAATTATTACATTTTACGAGTACAATGAAAACTAGATAAATTGCAAATCAAAATTTAAAGCAAGGAAAAATTGAAAACTCCAGAAACTGAAAAATCTAAAATTAAAAAAACGAAAAATTAGAAAATTGCAAAATTTGAAAAATTAAAAATTGAAAATTTGAGAAATGAAAAAATTGCAAATTTTAATATTGAAGAAATGAAAAATTGAAAAATTTCACATTGAAAAAAAGAAAAATTATAAAATTAGAGAATCGGAAAATCGAGAAATTCAAAAAATAAAGGGAATCAAAAATTGAAACGAAAAATTCTAAATCGAAAAATTGAAAAAATGAAGAAACATTGAAAAATTAAAAATCTGGAAACTCAACTCGAGGAGTTGATTGTCGTAAATTTGAAGAAACAAAAAAATGAAAAATTGAAAAATTGAAGAAACGAAAAAATGAAACATTCTAAAACCGTAAAATTGAAAAAATGAAAAATTTTTAAAATTCGTATTCTTATTACATACATATTTACAGTGAAAACTAAAGAAATTGCAAATCAAAATTTAAAGAAACGAAAAATTCAAAAGTCCAGAAATTGACAAATCCAAAATTGAAAAACGAGAAATTAAAAAAATCCGAACACTGAAAAATTTCGCATTGGAAACAAGAAAAAATAAAAAATCAGAACATTAGAAAACTGAGAAATTTCTAAAATAAAGAAAAAATAAAAAACTCAATCAAAAACTTGCAAATCCAAAAATGAAGAAATGAAAAATTGAAAAATCGGAAAACTGAAACTCGTGAAAATGCCATTAAAGAAATTGGAACATCGAAAAACTGAAAAATTAAAAAATAAAAACTTGAGGAGTTGATATTCGTTGGTAAATTTGAAGAAACAAAAAAACGAAGAATATTGAAATGTAAAAATAAAGAAAATACAAAATTTAAACGAAAATTGCAAATTGAAAATTTGAAGGAATGAAAAACTGACAAATTTGAAAAATTGAAAACAAAAAACTTGAGGAATTTTAAATGGAAAATGTGCAAATTTAAAAATTGGAGGAATAAAAAATGAAAATTTAAAAAATCGGAAATTGAAAAATTGAAAATACGTAGTGATAATGAAATAACAAAAATTATAAAATTAGAGAATCGGAAAAATGAAAAATTAAAAAAGTAAAGTTTATTTTTCCCATTTCTCCACTTTTCGACTTTTCGATTTTCCGATTTTTCGGTTTTTCAATTCTTCAATTTTTGAGGTTTTTAAGTTTCAATTTTTTTAGAATTGCAGTTTTTCTATTTTTTGACTCGACGATTTTTCGATTTCTCGATTTTTCAATTCTTCCATTTTTCTGTTTTCCAATTTTTGGCATTTCTATGTACATTTTCGATTTCTCGGTTTCTCTATTTTTCAGTTCTTGCAATTCTTTCATTTTTTGATTTTTGAATTTTTAAAATTTTCAGTTTTTCAATTTTTCGACTTTTCGATTTCTAGATTTTTCAATTTTTTGATATTTCAGTTTTTTGAGCTTTGAATGTTTCAATTATTCGGCCATTTTTCAATTTTTCGTTATAATTTTCCGATTTTTTACATTTCTCGGCTTTTTGACGTCTCGATTTGCCAGTTTTTCAGTTCGTCAGTTCTCCAATGATTCAATTTTCCGAATTTTAATTTTTTTTTGGTTTTTCAATTTTCTAAATTTTCAATTTCTCAATTTTAAAAATTTTCGATTTAACAATTTTTCGATATTTAAGTTCAGGGATTATTCAATATTTCATTCTTCAATTTTTCGGTTTTTTACTTCTTCAATTTTTAAATCTTTCGATTTTAAAATTTTTATATTATTCGATTTTTAAATTTTTTGATATTTTATTTGTCAGTTTGTTCAACTTTTTTTCGGTTCTCGATTTTTCAAGTCTTCGATTTCTGAATGTTTGGTGTTTTTAAATTTTCAATTTTTCGTTTTCTTAATTAATCGATTTCTGGATTTTCGATACTTCAATTCGACAATTTTTCGATTTTTCAACTTTTAGATTTTTAGATTTTTTTATTTTTACCATTTCTCCACTTTTTGACTTGTCGATTTCCCCATTTTTCAGTTTTTCAATTCTTCAGTGTTTCAGGTTTTTGATTTTTAAAAATTTCAAATTTTCGAATTCTCAATTTTCCAATTTTTCTGTTTCTCAATTGTTAACATTTCTTAATTTGCAATTTTTCGATTTTTAAAATTTTGGAGATCTTGATTTTTTACTTTTAAATTTTTCGTTTTTTTTTTTATTCCATTACTCGATTTTTCCACTTCTCGGTTTCTCTATTTTTCAGTTTTTGCAATTCTCCAATTTTTCGATTTTTAAGATTTTTGATTTTTGAATTTTTTAAAGTTTCGGTTTTTCGATTTTTCGATTTCTCGACTTTTCAATTCTCTGATTTTTCTATTTTTCAATTTTTGGCATTTCTATATTTTCGATTTTTTGATTATGTCTCGATTAATCGATTTTTCGATTTCTGGATTAATTGATTTTTCGATTTAACAACATTTCGATTTCTTGTTTTTTCGACTTTTTTCCGGATTCCTTCTCCGTTTCTTTATTTTTCAGTTTTTGCAATTCTTCAGTATTTTAAATTTTCGGTTTCCCATTTTTTCAACTTGACAATTTTTCAACTATTCGATTTCTAGACTCTCCAATTTTTCCATACTTCAGTACTCAATAATAATAATAATAATAAGTTTACTTCTCATTTCTCGACTTTTTGACTTCTTGATTTTCGGATTTTTCAGTTTTTCAATTGTTCAATTTTTCAGGTTTTTGATTTTTCAATTTTTTTAAAGTTTCGGTTTTTAGATTTTTTGACGTGCGATTTTTCGATTTCTCGATTTTTTAATTCTTTAAATTTTTTTGTTTATTTATATTTGGTGTTTCTAAATTTTCGAGTTTTCGATTTATCAACATTTAGATTTCTTAATTTTTCGACTCTTAGATTTTTTGATTTTTATTTTTCCGTTTCCTTCTCGGTTTCTCTATTTTTGTAATTCCTTAATTTTTCGGTTTTTCAATATATTTTTTTTAATATTCATTTTTCAAGTTGACGATTTTTCGATTTCTAGATTTTCCAATTTTTCTATGTTTCAGTTTTGGGATTTTTCAACATTTCGACCCTGTAATTTCTCTCGTCTGTTGTCTGTCCGTCTATCTGTCTGTCTGTCTGTCTGTCTGTGTGTCCGTCTGTCTGTGAAGATTTTTATTACATAGATAATCTCCGAAACTACTGGTTCGATTCTTGTCAAATTTTGTATGTAGGTATATTAGGACTGTAGATGGTAAATGGCATCAAAAATTTACAACAGTACTATTATTATTAGTATTAAACTGCATTTATTTATATTCACTCCCATATTTTTTTTTTTTTTTTTTGATTATAACGTAACTCCTGATTGCGAAAACTGAGGATTTATTGCAAGACATGACCGAAGAATTATACACTATTTCTGTGACGTCGTAATAGCCACCCCTCAACTTTGTGGTACATCTCTGACGTTTCATGGTTGAAATGTTCAATTGACAACTGTTTGTGCATATGCTGCACCTGTAATAAATGTTCAAAGTGGGAAAATTTTCCCAGAAACGATCAGAACTGACATCTGATAACTCTATTTTGTTTAGTGTATCTTAAACGAAAAAAAGGGCGGCAAATTATAGTCGAGTGTCTACTCGTGATGGAGTAATAACACGTATGGGACGGTGAGGTAGTTCGTGGAACGTTACGTATTCGTTATTAAATTCACGTATCAAAAACTATACAGCGAACGGTACAGTTGAGCATTTGTCGGTGCAGATTTCGCATCAACTTAGTAATAGTTGCAAAAGTCCCGTCGCTATAATGCGCTTCGCGCACAATAGCCCCCTCCAATTATCCTCGTTATGGTTAACAAGCACTTATTACGCGATCATTAGCCATTTACCTCCATATTCCACGAACACATTATCGTGGTAAAAGCTAATTCTGCTATTGTCATCCCATAAGAGTATAAAACACAATGTCTTTTCATGGTCTGCAATTATACAAAGCACGTCTTCATTCCGTCGAGATAATTTGATTCAGTGTGCAGCACATTTTTAAATTAGTGGTTTTCAACTTGCCGCTTTTCATATTTGACGTGTATGACCCGAAATTAGGCGTATTCTACACGTATGAGGCTCGCGATGATGTATATAATTTAAACAGATTTAAAAACCGAACATGACGAACCGCCATCAGCGTAATTACCTAAATAGAATTCGTTATTTTGTTCCAATTAAAATGTATTTAGGCGCGTGAGGTGGTACTAACCGGTAGCTATTCTATGACAGGCAAATTATATTTCGGGATGTCGGACGCATTTTCAACCAAACTTTTAGTGGTCTTTATTAATGCCATTACGACGTACATTTTTCTCTTATCTGTTTTAAGTGTTCTTAACCATGGAAAGGTTAAAGCGCCACTTTTATCACTTTAGGAAAGTCCATGCTAGAGCTCCCAGAGGCGCTGTCTCTGGTGGTGCGTTTTCATTGCTAGACAACATATTATAATTTTCCCAATTTTTCCTCATTTCAGATTTTTGTTTCGTTCAAGAGATCAAGTGAATATGAACTACATAGTATTTTTTTAAGTTCTTGTAATTAAAGTACATATATGTTTTATTTCGAATTTCGAAATTACAAACGAAACTGTATAAAATGTGAGTTACTTGTAAATCCGATGGAATTTAAATGATTATGTTATTTCGACTGAAATTTCCTCGCCCTGTGCACCTCCACAAATCCCTATTTTTTGAAAATTACAAAAAAATTTTGGGATTTTTGGTTTCTGATAACTTCTATAAAGTAAACGCCAGTGGCGTAAATAACACTCCTGCAGCTTTTTTTGACTTGAATTTTCCAATTTTTTTTTGTTTCTTCAGTTTTTCGATTTGGGATTTTTCGAATTTTCAAGTTTAAATTTTTCAATTTTTCAGTTTTCCAACTTTTGAATTTTTCAATTTTAAATTGGTCAATTTTAAATTTTAGAATTTTTCGATTTGAGTTTCTCGAGTTTTCAATTAATGATTTTTTAGTGTTTCGATTTTATAATTTTTTGTTTGTTCTTTTTTTTGTTTCTTCAGTTTTTAGATTTTCCATCTTTTGGACATTTCAATTTCTAGATTTTGCAAATTTTTGGTGTGCAATTTCATGAGTCTTCAATTTTTCAACGTTCTGATTTTATAACTTTTCTTCTTTTGAATGTGAAATTCTTCAATTTTTTTTATTTTTCAGTTTTTAGATTTTCTTATTTTTCCTTTTTTTCAATTTTGGATTTCTCAGTTTCTCGATTTTTCAATTCTTCTTTAATTTTGACTTTTGATTTGCAATTTTTAGAAATTTTTATTTTTCGTTTTTCCAATACTGGCTTTTTCAGTTTCTCGATTTTTAATTTTGGTTTTTAAAATTGAAAAATATGTAATAATAATTATAATGTAAAGAAATTTTCCCTTTTTCAATTTATAGTTTTAAAAATTTTCAATTTTTCAATAATTCGATTTTAAAATTATTTCATTCATTCGATATTTCATTTTTTCGACTTAAAATATTTCCATTTGTCGTTATTTTTGATTTTTCAATTTTTCGATCTTTCAGAATTTACAATTCCGACGATTCCATAACTTTGGGATTTTACATTTTTTGGGTTTTCCAATTTTTCAATTCATTTCAAGTTTTATTGTGTTTCAATTTGCAATTTTTTGATTTTTCACTTTTTCGATTTTCCATTTTTTGTTTTTTTTTAGTTTTTCAATTATTCAGTTTTTTCCGATTTTTTAGTTTCTCGAGTTTTCAATTTTTGATTTATCAAATTTCCGATTTGAAATTTTTGGAATTTTTAATTTTTCGGTTTTCCAATTTTTTATTTTCCTTTGTTTCTTCAGTTTTTCGATTTGGAATTTTTCGAGTTTTCAAGTTTAAATTTTTCAGTTTTTCAGTTTTCCAACTTTTGAATTTTTCAATTTTCCAAATTCTAAAATGGTTCAATTTCAGATTTTACAATTTTTCGATTTGAGTTTCTCGAGTTTTCAATTAATGATTTTTTAGTGTTTCGATTTTATAATTTTTGTATTTTCTTTGTTTTTGTTTCTTCGATTTTTAGATTTTGCAATTTCTCGATTTAAAATTTCTCGAGCTTTCAATTTTTGATTTTTCAATTTTTTTTCTTTAATTTTTTGTTTCTTTTCTCTATTGTCCTTATTTTTACAATTTTTCGATTTTATAATTTTTGCTTTTTAAATTTCAGTTTAACTTTAACTTTTTTGGTTTTTAGATTTTCCACTTTTGGACATTTCAATTTCCAGATTTTGCAAATTTTTGGTATGCAATTTCATGAGTCTTCAATTTTTCAACGTTTTGATTTTATAACTTTTCTTCTTTTGAATGTGAAATTCTTCAATTTTTTTAATTTCAGTTTTTAGATTTCCTTATTTTTCCTTTTTTTCAATTTTAGATTTCTCTGTTTCTCGATTTTTAATTTTGGTTTTTAAAGTGGAAAAATATGTCATAATAATTATAATGTAAAGAAATTTTCCTTTTTTCAATTTATAGTTTTAAAAATTTTCCTTTTTTCAATAATTGGATTTTAAAACTATTTTATTCATTCGATATTTCATTTTTCGGCTTAAAATATTTTCATTTGTCGTTATTTTTGATTTTTCAATTTTTCAATCTTTCAGAATTTACAATTCCGACGATTCCATAACTTTGGGATTTTACATTTTTTGGGTTTTCCAATTTTTCAATCCATTTCAAGTTTTTTTGTGTTTCAATTTGCAATTTTTTGATTTTTCACTTTTTCGATTTTCCATTTTTTGGTTTTTTCAGTTTTTCAATTATTCGGTTTTTTCCGATTTTTTAGTTTCTCGAGTTTTCAATTTTTGATTTATCAAATTTCCGATTTGAAATTTTTGGAATTTTTAATTTTTCGATTTTCCAATTTTTTATTTTTTTTTGTTTCTTCAGTTTTTCGATTTGGAATTTTTCGAGTTTTCAAGTTTAAATTTTTCAGTTTTTCAGTTTTCCAACTTTTGAATTTTTCAATTTTCCAAATTCTAAAATGGTTCAATTTCAGATTTTACAATTTTTCGATTTGAGTTTCTCGAGTTTTCAATTAATGATTTTTTAGTGTTTCGATTTTATAATTTTTTGTTTTTTCTTTTTTTTGTTTCTTCGATTTTTAGACTTTGCAATTTCCCGATTTAAAATTCCTCGAGCTTTCAATTTTTTTATTCTTTAATTTTTTATTTCTTTTTTCTATTTTCCTTATTTTTACAATTTTTCGATTTTATAATTTTTGCTTTTTAAATTTCAGTTTCACTTTAACTTTTTCAGTTTTTAGATTTTCCACTTTTGGACATTTCAATTTCTAGATTTTGCAAATTTTTGGTATGCAATTTCATGAACCTTTAATTTTTCAACGTTCTGATTTTATAACTTTTCTTCTTTTGAATGTGGAATTCTTCAATTTTTTGATTTTTCAATTTTACATTTCTCAGTTTCTCGATTTTTCAATTTTTCTTTAATTTCGACTTTTGATTTGCAATTTTTAGAAATTTTAATTGTTAGTTTTTCCAATATTGGCTTTTCAGTTTCTCGATTTTTAATTTTGGTTTTTAAAATTGAAAAATATGTATCTAATAATAATTACAATGTAAAGAAATTTTCCCTTTTTCAATTTATAGTTTTAAAAATTTTGAATTTTTCAATAATTGGATTTTAAAACTATTTCATTCAATCGAGATTTCATTTTTTCGACTTAAAATATTTCCATTTGTCAATTTTTTGATCTTTCAGAATTTACAATTCCGAGGATTCCATAATTTTGGGATTTTACATTTTTTGGGTTTTCCAATTTTTCAATTCATTTCGAGTTTTTCAGTGTTTCAATTTGCAATTTTTTGATTTTTCACTTTTTCGATTTTCCATTTTTTGGTTTTTTCACTTTTTCGATTATTCAGTTTTTTCCGATTTTTTAGTTTCTCGAGTTTTCAATTTTTGATTTATTAAATTTTCGATTTGCAATTTTTAGAATTTTTATTTTTTTGTTTTTCCAATTTTAGATTTTTCAGTATCTCGATTTTTTAATTATTGGTTTCTTCTATTTTTAATTTGCAACTTTTTTAGTTAATACTTTAAATATGTAGATAATAATTTTAATATTTTTTCACTTTTTCAATTTTACGATTTTAGAATTTTTCAATTTTTCGATTTGCAATTTCTATAATTTTTAATTTTTCGGTTTTCCAATGTTGGATTTTTCACTATCTGGACTTTTTAATTTTTGCTTTCTTCAATTTTTAATTTGAAATTTTTTTTAGCTGTTAATTTAAACATGTAGATAATAATTATTATAATTAAAAAAAAATCACTTTCAGTTTTAGGGTTTTAGAACTTTTTTGTTTTTTAATTATTGGATTTTAAACCTTTTCATGTATGTATTTGATTTCTAATTTTTCAATTTTTCGATTTTTCAGTGTTGCAGTTTTTCGACTCTACAATTTTGACGATTCTATTATTTTTCGATTTTACAGTTTCTGGATTTTCCAATTTTAGGATACGATTTGTTTTTTCTTCTTTTCAATTTTTCGATTCTTTTTTAGTTTTTCAATGTTTCAATCATTCGTCGCTTCAGTGCTGCGATTTGCAATTTTTCTATTTTCTAATTTTTCGCTTTTTCAGTTTTTCAGTTATGCAGTTTTTGGTTTTTCAATTTTTCGATTTGCAATTTTTACAATTTTTAATTTTTGGTTTCTTCAGTTTTTAGTTTGCAATTTTTCTTTTTAGTTGTTAATTTAAACATGTAGATAAGAATGACTATAATTTTCAAAAATATTTCACTTATTAAATTTTGTGGTTTTAGAATTTTTCTTTCAGTTATGCAGTTTTTGGTTTTTCAATTTTTCGATTTGCAATTTTTACAATTTTTAATTTTTCGTTTTTTCAATTTTGGATTTTTCAGTATCTCGAGTTTTTAATTTTTGGTTTCTTCAGTTTTTAGTTTGCAATTTTTTTTTTAGTTGTTAATTTAAACATGTAGATAAGAATGACTATAATTTTCAAAAATATTTCACTTATTAAATTTTGCGGTTTTAGAATTTTTCAATTTTTCGATTTGCAATTTTTAGAATTTTTCTATTTTTGAATTATTGGATTTTAAACTTTTTTATATATTCGATTTTTAACTTTATCGATTTTTAATTTTTCAATTTTTTCGATCTTTCAGTGTTGCAGTTTTCCGTCTCTATAATTTTGACGATTCCATAATTTTTCGATTTTACAATTTTTGGGTTTTTCAAGTTTTGGATTCGATTTGTTTTTTTTTTCTTTCCAATTTTTCGATTTATTTTTAGTTTTTCGATGTTTCAATCAGTGCTTGGATTTGCAATTTTATTTTCCACTTTTTCAATTTTGCAATTTTTTGTTTTTTCGGCTTTTCGATTTTTCAGTTTTTTCCGATTTTTTAGTTTCTCGAGTTTTCAATTTTTGATTTATTAAATTTTCGATTTGCAATTTTTAGAATCTTTAATTTTTTGTTTTTCCAACTTTGGATTTTTCAGTATCTCGATTTTTTAATTATTAGTTTCTTCAATTTTTAATTTGCAACTTTTTTACATTTTACTTTAAACATGTAGATAACAATTATTATAATTTTAATATTTTTTCACTTTTTCAATTTTACGGTTTTAGAATTTGTCAAATTTTCGATTTGCAATTTTTAGAATTTTTAATTTCTCGGTTTTCCGTTTTTGGATTTTTCAGTATCTCGACTTTTTAATTTTTGCTTTCTTCAATTTTTAATTTGGATTTTTTTTTTAGCTGTTAATTTAAACGTGTAGATAATAATTTTTATAATTCGATTCTATTCTTTTTTAGTTTTTCAATGTTTCAATCATTCGTTGCTTCAGTGTTGCGATTTGCAATTTATCTATTTTCTGATTTTTCGCTTTTTCAGTTTTTCAGTTATGCAGTTTTTGGTTTTTCAATTTTTCGATTTGCAATTTTTACAATTTTTAATTTTTCGTTTTTTCAATTTTGAATTTTTCAGTATCGCGAATTTTTAATTTTTGGTTTCTTCTTTAGAATTTTTCTATTTTTCATTTATTGGATTTTAAACTTTTTCATATATTCGATTTTTAACTTTATCGATTTTTAACTTTATCGATTTTTAATTTTTCAATTTTTCGATCTTTCAGTGTTGCAGTTTTTCGACTCTATACGATTCCATGATTTTTCGATTTTACAATGTTTGAGTTTTTCAATTTTTGGATTCGATTTCATTTTTCTTCTTTCCAATTTTTTTTAGTTTTTCGATGTTTCAATCAGTGCTTGGATTTGCAATTTTATTTTCCACTTTTTCAATTTTGCAATTTTTTGTTTTTTCAATTTTTCGATTTTTCAGTTTTTTCTGATTTATTAGTTTCTCGAGTTTTCAATTTAAAATTTTTCAATTTGTCGATTTGCAATTTTAGAATTTTTAATTTTTCGTTTTTCCAATTTTGGAATTTTTAGTTCCCCGATTTTTTAATTTTCGATTTCTTCAATTATCAATTTGCAATTTTTTAGTGGTCAATTTAAACATGTTTTAATTTAAAAAAATTTTCATTTTCATTTTACGGTTTTAAAATTTTTCATTTTTTGATTATTAGATTTTTCATTTTTTCGCTTTTTAATTATTCAATTGTTCGATCTCTTCCATAATTTTTCGGTTTTACAGTTTTTGGGTTTTCCAAATTTTCGATTCCATTATTTGTTTTCGTCATTCCAATTTTCTGATTTATTTTTAGTTTTTCTATGTTTCAACCTTTCATTTCTTAAGTGTTTCAATTTGCAATTTTTCTATTTTCCACTTTTTCAATTTTTCAACTTCTCGAGTCAAAAAAGTTGAAAAATTGCAAAACGGTAAAATTAAAGAGTAAAAAAAATAAAACGAAAAAGAATAAAATGAAAACATTGAAAAATCTAAAAATTATAGTTAGGGACTTAAGAAATTGAAGAAATCCAAAAATTGCAAAATTGAAACATTTAAAAATTGGAAAACCGAGGAAGTGAAAAATCAAAGATCGAAAATTTTATAAATTGAATAAATGAAAAACATTAAAAAATAAAGAAAATGAAAAAACAAAATACAAATATATTTGGTAATCTTTGCCAAGGCTATGTTTTTGGAATTAACACGTAAAAATCTACATCCCAGAATGTTTTGACGATTTTTGGACAATTTTTTCAAAACCAAAATGTTTCAATTATGAAAATTTGGAAAATATTTTCTGTCTTAGAAAATTAAGCAAAGACATTTTCTTGTACTTTTCGACTTCCAAAAGTCACTTTCGTCCTCAGATCTTCGATAACCACTACAATTTTTCCAGAATCACCCACTGAAATATAACGGTTTTTTGGATTAAAAAAAAATACATTTCAAGCCGAATATTTTTAAAATCTTGCCTAGAATCATAACAATGCCATATTTTGGAATCAACACGTCGAGATGTATTTACCAGAACTTTCTTTGGATTTTTAGGTAACTCTTTCAAAACCAAAATTTTTGAATTATAAAAATGTCGACAAATATATTTTCTTGCAGTACATTTCGACCTCCACAAGTTGGTTCCAATAACTCCTATAATAATTTTTCCAGAATCACCCATTAAAATATGACAGTTTTTGGATTTAAAAAAATCGGGAAAATGAAAAACAACTTGAAAAATTGAGAAATTTAAAATTGAGTAACTGAAAATCAAAAAATGCAAAATTATAAAACCGAAAAGTTGCAAATCGAAGAATTAAAAAACAAAAAATTGAAGAATTTGGACGTTGAGAAATTAAAAAATTGTTAAAATTGACAAAAACGAAAAATTATGAAACCGAAACGGTCCAGTAGTTTACGACGCACATTTTTCTTGTATCTGTCTATTTTAAACCATTTACGTAGAACAATCAGGTAGAAATGGAGCAGGGAAGAGTCACACAGTGAGCAAAGTCCAAAACAAAATCTGAAAGCTTTGGCTCGTCTTCGCCCAGCAGGAATCGTTCGAACAGTAACCAGCTAAGCGTTCCAAAACGTTGTCATCGCGATGATTCAGTCGCAGGACGCAGCCATGGGGATTTTTATTATAGGAAGCAGGGTATAGATAATGCTATTAGCATTCATTCGCTTTATGGCCCATGCATAAAAGTTTCCGCAGTCGGGGAAACGTCCGTAATGCGCTGCAGTTTCGAACATTAGTCGCTTCGAAAACAAATCATTGCCTTCGTACCCAGCGACAATAAAATTTTATATTGGGTACCTGCCCACTCGTGCTGCTCATGAATAAATCACATTTGGACACATTCTGATGGAAGATATCTCATTTTGATGGTAATCGTAACGATGCGAATGGGATTTTTACGTTATGAGAAATCCGCGGTGCGAGTTATGTTTATAATTGGACGGAGCAGATCGACATTGTTTACGCAGTTTTCGACAGGAAATTGCGCTGGATGCCGGCATTATGTGCTGTTTATGACGTGCTGCTCTCATTAAATGCCAATCGAGCTGTTGCAAAATGGTCTCGCGATGGGTCATTGTGGATGAGTAATGACGGCGATTTGTACGAGGACGAGGATAATAATTGGATATGAGAAGTTCATCAGGGTTTTGTCGCATTTTTCATGTCGTTGATTAAAAATGTAAATTAAAAAAATCAGGCTTGTACCAAAAAAGCACAATATACTTACTCAACCTAGATAATTAGTAATTATAAATACCTACTCTTGGAAATACATAAGAGCATCCGAGATTTTTAAATTGTAAAAAAAAAACACCTAGAACTCCAAGATTATCTTAAATTTTTAATAAACAAGGCTAGGAGCCCCCAAGATTCTTTTAAAATCTTTCAAAAAACACCAAGGACTCCCGAGATTTTTTAAAATTCTTTCAAAACCAAAATACGAAGAGCACCCGAGATTCTTTTCAATTTTTTCAAAACCGAAAACTAGAGTCAGATTCTTTTAAATCTTAAAAAGCATTAGCACCCTTCGAAATTCTCACTAAAAAACACTAATAGGAGCACTAGAGATTCTTTCAGATTCTTTCAGAAACGAAACCCCAGCGGCACCTAAGATTCTTTTAAATCTTATAAAAAAGACACTAGGAACCCCAGAGATTCTTTCTAATTCTTTCAGAAACAAAACATCAAATTGACCGGAGATTGTTTTAAACTTTTTCAAAAAGAAAAATCAGAGGCCCCCTAGATTCTCCCAAATTTTTTCATAAATAAAACACACTTCTAAAATCTTAAAGAAAAACACAAGAAACCTCCGAGATAAATAAAAATTCTTTCAAAAAGAAAACACTAGAGACCCCTGATATTCTTTTAAATTAAAAAGAAAAAAAAAACTCCGAGGAAAAAATTCTATCAAAGTTTTTCCAAGACAAAACATCAAGCATCCTCAAGAGTCTCTTAAGTTCTTAAAAAATATCACAGACACCCGAAATTCTTTTAATTGTTAATTGTTGATAACGGCTACTTAGTTAAATGATATGCTAATATCTAACTAAAATGATAAGAAACATTATTAAAAAAAAAAATTGGTCTAAAGAGTTTCGACAGTACTTCCCTCGCTGTCGGAAACGTGACGACTGCATGCCTATTATGTTTTTTTTCGCAGTGGATTTCAAAGAATTCGGTTTTGTAGTTCCTGAGTAAATCAATAAAATAAATTTACGCATTCATTAATTTTTTTGAGTCACCCTGTATATGCAAATCCAAAAAAAAAATCAATGGAGTGATAAATCACAAGTACAGACTCATCATATTTTGTACAGTTTAGATAGGATTTATTCGGCAAACTTTCGAGCTGACGTCATCAATTTTTTGGAGGGGATAAGCAAATGTATTTTGACTAAACATTTATTATGCTCTTTATAACCTTAAAACATCTTCAAGATTTCAAAGCATTCGGTTTTGTAGTTCCTGAGTAAATCAGTAAAATAAATTTACGCTTTCATTAATTTTTTTCAATCACCCTGTACATGCAAATCCAAAAAATATGAATGGAGTGATAGATCACAAGTACAGACTGATCATATTTTGTACATTTTAGATATGATTTATTCGGCAAACTTTCGAGCTGACATCACCAAGTTTTTGGAGGGGATAAGCAAATATATTTTGACTAAACATTTATTATGCTCTTTATGACCTTAAAACATCTGCAAGATTTCAGAGCATTCGGTTTTGTAGTTCCTGATTAAATCAATAAAATATATTTACGCATTCATTAATTTTTTTGAGTCACCCTGTATATGCAAATCCAAAAAATATGAATGGAGTGATAAATTACAAGTACAGACTCATCATATTTTTACAGTTTAGATAGGATTTATTCGGCAAACTTTCGAGCTGACGTCATCAATTTTTTGGAGGGGATAAGCAAATATATTTTGACTAAACATTTATTATGCTCTTTATAACCTTAAAACATCTGCAAGATTTCAAAGCATTCGGTTTTGTAGTTTCTGAGTAAATCAGTAAAATAAATTTACGCATTCATTAATTTTTTTGAGTCACCCTGTATATGCAAATCCAAAAAATATGAATGGAGTGATAGATCACAAGTACAGACTCATCATATTTTGTACATTTTAGATATGATTTATTCCACAAACTTTTGAGCTGACGTCATCAAGTTTTTGGAGGGGATAAGCAAATATTTTTTGACTAAAGATTTATGATGCTCTTTATAGCCTTAAAACATCTGCAACATTTCAAAGCATTCTGGTTAGCAGAATAAAAATGAAATTTCAAAATGTTGTTTTATAATTTTGATTTTTTTTCCAAAAATCTAGACGTTTCGGGTGAAAAGTCAATTCGGAGTTGTAAACTACATGTGTAGGACTATGTTATTTTATACAATTGAAAACCCATTTACTATGTACAATTTTGAAGTGACGTCATCGCATTAGTGGTGGGGATGATTAGACAAATTTTGGTTAGCGTTTTACCATCTACATGATATTCTTAATATAGGTGCAAAATTTCACAACAATAGGTCTAGTACTTTCGGAGATTATCTGTCTAATAAAAATCCGGGACGGCAGACGGACGGACAGACGGACGGACAGACGGACAGACGGACAGACGGACAGAGGGACAGACGGACAGACGGACAGACAGACGGAAATGGGAGACCTATTTCTTCGTCTTCTAGGGGTCATGAAAGATCGAGAAAACGTAAAAGTAGAGAGTCGGCCGACGGACTCGATTACAATACTTCCTTTGCTTACGCTCGGGAAGTAAAAATGGTCAATGGTTATTTTGAAAAATTTTAAAATTTTTTGGAATTTTCGTTTTCTGATAACTTCTATAAAGTAAAAACCAGTGGTGTAAATAACACTTCGGCAGTTTTTTTGGCTTGGATTTTTCAATTCTTCAATTTTTCATTTTTGTTTCTTCAGTTTTTCGATTTGCAATTTTTCGAGTTTTCAAAATCAAATTTTTCGGTTTTTCAATTTTCCAACTTTTGAATTTTGCAGTTTTTAGATTTTACAATTTTTCGATTTGAGTTTTCTATTTTCAAATATTCGATTTTTTAATGATTCAATTTTACAACTTTTTGTTTTGAGTTATTCCATTTTTCAAAGTTTCAGTTTTACAGTTTTTTGTTTTTTCAATTTTAATTTTTCCATTTTTCGTTTCTTCAATTTTTCGATCTGCAATTTTTCCATTTTTCATTTTTTTTGTTCCTTTAATCCCTCTGATTTTATTTTTCATTTTTCAATGTGAAATTTTAAAATTTTTGGATTTTTTGTTTTGCAATGTTTCGGTTTTCAATTTTTCCCTTTTTCACTTTGTTGATTTCTCAATTTTTCGTTTCTTCAATTTTTGATTTGCATTTTTTCTAGTTTTCATTTTAAATATGTAATAATAATAATTTTTAAAATTTTTCACGTTTTCAATTATTCGGTTTTCTATTTTCTCGATATTTAATTTTCCAATTATTTCAATACATAGAAAAATTGTAAAATTGTAAAATTGCAAAATAAAAAATGAAAAATTGAAAAGGTATAAATTGAAAACTTTCGCTCCTTTAATAATCCGATTTAAAATGTTTCTATTTTGATTTTTGAATTTTTCGATTCTTTAATTTTGAATTTCTTCAAATTTTGTGACTGAGTTTTTACCTGTAGAATGATCAATAAAGATTAAAGATTAAAAATTAAAGATTAAATTTTCGATTTGCCATTTTCCGTTTCGATTGTCATTTTCTTCATTTTTACAATTTTTCGATTTTTCAATGTTTCAATTTTATAATTTTCGTCAATTTTTTCAATTTGTCGTTTCTTCAATTTTTGGATTTGGAAATGTTCAGTGTTTCATTTTTTTGACCCTTTAATTTTGCGCCATGCTTGGATTTTTTATTTTTAAATTTTTCAATTTTTCATTTCTTCAATTTTCGATTTGCAATTTTTCGTTTCGGTTTTTATTCTCATTATTTTTACAATTTTCAGGTTTCCCCAATGTTTTGATTTTATAATTTTTATTTTTTCAAGGTGAAATTTTTCTTTTTTTGGATTTTTCAATTTATCGATTTGCAATTGTTCGGTTTTCAGGTTTTGGATTTTTAATTTTTGTATTTTTATTTTTTCAGTGTTTCAATTTTTCCTTTCTTCAGCGCCTCCATTTGCAATTTTTCGGTTTTTCAAGATTAAATTTTTCGGTTTTTCAATTTTCCAAATTTTGAATTTTACACTTTTTAGAATTTACAATTTTTCGATTTGAGTTTTCTATTTACAATGATTCAATTTTACAATTTTTTGTTTTAAGTTATTCGATTTTTCAATGTTTCAGTTTTACAGTTTTTTGTTTTTTCAATTTTAATTTTTCCATTTTTCGTTTCTTCAATTTTTCGATCTGCAATTTTTCAATTTTTCATTTTTTTTTTTGTTCCTTTAATCCCTCTGAATTCGTTTTTCATTTTTCAATGTGAAATTTTAGAATTTTTGGATTTTTCGTTTTGCAATGTTTCGGTTTTCAATTTTTCCCTTTTTCAGTTTGTTGATTTTTTTAATTTCTCGTTTTTTCAAATTAAATTTTTCATTTTCTAGATTTTTCAATTTTTCGTTTCTTCAATTTTTGATTTGCATTTTTTCTAGTTTTCATTTTAAAAATTTTTCATTTTAAAAATTTTTCACATTTTCAATTATTCGGTTTTTCATTTTCTCGATATTTAATTTTCCAATTATTTCGGTACATGGAAAAATTGTAAAATTGTAAAATTGCAAAATAAGAAATGAAAAAAATGAAAAGGTATAAATTGAAAACTTTCGTTCGTTTAATAATCCGATTTAAAATACATATTTCTATTTTAATTTTTTAATTTTTCGATTCTTTAATTTTGCATTTCTTCAAATTTTCGATTTGCCATTTTCCGTTTCGATTGTCATTTTCTTCATTTTTACAATTTTTCGATTTTTCAATGTTTCAATTTTATAATTTTCGTCAATTTTTTCAATTTGTCGTTTCTTCAATTTTTGGATTTGTAAATTTTAATTTTTTTTGACTCCTTAATTTTACGCCATGCTTTGATTTTTTATTTTTAAATTTTTAAATTTTTCATTTCTTCAATTTTCGATTTGCAATTTTTCGTTTCGGTGTTTTATCTTCTTTATTTTTTCAATTTTCCGGTTTTCCCAATGTTCTGATTTTATAATTTTTATTTTTTCAAAGTGAAATTTTTCTTTTTTTGGATTTTTCCATTTATCGATTTTCAGTTTTTGGATTTTTAATTTTTCTATTTTTAGTTTTTCAGTGTTTCAATTTTTCGTTTCTTCAGTGCTTCGATTTGCAATTTTGCGATTTTTCAATTTTTCGAATAAAAAAAACGGAAAAATTGTAAAAGTAACAAATGAAAAACGAAAAAAGAAAAAAGAAAAAACGAAGACTTGTGATATTAAGTTTGAGAAGAAGAAAATAAAAAAATCGGGAAAATGAAAATAAAAATCAAGGACTTGAAAAATTAAAGAAACGAAAACTTGAAAAATCGGAATATAAAAACTGAAAAACTTAAAAATCGACAAAGTGCAAAATCGGAAAAACCAAATATATTTGTATAACTGTAAAAAATGTCAAAGTTGAAAAATTAAAAAATTGGGAACCTAGGAACTGAAAATTTGAAAAATTGAATAAACGAAAAATTATAAAATCCAAACAAGCATGGAAAAAAATAGAGAAAATGAAAATTAAAAAATGGGGAAAATGAATTTGAAAAACTGAAGAAACGGAAAATTGAAAAATCGAGAAGTTGAAAAATTGAAGGAAATGATACCAAAAAAAATTATAATTTGAATTTCTTATTTTAATTATTTTATGAAGAAACATACTAGTGTTTTTTTTTTGTGACCAACACTTTTCCAAGGCCACGTAAATTCGGATAGATACAGTCTTACACTAATAATAACAGTACTCTATTCCCAAATATTTGGAAAAATAAAGTTCACCATTATTGATTTTGAATAAATTGCCTCATTTATTGATTTTTTTGGGTCACAAGGTTTCACATATTTCAGACAGGATTTATTCGGCAAAATGATTATGCTAAGTATGATATCATTAAAACGTTTACAAAATTCCAGAGGACTCGATTTTTCAATTTCAAAGTTTTGAAATTTTGATTATTTTCCCAAAAATCTGAATGTTGAGAAAAAACTGAACACGAATCCATAAAATACATGCGAGGGAGATGATGATTTTTGGAGATGACGTCACCTTATTATTGGTTGGGATGATTATTCCAATTTTGTTTAGCGTTTGACCCACGTGATATTCCTAACATAAGTTAAGTTCTCGAGCCGCCCCTGCTTCTCTAAACTTAAATTATCTTTATTCCGTCGCATTTGAGAATCCCTTTTCCTATAAAAAACATTCTTCGAATAAGTCCCGTCCGACCGCTCCATATTTATCTTTTCGGCCCATTTTCCATCTGCAGCCTTGCCACAGGTTGAGTTATGTCATTTGAATATGGGAAAGCGGAAGCAGTAATATGTTTACCGTCAAAGTTGGCTCGAACTTTTCTATCCGATTATAACAGACACACATCCTCCGAAACGTCGTCCACTTCTGCTCCGCAAAGCTAAATCAAAGCAAAAGTGATTACTCGATGAAATTGCTTTAAAACGCCCCCCGTCACATTTGAGCTTTTGCCGCTTATAAGTCATTAGCATGCTCTTGTAGTGTCACTTTTATACGTACGCGTCAACTAAAAAAGTCTTCATAAATATGCATGTGTATATTAAATATTAAAACAACTTACTTAGTACGAGCCAGGAACCGAAAAGAGAGCCCTAGAGACTTCAAACGGCGCTAAGTGGCGGAGGGCGGGTGTTTTCGACGCTTCAAATTGGATACGGATAAAATTTGCACTTTGTACAAATTAGCGACACCTCGCTTTATGAGGGGGAGAGCGGCGGGGGCGCAGACGTTCCCTGACTACTGATTCATTGAAAAATTGGCGCCGGGGGCTGCAACCACGACCGAGTAAAAAAAAATTAAGAAAGAAATCCGAAGTCTTTGTGGGTCTACATATTTGTTTTTTTTAATAATTCCGTTGCATCCACGTAAATAATTTGATGACGCCATTTCAAAATTTTATCAAACAACATGCTTCTATAGTTTAGTTAATATTAAGTCATTACCTAACAAATTTCAAAAATTTATGTCAGAAAATATAAAATCAAAAAAATGAAATTAACTAATAGTTTATAATTATGCACTTATTTTAATATGTATTTTAATACATATTTCCGTCAAACACAATTCTTATTTTGTAGCATTTGTGTTACAGTAATAGCACTAATTTCATGTTCTCCATCACGTTTAATACTTACAAAATTTGATTCTCAGTGTTTTTTTTTGAAATTTTTTAAAAATAGTCTCGAATGCTTCTAGTATTCTTTTTATTTAAAAGAGTCTCAGGACCCTGTGGTGTGTCTTGTTACAGAATTAAAAAAATCCAGGATGCCTCTGGTGTTTTGTTTTTGAAAGAAATTGACGAGATTTCGGAGGTTCCTATTGTTGTTTTTTAAGAATTTACAATAATCTTGGTGACCCCTTGTGTTTTTATAAGAATCGGAAAAATGTTTTGCTCGAAGAAAAAAAAATGAATGAGTCGAAGTCCCCTGGTGTTTTTTTTTTTTTATAGAATTTAAACTTATCAAAACATAATTGCTCGTTATCGTTCGTCTGACAGTGTTTTTGACGGTTTTTGCCTTACGCTAAAAGCGTGGGATGTTAATAAATATTATAATAAATTCTCCACCGTCTACAATATGTAACTGGAGCATATTCGAATTTTTAAATAACTAGAATTGGTCTTAAAAATCATCATTTTTTTCCTGAAACCTGTCCCCCGATTTTCGAATACATTTGTTTTTTTTTGGCAAGCAATTCTATTTTTGCTTTTTCGATTTTTTTTACATTGCTAAACTCTCATCTATAATTTATTAACTGCTATCACAAACTATTTTCTTTGCATATCTGTCGCATAATAGTTGTCGCTTACGTAACACAAAAGACTAGAATAACGTCAAAATAAATATTTGTTAAACATGAAAATCAAAAAAAAAAAAAGAAATCATCGCGTAAAGTTTCAAGGAAATGTCATTTTGAGCTGTTTTAAATTTTAAAATTGTAAGAAATGTAGACCTTCCCTGCGATATCGCACACATTTTCAAGTAAAAATGTAAACACTGTGATAACAGCTAGTATATAAGTACGTTTTTAAGTTCGCTACTGGAGTTTTTTTTTTCACGATGAAAACGTGCCAGATTATTATTTTACTGTTTGTTTTAGTTGTGTTTTGGGCTCCGAAGAGTAAGTTCTTGAATCTGTTATTAAATAACAATTATTATTATTTATTATTAGTTAGCGCCGTAAAAGAGTGCTACCTCTGTGAGAATCCTTGTAAAAACCAAGACGATATGAAAGAACAGAAGTGCGATGACGCCAATTCCGACTGTGCAGTATACGGCGAAAAGGGCAAGGATGAAGTATTCGCTGTTTGTTTAGGTGACGACTACAAGGATTTTTGCGAAAGTATAACAGACAATTACGAATCTAAGGACACGGCGTGCTACCAATGCTCTGATAAAGATAAGTGCAACAGCTACATGCCAGTGGACGAGATATTCAAAAAACAGAAGAAAAAGGACTAAAGATATATTAACACAAGTTTTGTATTTTTGTTTATTGGGGAATTGGATGTAACGACATTTTCTGATTAAAGAAAATACTTGTTCAAAATCGAATTTATTATATTCAGAACATTTTGTTGGAATGTGGTTTAATTAATAATTTTAGTCTTGTTTTAAGAAAATAAACTCATTCAAATCAAACTAACTTCTAGGTGACATTCTTTCGATGTATTAACATAAATAAACACTTGAGTTTCAGATTGCTATTACCTACTGCTGAAGAACAAAGGGTGTTATTTATGTTTCTGGTTTTTACTTTACAGCCGTTATCACAAAACGAAAATCGTAAAAGCAAATTTTATATTTTTTTTAAAAAGCTGTATTTATCGGACTATACTTATAGCCTTAGACCAATTTTTTATTGATCATATTAAGAATCTCATTTTTTAGATTTGCTAATACAGGATCACTCAAAACAATTAATGAATCAGTCAATTTTATTGGTTAAATCAGGAACGGCTTTACTCCATTTTCGCAAAAAAATTCGAGAATGCAATACCGTTATTTTGCAATTTCCATTTTAAACTAAATAAAATAAGTCAGTGAAAGGGAGAAAGAAGGTGGGCGGGACCAAATTTAGTTTTGTTATAGTTTTAGCCCCGCCCACCCACCCTTTTTGTTCTTAGAAGATATATCATTTACCAAAATCAATCTTATTTTAGCTGATACTAGCTATACTATTTAGTTATCATAATTGTTTTAATTTTTTTAGAATTTGGAAAAATATATTTTTTTAATAAATTGAAGAATTGAAAAATTCAAGCTAAAAAAAACTGCCCGAGTATTATTTACGCCACTGGTTTTTAATTTATAGAGGTTATCAGAAAACAAAAATTCCAAAAATGTCAATGTTTCAAAAAAAAGGGATTTTTCAGAGGCTAGGGAAGTTCCGTCGAAATAACCTTGGATCAATTTTTTCTTAAATAATATTTGTTATCATTTTAGTTGCATAGTATCATATCATTTAAGCGCTAGGTAGTTATAACAATTGACAATTATACTTATCAAGCCGATGAGCCCACAATTGCTCGTTATCGTTCGCTTATGATAGTTTGTTTTTAACGGTATTTTCCTCACGTTCAAACAGTGAGGCATTAGATATTTTTATAAATTGTCCACCGTCTAGTGAATAATAATTGGTCTTAGAAAAATTGTTCCTTGGAAACTGTCCCCAGCACATGGGAACCCCGATTTTCGACATATATGAGGAATTATTTTGGTACTTTTTGACTGTCAAGATCAAACATTTTATTTAATTCATTGACAAAAAGTGAGCTTTTGGTGAAGTTGTCTAAATTGCAGGCAATTCTATTTTTACTTTTTCAAATTAGTCTAACAGTTAAAGAGCATCAAGGTCGCTTTAATTCATAGCGTACACAACAGTGTTCGAACGTCAATCAAGGTCGCACGTTTGCATACACGACAAGTGAATACTCGATGCCTATGCGAGCTGGAGTTCTGGAAATCAATTTCAAAGAGGCTGGATGTATAGGTAGTGAATTCAAGGACTTTTGCGAAAAAATTACAGACGACTTTATATCTTACGACAGGGCGTGCTACCAATGCTCTGATAAAGATCTATGTAACAGCTACATGCCACTCGACGAGATTTTCAAGAAACAGAAGAAAAAGGACTAAAGAGTACAAGAAGTTTTGTAATTTTAGTTATTGCGTAACTGTTTGCACATCAATTAGATTTTTTCTAATTAAAATAACACATCTTCATAATTGTTTTATTTTTTTTAGAACTTTGGCAAAAATATTTTAAGGAATCGAAAGGGGCTGCGATTTTAAAGGGTGATTTTAAAGGTCAAGAAATAAAATTCCTTCGAATTTTTGACGGTGCTCGAAATATGCGATTTCAAAAATAAATTTCCGTATATATCCCAAAAATTGTAATTGATTCTAGAAGAATAGTAGGCGTTTTGCAAAAATTGAAGCGGTAATAAACTTCTGGAATTAATTGTCATTCATCAACTCTGTTGCCAAGTTGGCGTTGATAGTAACTTTGATGTTAAACTTTTGCCGTATTTAAAGAGGTTGTAGAAGAAAAGTGGAGGATTTAAGTTGATTTCTCCAAAAATTGACTTTTTAGATATGTTTTAAGTTTCTTGTTGTCGAAATAAACCCACACATAGGTATTAAGAAAAACAAGTAAAATGAAGCCCCGCCCACCCGCCCGATCTCAGTTGTGATGATTTTTTTTAATTCGTCGTGAGCCAAGGGGACGGAGCTTAACTGCAAAATCGTTATTTCTCTACGAGAAATTAAAAACATGTTTTTGAGTATCGTGTTGTTCAAAGAATACTATGTATATAAAGAAAAAATTAAAGCCAAAGATTAGGCCCCACCCATACCCGCCCCGATCTCAATGTTCAATTGTGATGAATTTTTCATTCGTTGTCAGATCGAGGGGCGGGGCTTAATTACAAAATCCACATTTGTCTACAAGAATTTACTATTTTAAACATGTTTTAAGTTTCTTGTTCTTAAAAGACGACTACGTATATTAAGAAAAAAGGCAAAATACAGGCCCCGCCCACCCGCCCTATCTCATTTGTGATGATTTTTTTTAATCATCGAGAGCCAAAGGAGCGGACATCTCTCTACAAGAACTTACCTACCATGTAAGGCATTTTTTGAGTATCATGTTATTTAAAGAATACTATGTATATTAAGAAAAAATTAAAGCCAAAGATTAAGCCCCACCCATACCTACCCTGATCTAAACAGTAATGGAGTTTTCATTAGTTGGCAGACCATATTTCTTTGCAAGAACCATTTTTTTAAGTTTCTCTTTATGAAAAGATGGGTATTTATATTAAGACAAAAAGGCAAAATATAAGCCCCACCCACCCCTTCTCAATTTTTTTTATTCGCCGTAAGCCGAGGGGCGGAGCTTAATTGTAAAATTCTTATTTTTCTACGAGAAATTAAAACCATGTGAAATATGTTCTTAAGTAATATTGTTACACAAAGAAAACTAAGTATTAATTAAAAAAATAAAACCAAAAGAGAAGCCCGACCCATCCGTCTAGAAAAATTATTATGAAATCAAAGACCGGGAAACAGGAAAAATGAAAAAATGAAGAAAATAAAAAACTAAAATGAAAAATTGCAAAGTGAAAAACTGAAGAAATGAAAAACTGAAAAATCGAAAAATCGAAAATTGAAAACTTGTGAAATTGCAAATCGAAAAATTGCAAAATCCAGAAACTAAAACATCCAAAAGTTGGCAAATCGAAAAACTGAACAAACCAAGAATTAAAAAAACGAAAAATGTTAACTCGAGAAACTCAAATCGGAAAATTGTAAAATTTAAAAATTGCTAAATTCAAAATTAGAAAAATATTTAATATTGAGAACTCGAAAAATTAAAGAAACAAAAAAAATGAATAATTAAAGAATTGATAAATTCAAGTTAAAATCTGCCAGAGTATTATTTGCGCCACTGGTTTTTACTTTATAGAAGCTATCAGAAAAAAAAATTCCAAAAATTTTATAATTTTTCAAAGAAGAGGGTTTTTTTAGAGGCGAGAGAAGTTCCGTCGAAATAACCTACGACTATTTTTGTTTAAATAATTTTCCGAAAAAATAAAGCCGTAAAGTTCCGGAACTCGAAACCAACGTTAAATTTGGAAAAATGTTCAGGAAAAGATCAAAAAGTTCTACATACCTGTCGAAAAATTGAGCATATTGAGTATATTTCTGAATCTAAAACATAGGTCTTGGTCCCAAACCAAGATTGCAGACGAACGTCGAAAGTACTGATTAATCGTATCGTTTTTCTTAAGAATATGTATATTTTGGGCGATTCCGGAAAAACGTAGTCGCCAAAAATTTCTATTCTATTTTCACTCTATCAAATGAGTCTTTAGATTGCTAAAGTTTCGTCATTATCTTTTTTTCCATATAATATAATTACTACAAAGCGGCAAACACAACTGCGTTCGAACGCCATTCAAGGTCGCGCCTTGACATACACGACAAGTGATTACTCGACGCCTGTGCAAGCTGAAGTACCTACTGGAAATCAATTAGTGAGTCATATACATATAAATAAGCGATATAGTAGAAGTATCGAAAAACATTCGTTTGTTTTTGCGCGTTTATGAAAAATGTGATAACAGCTGGTATATAAACAAACCCACAGTTTTTAACTTCACCACTAAAGAAAATTCTCTTCCACGATGAAAACGTGCCAGATTACTTTCCTGTGTGTTTTAGTTGTGTCTTGGGCTCCGAAGAGTAAGTTCTTTAATCTGTTATTAAACAACAATTATTATTATTATTTTTTATTATTAGTTAGCGCCGTAAAAGAGTGTTATATCTGTGAGAATCCTTGTAAAAACCAAGACGATATGAAAGAACAAAAGTGCGATGACGCCGATTCCGACTGCGCAGTATACGGCGAAAAGGGCAAGGATGAAGTATTCGCTGTGTGTTTAGGTGACGGCTACAAGGACTTTTGCAAAAGTATAACAGACAATTACGAATCCAAGGAGACGGCGTGCTACCAATGCTCTGATAAAGATAAGTGCAACAGCTACATGCCAGTGGACGAGATTTTCAAGAAACAGAAGAAAAAGGAATAAAAAGTAGCAAAAGTTTTGTATTTTTGGTTATTGGGGAATTGGATGTAACATTTTCTGGTTAAAGAAAATACTCGTTCAAAATCGATTTGTTTTTTCTTTTTAGATTTTAAGCAAATATATTTTGAGGTCGATGTCGAAAAATTAAATTCTTTTGGTAATTTTTGCCGGTGTTCAAAAAAAGGTCATTGAAGAAATCGAGTTTTTTAATCAAAAAGATATAGTTATGTTTCATTTTGGCGCTTCTGGAAAAACGGTAGGAAGTTTCGAAAAATTGGGACCATCTGGTGGAGATTGAAATTAACAAAAGAATTTTTTTAGTGATTTTCGACGGTACTTAGGGAATGGTTAAACATTAAGTATTAAAAAGCTGAGCTTTCGGCGAAGTTGTCTAAAAATTACTTTTTCATAGCGAAGTTTTTAAACACCCTTTGGCATAGTTACTTTGTTTGATCTACAGACCATAGCGATTTAATTAATAATTTTAGTCCCGTTTTGAGAAAACAAACTCATTCAAATCAAACTAACTTCTAGGTGACATTCTTGCGATGTATTAACATAAATAAACACTTGAGCTTCAGATTGCTATTACTTACTGCTGAAGGACAACGGGTGTTATTTATGTCTCGGATTTTCACTTTGCATCGGTTATCACAAAACGAAAATCGTAAAAGCAAATTTTTTAATTTTTCTAAAAAGCTGGATTTATCGGATTATACTTATATCCTTAGACCATATTTCCTCCAGACGTTTTTGATAGTTCTCGTAATCGTAATTTATTGCAATAATTCCGCAAGATGTGGTTCCAGCATTCAACTTTTTCCATAAAAATGTTGTTCATTGTCTCGAATTTTTTTATACACGCTACTCTCATCATCACCTACAATTTTTGAATAAATTAAACCACACATTTATACTGATTTTTGGAATCCCTCTAAGATAATACTACTCTCCATTGCCGTGGAGGCCTAGTTGCAATTTTTGAAACAATTATGAGGTGTATCTTTTTGTAAATTTTTATTACAATATTTATTTTGTACACTCACATATAAAATTGCAAGTGTTCTGGTTTTTACTTTACAGAGGTTATCGGAATACAAAAATCCGATTTTTTTTTAATAATTTTTCAAAGAAGCGGGAATTGTTGGACCCACTTTAGAGAAGAGGCAAGTTCCGTCGAAATAACCATCGATCAGTTTTTTTTTTTAATAGCCACTGTTTAAAATCTGGAATTGGAGTATATTCGAATTCAGAAATAGTGAATAATTGGTCTTAAAAAAATTGTTCCTTGGAAACTGTCCCCAGCACATGGGAACCCCGATTTTCGAAATATATAAGGAATTATTTTGGTAATTTTTGACTGTCAAGATCAAACATTCTATTTCATTCATTAACAAAAAGTGCGCTTTTGGCGAAGTTGTCTAAATTGCAGGCAATTCTATTTTTACTTTTTCAAATTAGTCTTAAATTGCCAAAGTCTCGTTACTGTCGTTGTCTTTCCATATTTGTCGCATAACAGCTAGACATCGAGGTCGCTTTAATTAAAAAATTAAGTTAAATTACCATTTTAGACATGTTTTAAGTTTCTTGTTATCGAAATAAGCCTACACATATTAAGAAAAACAAGCAAAATGAAGCCCCGCCCACCCGCCTTATCTCAATTGTGATGATTTTTTTATTCGTCGTGAGCGAATGGGAGCTTAACTGCAAATTTCTTATTTCTCTACGAGAAATTAAAAACATGTTTTTGAGTATCGTGTTGTTCAGGATACTATGTATATTAAAAAAAAATTAAAGCTAAAAATTAGGCCGATCTCTCAGTTGTGATGAATTTTTCATTCGTTGTCAGATCGAGGGGCGGGGATTAATTACAAAATTCACATTTGTCTACAAGCATTTACCATTTTAAACATGTTTTAAGTTTCTTGTTCTGAAAAGACGACTACGTATATTAAGAAAATAGACAAAATATAAGCCCCGCCCACCCACCCTATTTCAGTTGTGACGATTTTTTTTTTAATCATCGAAAGCCAAAGAAGCGGAATTTAAATGCAAAATTCTTATTATTTCTCTACAAGAAATTAACCATGAAAGACATTTTTTGAGTAACATGTGATTCAAAGAAGACTATGAATATTAAGAAAAAATTAAAGCCAAAGATTAAGCTCCACCCATACCTGATCTGATCTAAATAGTAACGAAATTTTTATTCGTTGGCAGGCCTAGGGGCGGAGCCTAATTGCAAAATCCGTATTTTCTTACAAAAATTTACCATTTCAAACGTGTTTTAAGTTTCGAAGAATTAAAAAAATCACTACAATTGACATGGGGTGGGTGGGCGGGGTTTATATTTTGCCTTTTTTTCTTAATATACGTAGTATTCTTTGAATAACACGATACTCAAAAACATGTTTTTAATTTCGTGTAAAGAAATAAATATTTTGGAATTAAGCTCCGTCTCCTTGGTTCACGGTGAATAATAAAAAATCATCAGAATTGAGACAGGGCGGGTGGGCGGGCTTATATTTTGTTCTTTCGTTTTGATATGTGTAGACTTCGTTTTACAACATGAAATTTAAAACATGTTTAAAACGGAAAATTTGTATAAGGACGTATCGATTTTGCAATTAGGCTCCGCCCCATAATTGCAAAATCCATATTTCCTTGCAAAAACCATTTTAACCTTGTTTCAAGTTTCTCTTTATGAAAAGATGGGTATGTATATTAAGAAAAAAAAGGCAAAATATAAGCCCCGCCCATCCGCTCTATCTCAATTCCGATGATTTTTTTTATTCGTCGTAAGCCGAGGGGCGGAGCTTAATTGTAAAATTCTTATTTTTCTACGAGAAACTACTATGTGAAATATGTTCTTAAGTAAGCGTTCATTAAAAAAGAAAACCAAAAGAGAAGCCCCACCCATCCGTCGCGATCTCAATGTCGGTCGACTCTCTACTTGTACGTTTTCTCGAACTTTCATGACCCTTAGAGTACGACGAAATAGGTCTCCCGTTTCCGTCTATCTGCCGTCCTCATTTTTTTTTTTTTTTTGTATGTTTTTGGAAAGTGATTCTGTGTAAGTAGCTAGCTGTGCGAGTGAGTTGTCATCAGAAAAAGCTCAAAAAGTTCAAAAAAATTAATTATATAGGCTAAAAATTCACAAAAAATCCGGGAGATGGATTTCGATGAGTTTAATTGAAAAATGTACTGCGTTGGTGGTCCCTGACTAGGAATCCAGACGAACCTCTCGAAGCAATTGTATTTTTTCTTCAGGATGTATTTAGGGCCACTTCGGAAAATAGGGTGGTCAAAATTATAGAAAAAAAATTAAGTCGTGCGTTTATCAGGAAAAATGATGTCAAGTTCTAACGACTACCCGTTTTCGGAATATGCGGTTTTTCAAATTGTTAAATATAAAATTGAAGTGAAAAATTTTTAAAATGATTAGTACATATTAAAAATGAAAACTAAAAAAAATTGCTAAGTTTAAGTTTTCCTACAGGATCTTTTATAAGTAAGCAATAGCCCCGCCCACCCATTCTCTTTTCATTCCATTGATTACTTTTTATATGGTTCAGTCATTTTTGGACTCCGGGATTTTTTGATTTCTCGATTTTTTACTTTTTGGATTTTCAACTTTTCGGTGATTTAATTTTCCAATTTTTATTTTAGGTTTTTCGATTTCCCGAGTTTTCAGTTCTTCTACATTTCAATTTTTCAATTTCCCAAATTTTTAAATTTTCGATCTTGCAATTTTTCTTTTTTAAAATTTTCCGATTTTTCAATTTTTTGATTTATCAAGTTATCGAATTCAGATGTTTCGATGTTTTGATTGTTCAATTTCTCGGTTTATCAATTTTTTAATTATTAACTTTTCTTCTCTTATTTTTCGATATCTCGATGTCTCAGTTGTTGAACTTTTCGATATTACGTTCTTTGGATTTCTCGGTTTTTCGATTTTTTACTTTTGGACTTTTCAATTTTTCGATTTTTTAGTTATCTGATTTTTCAACATCGAAAATCCCTGATCTATCGCATCATTTTTCTTAAGGATATGTATATTTTGCGCGATTTCAGAAAAACGTTTTTGCCAAAAATTTCTGTTCTATTTAAACTCTTTCAAATAAGACTTTACATTGCTACATATTTTTCTATTAAATTGAAGAATTGAAAAATTCAAGCCAAAAAAGCTACCAGTGTATTATCTAGGCCACTGGTTTTTTATTTATCAGAAAACAAAAATTCCAAAAATGTTTCAAAAATGAGGGAAGTTCCGTCAAAATAACCTTCGACCATTTTTTTTTAAATACTTAATATTTGTTATCATTTGAGTTGCATCGTATCATATCATTTAACAGCGAAGTGGTAGGTAGTTATCAACAAATGACAATTAAACTTATCAAGCCAATGGGCCACAACTGCTCGTTATCGTTCGCTTATGATATGTAATTTGTTTTTAACGGTTTTTTCCTCACGTTCAAAGAGTCGGATATTAAATATTTTTATAAATTTTCCACCGTCAAAAATCTGTAATTGGAGCATATTCGAATTTTGAAATAGTGAATAATTGATCTTAAAAAAATGTTCTCTTGCAAACTGTCCCCATCACATGGAAACCCCGATTTTCGAAATATATAAAGAATTATTTTGGTAATTTTTTACTGTCAAGATCAAACATTTTATTTAATTCATTGACAAAAAGTGAGCTTTTGGCGAACTTGTCCAAATTGCAAGCTATTCTATTTCTACATCGAGGTCGTTTTAATTCATAGCGTACAGAACTGTGTTCGAACGCAAATCAAGGTCGCACGTTTGCATACACGACAAGTGGTTCCTCGACATGCATAATGAGTACTCGACGCCTAGGCGTGGTGGAGATCTGGAAATTAATTTAATTATGTGAGTCACACATAAGTATATGTTATAGTGGAACTATCGCGAAATATTCGTTTGTTTTTGCGCGTTTATCAGCAAAAATGATAGCAGCTGATATATAAACAGACCCACAGTTTTTAACTTCACCACTGAAGAAAATTCTCTTCCACGATGAAAACGTGCCAGATTATTTTACTGTTTGTTTTTGGGACGTCTTTGGCTCCGAGGAGTAAGTTCTTTAGGTAGTCATTAAACAGCCATTATTATTAATATTACTATTATTAGCTAGCGCTGTCAAACAGTGTTACTACTGTGAAGATCCTTGTAAAAACCAGAAAGCAATGCAAAAACAGGATTGCGATGACGACGATGCAGACTGTGCAATATTCGCCGATAAAGGGGCGAAGGCAGTAGACGCTATATGTTTAGGTAAAGACTATAAGGACTTTTGCGAAACAATTACAGACAACTATAAATCTGAAGACACGGCGTGCTACCAATGCTCTGATAAAGATCTATGTAACAGCTACATGCCAGCCGATGAGATTTTCAAGAAACAGAAGAAAAGGGACTAAAGAATACAAATTTTGTATTTTTAGTTATTGCGTAATTGTTTGCACATCAATTAGATTTTTTCTAATCAAAATAAACACATATTCGTAATTGTTTTATTTTTTTTAGAACTTTGGCAAAAATATTTTAAGAAATCGAAAGGTGGTGGAATTTTTAAAGGGTGATTTTAAAGGTCAAGAAATAAAATTCTTTTGAATTTATATTTAGCCTTTTTTTCTTAATATATGTGTCAAGAGAAAACATAATAAATAAAAAAATAGTCGAAAAATGCGTCATTTTTTTTATATAAATTAATTCAACCTGACGAGCTGCCACTGGCACTACCTGCTAAAGTTCTGGAAATTAATTGATGAGTCATATAATAAGCATAGATTACTAATGGATTTTTTTTGTGCGTTTATCAATAAAAGTGATAACAGCTGGTATATAAATAAACCCGCAGTTTTTAACTTCACCATTGAAAAAACTTCTCTTCCACGATGAAAACGTTCCAGATTATTTTACTGTGTGTTTTTGGAGTGTCTTTGGCTCCGAAGAGTAAGTTCTTTAAGCCGTCATTAAATAGCAATTATTATTATTATTATTACTATTAGTTGGCGCAGTCAAAGAGTGCTATTCCTGTGATAGTCTCTGCGAAAACCAGGACAGTATGAAAAAACGTACTTGCGATGACGATAATGCTGAGTGCGCAATATATGGCTATAAACGTTCTGAGAAGGCTGTTCTCGCTGGATGTTTAGTCGAAGAAGACGATAAGGACATATGTAATAGTATAACGGACCATTATAAATCTGAAGAAACGGCGTGCTACAAATGCTCTGACAAAGATCTATGTAACAGCTACATGCCAGTCGACGAGATTTTCAAGAAACAGAAGAAAACGGACTAAAGAGTATAAGAAGATTTGTTTTTTTTAATTATTGGGAAATTGTCTGCACGTTTGCACTGATTAAAGCAAATACTCACTTAAACATTGTTTTTATTTTTTTAGAATTCTGACAAAAATATTTTAAGAAATCGAAAGGCGACGGAATTTTTAAAGCGTGCTTTGAAAGGTCAAAAAATTATTTTTTTTAATCTTTTAACGGTGCCCGCAAAAATGTCAAAAATATGCGACCGTTGGTTTTTGAAATATCCATTCTCGAATCAAATTTCCCTATAGATGTCAAAACAGTATATAAGTTTGGCGATTCTAGAACAACAGTAGGCATTTTCCAAAAAATGAAGCTGTAATGAACTAACTGTTTAGCTAAATTTCGAAAAGTGCTCAGGAAAGGGTCAAAAATTTCAGTGTTGAAGTATTGAAACATTGAGCGTTCAGTATAGATCTACAAAAAATCCGGGAGATAGATTTCGACTAGCTGATTCGAAAAACGTAGTATGGATAGTCCGGGACCAAGATTGAAAGCGGAGCAATCGTGGCATTTTTGGTAGATGCTAGAAAAAATATTTCATTCGATCTTAAAAGTGGGGGACCACTTGCCGTTAAATTAGGCTTTTATCGGAGAAGCTTCAATAATAAATTGTAATTTTGAATCTTGAAGTTTTGGTGTTTCAGATTCCGAAATCTTGGTAATTTTTCCAATCTCTCAAATCCTTGGAATCTTCGTAACCTTCAGAATTTTTGGGACTTTGGTCTTCGTCTCTATAGTCTCTAGATTTTGTAAATTACTTAGAATTATTCGTTAGAAACTCTAAAATCTGTAGAATATTTAGAATATTCAAAATTTTCAGAATATTTAGAATTTCTGAAATCTTTGGCTTCTGCATTTTTGAAATTTGTGGAATCTCTGGAATCTTTGAAATCTTTAGAATATTTATAATCCTGGCAATCTTCAAATTATTCAGAATTGTTGGAATTTTCAGTCTTCAAAATATTCAGAAACTTTAGACTCTTTGGATTCTCTAGTCTCCTATTATCCGAAATCTTTGTAATCTTTAGAATCTTTAGAATCTCTAGAAACTAACATTTCTCGAATCGCTAGAATCTCAAAACGCTTTCTAGCCCCGCCCACCCGCTTTCTTTTTTCTTAGAGGGTATCTCATTTGCCAAAATCAGTCTTATCCTAGCAGGTACTAGCCCCGCCCACCCACCCTCTCTTTTCTTAGAAGGTATCTCATTTGCCAAAATCTGTCTTACCTTGGCAGCTACAAGCCCCGCCCACCCACCCTCTCTTTTCTTAAAGGGTATGTCATTTGCCAAAATCACTTTTATCCTAGCTAGTAGCTGTGATTTTGGTGGTTCAGATTCCGAAATCTTGGCAATCTTTCCAATCTCTCAAATCCTTGGAATCCTCGTATTCTTCAGAATTGTTGGGACTTTAGTCTTGGTCTCTATAGTCTCTAGATTCTGTAAATTACTTAGAATCTAGATTCGTTAGAAACTCTAAAATCTGTAGAATATTTAGAATATTCAAAATTTTCAGAATATTTAGAGTTTCTAAAATCTTTGGCTTCTGAATTTTTGAAATTTGTGGAATCTCGGGAATCTTTGAAATCTTTAGAATATTTATAATCCTGGCAATTTTCAAATTCTTCAGAATTGTTGGGATTTTCAGTCTTCAAAATATTCAGATTCTTTAGACTCTTTGGATTCTCTAGTCTCCTATTATCCGAAATCTTTGTAATCTTTAGAATCTTTAGAATCTCTAGAAACTAACATTTCTCGAATCGCTAGAATCTCAAAACGCTTTCTAGCCCCGTCCACCCGCCTTCTCTTTTCTTAGAGGGTACCTCATTTACCAAAATCAGTCTTATCCTAGCAGGTACTAGCCCCGCCTCTCTTTTCTTAGAAGGTATCTCATTTGCCAGAATCTGTATTATCTTGACAGCCACTAGCCCGCCCACCCACCCTCTCTTTTCTTAGAGGGTATGTCATTTGCCAAAATCAGTCTTATCCTAGATATTAGCTGTGATTTTGGTGGTTCAGATTCCGAAATCTTGGCAATCTTTCCAATCTCTCAAATCCTTGGAATCTTCGTAATCTTCAGAATTTTTGGGACTTTAGTCTTCGTCTCTATTGTCTCTAGCTCCTGTAAATTACTTAGAATCTAGATTCGTTTGAAACTCCAAAATCTGTAGAATATTTAGAATATTCAAAATTTTCAGAATATTTAAAGTTTCTGAAATCTTTGGCTTCTGAATTTTTGAAATTTGTGGAATCTCTGGAATCTTTAAAATCTTTAGAATATTTATAATCCTGGCAATCTTCAAATTCTTCAGAATTGTTGGGATTTTCAGTCTGCAAAATATTCAGATTCTTTAGACCCTTTGGATTCTTTAATCTCCTATTGTCCGAAATCTTGGGAATTTCTAGGATCTTTGAAATCATTGGAATCTTTGTGATCTTTAGAATTTTTAGAATCTCTAGAATCTAACATTTTTCGAATCACTAGACTCTCAAAACGCTTTGTAGCCCCACCAACCCGCCTTCTCCTTTCTTAGAAGGTACCTCATTTGCCAAAATCAGTCTTATCCTTATCCTAGCCAGGCGCGGATCCAGGGGGGGGCAATGGGTGCAATGCCCCCCCCCTGACACACGACCGAGATATTTTATTTTGACCAATTTCAAAATTTTGAAATCGCATTTCATTTTGTAAATACAGTAGCTACAACCTCTATAATCCGAGTTCACGATTATCCGAACACAGGCTATTTGAAGTCGATGCTTCTTTAATGCGAACAAAAACTCTACAATCTGAACTGAACTTGGAAACACGTACCTACTTGCACAAATGACGCAAGATCTTTCTATATATGTTGTATGGAGTATTTTGAAATTTTTAAAAATTGCTATATTTCAGTGCACTGAATTAATTATCTAATTCTGGAAAAAAGGTTGAAGTTATCGAAAAAATGAGGCCTGAAATCTACAAGAAAAAGTATTTAGGTAAAATCGTCGAAAATGGGTCGAAATTTGCATGAGGAACATTTCATTTTTGAAAAAATTTCCTAAAAATTCTGAAAAAATTCGGGGATATGTATATCCTGACGTGCTGATTCCAAATATATAACATGTTAATGGTAACCGAGCAATATTTTCGAAAATTAGGTGTGAAATTCGAATTTTTCGAAATTTTCAAAAATCGCCATTAGTATTTCAACTGGACTATTCTGGAAAAAAGGTTTAAGTTATCGAAGAAATGAAGCCAGAAGTGACTTCTGAGGTCCAAAATCTACAAGAAAATGTATTTAGTTAAATTTCGAAAATCGTCAAGAATACATAATGGAAAATTACAATTGTGAAAAATTCTGAAAAAATTCAGGGTATGGATCCCAGCGTGTTGATTCCAAAAAGATAGCGTGTTTATGGTCACGGAGTAATATTTTTTTAGAATGTATCTGTTATCCATTGTTGCTTAAGAATTCTTTAATTTTGTTTAATAAAATTAAGGTTTATTTATTGAAGTTTGTTTTCTACTGTATATGAAGTTGTTATTCAATTTCCTTTCAGATTTTTGGGAAAATCGCTGATCCGAACAAATCGTTAATCCGAACACACCTTTTTCCCAATTAATTCGGATTATCGAGGTTCTACTGTACACTATACGTGTAACGAAAACAACCAAATGTCACCCATGTTATGTGAAAAAGAGTATACTAGTTAAAATTTTATAAATTTTTTTGTTTAGAACGCATTTCTGGGAGATAAAATACTACAAAAATTGCCCCCCGCCCCTAAACGAAATCCTGTATCCGCGCCTGATCCTAGCTGGTACTAGCCCCGCCCACCCACCCTCTCTTTTCTTAGAAGGTATCTCATTATATCAAATCAGTCTTATTTTAGCAGCTACTAGCCCCGCCCACCCGCCCTCTCTTCTCTTAGAGGGTATCTCATTTGCCAAAATCTGTCTTATCTTGGCAGCTACTAGCCCCCCCCCCCTCCCTCTCTTTTCTTAAACTGTATGTCATCTGCCAAAATCAGTATTATCCTAGCTACTAGCTGTGATTTTGGTGGTTCAGATTCCGACATCTTGGCAATCTTTCCAATCTCTCAAATCCTTGAAATCTTCTTAATCTTCAGAATTTTTAGGACTTTAGGCTTCGTCTCTATAGTCTCTAGATTCTGTAAATTACTTAGAATTATTCGTTAGAAACTCTAAAATCTGTAGAATATTTAGAATATTCAAAATTTTCAGAATATTTAGAATTTCTGAAATCTTTGGCTACTGCATTTTTGAAATTTGTGGAATCTCTGGAATCTTTGAAATCTTTAGAATATTTATAATCCTGGCAGTCTTCAAATTCTTCAGTATTGCTGGGATTTTCAGTCTTCAAAATAATCATATTCTTTAGTCTCCTATTATCCGAAATCTTGGGAATTTCTAGAATCTTTGAAATCATTGGAATCTTTGAAACCATCGAAATCCTTGTGATGTTTAGAATCTTTAGAATATCTAGAATCTAACATTTCTCGAATCGCTAGAATCGCAAAACGCTTTCTAGCCCCGCCCATCCTCCTTCTCTTTTCTTAGAGGGTACCTCATTTGCCAAAATCAGTCATATACTGGCAGCTACTAACCCCGCCCACCCGTCTTCTCTTCTCTTAGAAAGTACATATCTCATTTGTTAAAATCAAGATTATTTTGGCAGCTAATAGCCCCGCCCATCTTCTCTTTTCTTAGCGGGTATGTCATTTGCCAAAATCAGTCTTATCCTGCTAAGATGAAACTGATTTTGGCAAAACCTTGTAAGAAAAGAGAGGGTGGGTGGGTGGGGCTAGTAGTTAATAAGATAAAAATAATTTTGGCAAATTATATAGACTGTAAAAAAAGAGAAAGTGGGTGGGCGGGGCTAGTAGCTGCTAAGATAAAACTGATTTTAGCAGATGCTAGCCCCACCCACCCGCCCTCTATTTTCTAAGGTCTCATTTGCCAAAATCAGTTTGATCCTAGCAGGTACTAGGTAAAGGTAAGGGAGATTCCTAAAAAATTGGGAGGCCAAAAATTGTGAAAAAAAATCAAAAGTGTGTAGGTAGAAATGACACATCTATCAGGTAAAATAATGCCATCTCAATAAGACGACTGATTTTCGAAATATGCTGTTTCACAGTCAAATTTTTAAAAGATCTCAATAATTGTTCTACAAGTCGAAACCAACAAACAAATCTATTTAGCTAAATTTCGCAGTGTTCAGAAACAGTTCAAAACCCCTATTGAAAAATTAACTCTTGGGCGAAAAGGCCTAAAAATTCACAAAAAATTCCGGGAGATGGTCCCGGACCAGTGCAGACGAAACTCGAAAATCCGATGTAAACGTTGTATTTTTCTTCAGGATGTATTTAAAGCGATTCTGGAAAACAGGATGGTCAAAAATTATGAAAAAAAAAAAAATTCAATACTAAATTTAAAAACAATGGGTTTACATAGCAGCTGTTATCAGTTTTGTTGATAAACGAGCAAAAACAAATGACAGTTCCGCGACACTAACGATAAGCTATGCCTATGTATGACTCACCGATTGATTTCCCGACCATAATATGGCGACCAGTGGTAGCGCGTCAGGTTGAACTAATATTGTTACGAAATAAACCCATACGCCGCCCCGGTACGACGCCTATGTGTTCTAGTATGTACGGCGATGAGGACTCATCGGCGGTGTTCGCTAAAGAAAAGCCTAGAAGCGGACGTCGCGACGGGCAATCCAGAAAGACCTCGACTGCGGGACTTCTAGAAGGGAAGTATGCCTTTAGAAAATTCATCAAAAAATGTGAAATATAGTTACGATTTCATATTACTTATTTTTAATGTTTCAAAAATTGTCATACGTACATTGGTAGGAATTTTACCTTATCGCTGTCTTAAAATATTTTTACAAAAATTCTAAAAAGATAAACACAATTTTTAAGTATTTTGCTTTAATCAGAAAAACTCAAATACATCATACGTAAGTGCAAACGTGCAGACAATTTACCAATACCTAAAGAGATAAAACTTGTGTTAATATATTTTTAGTCCTTTTTCTTCTGTTTCTTGAAAATCTCCTCCACTGGCATGTAGCTGTTGCACAGATCTTTGTCAGAGCACTCGTAGCACGCCGTGTCATCAGATGTGTAATTGTCTGTTATTGTTTCGCAAAATTCGGTATAGTTTTTACCTAAGCAAAGAGCATCTACTTTCTTCGAGCCCTTTGTTCCATATATTGCACAGCGAGAACCATCACCATCGCACTTCTCTTTTTTCATAGCTTGTTGGTTTTCACATGGCTCTTCACAGAGGTAACACTCTTTGACTGCGCCAGCTAATAATAGTAATAATAATAATAATAATATTGACTGCTTAAAGATGCTTAAAGCACTTACTCTTCGGCGCCAAAAATGACCCAAAAACACAAAGTAAAATAATCTGGCACGTTTTCATCGTCGAAGAGAATTGTTTCCAGTGGTGAAGCTAAAATCTATGGGTTTGCTTATATACCAGCTTTATCACTGTTGTCGATAAACATAATAATAAGCTATGCCAATGTATGACTCACCGATTGATTTCCAGAACTCCAGCACGTGGCAACCAGTGGCAGCTCGTCAGCTTTAATTATTGTAAAAATTTTAGCACAGATTTGAAGGAATCGATAATTCCATCGCCTCATATACGTTCCCCGCCCCCTCCATCGCGAAGGTGGCGGATCCAGGCTAGCGCAAAGTATGAATATATAAAGTGTGTATCTCGGAAACGCTTTTAGAATTAAAGCTAAATATTTATGGGGCGCTGCAAATCGGCTGCTTTTATATTACTTATACAGTAAAACTGAGCTATAAAAGCTCTCTAAAGCTCCGCGCGCCGGAAGCTCCTCTGTATACTTTACACTCCTCGGTTCTGTGTAATAGAAGATAATGTTTATAAATATGCATGTGTAAATGTAAGGCTTTAAGTGAACCCCGCACCTTCGCCTGCTGAGAATACGTAAAAACCGATGGCGCTCCGCCGCTCGGGGCTTTCAAAACTGATATAAAGTAAAAAGGGAGACGGTTTAGGGGAAAGGCGGGATGAGTCGAAATTAATTTTTGTTACTGGGACGGGTATCCGGAGGGCGAAACGCACAATTTTTATTAAGAGTAAATTTTGGGACATACAACTCGATATGCTGATTCGCAAAATCTAGCCCTTTGTGGTCCTGGAACAAGATTTTCGAAAATATTTAGTTGTGCGTCAAATTTTTTGAAAATCCTTACAATTATACAGTTCTAGAAAAACGGTTGGCATTTTCGACGAATTGAAACCAAAAGTTACTTCTAGAATTCAAAATCTACAAAAAAAAAAAAATTTAGATCCTAATCTTTGAAGGTGGTCGAAAAAAGGTCAGGTGAAAAATTGAATTTTCGAAAAAATCGGTTAAAAATACACAAAAAATTGTGTTTATGGTTCCGGAGCAAGTTGGTTGAAAAATCAAAATTTTAAAATCTTAAAACTGCCACATATTGATGATTCTAGAAAAAAAGTGGCAATTTTGGAAGAAATGAAGCCGAAAATAACCTTTAGAACACAAAATCTACAAAAAAATCCCCTAGGTAAGTTTTGAATGTAGTTGAAAAATGTCAGCTCTCGACCTTAAAAGTGGAGGACAACTTGCCGTTAAATTAGGCTTTTATCGGAGAAACTTCAAAGAATAAATTGTAATTTTGAATCTTGAATTTTTGATGTTTCAGATTCCGAAATCTTGGCAATCTTTCCAATCTCCGAAATCCTTGGAATCTTAAGAATTTTTGGGACTTTAGTCTTCGTCTCTATAGTCTCTAGATTGTGGAAATTACTTAGAATCTAGATTCGTTAGAAACTCTAAAATCTGTAGAATATTTAGAATATTCAAAATTTTCAGAATATTTATACTTTCTGAAATCTTTGGCTTCTGAATTTTTGGAATTTGTGGAATCTCTGGAATCTTTGAAATCTTTAGAATATTTATAATCCTGGCAATGTTCAAATTCTTGGGATTTTCAGTCTTCAAAATATTCAGGTACTTTAGACTCTTTGGATTCTTTAGTCTCCTTTTATACGAAATCTTGGGAATTTCTAGAATCTCTGAAATCATTGGAATCTTTGAAACCATCGAAATATTTGTGATCTTTACAATTTTGGGACCTTCAATCTGCGAAATATTAGAAAACTTCAGGATCTTTAGAGTCTCTAGAATCCAACATTTCTCGAATTGCTTATCCCAGCAGGTACTAGCTCCGCCCACCCACCCTCTCTTTTCTTAGAAGGTATCTCATTAGATCAAATCAGTCTTATCTTGGCAGCTACTAGCCCCGCTCACCCGCCCTCTTTTCTCTTAGAGGGTTTGTCATTTGCCAAAATCTGTCTTATCTTGTGGTCCTGGAACAAGATTCTAGAAAAACGGTTGGAATTTTTGAAAAATTGAAACCAAAAATTACTTCTAGAATTCAAAATCTACAAAAAAATTAGGTCCTAATCTTTGAAGGTGGTCGAAAAAAGGTCAGGTCAAAAATTGAACTTTCGAAAAAATCGGTTAAAAATACACAAAGAATTGTGTTTATGGTTCCAGAGCAAGATAGTTGGTTGAAAAATCAAAATTTTAAAATCTTAAAACTGCCACATATTGATGATTCTAGAAAAAATGTGGCAATTTTGGAAAATTTTTTTGAAAATTTATACGTGGAAAGAACTTTCGACCAATTTTTTAATTTTATTTTTCAATTTTACAAGTTTGCAATTTTTTTCATTTTTTGATTTTAAAAATTGGAAAATCGAAAAATTGAAAAATCCAAAAATTAAAAAACGAAAATCTAAAGAAATCGCAAATAACTGAAACATCGGAAAACTAGAAAAACGAAAAATTGCAAATACGAAAAGTGGAAAATCGAAAAATTGCAAAACAAAAGAGATTGAAACATGGAAAAACTAAAAATTGAGAAACTTAAAAATCGAAAAATTGAAAAATTAAATATATCTAAGTATATCGAGAAATTGAAAAGTCAAAAAACATTAAAATGAAAAATCAAATAAATGATAAATGGGAAAATTCTAAAACCGCAATATTGAAAAAGTGAAGAATTTTAAAAATTTTAATTAAAATTACATATTTAAAGTAAAAAATTGCAAATTAAAAACTGAAGAAAAGAAAAATTGAAAAATCCAATAACTGAAAGAATTCATATTGAAAAAAAAAGAAATACTTAGTAATATCAGAACATTAAAAAAACGAAAAATTGAAAAATAAACAAAATAAAAAATTGAAACCGAAAATTGCAAACTGAAGAAATGAAAAACTGAAAAACTAAAAATTAAAAATTGTGAAATTGCAAATCAACTTCCGACCAATTTTTTCCATTTGCAAATTTTCAATTTTGCGATATTACAATTTTTCATTTTTCGACTTTTCAGTTTCTCAATATTTAATTTTTCGATTTTTTTTTCAAGTTCTTTATTTTTATTTTTCATTTTCCTAATTTTTCGTTTTTTCATTTCCTTTAGTTCTTTAATGTTTCCTTCCATTGCATAATTTTTCGTTCATTCAATTTTTCAAATATCCAACTTTGATTTTTCGATTTCTCAGTTTTCGAATTTTTAAATTTTGCAATTTGGCAATTTTTGGATTTCTCAATTATTAGATTTTCCAATTTCCTTAATTTTCAATATTTGGACTTTCTCAATTTTTAATCTTTCGATTTCTCAATTTTTTGTTTCTTCAATTTTTTAAGTTCTCGATTTCCAATTTTTACATTTTCCAAAGTTTTCATTTTATACTTTTTTGTTTTTTGGAAAAAAGTTGAAAAATCGAAAAATTAAAAATAAATACCAAAAACAAAAAAATTGGAAAAAATTGGAAAAAACCAAAATTGCACAGTCGAAAAAGTAGACAATCGAAAAATTGCAAGAAGAAATGAAGAAAGAAAAATCGAAACATTGAAAAACTAAAAATCGGAAACTTACAAATGGAAAAAAATTAATAAATCAAAAAATTGGAACGAATCGAATCGAAAAATTGGAAAACCCAAAAATTGTAAAGTGAAAAATTGTGGAATCGTCACAAAAAACTAAATATCGGTAAAGAGAAAATTATATTAAAAAATTATACCTAATTGAAAAATGAAAATTGAAAACCCAAAAATTGCAAAATTCAAAATTGTAAACATTTCACATTGAAAAAAAGAAAAACTAGAAAATCAGAACATTAAAAATCGAACATAAAGAAAATACATTGAATCATCCATATGTTGGAAAATCGGAAAACTGAAAAATTTTTAAATGAAAACTCGAAGAGATGTACTATACCTACATGTACATAATATTTTTCGATTTAAAATTTCCCGAGTCTCCAAATTTTAATTTTTTTTTTTAATTTTCATTTTTTTTTTGTTTGTTTTTTTTATTTTCTTAATAGTTATAATTCTTCAATTTTTCGCTTCTTGAATTTTTCAATTTTACATTTTTTTGTTTCTTCAGTTTACGGTAATAATAATTATTATTATAACAAGTAGGTAATCATTTTGTTTTTTATTTACAAATTTTAATAGAGAACTATTTTGACAAAACTCTAAAAATTGCTGTATTTTAATTAACGATTTTGGAAAAACGGTAGAAATTTCCGACGAAACGAAGCCGAAAATGACTTCTGGATATCGAAATCTGCAAGAAAATGTTTTCAACTAATTTTCGGATAGGTATACCTATAGTTGAAAAATGATCGAAAATATAAAAAGTGCCAAAATCAGTCTTATGTTATCAAATACTAGCCCCGCCCACCCACCCTCTATTTTCTTAGAGAGTAGGTATGTGATTTGCCAAAATTAGTCTTATCTTAGCAAGTAGGGTAAATGTGTACAAGAGTGCGAATATGTATAAGAGTACGCAGTGATGATTTCTGCTTATTAGTGCCATCTGGGTAAGATGAAGTTATACCATTCAGAATTTAATGCTAAACCTGATATAAAGGTGCAAAAGTGACCTGAATATAGTTTATAGTTTGGTCGTACTGACGATTTTATGTTCGCACGTTGTGTGGATGTAATTTTTACCGCTCATAGTTTTAGTTTTTTGTAAGGTACGTACCAGTTCTTTTATTTTACAGTAATAATTTTCATTAGTTGTAACTTTTAAGGTCTCATTATACACTAACAGTTTTATACTTTCTATCCATCAAAAGCTTTTAACTTTGAAAACATTAGGTTATGTACAAATGTACAAGAGTGCGCAGCGAGGTATTGTATAAGAGTGCGCATTGCTTTCAATACGTAGTCTAATAGTCTTGGAGATACATATCATACGATAATGAATTATTTAACTCTACTACTTTGTACTGCTTTTCAAGTTGTGTGGTGGTGGTTATGGTGATTTTTTTTTATTTTTACTTCCTGAGCGTGTTGTAATCGAGTCCGTCGACTGACTCTCTATTTTTACGTTTTCTCGACTTTTCAAGACCCCTAGAGTACGAAGAAATAGGTCTCCCGTTTTATGTGTAGTCTGTAGTCACTTAGGTATTCCCATTTATTTGCACCTTAGAAACAAATATTTTTTCATAAAATGTAATGCGCACTCATAAGCGTTCAAATGCGCACTCTTGTGCAATGAACTGTCTAAGAGTGCGCATTTACACATCTTGACAAAAATTGAAATTACTCTTAAAATATAGTGATCTTGGGACGCACAATTAAATATATCTGATCTCTAAACATGTATATAACGAACCCATATCATAAAATTTGTCTATCCAAAAAAATTAAAAAGTTGTTGACAGTTTTACACTAAGTGCGTACTCTTGTACACATTTACCCTACTAGCCGAACTTAAATTTGATCTCTGACCCAATTTCTCAAATAATAAAATATAAGTATATGTAGTTCTCAAAGAAAACCAGACGTTGCGTAAAATTTATTTTTCCTAAAACTTCTTTTTTCGGGCCTAAATTTCCATTTTTATGGTATAATTTAGGGTCTATTTTAGCGCAAAATCCGCTCTTTAGTAACAACATTGTAACTCATTATTAATTTTTAATAATCTTGATTAAACAGATTTGCACTAAAATGAGAAAATATTTCCTAACCTAACATTATTTTGTTGTTAAAAGTCATTTTCAATTTCAATTCCGTTTTTTATGTGACTACTTCTACACTCTAAAAAAGCCGAACAGACTATATTTTTGGTTATTAATTTTTTCATAATCCTTTTACATATTAAAAATCAGTCGCCTAATTTACATTCGGTTTAAAGTTTATTGCATCGTAAATGTAATAAATACACTGGAATTCTGTAAATTTGCTACGATTTTTCAAAAAAACGAAGCCGTCCCAACCTTGAAAAAATTAATCGAAAGTAGTTTTTCGTCGTAAAAACGATAATAAACCAACGACGTCGACCCAAAACTCCTCTCACTTTCCATTCGTTCCTTCATCGTTCTCCTCGTACCGTGCAATTTCACCTTAGGATATAAGTTCGGGCTTAATTGAATGGGCGGGTATGAAAATGTCAGGTATTCCGTCCAGGAGCTCGGATTGGCTCTCGGCGAGACGCTGTGTCGCTTTTTACCAGTCTATTGGTCGTTACGAGTACTTACACGCTCCACCAGCCACACCGATTCATTCGGACCGACGTTGCCGACTTGCCAGAAAATTCCCCCTTTCGCAGAATTCCAAATGGCAAAAACAATCAAAACTGGTGTTAGTCGACGTTTATTAATTATTATTATCGATTGATGACTGAAGAATCTGGGTGGTTTGAGTGCCTCCGACCCCGCGCCACCTTGCTCTTCCTCCCCTTGTATAAAACACCGAATTTATTACCCCATTGTAAAGCTTTCATCCCTCTATCAAATTTTGAAAACAACACAATTCAGTAAGCGGCGCTGTGCGTAGCTTTGTGTGGAGGGATCAGTGCCCAATAACACATTATCTTACTTTTGTGCAAGGATGAAAGCCGAGATTGAGTAGATGTGCCCATAGAGGCGGTTTCGCAGGGAGATTGCGGCCGATAAGAAGCTTATCGAGCTCCACTTTTCACTCGGCGTGTTGTAGCTTTGAGCTTTCTATTTAACTCTTATCGTGCCTTATCTAAACGATCGCTCATATGCTCGCTTCGGGGAATCAGATTGCCGAGTAATTTGACGTTGAGCTCGATTTTGAGATTCGACTGATTCGGTTTTTGCTAATGTCGCTTTTTCATTCTCACCCCTTGTAATGGAATACTAATGTTGTAGTGGGTTTTGAGAGGACTAATGTGACCATTAGGGGGTGCGTTCGAATTTGAATAAAATTCGCTGATTTTATCGCTAAATTTAAATTAACATACATTTAAATGGACAAATTTGCGGGGCCATATGGTGGCAAGATCGTGGATTGTAGGTCTAGATATACGTAGTAAAAAGTATAGCATTACATAACAACTCTACTTGAATACTTATTAGTTATTAACAATAATAACTAAGAGGCCGTAAATGGTTTATTAGGAGGCAATCGAATTTATTAAACTAGTTACATGTCGACTGAGCATACAGTATTGCATATTTAATAAGTATTGGCAAGTAAAGATGGGGTGAATAATTTCACAAAATATACTTAATTCACTCATAACTAGATACTGAAGAATTTTCAATTCTGCAATTATTAATTTCTTTTTTGTTTCTACAGTTTTTCAGTTTGTAATTTTTCGAGTTTCCGTGTATAAATTTTTCAGTGTTCAATTTTCCAGTGGTCGAATTTTTCAGTTTTTAGATTTTGGAATTTTTCGATTTAAAATTTCTCGGGTTTACAATTTTTCATTTCTTTGAATTTTCGATTTGTAATTTTTGGTTTCAGTTTTTTATTTTCTTTTTAGAATGTTTCATTTTTCGTTTTTTCAGGTTTAGATTTTTAAGTTCTTCGATTGTTCAGTTTTCTGTTTCTTCAATTTTTTATTTTCCATTTTTATAGTTTTCATTTTAAATGTAATAAGTAATGATAACTATAATTATTATATTTTTCAATTATTGAATTTGGAGTTTTCAATTTTTTGATTTGCTATTTTACAATTTTTTTTCTTGAATTTTTAGATTTTGCGATATTTCGATTTAAACTTTTAGAATTTCCAATTTTTAATTTTCAATTCTTCCGTTTTTACAAATTTTCGATTTGCAATTTTTGCTGTCGGTTTTGTTTATTTTCTTTATTCTTACAATTTTTCAGTTTTTCGCTTTTTCAATTTTTCATTTTTTTTATTTCTTCAATTTTACGATATAGGTACCTACCCTTCGAGTTTTCATTTTAAAATGTTTCACTTTTCCCATTTTCCAACTTTTGGATGATTCAGTTTTTAGATTTTTCAATTTTTCATTTTTTCAATTTTTCGTTTTGGTTTTTTATTTTCTTTATTTTTACAATTGTTCAGTTTTTAATGTCCGGATTTTCTATTTTTTTTTTCAATGTGAAATTGTTAATTTTCTGGATTCTTCAATTTCTCGCTTTTCAATTAATACGTACATAGATTTTTCAACTTTTAGTTTTTTTAATTTTTCGTTTTTTCAGTTTTAGATTTTTCAGTTTCTCAATTGTTCAATTTTTTGTTCCTTCAATATTTTATTTCTCATTTTTCTAGTTTTCTTTTTAAATATGTATCTAATAAATAATAATATTTATAATTAAGTTTTTCAATTATTGAATTTTCAAAATTCTTCATTTATTGGATTTGTCGATTTTTCAGTTTTTCGATTTTTAAATTTTTGATTTTCGCATTTTTAATTTTTTTGATTTTTTGATGTTTCAATTTTACAATAGGTATTTTAATTTTTCAATGTTTTAAATTTTAGATTTTTCGATTTTTCGGTTCTTCAATATTTTTTAATTTTTTCCGACTTCCCAAAGTTTCGATTTTTCACTTCCTCAGTTTTTCAGTTTTTCGATTTTTCAGGTTTTTGATTTTTCGATTTTTTAAGTTTGCCATTTTTCGACTTTGCTTTTTTGGATTTTCCGTTCAATTGTGATTTTTCAGTTTTTCTTATATTTTTCAATTTTTCAGTTTTGGGATTTTTTAGTAGGTATTTCGACTTTTCAATTTTTTCGATTTCTCGGCCTTTAGTCTTTGGATTCTCTATTTTTCGTTTTTTAAACTTTAGGTTTTTCAATTTTTCGACTATTTTATATTTCGATTTCTCAATTTTTCAATTTTCGGAATTTTTAAATTTCTCAAATTTCCAATTTTTAATTTTTCAATTTTTCCATTCTTTAATTTTTCAGTTTTACAAATTTTCGATTTGAAATATTTCTGTCGGTTTTTTATTTTCTTTATTCTTACAATTTTTCGTTTTTTCAATTTTTCAATTTTGCATTTTTTTGTTTCTTCAGTTTTACGATAGACCTACACTTCGAGTTTTCATTTTTTTTTTATTTTTCCCGACTTATCAACTTTTCCAGTTTTAATTTTTCGGTTTTTCGATTTCGGCCAATGACGGTTTCTCAATTTTTCGACTTTTCGACTCCCCGATTTATCGAACTTTTGATTTTTCGCCTTCTCGATGTCTCGTTTCTGAATTGTTCGATTTTTTGATTTGTTGGTTTTTCGATTTTTTTTTACTTTTCGGCTTTTCGATCTTTGATTTTTGATTTATTTGACTTTTCAATTTTCCAATTTTTTTAATTATCGAGTTTCGATTATTCGATTTGTTGATTTTTCAGTTTTCCCATTTTTAAACATTAGATTTTCGAATTTTTATTTTTTCTATTTTTTGATGTTTGGATTTTCCCATTTTTCAATTTTACGACATTTTAATTTTTCAATGTTTCAAATTTTAGATTTTTCGATTTCTCATTTTTTCAATATTTTTTAATTTTTGGAATTTTGACGTTTCTGAATTTTTAGTTTTGCCATTCCTCAATTAATCAATTTTTTATTTTCTCATTTCGCGACTTCCCAAATTTCAATTTTTCGCTTCCTCAGGTCTTCAGTTTTTCGATTTTTCAGGTTTTTGATTTTTCGATTTTTTAAGTTTGGCATTTTTCGACTTTGCTTTTTTGACTTTTCGAGTTCTCAGTGTTTCAATTTTTTACTTTCCTAATTTTTGGATGTTCCGTTCAATTGTGATTTTTCAGTTTTTCGATTCTTCAGTTTTTCTTATATTTTTCAATTTTTCAGTTTTGAGATTTTTTAGTAGGTATTTCGACTTTCCAATTTTTCGATTTCTCAGCTTTTTACTTTTTGGATTCTCTATTTTTCGTTTTTTAATCTTTAGGTTTTTCAATTCTTCGACCGTTTTATTGTTCGATTTCTCAATTTTTCAATTTTCGGAATTTTTAAATTTCTCAAATTTCCAATTTTTAATTTTTCAATTTTTCCATTCTTTAATTTTTCAGTTTTACAAATTTTCGATTTGCAATATTTGCTGTCGGTTTTTTACTTTTTTTATTCTCACAATTTTTCACTTTTTCGTTTTTTCAATTTTTTTGTTTTACGATATACTTACGCTTCGAGTTTTCATTTTTTTCATTTTTCCCGATTTATCGAACTTTTGATTTTTCGCCTTCTCGATGTCTCGGTTTCTGAATTGTTCGATTTTTCGATTTTTTTTACTTTTCGGCTTTTCGATCTTTGATTTTTGATTTATTCGACTTTTCAATTTTGGTTTTCGAATTTTTATTTTTTGATTTTTTGATGTTTCGATTTTCCCATTTTTCAATTTCACGATATTTTAATTTTTCAATGTTTTAAATTTTAGATTTTTCGCTTTTTCGATTTTTCAGTTCTGCAATATTTTTTAATTTTTCAAATTTTTGGCGTTTCTGAATTTTTGTTTTTTTCAATTATCCAATTGTTCAATTTACAATTAACGAATTAATTCTTAGTTAAACAAAAAAATAGTTGCATATCAAAATCGAGAGAAACATGTGATCTAAATAATAACTATTTCCCGCAGAAATTCCGAACGCTTAGAGTCGACTTTGGCTTGAGCGTGTTTCGGTCTGTGGATCAAACAAGTTCTCAGGCGACTTGTAAGTAACACTATTTTAATTTTAATGCTGTAGATAAAGTCAAAAATATCTTACCATAAAATTGTGGTAATTAGTCTGTTTTACTTTTTTAGCTGTAAATACACATTTATGGTACATAAATAAGCCCACCATTTGTACTATTTAAATTCACAATTAAATCGAGTCGTCGAATTTAGTTTGAAGCTAAAAATGAAAATTTATTTAAAAAAATGCTTTCACAGTTTTGACCCACAAACAATTCTACAGGGTGTTTTTAAAAAACAAGTACAACAAACAAGTATTGCTTTCATAAAATTTGGCCTTTCATATCTATTAATATTAAGTAATTAACTTTTAGTCGCATATAGTTGTGCTCATAAGATTAGTTACAATTTTTTTTTGCACATGTATTTCAAAAACATCCTGTATACACACTATACAACTTTTTAACACTACTTAAACATAAAATTAGTTAGTTTATATGGTCGCGCCAATTTAAAAAAAATACAAATCTAGAGTTAAATATATCTTTGTCCTTGGAAACTAGCTTATCAATGCAGATTTTTTTACCATTCTATACCTACAAAAACATAGATAAAAAAATTTGATAAGGAAAAGTAGTTGTATTAGTGCGTTTTAAAACGGTAAACTTTTTTTTTATTTATTACTTTACTCATACTTCCTGTACCCTGCCAAGCTTCCTTGTCTATTTAATTCAACCCCGTAATTTTTAGCTCAAACCCCGGTTCATAAATGCTAATAACCCACTCCTAAAGGGTATCCCTCCTTCCCCATTTCGCTCCATAAAACCAACATGAAAACGTTAGTGAGCTTTTACGCCATAATTGCCTTTCCGAACTGTCGTATCCGAGTTATAAAGCTCGCCTATAGCTCTGCACACATCGCCGATCTTTATTTTATGCTGCGGATAACCGGAGTTTTTATTCGACGAAGACCGGAATCGTCAACTGCTGCAGTCATTTCTTACTCCGAATACTTACCCTTATGTACCACGAAAAAAGTGGAAATGTCACCGTTATAAATGTATGTTTACAGGTTTGACGGGTTTTAATTATAGGTTAATACAGGTAGGCATAATCGTGGTCAGTGGGTAACAGTGCAAGAAGGTTCATTTTTTGCATTTCTTGTCATCTTTTTTAATTAACGCTGCAGGTAGTTACTAAGATTATTCTGTGAAATTACCCCTATTTATCAAATAAAATATTTTAACAAATCTTATACTATTAAACGAGCAAAGTTTGTATATATATATATAAATATATATCTATATATATAATGGGTTTCTCGAAAACGGCTCTAACGATTTCGATGAAATTTACAGGTTGGGGGTTTTTTGGGTCAAGAAATCGATTCATCATAGTTTTAACTTCTGAAAATTACAGCTTCATACATTTTCAGCAATTTTCAGGCAGTGAATTATATTCGTTGCTAGGTAACATCGGATGACACTACACGAACACGAGATTGTTTTATAAGAGAAGTTTGGGTGACAGTCTGACAGTACGTTTGACGTACCTTTTTATCTTCAATTGTACGTACCGAAACATACTCCACTGTATAGAGGACGTTAAAATTCACCCTCTGAGGTGACAAAATTTACGGAAAACTAAACAGTGAGCGGATAAAAGGCACACGAAAGTGCGTTGAGTTAAGGTTATGTTGTCAAGCATTCATTTCAGAGGTTCGACGGTCAGGGTCAATATGTGATCGTTTTCCGGGATGGGACCGTATTATTTCAGTTTTTGGGCTCAACTTTTCGCACACTTTCGTAAGTGGCATCTTCGGGAGCAGGGTTGAGATTGAGAAATTAGGAATAACGCAAAAGAGCACGGTAACTCAGTATGTTAATCACACCAGAGGCGAAACCATTCTGGCAGTAAGAAAGTGGTTGTGACCTTTTTCTAGAGTCGAGAGAGAGAACTAGGAAAAAAAGAGAACGACAGAGAGAGAACTTGGGTAACAAATGAGATTTTAATAAAAATGTCAAGCAATAATTCCAGTTTTCCATTCTTTAATCTCTACATGTCACTCATCACTATTTAAAACAAAGACTGCTTATGGAATTTCTTTTTTAATGTGTATTTTTAACTAGCGCGTGTACTTCAAAATGCATACTATACGCATATTTATCTGTCCTAATCTGATCTAATACTACCAAACGAGCCGAGTGAAGCTCGGTCAACCAGATATTGTAATACTTAGTTCTGAAAAAAGTGGATTTTTCTGAATGAAAAACAATAGCTGAGTGTTGCACTCGACCGCGCAACTTCCCCGTCCACTTCGAATTATCAACTTTTTATTTATTTTAGGGATTTTGTTAATTTCGTGCTCGAGCGACCATTTCCATCCTTCGCCAATTTGGCGTTTTTATAGAGGCTGTAATCGCATCAAATAACGATTCGTTGACTCCCTAGAGCGGCGCCGCTGATTGTAATGCAATTCGTAGGGCTAATGTGACGACATCGACATATAATTCGGGGATAATGCCCCTTGCTCTTAGCGTTCCACGCCTAATTAACATAACAACCCTAATACATATATATGTTTAAGCTAATATGACAAGGGGAGCCGCAAATCCACACCCCTGCAATAAATAACCTTGCGACTACGCTATTATTGCTTTATTGTTGTACGACTATGAATTGATGCTCGATGAAGGGGATGCTCTAACAAGTACTTAAATAATTCATTGAAGTTAAAAAATCTACATGAATATATCGTACTCAGCTCAAGGCAGGTCAGATCAAATCGACCCAAATCGGGTTTAATAACATTCCTATCCTGGTTAAAAACGTAGGCAATTAAAACTAATGTCCACAGATAAAATTCACCGACAAGAATATAAAACAGTGATAAGGAAAAAGTATTTGTTTCGCTTTAGTTAACCATGCAGCTACCGTTTGTGCTTTATTACCTCCTTTCTACCGTGCCATTTTCGTCTTCTTTGTTGTATTCTTTCGGGGAAAAACTTGTCTGGTCTACAATAAAAAAATTGGCGAATAATCGCGCACTGAACGAAGATTGCAGTCTAGATGTGGCGTCAATATTACCAAACAGTTTTAATTTAAGCCCTCTGGCTACAAAAAGTAAGTACGTCTCTGCAACGAATCCAAGATTTGAACCAATAATTGTAGTGCTACACGCTAGTGCCAAAATCAATCCAGGTCTGTTAAAAGGAAACCTTCACTTGATTGGAGATTTTGATCAATGCTTAAGCATCGAAGAAAAGTCAAGTGGAAGAACCATCACTGGACAATATTGTACGGTGCTTTGGACGGCAAAACTACATAAGTTTCTGGCTCAAAATTCAACCACACTCGCTTTAAAAATATCAAAAGTACTTATATAAATTATTGGTGTGTTTTTTTTTTTGAGTGGTTGTTCTAGATTACGCGAAGTGACGACAAGACGTTTTTTGCAAAAATTTTGAAACTTGGAGGCAATGTCACAGCACCTTTGGGTCTGTGTGTCCCAAAGTCTTGCAAAACCAGAGATCTAGAGATTCTTATTTTGAATCTTTTGAGAAAATTTAGGCTACGGGTGAAGGCACAATTCCACGACAGTTTGTGTTTTTACAAAGACAAACCTGTGACAACCAGTTCTTTGGACTATTTTGTTTAGTAAGTTAATGTTTTTGATTTTGCAGCAACTGAGTCTCCGTTTTAGTTTCTTTTTCATGACCGTTATTTCTGTGATGGTTGCGAGCACCCTGTATGATTTGTACTTACGTTACAAGGGTCTACCCAAATCACCCAACATTTGGCTAATTTTTTCCGTCTACACCAATGCCGAAATTTTGTTTCAACATTCAGACCAAGATATAACTTGTTTGGGTGGAGTGAAAGCTCTGAGTAATGTCTGGATTATCTTGGGTGAGGTGGTAGTGAGCGGCAGGTTTCTGACGAAAAACATACTGGATGTCATCGCTCAGGTGAAACCAAAATATATGTATCAATTTCGAAATTTATAATTTATTTTGGAAAATTTTAGCCCAAGTACGACCTTGCGCGCACTTTCGTCTGGTCTTCGTTTTTTGGCAACGAAACTCTGCTTACAATCAGCGGATTTCTGCTCACTTACAACTACTCCAAAACGTCAAATTTGGTTACTTTTTATTTCATGCGATTTTTTAAGTATGTGGGTACGCAGTTTAACTTTAACTATTGCGTTGGCTGGGAACTTGTTTGATCTACAGACCAGAGCGCACTCAAGCCAATATCGACTCTAAGCGATTTATCTATAACCCGAGTTTCGTCAGAGCTGATTGATGAAGAACTCACTGGTTTAGACCATCTGGTCAAAATTTACAATTTTATGTGTAGTCCTGAACTTGTGGTTTATAAATACGCTATTGAGATTTTTCGGCTTTTCGATTTCTCAATTTTCCGCTGTTTCAATGACACAATTTCTCAACTTTTGTCCTCTTCAATTTTTCAGTTTTTTAGGTTTTTTATTTCACAGTTTTTTGGATGTTTCTTCAAGTTTTGGGATTTTTCAATAGGTATTTCAATTTTTCCACTTTTACATTTTTGGACTCTTGAACTTTTTGATTTCTCGATTTTTACCTGGATTTTCAATTTTTCGACTGCTTTATACTTCGAGTTTTCGGTTTTTTCAATTTTTCAATTTTCCGAATTTTTAAATTTTCGATTTACCAATTTTTCTTCTTTAAAATTATTCAATTTTTAACTTTTCTTCTCGACTTTCAACTACTCGATTTCTCGATCCTCTGATTTTTCGATTTCTCGATGTCTCAGTTTTTGAATTTCTCGAAGTTTCGATTTTTGGATTTCTAAGTTTTTCGATTTTTTAATTTTGGGATTTTCAATTTTTCAATTTTCCAATTTTTCGATGTTTCGATTTTTCAGTTATCCGATTTTACAATTTTTCAATTCTTTAAATTCTGGAGTTTCGATTTCTCGATTTAGATTCGATTTTAATTTTTGATTTTTTGAAGTTGGATTTTGCCATATTTTAATTATTCAATGTTTTAAATTTTAGATTTTTCGATTTCTCGATTTTTTGTTTTTCAGTTCTTCACTATTTCTCTTTTTCAATTTTTTTGACGTTGCTAAATTTTCAGTTTTCTCAATTAATCTGTTTTTCCCATTTCTCGACTTCTTCCAAGTTTAAATTTTTCAGTTCTTCAATTCTTCGATTTTTCGACTTTGTTTTTTTGGGTTTTCGATTTCACAAATTTTTAATTTTTTAATTTCTCAATGCTTCGATATTTCTTTCAGTTTTGAGAATTTTTGATAATTCGTTTCTTCGAGTTTTCTGGATTTTTCCATTTTTTATTTTTTGGATTTTCAGTTTTGTCTTTTTTAAACTTTAGATCTTTCAATTTTTCGACTGTTTTATAAGTATGTATTTCGATGTATTAATTTTTCAATTTTTAAACTTCTAGATTTTTCGATTTCTCGAGTTTTCAATTCTTCTGTTTTAATTTTTCAATTTTCCGAATTTTTAAATTTTTGATTTTTCAATTTTTTGAGATTTGGATGTTTCGATATTTTGTTCTCGATTTATCAATTTTTCCACTTGTAACTTTTTGATTTTTTGATGTCTCAGTTTTTGAATTTTTCGATGTTTCGGTTTTTCGATTTGTCGATTTTTCGATTTTTTGCTTTTCGGCTTATTGATTCTTCGATGTTTTGTTTTTTGAATTATCCGATTTTTCAATTTTCCAATATTTAATTATATGTATTTTTTAATTTTTCGAATTTTGACGTTTCAGAATTTTCAGTTTTTTGATTTTCCCATTTCCCGAGTTCCCAATGTTTCGATCTTTCAGTTCTTCAGTTCTTCAAATTTTCAATTTTTCAGGTTTTTGATTTTTCGGTTTTTCGATTTTCCAAGTTTGCGATTTTTCGAGTTTACTTTTTTGACTTTTCGATTTCTCAATTATTTAATTTCCCAGTTTTTGGATGTTTCGTAACTTTTATTCCTATTTTTCAACAATTTTTCGTAATTTGAGTATTGGGATTTTTTAATATTTCGACTTTTCGAGTTCTGGATATTTCGATTTCTTGGATTTTCAATTTTTCATTTTTTAAACTTTAGATTTTTCAATTTTTCGACTGCGTTATACTATGATTTCTCAAAAATTGAAACTATTCGATACTTTAACTTTTCAGTTTTTAAAATTTTAGGTTTTTCGATTTCTCGAGCTTTCAGTGTTTCTATATTTCAATTTTCGGAATTTTTAAATTTTAGGTTTTCCAATTTTTCGATGTTTCGGTCTTTCAGTTACCCGATTTTTCAATTTTACAATTTTTTTATTTCGGGAGTTTCAATTTCTCGATTTGTCGATTTTCAGTTTTTCGATTTTAAATTTTAGATTTTCGAATTTATATTTTTTGATTTTTTGATGTTTATATTTCCCCATGTTTCGATTTTACGATATTTTAATTTTTCAATATTTTAAATTTTCGATTTTTCAGTTCTTCAACATTTAATAATTAATTATATTTTTCAATTTTTCAAATTTTGACGTTACTGAATTTTCAGTTTTCCGATTGATTTTCCCATTTTCCGACTTCCCAAACTTTCGATCTTCCAGTTCTTCAATTCTTTTTCAATTTTTGATTATTCGTTTTTTCGATTTTCCAAGTTTCCGATTTTTCAACTTTTCTTTTTTGACTTTTCGATTTCTCTATTTTTTAATTTCCCAATTTTTGGATATTTTATTTCGTTCAATTTTATTCCTATTTTTCAATATATCGAAATTTGAGTATTGGGATTTTTTTGTACCTATTTCAACTTTTCGAGTTCTGAATTTTTCAATTTCTCGACTTTTTACTTTTTGGATTTTCAATTTTTCATTTTTTAAACTTTAGTTTTTTTCAGTTTTATGCTGATTTCTCAATTTTTGAACTGTTCGATATTTTAACTTTTCAGTGTTTAAAATTGTAGTTTTTTTTCGATGTCTCGAGTTTTCAGTGCTTCTATTTTCAGTTTCGAAATTTTTAAGTTTTGGATTTTCTAATTTTTATTTTTTGATTTTTTGACGTTTAGATTTCTACATTTTTCAATTTTACGATATTTTAATTTTTCAATATTTTAAATTTTAGATTTTTCGATTTTTCTGTTCTTGAAAATTTTTTAATTTTTCAAATTTTGACGTTTCTGAATTTTCAGTTTTCTGACTTCTGATTTCTCGACTTCCCAAAGTTTCGATCTTTTAGTGTTTCAGTTCTTCAATTTTTCGATTTTTCGGGTTTTTGATTTTTCAATTTTTAATTTACAAATTTTTGATGTTTCGTCCAATTTTGTGGTTTTCGATTTTTCAATTTCTCTCTTATTTTTCAATTTTTCGAGTTCTGGATTTTTGGATTTCTCCACTTTTTACTTTTTGACTTTCAATTTTTTTGATTTTGCCAACTTTTTAATTTCTCAATTTTTGGATATTTCTTTCAGTTTTAGAGTTTTTCGACTTTTGGATTTTTCGATTTTTAATTTTTTGGATTTTCAGTTTTTCGTTTTTTAAACTTTAGATTTTTTAATTTTTCGACCGTTTTATATTTCTTTTCTCAAGTTTTCAACTTTTCGATATTTAAATTTTTCACTTCTATGTATATTTTTCAATTTTCTGAATTTTTAAATTTTCGTTTGTTGAATTTTTTCATTTTTAACTTTTCGATTTTGGCGTATTTCGGTGTCTCCATTTTTCGATTGTTCGACTTCTCGACTTTTCGATTCCCGGATTTCTCGATCTTTGATTTTTCGATTTCCAATTTTTTTAGTTTTCGATTTTCGATTTCTCGATTTGTTGATTTTTTAATTTTTCAAATTTTGATGTTTTTGAATTTTCAGTTTTCTGATTTCTCATTTCTCGACTTCCCAAAGTTTCGATTTTTTAGTTTTTCAGTTCTTCAATTTTTCGATTTTTCAGGTTTTTGGTTTTTCAATTTTTCGATTTTTAAGTTTGAGATTTTGACTTTTCAAATTCTCAATTTTTCAATTTTTAATTTCCGAATTTTTGATGTTTCGTCCAATTTTGTGGTTTTTCAATTCTTCAATTTCTCTCTTATTTTTCAATTTTCCGATATTTCTGTTTTGGGATTTTTTGTATTTCGTCTTTTCGATTTTTCGAATTCTGGATTTTTCAATTTTCCGACTGTTTTATACTATGATTTCTCAATTTTTCAACTATTCGATATTTTAACTTTTGAATTTTTGAAATTTTGGGTTTTTCGATTTCTGAAGTTTTCAGTTCTTCAATATTTCTATTTTTCAATTTTTCGATTTTTTAATTTCATCATCTTGCTTTTTCGATTTTTAAATTTATTTTATTTTTAGATTTTCAGATTTTCCAAGTTTTCGTTTCTCAATTTTCTCGGCATCATCTGTTTTGGGAACTGCGATTTCTGGTTTTGTTAATGTTTGGGTATTTTAATTTTTCGATTTTTAAAATTTTTGATTCTTCGATAATTCAAATTTTCAGTTTTTCCGTTTCTCGATCACTGAGCGCCTTTTAAGCATGTCGCGTTATTGTTAAAAGTAAAAAATAACTAGCAAAGTTGTGACCAAAAATATGTAAAAATTAATACAAAATAAAACACAATGCTTTTAAAACAATAAAATAACTGCACTGCTAGCAGAATTTCTGAACGCTTAGAGTCGACTTTGGCGTGAGCGCGCTCCGGTCTGTGAATCAAACTAGTTCTCATTGAACATTTTTAGATGCATGCCAGTGCTTTTGGTGACCCTTCTCATCCACACCAGTACCTTGAAACAAAGTACTAGTGGCCCTTACGGACCCTTCGCTGCAAAAACCTACACACAACCCTGCCAAACCGACTGGTGGAAAGTTTTCTTCTTCTTCATCGGCATCCAAAACAAAGTTGTATTTTAACAAACTTAGACTAGTCACGTGAAACCATTTTCCAGTGTCTTCCACACACGTGGCTATTCGCACTCACCACTCAACTATACGTGTGTTCAACACTGTTTCTACTTTCCACGAAGTCAAACAAACTCAAAGCAAAAATCCTAGCAAGCGGAATTTTTCTCGGTGTACTATACAGCTACACAATCACGTTGGTCAAAAAATTAGGATTCGCTGTGTTTGAGTAAGAAATTTTGACACATTTTTTGACTGAGTCTGGTTGGGTTAATCCAGGTGGAACGACGACTTCGAAACTTACATTTACCATTCCCCTGTTGCTCACATGCCGTCCTGGATTATAGGGGCATGCTCTGGATACGTACTTTCCAGACCAAGTGTTAAAATTCCAAAAATTTGCAACCTAATCGTGTGGGTTGTTTTAGGTTTGACAATGACGAAGCTCGTTTTTGGGCAACTGGTTTTGTTTGAAACTGAATTCAGTCCTCAACGGTCGGCCCTATGGAATGCTTTGGCACGTCCAGTGTGGTCTTTAGGGGTGTGTTTTATTTTAGTGAGTTGTTCGACTGGAAGTGGAGGTATTAATGAATTATTTTTTCCAAAAAAGACTGACTATTGTTTTCAGGTTGTATCAACGATTTTTTGTCGCACCCTGTATTTCGAATTCTGGGTAAATTGACGTTGAGTATGTATTTAGTACATGAAAGCGTCGTCTTTGTTTGTCTTGGTAACAAAAAGGAAACGTTTACTTTGAGTCTTGTAGAGAATGTAATAAAATTACAAAATTTCGTAAAAATGTGTTTATATAAGAAGGAATTTTTAGGTGATTATGTTTAGTGGTACATACGCAGTGGTTTTGGTGGTTTCTGTTTTCGTGTACCTTGGCTTCGAAGCTCCAGTTTTAGCCCTGAGGATGTACGTGAGGGACAAAGTCAGTTCGAAACGAAGACTGAAGTAAATATAAAAATATTTGTGCATGTATTCAGTGAATAAACAAAAGCCGAATCGATCATGTAAACCCCCCTTTATAATGAAGCCATTTCGCACGGTACAACTAAGTGATTTGTTACCGTTTATCGGCAGTACTGCCAACCTCGCGAGTTATGCGACTTAATGACAGCAATACACAAGTGAACGCTTTATGGGCACGCAAGTTCTTTTAGCGCGTTGGTCATCAACATCACGGGAATCCGATAAATTCAAACCATTTGTAAAAACAAGTCGTCGGACGAAGAAATCGAACCACGTATGAGAAAATAATTCAACCGTTAACCATTCATTAAACCGTAATAACCAATTAAAAACGGTATTAGAGAAGGAAAGAGGTCTTTTTGGAAAAGACGAGAGTGCATTGTTTTGCTTCTACCTGCTCTGACACTTTGATGAACGGTCCGAAACATTTACACACCTACGCTCATAAAGCTACTTAGCAAATTGAACATCAATAAATCTCCCTAAACCAGAGAAAATCGCATGAAAGACAGATAATTTATGGGTTGTTCCAAAGGGTGTAGCTGTCTCCGGGACGTTGACTTTTCTCTCCAAAATTTACGTTGGTAAATGTTATTTCAATTTTATTAATTCAGTGTTTAGTCTAGAGATCCATATTCGTTTATTCCCTTCTAAAAAGTTCATGACATCATCTTAAAATTGATGTGTAAAAAATATTTCATACAGTCATAATAATGACTCTATAATAAATTGTACTAATGAACTTTTAACTTATAAAGGTTTTCATAAAAATTAAAATTATTCGTTTTTCCATTTTCTTTAATTTTTCAATTTTTTCATTTTTCGTTTCCTTAATTGTTCGATTTGCAATTAATCATCAATTTTGCAATATTTTGATACTACAGTTTTTCATTTTTCGATTTTTCAGTTCCCCAGTTTCCGAATTGTTAAAATTTTCAATTTTGGAGTTTTGGGTTTTCTCAATTACCTGATTTTCCGTTTTCTTTAGTTTTCAATATTTCCATTTCCCCAATTTTTTTGTTTCTTCAGTTTTTCAAGTTCGTGATTTTCAGTTTTTAGATTTTTGCAAATCGAAGCACCGAAGAAACGAAAGAAAAATTGTAAAATCGAAAAATTGGAAAATTAATATCGAGAAATTGAGAAATTAAAAACCAAAAGTTAAACATCGAAAAAATGAAAAATCGATTAAATGGAAAACTTTTAGTTGGGGAAATGAAAAAATGAAGAATCGAGGAATTTTTACAATTTTGGGTTTTCTCAATTACCTGATTTTCGGTTTTCTTGAATTTAGAATATTTCCATTTCACAATGCTCTGTTTCTTCGATTTTACATTTTTTCTATTTTTACGTTTCTCAATTTTTATTCTTTGAATGTTCCAATTTTTCTATTCTTCAGTTTTTCAAGTTCTTGATTTCCAGATTTTAGACTTTTCAAATTTTTCATTTTATACTTTTTCGAAATAGTGGAAAATCGAAAAATTGCAAATCGAAGTACTGAATAAACGAAAAATCGAAACTTTGAAAACTAAAAAACGAGAAACTTAAAAATCAAAAAATTGGAAAGAAGAAAAAACGAATCCAATAGAAAAATTGGAAAACCCAAAAATTTTAAGATGGAAAAATTATAGAATCGTGAAAATCGTCAAAGTCGAAAAACTAACATTGAAAAATCGAAAAACTGGAAAATTAATACAGAGAAATTGCAATATTAAAAACGAAAAGTTAAAAATCGAAAAAATTAAAAATCGATTCAATGGAAAACTTTTAATTGGGGAAATGAAAAAATGAAGAATCGAAGAATTTAAAAAAAAATTGCAATTTTGGGTTTTCTCAATTACCTGATTTTCCGTTTACTTTAATTTAGAATATTTCCATTTCACAATATTCCGTTTTTTCGATTTTCCATTTTTTCAATTTTTAATTTTCTCAATTTTTATTCTTTGAATTTTCCAATTTTTCGTTTCTTCAGTTTTTCAAGTTCTTGATTTCCAGGTTTTAGATTTTTCAAATTTTTCATTTTATACTTTTTCGAAATAGTGGAAAATCGAAAAATTGCAAATCGAAGTACTGAAGAAACGAAAAATCGAAACTTTGAAAAACTAAAAATCGAGAAACTTAAAAATCAAAAAATTGGAAAGAAGGAAAAACGAATTCAATTGAAAAACTGGAAAACCCAAAAATTTTAAGATCAAAAAACTATGGAATCGTCAAAATTGTAAAGTCGAAAAACTAACATTGAAAAATCGAAAAACTGGAAAATTAATACAGAGAAATTGAAAAATTAAAAACAAAAAATTAAAAATCGAAGGAATGAAAAATCGACTGAATGGAAAACTTTTAAAATCCGCTATTTAATATTTTGTTTATTGTATTACATATTTAAAACGAAAACTAGAAAAATTGCAAAGCAAAAACTGAAAAAACGATAAATAAAAAAATCTAAAATTTGAAAAATCGCAAAATTGAAAAGCGAAATATTGCAAATCGAAAAATTGAAAATTTTCACAGTGAAAAAATATATATAGAATCAGAACACTGAAAAAGAGAAAAATTCAAAAAATAAAGAAAATAAAAAGTAACGAAAAATTGTAAATCGAAAAATTGGGGAATGAAAAAATGAAAAATCTAAATATTTAAAAAAATTTTGATATTCTGAATTGTCAGATTTTCCGTTATTTTTCATTTTCAATATTTCATTTTTACAATATTCCGTTTTTTCGATTTTCTACTTTTTCAGTTATTCGTTTCTTCAGTTTTTCAACTTCTTGATTTCCAGTTTTTAGATTTTTCAAATTTTTTATTCTATACTTTTTCGAAATGGTGGAAAATCGAAAAATTGCAAGTCGACGTACTGAAGAAACGAAAAACCGAAACTTTGAGAAACTAAAAATCGAGAAACTTAAAAATCAAAAAATTGGAAAAACGAAAAAACGAATCCAATAGAAAAACTGGAAAACCCAAGAATTTTAAGATCGAAAAATTATGGAATCGTCAAAATTGTAAAATCGAAAAACTAACATTGAAAAATCGAAAAACTGGAAAATTAATACAGAGAAATTGAAAAATTTAAAACGAAAAATTAAAAATGTGAAACATTTTAAATATTTTACTTATTGTATTACATATTTAAAACGAAAACTAGAAAAATTGCAAAGCAAAAATTGAAAAAACGATAAATAAAAAAATCTAAAATTTGAAAAATCGCAAAATTGAAAAGCAAAATATTGCAAATCAAAAAATTGAAAATTTACACAGTGAAAATTATATATAGAATCAGATCACTGAAAAACAGAAAAACTCAAAAAATAAAGAAAATAAAAACTCAACGAAAAATTGCAAATCGAAAAAATTTTGATTTTCTCAATTATCGGATTTTCCGTTTCCTTTCATTTTCAATATTTCCATTTTACATTGTTTCGTTTTTCGTGTTTTCAGTTTTTCAATTAAGTTTCTCAATTTTTAATCTTCCAATTTTCTGGTTCTTCACTTTTCTAAGATCGTAATTTTCAATTCGATCACCAAAATTGTAAACTCAAAAAACACATTGAAAAATCGAAAAACTGGGAAATTAATATCCAGAAATTGAAAAATTTAAATCGAAAAAATAAAAAATCGATTAAATGAAAAACTTTTAAAAACCGCTATTTAAAAAAATACTTGGAAAAATTCTAAAAGCGTAAAAATTGAAAATGCGAAACATTTTTAAAATTGCAGAGCAAAAATTAAAGAAACGATAAATTAAAAAGTCGAGAGACTGAGATTTCAAAAATTGAAAAAACAATAAATTAAAAAATTAAAAATTAAAAAAGCGCAAAATTGAAAACCGAAAAATTGAAAATTTTCACATTGAAGAAAATATATAAGATCAGAGCACGAAAAACAAAAAGATTCGAAAAATAAAGAAAATAAAAACCCAACGAAAAATTGGGGAAATGAAAAAAGGAAAGTGGTAAAATTTAAACTAAAAATTACTAAGTCAAAACTTGTTGAGTTGCGTGTCATAAAATTTAAGAAAAAAAAAATGAAAAACTGAAATTGCAAAAACAAAAAAATATGGGACATTGAAGAATCAAAAAATTGAAAGCTCCCGAAACTGAAACATCGGAAAATTGAGAAATTGAAAATCGAAAAACAAGATTTCAGAACATTGAAAATTTAAATAATATTTACTAATGCAAATTTTGGAGATGACGATTCTTCAATTTTTCTTCAGTTTTTCATGTTATCAATTTTTCGATATTTCAGTTTTTGGGTTTTTCAATTTTTCGCTTAAATTTCTCGATTTTTCAAATTTTCGATTTAAAACCAGATGCTTGTAATCTGAACGTGCTACTAATCGAATTCTTTGGTAGTGTAGACATAAACAGCCGAAGTTAAGCAAACCATTGGTTATCTGATATTGTCCACACAAAATAGCAAAATCAAATTTTATGATTTTTTAGAAAGCATAATTTTGTCGAGCTTATACTTCAAGGCTGTCCAAATAATCTTCGACCAATTTTTTTAACACAAAATCGATGAGAGTTACTTCCAGTTTTTGCATTCTTTGATATACCAGGTGATATTTTTAATTTCTGGTCTAGTCAACCAAGAATTTGTTGACAAAAAAATTCGGGCAAAAATGGCAACAAAGCACAATTTAGGTTATGTTAAAACGCGAGGTTGTATTGTAAATATAAAAAAAACCACTCGGATCACATATCTTAACCAAATTGCCCGGGAAAAAAATTCAATTTTTTCAGTTCTTTGAATTTATGATAAACGATTTTCACTACAATGACAATGTCATATTTAAATTTCGATATGGTAATTCGACTTGATCGTTTTGATTTTTTCCACGCTCGACTTGTTCGATTCGATGGACTGGGTGTTTACGAAACCAGTGAGCAGCCGATTTTGTCACATTCTTGTCGCTTTAACGCAGGCCAATGTTAAATCGTTAAGTAGCACCGGCACCGAGTGGACCACTTCACTCGGTGGCTGAAAACGCACCAACTACGGGTTTAGACGCACTGGACGGGTCTGAAATCTCCTTATATCTTCCTTGGAGGTCCGACTCGTCAGAAATTTGATACATGTTTTTAATCGAATTTAACGCGTTATAGTTCGTAAGTGAGCAAAAGGTCGTTTGTGTTGAAATTGTGGTTTTGTGACAAACGCTGTGTAATGTCGGAAAGAGAAAGCTACTGAAATTTTAGACCGGATTTTGGCTTTTTTCAAATGGGTGTCCGTAATGTGCGCAAAAAGTGGGTTACGAGCTGACAAGAGTCGATTTACAAAATGCTAATTCGAGCAAGTGAGATGTGACACTCGAGATGGATACCTAAAAGGTCAACAGGGGGGTCCTGTCAGTCAGAGTGTGCAAATTATGCTTGAGACGTGGTTAGACTTAATGTGAGTAGGTTCGGGCATTAAGACGCAACCTGAACACAAAAAATAAACCAAAGTTGTTTAGATCGAAGTTCTTCAAAAAAAGTAACAGAGATTTCCGAAATTATTTCTAATTCTTTCGAAATCAAAAAACACCACAGGTCCCTAAATTCTTTTAAAATTCTTTAAAAAAATACTATGGGCTTCAAGATTCTTTCGAGCTTTTTCAAAATATATTTATAAACGAAAATTCAGTTGTTCCCGAGACTCTTTTAAATCCTTAAAAAAAAAGAAGAACATTAGAGAAGCCAAGTTCCTTTCAGATTTTGTCAAAAAAAAGAACAAGGAGCCCCAAGATTATTTACAAATTTTCAATAGTAAAACATCAGAATTTCTTGGGTTTCTTATAAATTCTTTGAAAAAAAGGACTCAATAAACCCCAAGGATCTTTCCAACTTTTTCGAAATAAAAACAGGAGGTCCTTAGAGATTCTTTAGAATTTTTTAAAAAAACTGTCAAGGGCTCCCGAGTTTTATCTTTTTTTTTTCAAAAATAAAACTGTAGAGGTCTTCGACTTTCTTAAAAAAAATACATTAGGGATTCCGAAATTCTTTTAAATGAACACGAGGGGCTTTTTACACTCATTTAAATTCTTTCAAAAAGAAAACAGCAGGAATCCCTAATTTTTTTTTAAATCATGGAAAAAAAACTTCAAATCTTTAGACACTGGGGATCCACTACATTTTAAAAAATATTTAAAAGAAAGTAACAAAAGCTCACAATATTCTTTTATATCCTTTAAAAAAATATACTTGGAGCTTAAACATCCTTTCAAATTTTTTCAAGAATGAAACACCAGGAACCTCAACACTCTTTCATTATCTTTCAAAAAAAAACAGGGATCCCAAGATACTTTTAGACGATTATCACGATTCTTGAGATTCTTTTAAATTATCTTCCAAGGAAATAGCGGATGTCTCCTGTCTCCTTTTCAATGACTGATTTTGTCCGATCTTAATCAAGTGAATGATCTTATACTGAACAGAAATAAAACTAGTCGTTGTAATAAGAAGAGTGCGCGGAGCTAGCACTTGCTAAGAACATAATTAGCCCCGCCCACCCACCCTGTCGCCTTTTCAATGACTGATTTTGTCCGATCTTAATCAAATGAATGAATTTATACTGACCAGAAATAAAACTAGTCGTTAAAATGAGAAGAGTGATTTTGGCAAATGACATATCTTCCAAGAAAACAGAGGGCGGGTGGGCGGGGCTAGCACCTACTAAGATAAGAATGATTTTGGCAAATGACATCTTCCAAGAAAATAGAGGGCGAGTGGGCGGGGCTAGTATTTTTATCCATTTATCTATCTTTCTGCTAAGATAAGAATGATTTTGGCAAATAACATATCTTCCAAGGAAATAGAGGGTGGGTGGGCTGGGCTAAGAACATAATTAGCCCCGCCCACCCACCCTGTCTCCTTTTCAATGACTGATTTTGTCCGATCTTAATCAAATGAATGATTTTATACTGCACAGAAATAAAACTAGTCGTTAGAATGAGTAGAGTGGGCGGAGCTAGTACTTGCTAAGATAAGACTGATTTTGGCAAATCACATATCTTCCAAGAAAACAAAGGGCGGGTGGGCGGGGCTAGTACTTGCTAAGATAAGAATGATTTTCGCAAATGACATATTTTCCAAGAAAATGGAGGGCGAGTGGGCAGGGCTAGTACTTGCTAAGATAAGAATGATTTTAATAAAAAAAATTACGATTAGCTCTTTTCTCTTCACATCCTAGATACTATTATTAGCTGCCATTCCCACCAGACAGAAGAAGATAATTAGCCCCGCCCACCCACCCTATCTCCTTTTCGGTGACTGATTTCATCCGATCTGAATGAAATTAATGATTTTATATTTACAGAAATAAAATTAGTTGTTATAATGACAAGAGGGAGGGGAGGGATGGGCGGGGCTAGTATTTACTAAGATAAGACTGATTTTAGCAAATTAAATACCTTCCAAGAAAATAGAGGGTGGGTGGGGGGGGGCTAGTACTTGCTAATAACAGAGTGACTTTGGCAAATAACATACCTTCCAAGAAAATAGAGGGCGGGTGGGCGGGGCTAGTATTTGATAAGATAAGAGTGATTTTGGCAAATGACATATCTTCCAAGAAAATGGAGAGCGAGTGGACTTGCTAAGATAAGACTGACTTTAACAAAAAAAAATACGATTAGCGCTTTTCTCTTCACATCCTAGATACTATTATTAGTTTCCATTCCCACTAGACAGAAGAAGATAATTATTATTACATATTTCAAAAACAAAACAGCAGGAATCCCTCAAATTCTTTAAAATTTTGGAGAAAAAGGCACTAAGGATGCAAAAATTCACTGGAGATCCCAATATATTTTAAAAAATATTTAAAAGAAAATAACAGAGATTCACAATATTCTTCCAAATCCATTAAAAATGATCCCTGGGGCTTCAAAATATTCTTTAAAATTTTTTCAACAACGAAAAACCAGGGACCTCAATATTCTTTCATTATCTTTCAAAAACAAAGAAACAGGGATCTCAAAATCCTTTTAGTCGAATTATCACGTCTCTAAGACTCCTTCAGATTCTTAAAAAAAGATAGTAGGTATAGGGACTTCAAGATTCGTTTAAATTCTTAAAAAAACAGAGTAGATATCCCAAAAATCTTTCAATTTTTTGAATTCTTTCAAAAACAACACAGCAGGAGCGCCTCAGATTGTTCAAAATCTTGAAAAAAAGACCCATGTGGGTTCAAAATACTTCCTAACTTTTGTAAAATAAAAAGAGCAAAAATCCCCGAAATCCTTTAAAATTGTTAAAAAAATAAAACATCAGGTAGCTTTCTTTTCAATTGTTTCAAAAAATAAAAGATACTGGAAACCCCACTATATTAAAAAAAAAAAATGAAATAATAGGAATGCAAAATTATTTTCAATCTTTTAAAAAATGACAGTTTGAGTTCTAAGGCTCTTTCCAACATTTTCAAAAACGAAACACCAAACACAGTAAGATTTTTTCATTGTCTTTCATAAACTAAAATCGAGGACTTCAAGATTATTACTTCCGTCTTCAAAATTTCTTTAAATTTGTTAAAAAAGAACACTAGGAATTCCAAGATTCTTTCCAATTTTTGAAAACCAAAACACCAGGCGCAGCAAGATTCTTTTAAATTCTTAAAAAAAGACACTAAGGATCCTAAAACAACTTTTTAAAGAGAGGCCCCCGAAGATTTTTAAATTCTTTGAAAAAGAAGACAACATGGACATAAAAATTCTTTCAAAAACAAAACACGAGGAACCCTTCTTTCCAATTCTTTCAAAAAACGACACTAAACTAACTAAAAGAAAGTAACAGAGACTCACAAGATTCTTTTAAACCCTTTAAAAAATGATAGTTTCAAGAGCGAAACACCAGAGACTTCAACATTCTTGCGTTATCTTTCAAAAATAAAAAAACAGTATTCAGTATTTGTATTATCAGTTATCACGTTTCTAAGATTCTTTCAAATTCTTAAAAAAAGACAGTAGATATAGGGACTCCAACATTCTTTTAAAATTTAAAAAAAAAGGAGAATAGGAATTCCAAGATTTAACAAAACACCAATTTTTTTTTAATTCTTAAAAAAACACACAACAGAGCAATGAAAAATTCTTTCAACAACAAAAGAGAAGATGTCACTTGTTTTAAATTCTTTTAAATTCTTTGAAAAAGAAGACAACATGGACTTTAAGATTCTTTCAAATTTTTTCCCAAACAAAATATGAGCTCTTGAGACTCTTTTAAATTCTTTCAAAAACAAAACGGCACGAATCCCCCAAATTCTTTAAAATCTTGGAAAAAAGTCACCAAGAATACAAAAATTCTTTCAAACTTTTTCAAAATAAAAACTAAAAGTGGTAAAAACATCCAACTTCGTTCACTTGTTTCAAAAACACCAGGAACCCTTCCTTTCAATTCTTTCAAAAGAAAGACACTGGGGATCCCAATATATTTTGAAAAATATTTAAAAGAAAGTAACAGAGGCTCACAAAATTCTTTTAAATCCTTTAAAAATGATTCTTGGGGTTTCAAGAATCTTTACATTTTTTTGAAATGAAAAATTCTTTTAAAACAAAACACGAGGTCTCACTCAGATTGTTTTAAATTCTTTGAAAAAAAAAGACAACATGGACCTCAAGATTCTCCTAAATTTTTTCTTAAACAAAATGTGAAGGGCTCTTGAGACTCTTAAATTCTTTCAAAAACAAAACAGCAAGGGTCTCTCAGATTCTTTAAAATCTTAAAAAAAAGACACTAAGGACTTCAAAATTGTTCGAAACTTTTGGAAATTTTTTCAAAAACTGGAAACTTCAATATATATATATTTAAAATAAAAAAAAGAACAGGAACGCAAAATTATTTTTAAGTCCTTTAAAAAATGACACTTAGGGCTATAACAACAAAGACAGCTGCAAGATTCTTTAATTGTCTTTGAAAAAAAAACTCAGGGATCTCAAGATCCTTTTGGCCACATTATCTCGTCTCCAATATTCCTTTAACATTCTTTAAAAAAGGACACTGGGAATTCCAAAATTCCTTCCATTTTTTTTTCAAAAACAAAACACCAGGGACAGCAAGATTATTTTAAACACTTATAAAAAAAAGGGACAAGGGATCTCAAGACTTTTTCATTTTTTTTTAATTAAAATAACAAAGTGTAGACAAAATTTCTGAAATTTCTCTAACAAAAATACCACCAAGACTCCAAGAATTATTATTTTTTTTTTTAATGAAAACACTAGAAGCACCCCAGGATTCTTTTATATTCTTCCAAAAAAAGAAAAGAAAGCAAAAACAGGAGGTGTCCCTCAGATTGTTTTAAAATCTAAAAAAAGACAACATGGACCTCAAGATTCTCCCAAATTTTTTCTTAAACAAAATGTGAAGGGCTCTTGAGACTGTTAAATTCTTTCAAAAACAAAACAGCAAGGCCTCTCAGATTCTTTAAAATCTTAAAAAAAAGATACTAAGGACTTCAAAATTCTTCGAAACTTTTGGAAAATAAAAACAGGAAAGACCTCCGAAATTCTTTCAAAAACTGGAAACCTCAATATATTTTTAAATTAAAAAAAAAAGAACATTAACGCAAAATTATTTTTAAGTCTTTTAAAAAATGACACTTTGGGCTCTAACACCAAAGACAGCTGCAAGATTCTTTAATTGTCTTTCAAAAAGAAAACTCAGGGATCTCAAGATCCTTTTAGCCGTATTATCTCGTCTACAATATTCCTTTAACATTCTTTAAAAAAGGACACTGGGAATTCCAAAATTCTTTCCATTTTTTTTCAAAAACAAAACACCAGGGGCAACAAGATTATTTTAAACACTTATAAAAAAGGGACAAGGAATCTCAAGACTTTTTCATTTTTTTTTAATAAAAATAACAGAGTGTAGACAAAATTTTTGAAATTTCTCTAACAAAAATACCACCAAGACCCCAAGAATTATTTTTTTTTAATGAAAACACTAGGAGCACCCCAGGATTCTTTTAAATTCTTCAAAAAATCCTTCAGATTGTTTTAAAATCTAAAAAAAAGACAACATGGACCTCAAGATTCTTTCAATTTTTTTCTCAAACAAAATATGAGGGGCTCTTGAGATTATCTTGAATTCTTTCAAAAACGAAACAGCAGGAGCTTTTCAGATTCTTTAAAATCTTGAAAAAGAAGACACTAGGGATTTCAAAATGCTTTTCAACTTTTTCAAGATAAACAATAGACCCCAAGGTTCTTTTAAACTTTTTCAAAATAAAAACAGGAGAATCTTAGAGAATGTGTGGAATTTTTTCAAAAAACTGAACAGGCCTTCGACTTTCTTAAAAAAAATACCAGGGATTCCGAAATTCTCTTAAAGTAACACGAGGTGCTCTTAATACTCATTTAAATTCTTTCAAACATAAAACAGCAGGGATCTTCAAATTCTTAAAAATCTTCGAAAAAAGGCACCAAGGATGCCAAAATTCTTTCGAACTTTTCCATATAAAAACTATAAACAGCAAAAACATCCGGGTTTTTTCAATTTTTTCAAAAGAAAGACACTGGGAGTATCAATATATTTTAAAAAATATATATATATAGTCTGTTTAAGACTCTTTCAAATTCTTAAAAAAAGACCATAGATATAGAGAGTGCAAGATTCCTTTAAATTAAAAAAAAAACACAGTAGAGACCCCAAGAATCTTTCAATTTTTTTTTAAATGAAAACACAAGAGACTCCCAAAGATTCTTTTCAATTCTTTGAAAAAAAAGACAACATGGACTTCAAGATTCTTTCAAATTTTTTCTCAAACAAAACATGAGACGCTCTTGATTGAGACTCTTAAATTTTTCTAAAAACAAAACAGCAGAAGCCTCTCAGAATATTTGAAATCTTAATAAAAAGACACTAGGGACTTCAAAATTCTTCCAACTTTTTGTAAAATAAAAACAGCAGAAACTTCCGAAATTTTTTCAAATTTTTTCAAGAACGAAACACCAACATTCTTGCATTATCTTTCGAAAACAAAAAAAACATTGTTTCCAAAATCTATTTAACCTTATTATCACGTTTCTAAGATTCTTTCAAATTTTAAAAAAATAGACATAGCCATTCCAAGATTTTTTCCATTTTTTTTTTTTTCAAAAACAAAACACCAATAGCAGCACGATTCTTCTACATTCTTTAAAAAAGACGCAAGGAATGTTAAGACTTTTTCAATTTTGTTCTATAAAAACCTCAAAATTATTGAAATTCTTTCTAAAAAAAACACGCACTATATAGACCCTAATAATCTTCCAATTTTTTTATAATGAAAACACTACAATATCGACTTCAAAATCTTTTCAAATTTTTCTCAGACAAAACACGAGGAGCTCTTGCGACTTCTAAATTATTTCGAAACAGAAACAGCATATTTTAAAAATATCTATGTAGATGATAATCAACACCATTTTGAGCTGCATATTTAAAAAAACGTAAACTCAGTGTTCATTATTGTCGATTTTCCACAAAAACTGAAAAACAACTCCGAAAGAACGTGTGTGAAAAAGCGAAATCTCTTCATCACCGACTTCCAATTACACTCCTACTTGTTAACGGCGTGTTTATTTTAAAGTCACGTATTGCCTGCAAAACCCAGCAGCAGACCATAAAACCCACCAACTACCATTTCAATCCATCAAAATCCGTTTGTTATAACAAATCCCCACCACTCCCCTGCCCGTAAACTACTCGCTTTATCTATTTACAATTTCAATTTACTACTTTGTGGTTTTTGTGTCACTGTGAAGCGTCGTCGCGATCTCCGAACCCATATCCAATCGATCCCCAAACCGCAGAACAAATGGTCGCTGACCAAATGCGTTTCTAAAAACTGGCAAAATGCAAACAACCGAGAGGAATTTCTGCATTGTTGTTCGAAACGATTAGGCTTGCGGTCTCGCTGCAATTATTCACCGCATAATTGACGTTTGCCTTATGCTGGGGCCATTGTTGCCGTGCCACCCTTGCCGACTTGGAGCTGGTTAAAGTTGTAGCGGGTGGAAAGTTGGACACAATAAAAGCAAAAAACTATGTTAATCCAGAATGTCTGGGTCGAGCTTATAAGTGTCGTTCTGAGTTTTCCGTTCGGGTTGGTCTGTGAGCCAAATCCACTACAAGTGGTTTGGAGGGACGTGGAAGAGGCGGAAGGGCTTAGGAGAGGCACTTGGAGTGTTAATTCCAACTTTGATGACAAGATTTTTGGAAAAAAAATCAAAATTTTAACACAAATTTGAAATAGGATGAAAGTTATCGTAAACGTAGTGAATCGGCAAAATTTTACCAGGTAAATGTTTCAAAAAATTTGAGGCCCTAATGTATTTTTTTGATAATATGTAATTTGACTCTTGACCTTCTGGTGTTTTAAAGAAATTAAAAGAATCTTGGAATGTTTTTTTTTTGAAAGATAATGAAAAAATGTTCAGAGGTAGGTAAAGTAGGTACTTCTAAATATATCTGGAAGCAGAGTAAATCCCTTTTATTTAACTCTGTTTCCAACTATCTTTGGAAACACTTTACCTATTGGTACTAAATTTTCGTCCAGTTTGAAGTAAATTTCTACAATTATTATTATTAAGAGTGTTCGTTAGTTAACCGATGCACTTCCGACCTCAATTATAATTAGCTACATTTGACCTTACCAGTCTTCGCATCATTATTCCGGTCGGAAAAAGCAAAGTGAAAGAAGTAATCTTCATTATATTATAAGCAGCGGCAATTTAGCCTCATCTCGTTGCTCACAAACATTAAACAAATAATCAAAGCCGTTCTACTTTTCGAGTTTAGCGCGATTACTCATTTTCCCACAACTTAGTCAGCCGCTATTTTTCTCTAATCGATCCATCTGATCCATTTCTCGAATTATGGTCGTAATGAAGCGCAATTTAATCCCCGGACAGGTATAAGTGTTACCCGTTAGGTCGTGTGGTTGTTTGCTAAGTAAACGTATTAAGATTTCACCACAAGGACAATTGGTATAAATTATTAGTAATAAGCGCAATTAGAGTATGTTGGACGCCGGAGAAATATCATTTTTGCACATGCCTGTAATGGAATCTGCATGGGAAGCGAGTTTGTGGCTGTGATAGAGTGCAGCTTCGACCACAGAAAAATGCGCTGTATAAACTTGCGTAACGTGCATGACTTTAACTTATAACTTGATTACTTTATGGTGTTTTGTTCGCTGGTTGATTATTATTTTTTTAGGTTGTGGTGGACTGATTGAACTCTCATGCGTTTGCGTTTGTGTGTAAACAGGACTTAACAGGGCTGAATTTTTGCCCCAAAAGCAACCAGTAACTCTTGAATGTAGAAAGCACACATGAATGAAGCAATTTCTGTTTTCGATAAAAAAGCCAAATTTTGCTAGATGGCGTAACTTCATTAAAATATTTGCTAAAGAAAGATCGTTGATGGCATTGCCGAAAATTACTATTTATTACACGCACAAGTATTGTCGGTATCTAGTCGTGATGGCTATTAGACTGCTCCGCCTCCTCACTGTGGGTATTCATAATTCCTAACACTTAGATAGAATAAAGTGGATAAGGATAAAAATTTCTTGGTTTGATTACAGAGAATATGAAAATTTGAAGAAAGAAAAATTTGAAAATTGAAAGATTAAAAATTGAGAAACTTCAAAATCGAAATATTGTAATAATCGAAGTATTATTATTATTATTATTATTATTATATTGAATAGAAAAACGAAAAATTATAGTACGAAATAGGTAATCGAAGAAATGAAAATAAAAAAAATCAGGAAAATGAAAAATAAAAATCAAAAACTTAAAAACTGAAGAAACGAAAAATTGTGATATCAAAAAATTATAAGATTTGATTTTGCAAATTTTCTTTTTTTATGAAAACCCTTACAAGTGAAAATAATATCTATATAATATTAAACTAAATATAAAGAAGCATGCTTGATTGGTTTTTACGAAAATCACTTTTTCCCAAATTTATTTTTTACATTTCTTTTTAACTCACGAGCATAAGGTAGTATGTATTTTAATGTCACGTTTTTTCGACGTTCCGTAAATCTTAGAATATGAAAATGTACTTCCGCCGTTTCGTCTGACACTTGTGAAATTTTAGATACATTTTAATGATATTATGCACATGTAAAACCCTATTTATAATTTGTCTGATCGTTACCACCATAAATTCGCTGACGTCGTTTCATTTTTCAACCACATTCGAAAAGTAGTCAAAGACATTTATTTTGTTGTAGATCTCGATCCCCACAAAATATTTTTGGCTTCATTTAGTCGAAAAAACCTACCACATTTCCAGAATCGCCAATTGAAATGTTGGAAATTTTGACACTTTTGAAAAATTGGACGTTCCAGCCGGATATTTCAATCATTTTGGACCCGGGACCATAAAAACGCTATATTTTTCAAATCAGCACGTTGGAATCTATATTCCAGAAAATTTTGCGGATTTAGGAGAACGGAGAAATTAAATCATCAAAACGGAGTAAGGGCGGGTGGGTGGGGCCACAATCTTATAACCATGCAATAGCCCCGCCCACCCGCTCACCACTTGATTCTAGTGACTGATCTTAATACTGTTAATTAATAGAAATATTCTTATCTTATTAGGATCTTGGGAAAATATGTTATACCGTTGACAAAAAAAAGATAAATCGTAAACAAGGTATCTAGAAATTATTAAGCTGGTACTAAATAAAGATATCAAATGTGAGAATTACATTTAAAACGCAATATTACTGATGCTCCTCCCATTCACTGAAGCTCCGCCTTAAAATATCGTTTCATTGGCGCGGAGACAAGGATGGCGCTAAATTGTACTAAATTGTGTCTACTTTATACGATTTTTTTTAATATTTCTATGTGAACGTTGATGGCAAGGTCATTTTTCGAATTTGTGTTAAAATGTTATTTGAAAAAATAGTTTAATATAGATTCTATTATTTGTCAATTTAAATCTAACTTCCATCTCAGACCCAATAAATAGGGTCATCAAAATGGAATAAGGGCGGGTGGGTGGGGCTACACTTTTATAAACAAGCAATATCCCCGCACACCCGCCCACCACTTGTTTCTAGTGACTCTTAATGGAAAATTATTATGTTATTAGGATCTTGGGACAATATGTTATATCGTTGGCAAAAAAAAGGTAAATCGTAAACAAAGTATCTAGAAAGTATTAAGCTGCCATTAAATAAAAATAGCAAATGTGAGGAACATTTAAAAACCAATATTACTGATGCTCCTCCCACTCACTGAAGCTCCGCCTTAAAATATGGTTTCATTGGCGCGGAAACAAGGGCGGCGCTAAATTGTACTAAATTGTGTCTACTTTATACGATTTGTTCTTTAATATCTGTACGTAAACGGTGGTGGAAAGGTTGTTTTTCGAATAAATGTTCAAATTTAAAAAAAAAAATCAAAACAGATTCTATTATTTGTCAATTTAAATCCAACTTCCATCTCAGAACCAATAAAAAGGGTCATCAAAATGGAATAAGGGCGGGTGGGTGGGGCTACACTTTTATAAACAAGCAATAGCCCCGCACACCCGCCCACCACTTGTTTCTAGTGACTCTTAATGGAAAATTATTATGTTATTAGGATCTTGGGACAATATGTTATATCGTTGGCAAAAAAAAGGTAAATCGTAAACAAAGTATCTAGAAAGTATTAAGCTGCCATTAAATAAAAATAGCAAATGTGAGGAACATTTAAAAACCAATATTACTGATGCTCCTCCCACTCACTCAAGCTCCACCTCAAAACATCGTTTCATTGGCGCGGAGACAAGGACGGCGCTAAATTGTACTAAATTGTGTCTACTTTATATGATTTGTTTTTTAATATCTCTACGTAAACGGTGGTGGCAAGGTGGTTTTTTGAATAAATGTGCAAATACTATTAAAAAAAAATTATTGAACATAGATTCTATTATTATTTGTCAATTTAAATCCGACTTCCATCTTAGAACCAATAGAAAGGGTCTTCAAAACGGAATAAGGGCGGGTGGGTGGGGCTACAGTCTTAGAAGCAAACAATAGCCCCGCACACCCGCCCACCACTTGATTCTAGTGACTGATCTTAATACTGTTAATTAATGGAAAATATTTATCTTATTAGGAATTTGGGAAAATGTGTTATACCCTTGAGAAAAAAAAATGATAAATCGTAAACAAGGTATCTAGAAAGTATTAAGTTGCCATTAAATAAAAATAGCAAATGTGAGAATTACATTTAAAAAGCAATATTACTGATGCTCCTCCCACTCACTCAAGCTCCGCCTTAAAATACCGTTTCATTGGGGCGGGGACAAGGGCGGCGTTAAATTGTACTAAATTGTATCTATTTTATATGATTTTTTTTTAATCTCTATGTAAACGGTGTAGCAAGGTCGTTTTTCGAATAAATGTTCAAATTTTATTAAAAAAAAATCAATATAGATTCTATTATTTGTCAATTTAAATCCAACTTCCATCTCAGAACCAATAAAAAGGGTCATCAAAATGGAATAAGGGGGGGTGGGTGGGGCTACAATCTTGTATACAAGCAATAGCCCCGCCCACCCGCTTACCACTTGATTCTAGTGACTGATCTTAATACTAGATATTAATTAATGGAAAATTTTTATCTTATTAGTATCTTGGGAAAATATGTTATCCCGTTGACAAAAAAAGATAAATCGTAAACAAGGTATCTAGAAATTATTAAGCTGGTATTAAATAAAAATATCAAATGTGAGAATTACATTTAAAAGGCAATATTACTGATGCTCCTCCCACTCACTCAAGCTCCGCCTTAGAATATCGTTTCATTGGCGCGGAGACAAGGGCGGCGCTAAATTGTACTAAATTGTATCTATTTTATATGATTTTTTTTTAATCTCTATGTAAACGGTGTTGGAAACGTCGTTTTTCGCATAAATGTTCAAATTTTATTTAAAAAAAATATCAATATAGATTCTATTATTTGTCAATTTAAAACCAACTTCCATCTCAGAACCAATAAAAAGGGTTATCAAAACGGAAAAAGGGCGGGTGGGTGGGGCTACAATCTTATAGATAAGGAATAGGCCCGCCCACCCGTCCACCACTTGATTCTAGTGACTGATTTTAATACTCTTAATTAATGGAAAATTATTATCTTATTAGTATCTTGGGAAAATATGTTATCACGTTGACAAAAAAAAGATTAAATCGTAAACAAGTTATCTAGAAATCATTAAGTAGGTATTAAATAAAGATATCAAATGTGAAAATTACATTTAAAAAGCAATATTACTGACGCTCCTCCCACTCACTGAAGCTCCGCCTTAAAATATCGTTTCATTGGCGCGGAGACAAGGGTGGCGCTAAAGTGTACTACCTTGTGTCTACTTTATACGATTTTTTAAATATTTCTATGTGAACGTTGGCGGAAAGGTCGTTTTTCGAATGTGTTAAAATTGTATATAAAAAAAATAGTTTAATATAGATTCTATTATTTGTCAATTTAAATCCAACTTTCATCTCAGAACCAATAGAAAGGGTCATCAAAACGGAATAAGGGCGGGTGGGTGGGGCTACAACCTTATAAACAAGCAATAGCCCCGCCCACCCGCGCACCACTTGATTCTAGTGACTGATCTTAATACTGTCAATTAATGGAAAATTATTACCTTATTAGGATCTTGGGAAAACATGTTACACCGTTGGCAAAAAAATGATAAATCGTAAACAAGGTATCTAGAAATTATTAAGCTGATATTAAAAGCAATATTACTGATGCTCCTCCCACTCACTCAAGCTCCGCCTTAAAATATCGTTTCATTGGCGCGGAGACAAGGGCGGCGCTAAATTGTACTAAATTGTATCTATTTTATATGATTCTTTTTTAATCTCTATGTAAACGGTGTTGGAAATGTCGTTTTTCGAATAAATGTTCAAATTTTATTTAAAAAAAAATATCAATATAGATTCTATTATTTCTCAATTTAAATCCAATTTCCATCTCAGAACCAATAAAAAGGGTTATCAAAACGGAAAAAGGGCGGGTGGGTGGGGCTACAATCTTATAGATAAGGAATAGGCCCGCCCACCCGTCCACCACTTGATTCTAGTGACTGATTTTAATACTCTTAATTAATGGAAAATTATTATCTTATTAGTATCTTGGGAAAATATGTTATCCCGTTGACAAAAAAAAAGATAAATCGTAAACAAGTTATCTAGAAATCATTAAGTAGGTATTAAATGAAGATATCAAATGTGAAAATTACATTTAAAAAGCAATATTACTGACGCTCCTCCCACTCACTGAAGCTCCGCCTTAAAATATCGTTTCATTGGCGCGGAGACAAGGTCTACTTTATATGATTTGTTTTTTAATATCTCTACGTAAACAGTAGTGGAAATGTTGTTTTTCGAATAAATGTGCAAATTTTATTTTAAAAAAATAATTCTATTATTTGTCAATTTAAATCCAACTTCCGTCTCAGTGCCAATAAAAAGGGTCATCAAAACGGAATAAGGGTGGGTGGGTGGGGCCATGGTCTTTTGAGCAAGCAATAGCCCCGCCCACCGCCCAGCTCTTGATTCTAGTGACTGATCTTAATACTGTAAATTAATTAAGAATTTTTTGTGGATATTTAGGCAACTTCTTCAAAATTTCAATTTTTTAATATTAAATTTTGGACTTTTTTTAGTCATTTTTAAAAACAACCCTAAGGATTTTTTTAGTAGATTCCGACCACACAAAGTCATTTTTGGTTTGAGTTTTTTGAAAATCCTTACCGCTTATTCAGAATCGCCAAATGAAATATGGTAATTTTAAAGTTTTTGAAAAATGCGAATTTGAGCCCATATATTTCCGATTTCCCACGAATTTGAGATTTTCAAAAATCCTGAAATAATAAAAAACTCACATTTTCAAATAACAACAAAATTATTCATAATAATTTGGCTTCTTAAGGAAACTAATAAACAATTTTGTATGTTATTTTATCAAATTTGAATTTTGTTATTCAAATTGACAACAATGAGTCCAGGCGGGAGACCTATTTTTTGGTATTGTAGGGGCGATGAAACGTTGAGAAAACAGAAAAGTAGCGAGTCGTCGCGACTAGTTCGGGTTCGTACAGACAGCAGCAGAAAGTAAACTTTATTTTGAAATGTAATCGCCAGATATCGCTTTTTTGTTGACTCTTTAATCGCCTCTCAGTTTTTAGCACTCCGATAAATACGAATACGATCAGTAGCGTTCGACCAGCCACTAATGAGCCAATTAAGTCCATCAAACTTGCACTCCATATTCGACTAAACGTGCACAAACAGCCACATTAACGACGACTTGCTGGTTTCAATTAGGTGTGCATCACATTCGACAGACAAACTGTTTATGAGAACGGTTATTAACGTTAATTGTCTATATCGATGGCTATAACCGTTTTGCTAATTAATGCACCTGATGCGAGGTCGACGTCTCGAGATCTAAACTCGTGAACCATTTTCGTGATTTTTTCTTAATGTGTTGGACAATCGTGCAATAAAGTGTATTATTAGTGGCGATTTGTTACCCGGGCCGATTTCGGAGCAAATAAGCCAGGACTTTTATTAATTATGTTTTTGGCCACAATGAATCCAGTCGTGCGTGTTTTATTAATTGATTCCAATTAAATATGCCGCCTCAATTAAGGATAATAAACTTCAAATCGACTTTATATAAGCTCCTCAAATATTAACACTTATTATGCCGCCCCTTGGCCGCGTGCTTTTGTTGGAACAGGTTCCCATGAAAATAACCAACATTACTCATCGAGAGAATGGGATTAAGAAAGATCCGAAAAATCGTGTGGCATCTAACGAAGCTTCTTTGTTACGTACGTGAAAAAACTGAGAATACTCTGGCGTATATTACAGAAACTTTAATTGACGAGCGAAAAACACAATTTATCGCTGTGAGACACCTGCACGACTTGTAATAATTTTAGCTTCTATTCGATAAGTATTGAATCATCAATTAAAGGAAAAACATACCACTTACATACCTACTGAGCGTGTGAATGTGGCTAAGGATCTTAAGCACCAGTTAAACGAGTACCGAGCAAGTATAAATTAATTGATAGAGTAGTTGACGGGAATTTTGAAATGCTGCCTCCACCGGTAGCAAAAAGCTGCCACCGCGTAATTAAATGGGACAAATTTATTAATTCCATTCAGTTAAAAGAGGAAACAGGCGCTTTTTCCTCTTCCCAGAAAACGCTGCTAAGTTTCACTCTGACAAGCGTGTAACCTTCTCCGAAATCTGCCTCTCGGGGGGATATTTGGCGGTAATTTCCTTTACCGCGGTAAATCTCAAAGTGCCGCTAATGATGGGGTAGCAGGGGGTCACCTTTGGTCACTTTGCAGATCATTTATCTGCTTCAAAAGAGATCGAGCGTCTAATGGCTCGGCCAAAACGAGGCTCTAATAAACCCATTACGACTTTTTCTACAAAACCGTACCCTTTTTCGAGTTTACGGCTTTTCAGTCTCTATTTCTAAACAAAAATTGACCACAAGTCCAGGAGTTTCTTATTTTATAAAATTAAAAACAAATTTACCATTGTAAATTTTGGAGATAACGTCATCCCATTGGTGGTGGGGCACCACCTAATATACATACAAAATCAGACAACAATCGATCCGGTAGTTTCGGAGATTATCTGTCTAATAAAAATGGGCACAGACAGACGGACAAACGGCGGACAAACAGACAGATAGACAGACGAAAACGAAAAACCGCTTTGCTCGTACTGTGTCATGAAACGTCGAGAAAACATTAAATTGGCAAGTCGCCCGTAACGGTAAATAAAGTTTACAAAATATGCCTACCATTAAAAATCTGAAATTTAAAAATTCGAAAGACTAGAATAAAAAGAAAAATCGAGAAATTAAAATATCGAAAAATTGAAGAATCTAAAATTTAAAAAACGGAAAATTGAGAAGGTAAAAAATAAAAAAATCGAAACGAAAAATTGAAGAATTGAAAAATCCCAAAACTAAAATATCGAAAAATTCAAAACACCAGAAATCCAAAAGCCGAAAATTTAAAAACCTGAAAAATTGAAGAATTCAAAAACTAAAAATCAAAATCAAAAAATATGAAAGTTGAAAAATCGAGAAATTGAAAAGTTACAAAATCGATCAGTGAACAAATCAATAAATCGTAAATTTAAAAATGCCAAAAATTGAAAAAAAAATCCCGACCAAACGAAAAATCGAGAAAGCCAAAATCGTCAAGTCGAAGAAACGGAAAACCGCAAATTTAATCAATTGAAAAATCAAAATCCCGAAAAATTGAAGAATTGAAAAACTGAAAAATCGAGAATTGGGAAAAATAAAAAAATCTGAAAGTAGAAACGTCAATAACGTTAAAATGTTTCTAAGTTCTTTTTCAAACTTAAACTGTAAAATGTTGCCATACAGTTTTGAAGGTTTGGGGTTTTTAATTTTTCCATTTTTTGTGAAAATTTAAAAATGCCAAATGTTGAAAAATAGAATAATTGAGGCGTTAAAAAGTCGAGAAATTGAAAATCAAAAGTTTGAAAAACCGAAAAATAAAACACCAAAAAATTAAAAGATCGAAAATTGAAAAATCTGAAATTTGAAAAAACGAAAAACTGAAAAAGAAGAACATCGAACAATCAAACGAAAAATTGAAAAATTGGAGATTCGAAATATTGAAAAATCCCAACACTGAAATATCGAAAAATTGAAAAAACTAGGAGTCGAAAAACCGAAAATTTAAAAAAATTAACTATCAAAAACCTAAAAAATAGAATAATGGAAGAATTGCAAAAATTGAAAAACAGAGAAATCGAGAAGTCGAAAAATCGAGAACTAGGAAAATCAAAAAATCGAAAAATCGAGAAAGCCAAAAATCGTAAAACCGAAAATAAATCAAAAACCTTAAATATTGACGGACTGAACAACTGAAAAATCGAGAAACCGAGAAGTCCAAAAAATCGAGAATAATGAAGAAGCAGAAACTGATAAAGCTCAAAACTGAAAGATCAAAAATTAAAAAATTAAAAAAACCAAAATTTAAAAAAACGAAAAATTGAAAAAGAAAAAATCGAATAATCGAACGAAAAATTGAAAAATTGAAGAATAGAAATAGTGAAAAATCCCAAAACTGAAATATCGAAAAATTGAAAAAACTAGGGATCGAAAAACAAAAAGCCTGAAAAATAGAATAATTGAAGAATTGCAAAAATTGAAAAACAAGGAAATCGAGAAGTCGAAAATTCGAGAAACAGGAAAATCAAAAAATTGAAAAATCGAGAAAACCAACAATCGTCAAGTCAGAAAACATAAAACCGAAAATTTAAATAACTGGAACATCAAAAACCTGAAAACCGACAAATGGAACAACTGAAAAACCGAGAACGAAGAAGCGAAAAATTGATAAATCGAAAATTTAGAATAACGAAAAATAAAAATTTCGAAAAAAACAGAAAATTAAAAAAAAACGAAAAGTTGAAAAAATAAAAAATCGAAATATTGAGACAAAAAACTGAAAAACTGAAGAATGGAAATAATGAAAAATTCCAAAACTAAAATATCGAAAAGTTGGAAAAACTAGAAATCAAAAAACCGACAATTTTAAAAATTGAAGAACAAAAAATCTGTAAATCGAAAAATTGAAGAATTGCACAAACTGAAAAATAGAGAAATTGAAAAGTCGAAAAATCAAAGAAATAGGAAAATAAAAAAATCGAACAACTGAAAAATCGAGAAAGTCAAAAATCGTCAAGTCTTAAGAAACGGAAAACCGAAAATATAAATAATTGAAAAATCAAAAGTTTGTCAAATTGAAGAATTGAAAAACTGAAAAATCGAGAAACCGAGAAGCGAGAGAATCAAAAAATTTAAAAATTTAAAAGTCGAAAAATCCAGAAAAAGTTGCAAAACCGAAAAATTGATTAATCCAAAAATCGAAAAATCGAAAATTTAGAAACGCCAAAAATTGAAAAATCGTAGAACTGAAATAACTTAAAATTGAGAAATCGAACAATAAAGAACTCGACAAATCGAAGATTTGAGAAATCAAGAAAGTGAGGAAGTGAAAAATCGAAAAATCGAAAAATCAAAAAATCTGAAAGCTGAAAAATCGACAAATTGAAAAGTAAAAAAATCGATCAGTCAAGAAATCGATAAATCGAAAATTTAAAAATACCAAAAATTGAAAAACAAAAAATCCCGAACGATTGAAAAATCGAGAAAACAAAAATCGCCAAATTGAAAAATTAAAAACCTGAACAATTGAAGAATTGAAAAACTGAAAAATCGAGAAATCGAGAAATGGGAAAATTAAAAAAATCTGAAAGTCGAAACGTCAATAACGTTAAAATGTTTGTAATTTTTTTTTTCAAACTTAAACTGTAAAATGTTGCTATATAATTTTGAAGGTTTGGGATTTTTAATTTTTCGATTTTTTGGTAAATCGAAAAAGTGAAAATTTAAAAATGCCAAATACTGAAAAATAGAAAAATTGAGGCGTTGAAAAATCGAGAAATTGAAAATCAAAAGTTTAATAAAGTGAAAAATAAAATAACAAAAAATTAAAAGATCGAAAACTGAAAAATCTAAAATTTGAAAAAAACGAAAAATTGAAAAAGAAGAACATCGAACAATCAAACGAAAAATTGAAAAATTGGAGAATCGAAATATTGAAAAATCCCAAAACTGAAATTTCGAAAAATTGGAAAAGCTAGGAGTCGAAAAACCGAAAATTAAAAAAAATTAACTATCAAAAACCTAAAAAATAGGATAATTGAAGAATTGCAAAAATTGAAAAATAGGGAAATCGAGAAGTCGAAAAATCGAGAACTAGGAAAATCACAAAATCGAAAAATCGAAAAAGCCAAGTCAAAAAACATAAAACCGAAAATAAATCAAAAACCTTAAAAATTGACGAGAAATAGAGAAGTCCAAAAAATCGAGAATAATGAAGAAGCAAAAACTGATAGATCTCAAAACTGAATTTTCAAAAATTGAAAAATCGAAAAAACGAAAATTTAAAAAAACGAAAAATTGAAAAATAAAAATTCGAATAATTGAACGAAAAATTGAAAAATTGAAGAATCGAAATAATGAAAAATCCCAAAACCTAAATATCGAAAAATTGGAAAAAATAGAAATCAAAAAAACGAAAATTTTAAAAATTGAAAAACAAAAAACCTGAAAAATCGAAAAATTGAAGAATTGCACAAATTGAAAAATAGAGAAATCGAAATATGTATTGAAAAATCAAGAAATAGGAAAATCAAAAATTCGAACAACTGAAAAATCGAGCCAAAAATCGTCAAGTCTTAAGAAACGGAAAACCGAAAATCTAAATAATTGAAAAATCAAAAACTTGACAAATTGAAGAATTGAAAAACTGAAAAATCGAGAAATCGAGAAGTCGAAAAATCGGGAAATGGGAAAAATAAAAAATCTGAAAGTCGAAACGTCAATAACTTTAAAATGTTTGTAAGTTTGTTTTCAAACTTTAACTGAAAAATGTTGCTATGCAATTTTGAAGGTTTGGGGTGTTTAATTTTTTTAATTTTTCGATTTTTTGGTTAATCGAAAAAGTGAAAATTTAAACATGCCAAATACTGAAAAATAGAAAAATTGAAAATCTAACATTTAAAAAACCGAAAAATAAAATAGCAAAAAATTAAAAATTGAAAAATCTGAAATTAAAAAAAACGAAAAATTGAAAAAGAAAAAATGGAATAATCGAACGAAAAATTGAAAAATTGAAGAATCGAAATATTGAAAAATCCCAAAACTGAAATATCGAAAAATTATAAAAACTAGGGATCGAAAAACAAAAAACCTGAAAAATAGAATAATTGAAGAATTGCAAAAATTGAAAAACAGGGAAATCGAGAAGTCAAAAATTCGAGAAACACGAAAATCAAAAAATCGGAAAATCGAAAAATCGAGAAAACCAACAATCGTCAAGTCAGAAAACATAAAACCGAAAATTGAAATAACTGGAACTTTAAAAACCTGAAAAACTGACAAATTGAACAACTGAAAAATCGAAAAATCGAAAATTTAGAAAAACGATAAATAAAAATTTCGAAAAAAAATCGAAAATTTAAAAAAATGAAAAGTTGAAAAAATAAAAATCGAAAAATTGAGACAAAAACTGAGAAACTGAAGAACCGAAATAACGAAAGATGCCAAAACTAAAATATCGAAAAGTTGGAAAAACTAGAAATCACAAACCGAAAATTTTAAAAATTGAAGAGGAAAAAACCTGAAAAATCGAAAAATTGAAGAATTGCACAAACTGAAAAATAGAGAAATTGAAAAGTCGAAAAATCAAGAAATAGGAAAATAAAAAAATCGAGAAAGTCAAAAATCATCAAGTCTTAAGAAACGGAAAACCGAAAATATAAATAATTGAAAAATAAAAAATTTGTCAAATTGAAGAATTGAAAAACTGAAAAATCGTGAAACCGAGAAGCGAGAGAATCAAAAAATCTAAAAATTTAAAAGTCGAAAAATCCAGAAATCAAAAAGTTGCAAAACCAAAAAATTGATTAATCCAAAAATCGAAAAATCGAAAATTTAGAAACGCCAAAAATTGAAAAATCGTAGAACTGAAATATCTAAAAATTGAGAAATCGAACAATAAAGAACTCGACAAGTCGAAAATTTGAAAAATCAAGAAAGTGAAGAAGCGGAAAATTGAAAAATCGCAAAACTGAAACATCAAGAACTAAGAAATCGAAAAATCAAAAAATCTGAAAGTTGAAAAATTGAAGAATTGAAAAACTGAAAAATCGAGAAATGGGAAAAGTAAAAAAATCTGAAAGTCGCTAACGTCAATAACATTCAAATATTTGTAAGTTTTTTTTCAAACTAAAACTGTAAAATGTTGCTATACAATTTTGAAGGTTTGAGGTTTTTAATTTTTTAATTTTTCGATTTTTTGGTTAATCGAAAAAGTGAAAATTTAAAAATGCCAAATACTGAAAAATAGAAAAATTGAGGCGTTGAAAAATCAAGAAATTGAAAACCAAAAGTTTAAAAAACCGAAAAATAAAATACCAAACTAGAAAAAATTGGTCTAAAGAGTTTAGACAGTACTTCCCTCGCTGTCGGAAACTTGACGACTGCATGCCTATTGTGTTTTTTCTCATTACATTTTTGTAGTGGGAATTTAAAAAAAATTGCGATGACGTCATCAACATTTTTGCAAGGACACGTATATCAGTTTGGGATAGATGTAGTGTAATACTAAGAATAAAATTATTATATTCTCAAATTTACAGGAAAATGAATTGGGTCGTTTTGAATATTGATTTGTAATAATCAATAAAATAACGAAACAATTTACTCACGTATACGTATCCCAGGCAGCTGAAAATCGTGTACGCATAAACATTCTTAATTTAAGATGACAGGCGTAACAGCATACTTGAGAGTCAAACAGAGAAACTGTAAACAAAACGACCATCGGTTTTATTGCTTCGACTTCCGCTTATTATATAAAACATTGGGTTTTATTTTAATTCTTGACGGTGAAATTCACAATTGGTTGATTATAAACATGTCTATTTCACATTCGCGGAACCAAGTGAACGCATAAAACAAATGCAGGTCTGTAATGTTAAAGTCGATGTAAATAAGCATGCTACCCTTATGTTTCAACCGAGTTTTTCCTTTAACAAATTTTTTGTCTACCAAATTGGGTTGGTTGGGGTGTAATACTAATAATAAGTGTTGCCTTTAATTTAATCAATAAAATAAATTGACTTCATTAATTTTTTTGAACCACCTCTTAAGAAAATCTAAAAAATATGAATGGAATGATAAATCACAAGTACAAACTCATCATATTTTTTGCATTTTAGATAGGATTTATTCAGCAAAATTTAAGGGTGACGTCATCAATTTTTTTAGGAGGGATGAACAAATACATTTTGAACAAAAGTTTACCATGCTTACTTTAGAATATTCCCAAGATTTCAAAGCATTCGGTTTTGTAATTCCTGATTAAATCGATAAAATAAATTCACGCCTTCATTAATTTTTTTGAGTCACCCTGCATATGCAAATCCAAAAATATGAATGGAATGATAAATCACAAGTACAGACTCATCATATTTTGTACATTTTAGATACGATTTATTCGGCAAACTTTTGAGCTGACGTCATCAGTTTTTTGTAGAAGATAACCAAATATATTTTGACTAAAAATTTATTATGCACTTTATAACCTTAAAACATCTGCAAGATTTCAAAGCATTCGGTTTTGTAGTTCCTGATTAAATCAATAAAATAAATTTACGCATTCATTAATTTTTTTGAGTCACCCTGTATATGCAAATCGAAAAAATTTGAATGGAATGACAAATTACAAGAAGAGACTCACCATATTTTGTACATTTTAGATAGGATTTATTCAGCAAAATTTTGTGGTGACGTCATAAATTTTTTAGGGGGGACGACCAAATACGTTTTGATCAAAAATTTACCATGCTTATGATAATTTTAAAATATCTTCAAGATTTCGAAGCATTCGGTTTTGTAGTTCCTGAGTAAATCAGTAAAATAAATTTACGCTTTCATTTATTTTCTTGAATCACCCTGTATATGCAAATCCAAAAAATATGAATGGAGTGATAAATGACAAGTACAGGCTCATCATATATTGTACATTTTAGATATGATTTATTCGGCAAACTTTCGAACTGACGTCATCAAGTTTTTGGAGGGGATAAGCAAATATATTTTGACTAAACATTTATTATGCTCTTTATAACCTTAAAACATCTGCAAGATGTCAGAGCATTCCGTTTTGTAGTTCCTGATTAAATCAATAAAATATATTTGCGCATTCATTAATTTTTTTGAGTCATTCTGTATATGCAAATCCAAAAAATATGAATGGAGTGATAAATGACAAGTACAGGCTCATCATATTTTGTACATTTTAGATATGATTTATTCGGCAAACTTTCGAGCTGACGTCATCAAGTTTTTGGAGGGGATAAGCAAATATATTTTGACTAAACATTTATTATGCTCTTTATGACCTTAAAACATCTGCAAGATTTCAGAGCATTCGGTTTTGTAGTTCCTGATTAAATCAATAAAATATATTTACGCATTCATTAATTTTTTTGAGTCACCCTGTATATGCAAATCCAAAAAATATTAATGGAGTGATAGATCATAAGTACAGACTCATCATATTTTGTACATTTTAGATATGATTTATTCCACAAACTTTTGAGCTGACGTCATCAAGTTTTTGGAGGGGATAAGCAAATATTTTTTGACTAAAGATTTATGATGCTCTTTATAGCCTTAAAACATCTGCAACATTTCAAAGCATCTGGTTAGCAGATTAAAAATTAAATTTCAAAATGTTGTTTTATAATTTTGATTTTTTTTCCAAAAATCTGGACGTTTCGGGTGAAAAGTCGATTCAGAGTTGTAAACTACATGTGTAGGACTATGTTATTTTATACAATTGAAAACCCATTTACTATGTACAATTTTGAAGTGACGTCATCGCTTTAGTGGTGGGGATGATTCGACAAATTTTGGTTAGCGTTTTACCATCTACATGATATTCTTAATATAAGTACAAAATTTCACAACAATCGGTCGAGTACTTTCGGAGATTATCTGTCTAATAAAAATCCGGGACAACAGACGGACAGACGGACAGACGGACGGACAGACGGACAGACGGACGGACAGACGGACAGACGGACAGACGGACGGACAGACGGACAGACGGACAGACGGACAGACAGACGGAAATGGGAGACCTATTTCTTCGTCTTCTAGGGGTCATGAAAGATTGAGAAAACGTAAAAGTAGAGAGTCGGCCGACGGACTCGATTACAATACTTCCTTTGCTTACGCTCGGGAAGTAAAAATTAAAAAATCGAAAAATTGAAAAATTGGCGAATCGAAAAATTTAAAATCCCAAAACTGAAATATGGAAAAATTGGAACAACTAGGAGTCGAAAAATCGAAAATTAAAAAAAAATTACTATGAAAAACCTAAAAATTAAATAATTGAAGAATTGTAAAAATTGAAGTCGAAAAATCGAGAACTAGGAAAATCAAAAAATCGAAAAATCGAGAAAGCCAAAATTGATCAAGTCAAAAAATCTAAAACCGAAAATTTAAATAACTGGAAAATCAAAAACCTGAAAAATTGACGAACTGAACAACTGAAAAATCGAGAAATCGAGAAGTCCAAAAAATCGAGAATGAAGAAGCAAAAAATTGATAAATCTCAAAACTGAAAGATCAAAAATTGAAAAATTGAAAACACGAAAATTTAAAAAAACGAAAAATTGAAAAACTAAAAAATCGAAAAATTGGAAGAAGAGAAATCAAAAAACCGAAAATTTTAAAAATTGAAAAACAAAAAAACCTGAAAAATCGAAAAATTGAAGAATTGCACAAACTGAAAAATAGAGATATCGAAATATTGAAAAATCGAGAAATAGGAAAATCTTAAGAAACGGAAAACCGAAAATGTAAATAATTGAAAAATCAAAAATTTGACACATTGAAGAATGGAAAAACTGAAAAATCGAGAAACCGAGAGGCGAGAGAACCAACAAATTTAAAAATCTCTCAAAGTCGAAAAGTCGAGAAATTGAAAAATTGAAAAATCGATCAATTAAGAAATCGCTAAGTTGAAAATTTAAATATGCTGAAAATTGAAAAATAGAAAAATTTTAAGAATTGGAGAAATTGAAAATCAAAAAATAAAATACCAAACAACTGAAGTTTTGGGGTTATTAATTTTTTAATTTTTAATTTTTTATTTATTCGAAAAAGTGAAAATTTAAAAATGCCAAATACAATTGGAAAATTGAGGCGTTGAAAAATCGAGAAATTGAAAATCGAAAAATAAAATACCAAAAAATTAAAAGATCGAAAAATTTGAAAATCTGAAATTTAAAAAAAAAACGAAAAGTTGAAAAAGAAAAAATCGAACAATCAAACGAAAAATTGAAAAATTGGAAAATCGAAATATTGAAAGATCCCAAAACTCAAATATCGAAAAACTGGGAAAACTAGGAGTCGAAAAATCAGAAATTTAAAAAAATTAACTATCAACAACCTAAAAAATAAAAAAATAGGATAATTGAAGAATTGCAAAAATTGAAAAACGGGGAAATCGAGAAGTCGAAAAATCGAGAACTAAGAAAATCAAAAATCGAAAAATCGAGAAAGCCAAAAATAGTCAAGTCAAAAAATGTAAAACCGAAAATTAAAACAACAGGAAAATCGAAAACCTGAAAAATTGACGAACTGAACAACTGAAAAATCGAAAAACCGAGAAGTCCAAAAAATCGAGAATAACGAAGAAGCAAAAATTGATAAATCTCAAAACTGAAAGATCAAAAATTGAAGAATCGAAAAAACGAAAATTAAAAAAACGAGAAATCGAAATATTGAAAAATCAAGAAATAGGAAAATCAAAAAATCGAAAAACTGAAAAATCAAGTCAAAAATGGGCAAGTCTTAAGAAACGGAAAACCGAAAATCTACATACCTAATTGAAAAACTGAAAAATCGAGAAACCGAGAAGCGAGAGAATCAAAAAATTTAAAAATCTCAAATTCAAAAAGTCGAGAAATTGAAAAATTGAAAATTCGATCAATTAAGAAATCGCTAAGTTTAAAAATGCTGAAAATCGAAAAATAGAAAAATTTAAGAATTGGAGAAATTGAAAATCTAAAATTTAAAAAAGCACACACTAAAACACAAAAAATTGAAAAATCGAAAAACTGAAAGTAAAAAACTGAAAAATCGAGAAAACGAAAAGTCGAAAACTCGTCGGGTCGAAAAATCGAACCGAAAATTTAAGTCAAAATCTTAAAAAATAGAAGAACGGAAAAATTAAAAAAATGAAAAACTGAAAAATGGAGAAATCGAAAAATCGTAAAATCGAAAAATTAATAAATCGAAAAGTTGAAAAACCGAAAAATTGATTCATCCAAAAATCGAAAAATCGAAAATTTAATAAATGGAAAAGTGGAAAAATCAAAAACCAAAAAATTACATAAACAATAATTTTGATTAACAATTTAAAATGCTTTCGACAAACTTAAAACGTTTGTAACTTTTTTTAACTTAAACTGCAAAATGTTGCTACGCAATTTTGAATTTTTTCTAAAAAATCAGAATATTAAGGTAAAAATTCAACGCGGATTAATTACACCTGAAAAATAAAATTTAAGGAATATAATATTTATTATGCAAAATTGTAAAATGGCATCATAGTTTTGGAGGGGAGGGGCCATAATCTTCTAAAACAAATGGAATATTTAAACTAGAAAAAATTGGTCTAAAGAGTTTAGACAGTGCTTCCCTCGCTGTCGGAAACTTGACGACTGCATGCCTATTGTGTTTTTTCTCATTACATTTTTGTAGTGGGAATTTAAAAAAAATTGCGATGACGTCATCAACATTTTTGCAAGGACACGTATATCAGTTTGGGATAGATGTAGTGTAATACTAAGAATAAAATTATTATATTCTCAAATTTTCAGGAAAATGAATTGGGTCGTTTTGAATATTGATTTGTAATAATCAATAAAATAACGAAACAATTTACTCACGTATACGTATCCCAGGCAGCTGAAAATCGTGTACGCATAAACATTCTTAATTTAAGATGACAGGCGTAACAGCATACTTGAGAGTCAAACAGAGAAACTGTAAACAAAACGACCATCGGTTTTATTGCTTCGACTTCCGCTTATTATATAAAACATTGGGTTTTATTTTAATTCTTGACGGTGAAATTCACAATTGGTTGATTATAAACATGTCTATTTCACATTCGCGGAACCAAGTGAACGCATAAAACAAATGCAGGTCTGTAATGTTAAAGTCGATGTAAATAAGCATGCTACCCTTATGTTTCAACCGAGTTTTTCCTTTAACAAATTTTTTGTCTACCAAATTGGGTTGGTTGGGGTGTAATACTAATAATAAGTGTTGCCTTTAATTTAATCAATAAAATAAATTGACTTCATTAATTTTTTTGAACCACCTCTTAAGAAAATCTAAAAAATATGAATGGAATGATAAATCACAAGTACAAACTCATCATATTTTTTGCATTTTAGATAGGATTTATTCAGCAAAATTTAAGGGTGACGTCATCAATTTTTTTAGGAGGGATGAACAAATACATTTTGAACAAAAGTTTACCATGCTTATAATAACTTTAGAATATTCCCAAGATTTCAAAGCATTCGGTTTTGTAATTCCTGATTAAATCGATAAAATAAATTCACGCCTTCATTAATTTTTTTGAGTCACCCTGCATATGCAAATCCAAAAATATGAATGGAATGATAAATCACAAGTACAGACTCATCATATTTTGTACATTTTAGATACGATTTATTCGGCAAACTTTTGAGCTGACGTCATCAGTTTTTTGTAGAAGATAACCAAATATATTTTGACTAAAAATTTATTATGCACTTTATAACCTTAAAACATCTGCAAGATTTCAAAGCATTCGGTTTTGTAGTTCCTGATTAAATCAATAAAATAAATTTACGCATTCATTAATTTTTTTGAGTCACCCTGTATATGCAAATCGAAAAAATTTGAATGGAATGACAAATTACAAGAAGAGACTCACCATATTTTGTACATTTTAGATAGGATTTATTCAGCAAAATTTTGTGGTGACGTCATAAATTTTTTAGGGGGGACGACCAAATACGTTTTGATCAAAAATTTACCATGCTTATGATAATTTTAAAATATCTTCAAGATTTCGAAGCATTCGGTTTTGTAGTTCCTGAGTAAATCAGTAAAATAAATTTACGCTTTCATTTATTTTCTTGAATCACCCTGTATATGCAAATCCAAAAAATATGAATGGAGTGATAAATGACAAGTACAGGCTCATCATATTTTGTACATTTTAGATATGATTTATTCGGCAAACTTTCGAGCCGACGTCATCAAGTTTTTGGAGGGGATAAGCAAATATATTTTGACTAAACATTTATTATGCTCTTTATAACCTTAAAACATCTGCAAGATGTCAGAGCATTCCGTTTTGTAGTTCCTGATTAAATCAATAAAATATATTTGCGCATTCATTAATTTTTTTGAGTCATTCTGTATATGCAAATCCAAAAAATATGAATGGAGTGATAAATGACAAGTACAGGCTCATCATATTTTGTACATTTTAGATATGATTTATTCGGCAAACTTTCGAGCTGACGTCATCAAGTTTTTGGAGGGGATAAGCAAATATATTTTGACTAAACATTTATTATGCTCTTTATGACCTTAAAACATCTGCAAGATTTCAGAGCATTCGGTTTTGTAGTTCCTGATTAAATCAATAAAATATATTTACGCATTCATTAATTTTTTTGAGTCACCCTGTATATGCAAATCCAAAAAATATGAATGGAGTGATAGATCATAAGTACAGACTCATCATATTTTGTACATTTTAGATATGATTTATTCCACAAACTTTTGAGCTGACGTCATCAAGTTTTTGGAGGGGATAAGCAAATATTTTTTGACTAAAGATTTATGATGCTCTTTATAGCCTTAAAACATCTGCAACATTTCAAAGCATCTGGTTAGCAGATTAAAAATTAAATTTCAAAATGTTGTTTTATAATTTTGATTTTTTTTCCAAAAATCTGGACGTTTCGGGTGAAAAGTCGATTCAGAGTTGTAAACTACATGTGTAGGACTATGTTATTTTATACAATTGAAAACCCATTTACTATGTACAATTTTGAAGTGACGTCATCGCTTTAGTGGTGGGGATGATTCGACAAATTTTGGTTAGCGTTTTACCATCTACATGATATTCTTAATATAAGTACAAAATTTCACAACAATCGGTCGAGTACTTTCGGAGATTATCTGTCTAATAAAAATCCGGGACAACAGACGGACAGACGGACAGACGGACGGACAGACGGACAGACGGACGGACAGACGGACAGACGGACAGACGGACGGACAGACGGACAGACGGACAGACAGACGGAAATGGGAGACCTATTTCTTCGTCTTCTAGGGGTCATGAAAGATTGAGAAAACGTAAAAGTAGAGAGTCGGCCGACGGACTCGATTACAATACTTCCTTTGCTTACGCTCGGGAAGTAAAAATTGAAAAATCAAAAACCTGATTAATCGAGAAAACAAGAATACGAAAAACCGAGAATTGGAAAAAAACAAAAAATCAAAATTCTGAAAGTCGAAAAATCGAGAAATGAACAACGATGGAAAAATTACACAGACAGACAGGCAGACGGAAACGGAGAGCCAATTTTTTCCTTAGTTTAATCTCAGCAACTAAAAATCTCAATTTCTTGTAGCCATTGCAATTCCTCCAGGAAAATCGGCATACAAGTATTAGAAATTTGTCGCTCTACGAAATAAATATTTAGTTCTCACCGTCATGGCTTTTTTTTCGTTTACGAGTTCACGTCACGTCTTCGCCGGCCTGTCCAGAACAGATGCTTTACTTTAATTGCGACTGCAATCACTCGCATCCCAATAATTGGACGCAAAACATAATCAAATGATTCCGCGTATGAAGCGGCATGTGAATGCGTTTAAAAATTCCGGTCGCCTACACTGCAAGTTCCGGTTAAAAATGCACGCTGTAGTTCCTTTTTTAGATTTCGTTTCATCGAGATAATAATGTCGTTACAGTTCGCTCATCAACCGTGTCCTAATAAAGAGAGTCCTTAATTGGTTTTGGGTGCTTCTTTTTTCGTTTTGTCGAATTAAAAATTTGCGATTTTTTGGCGTCCTCGGCCGACAGCTCGAATGTTCGACTAGGGACCGGTTATGGGATCTAATTTGTTTGTAATTTCCCATATCATATCATTTGCTTGCTCAATCGAACGTTCGATATCCGATATGTGAATAGGCGAGGCCAACATATCCTATGTCCTTCCATCATTCACAGTTATCCTGTCTGTTGTGGTCACGCCGGATAGGTCTTCACACACGAGGTAATGGGTTTAAATTCTCGACAAGCGACTGTTTACGCCGGTTTCATGTCCGTTTAATCAAATACAGAATTTGTTACAACAGCGGTTATTATTCGCAGCTTTTCAGGTGTTGAATGGAAATTGTGTACGGAGACTCCGGGCTTTGTGTGGTGTTGTGTTGCGGCGTGGATTTCTGCTTACGCTTGTTCTATTTTCAAACAGAATTGTACCACGTTTTCACATTGTTCTTCACATTATAGTTTTTTGTTCAACAACAGCCCATTTCTTCTTGCCATTCTTTCCAGTGGTTTTCTTTTGTGTTCTTCTTTGTTTCTTCCTGTGTCTTATCTCTAATCTTTGTTTCTTTTCTTCTTCAAATTTTGTTGTTCTTTCTTCCACACTTCCACTATACACATTATGGTATTCTTAACTAGACAATCGAATAGTTCTTTTATTTTATTTGCTTTTTATTTCTGGGGCGCAACCTAAGGAAGTATTGTAATCCCCCACGAACAACGGAAGGCCGTCATCTCCAGATTACACAATAGTAAATGTTATTTTAAATTTTATAAAATCACGTACTCCTCCTCCATTTGTGGTTTATCAGTCCTTGTTGAGTTTTTACCTTAAGGTCCAGATTTTTGTAAAAAAAAAAAATCAAAATTGTTATATAATTTTTCGGCTATCGATTTTCAATATTCGATTTCTTATTTTTCCATATTTCAGTTTTGCAGGTTTTTTATGCTTCAAAATCTCGATTCTTCAAATTTTCGTTTTCTCGATTTTTTCATTTATCAATTTCTCAATCTTCCGATGTTTCAGTTTTACGATTTTCCAATTTTTCCATTTTTTACGTTTTGAGTTCTTGAAATTTTTGATTATTCAATTTTTTCCTTCTTCAATTTTTCGATTCTTCAATTTTTCGATTTTTCAGCTTTTCAGTTCCCCAATTTTTCGATTTTTCAGTTTTTGATTTTTCAATTTTTCGATTTTTTAAATTTTACATTTTACGATTTTTCGATTTTATAGTCTTTTAGTTCGATTTCTTGACCTCTCGGTTTTCAGGTTTTTAAAAATTTCCAAATTTTCGATTTTTTGATTTTTCGATTTTTCAGTTTTTTGATTTTTCAATTTCCCAGTTTTTCGATGTTCAGACAGATATTTTAATTTTTCGATATATCGGCTTTGGAATTTTTCAATATTCCAATTCTCCAATTTTTTGACTTTTCGATTTTTCGATTCTCGATTTTTAATTTTTTTAATTTTTCGATTTTTAAATTTTAGATTTTTCAATTCTTCAATTTTACGATTTTTTAATGCTTCAATTTCTCAAATTTTCGATATTTTAATTTTTCAATTTTTTGAATTTTTATATTTCATATGTTCGGTATTTCCATTTTTCAATTTTTTGAATTTTTATATTTCAGATTTTCCAGTTTTTCGACTCTTTTGACTTTTCAACTTTTCGGCTTTTCGATTTTTTTATTTAACAATTTTTCGATTTTTATTTTCTCTTCTTTTGGTCATTTTAGTTTTGGAATTTTTCAATCTTTTGAATTTTCAATTTTGCGACTTTTAGATTTTTTGATTCTCGATTTTTACTTTTTTTCGATTTTTCGATTTTCAAATGTTAGAATGTTTAAATTTTAGGTTTTTAAATTTTTTGACGTTTCGATTTCTCGATATTTTTACATTTTCGGTTTTCAATTTTTCTATTTTTAATTTTTTTTATTTTTCGACATTTTTTAATTTTTCGATTTCCCAACTTCTCCATTTTTCGATTTCTCAAGTTCTCGATCTTCTGATGTTTCGTTTCTCGATGTTTCAGTTTTTAAATTTCCTCGGTTTTTTGATTTTTGAACTTATTCATTTTTGAATTTTTTTTTCTTCCAATTTTTCGTTGTTCCAATTTTAAAATTTTTTGATTTCTGTTTTTTTGTGTTACATTAGTTTTGGAATCTTTCGATTTCTCGATTTTTCAGTTGTTTGATACTTCAATTTTTCGGTTTTTCGGATTTTAAATGTTTCAATTTTTTGATTTTTTCATTTCATTTCATGTTTCGTTTTCACAATTTTTTGAGTTTTACTTTTTTCGATTTTTCGATTTCTTGACCTCTTGGTTTTTAGGTTTTCAAAATTTTGCAACTTTTCGATTTTTCTTTTTCTCGATTTTCCAACTTTTCGATGTCTTGACTTTTCAAATTTTCGAATTCTCAATTTTTCAACATTCAATTTTGGAAATTGTTTAATTTTTCTATATTTCAATTTTTCGATTTTTTGATATTTCGATTTTTAAAATTTTTTGATTTCCCAATTTTAGAATTTTCAATTTCTCGACTTCTCGATATTTCTATTTTTCAATTTTCGAAATTCTTTGTTGTTTCAGTTTATTGGTTTTTAAATATTTCAATTTTTTAAATTTTACTTTTTTCGATTCTTCAATGTTTCGATTTTTGGCGTTTCTAAATTTGCAGCTTTTCAGTTCCCCATTTTTTGATTTTTCAGTTTTTGATTTTTAATTTTTCGATTTTTTAAATGTTACCTATATTTTTGGTTTTTCGATTTTATAGTCTTTTGGTTCGACTACTTGACCTCTCAGTTTTCAGGTTTTTTAAAAATTTTCAAATTTTCGGTTTTTCGTTTCCTCGATTTCCCAAGTTTTCAATGTCTCGATTTTTCAAATTTTCGATTTCTCAATTTTTCCATCAATCGATTTTTTTGTTTTTCAACATCTCGATTTTTTGATTTTTCGATTTTTCAGCTTACATTGATTCAATTTTTCGATTTTTCAGTTTTTTGCTTTTTCAATTTTTCGATGTTCAGACAGATTTTTTAATTTTTTGATATATCGGTTTTGGGATTTTTCAAAATTCCAATTCTCCAATTTTTTGACTTCGATTTTCTATTCTCGAATTTTTGTTTTTTTATTTTTTCAATTTTTCGATTTTTAAATTTTAGATTTTTCAATTCTTCAATTTTACGATTTTTTAATGCTTCAATTTCTCAATTTTTCGATATTTTAATTTTTCAATTTTTAAAATTTTAGATTTTGGGATTTCTCGATTTTTCATATCTTCGAAATTTCCATTTTTCAATTTTTTGAATTTTTATATTCCAGATTTCTCAGTTTTTCTGTTCTTCAGCTTCTCTACTTCTCCGATGTTCCGATTTTTCAATTTCACGGTTTTTTGACTTTTCAACTTTTCGGTTTTCCGAGTTTGTTTATTTAACAATTTTTCGATTTCTCTTTTCTCTTTTTTCGGTCATTTTAGTTTTCGAATTTTTCAATTTTTCGATTTCTCAATCTTTTGAATTTTCAATTTTGCGACTTTTAGATTTTTTGATTCTCGATTTTTACTTTTTTTTTTGATTTTTCGATTTTCAAATTTTAGAATGTTTCAATTTTAGATTTTTCAGTTATTTGGCGTTTCGATTTCTCGATATTTTGCTTTTTCGGTTTTCAATTTTTCGATTTTAATTTTTTTTAATTTTTCGATTTTTCAGTTTTTCGACTTTTTTTAATTTTAAATCGATTTTTTAATTTTTCGATTTCTCAACTTCTCCATTTTTCGATTTCTCAAATTCTCGATCTTCTAATGTTTCATTTCTCGATGTTCCAGTATTTCAATTTCTCCGTTTTTTGATTTTTGAACTTATTTATTTTTGAATTTTTTGTTTTTCCAATTTTTCGTTGTCCCAATTTTAAAATTTTTCGAGATGTTTTTTTTGATACTTTAGTTTTTTAATTTTTCAATTTTTAAATTTTTCAGTTTTTCGATTTTTTCATTTCATGTTTCGGTTTCTCGATTTTTCAATTCTCAATATTTTAATTTTTCTTGATTTTAAAATTTTTCGATTTTTCAATTTTTTGATTTCCCAATTTTAGTTTTCAATTTCTCATTTTCTCAAAAAATTTTGAAATTTTGAAATTAAATTTTTTTCAGTTTGTTGATTTTCCAATTTTTCGACTTTTTTTTTGGAATACTTTCATTTTTCAGTTTTTAAAATTTTAGATTTTGCCATTTCTCGATTTTCCAGGTCTTCGATGTTTCCATTTTTCAATTTTTAGAATGTTTAAATTTTAGGTTTCGGTTTTTCGATTTTTGAATTTTTGAATTTTCGATTTTCTCATTTCATTCATGTTTCGATTTCTCGATTTTTCAATTTTTCGATATTTTGATTTTTCAATATTTTAATTTTTTTCTGATTTTAGAATTCTTGGATTTCTCAATTTTCAATTTTACATTTTCTCGACTTCTCAATTTTTCAATTCTGCGATTTTTTTTAATTATTGCAATTTCGAAATTTGGAAAGGCTGAAATTTTTTCAGTTTGTTGATTTTTCAATTTTTCAACTTTTTGAATTTTACTTTTTTCGATTTTTCGAATTCTTGACCTCTTGATTTTTAGATTTTCAAAATTTTGCAACTTTTCGATTTTTCGTTTTCTCGATTTTCCAAGTTTTCGATATCTCGATTTTTTTAATTTTCGATCTCTCAATTTTTCATCATTCAATTTTGGAAATTTTTTAATTTTTCGATATTCAATTTTTCGATTTTTTCATGTTTCGATTGTTCGATCTTTCGAATTTTCGGCTTTTCAATTTTTCGTTTTTTACATTTTAGGTGTTTCGATTTCTCGATTTTTCACTGTTTCGATATTTTTATTTTTCAATCTTTTAATTTTTTTCGATTTTAGAATTTTTAATTTCTCGACTTCTCAATTTTTCAATTCTGCGATATTTTTTAATTATTGTAATTTCGAAATTTGGAAAGTCTGAAATTTTTCAGTTTGTTGATTTTTCAATTTTTCGACTTTTTGAATTTTACTTTTTTCGATTTTTCGATTTCTTAACCTCTTGGTTTTTAGGTTTTCAAAATTTTGCAGCTTTTCGATTTTTCGTTTTTTACATTTTTGGTGTTTCGATTTATCGATTTTTCACTGTTTCGATATTTTTATTTTTCAATCTTTTAATTTTTTTTTTCGATTATAGAATTTTCAATTTCTCGACTTCTCAATTTTTCGATTCTGCGATATTTTTTAATTATTGCAATTTCGAAATTTGAAAAGTCTGAAATTTTTTCAGTTTGTTGATTTTTCAATTTTTCGACTTTTTGAATTTTACTTTTTTCGATTTTTCGATTTCTTGACCTCTTGGTTTTTAGGTTTTCAAAATTTTGCAACTTTTCGATTTTTCGTTTTCTCGATTTTCAAAATTTTCGATTGCCCATTTTTTCAACATTCAATTTTGTAATTTTTTTCAATTTTTTGATATTTTAATTCTTTAATGTTGTTTCGGTTTTTCGGTTTTTAATTTTTCGATTGTCGATTTCTCACTATTTATATCGAAATAACCTTCCACCAATTGTTTTCTGTATCTTTTCCTTGACTTCTTGGTGTTGAAAGTATTTAAGTTCTTCTTTTTCCTCTATTTCTTGTCTTAATCTCCCTTGTAATATCATCGCAGGAATCTTACGTACTCTGTTTATTAGGGTTATTATCCCATAATTTTTAACTTGATCCATTTTTTCTTTTTTTGGATTTAATGTATATAATCCCCTTTCTCTACTGTTCCCGAAAACCTTTGGCTTTCCACACTTCATTCATCATGTTTCTTATTCTCCCTTTCGCTTCATTTTTAGCATCCGTACATATCCCATTTCGTACCCCTGCCTTGTTCTTTTCTTGTTTCAATTTTAATTTTAATTTAAATTTCTTTTATTTCTTCTTTATTTTTGCACGTCTGCTTTGATACCTTTTTTTATCTTTTATCTAAATCCTGGTTGTCTTTTTCATTATTCAAGATTTTTCTGTGACTTCGAAACTCGATGCAGTAGAAACTGCTGAAATACCTGAACACGAATTAGACTTGTCGTTGATTCCGTCTTTTTTTCCGCTCCATGATAAAAAAAAGAAAAAAAATCGTTAATGTGCCACATTATGCACATGATAATAATTCGTTGACACCACTTCTGCGTCTCCCTCCGAACACAATATGTTTCCTGCCGCTCGTTACTTATTAAAATATGCCGTAATAGTTGTTAAAATTAAACCTAATTCAATTTTAATACAACATGTGAAGTGGATAATGATAGAAATATAATACAATGGGTAGTCACGGTCGTATTTAGTATCCCTTTGAACATCTGCCATCGGCACGAACAATAAAAGAACTGGTGCGTGTGAACTGCAAGATCATTAATCAATAGTGGTTCGAAATTCCGAATTTTACACAAAATTACCACCCGCTCTTTAATTTTTTACGAAGCGTGTTTGTCGTATGGAATAACTGTCGCAGAAAGTAGCGGATTCGGCGTAATAACCCGAAAATGACGGAGCCTGATAACATCGTTCTACACAAACGACATGTTTTTAAATTGAATTAACAACGAAATTAACGTTGCTTTTTTCACATTATCTCGCGACTGAATACGAAATGGTAGCAATTATACGTTAATGGAACACATTGTTTTGGGAAATAATGGCAGCGTTAATGGTTTTATGGGCATTAGATGAAAACAGGATGTTTACGTTTAGATCGTAAATCTTTTAACTTCTATTTCTGTCTTTCTAGCGGCCGTTTTTTAGCACTTTGCTGCTAGACTGGATGGGGTTTATGCGTGGATCTCCTGGAGGAAGTGGACACCTACAACAATTCCTATTATCATTGTGATGCAGATAATAATTTGGACAATTTAAACAGTAATATTGGAAATCTCTCGTAGTTTTGATATCTAGGTGTGTATTGTGTGAGAATAGAAAGCAGCTTTTAAAATGCGAGCGCAGCGAGCATGTTTAAGTATTATTCAAAAATGATCCATTGGTGTCCCTGAGAAGCTAAATTATTACGAAATATTCTACTACTATCTAAAAAAGTAAACTTAAAGATTGTGATTTTTTTAAGTGATTTATTATAAAAATTTTGACGCTAAATTAGTAATAAAAACAACAAACAGAACGCGAGCGCAGCGAGCACGTTCAGGTGTTATTAAAAATATACATTGGTGTCCCTGAGAAGCTAAATTATTAAGAAAAAATATCTATGGAACTGAAATATCCTGAACGTGCTTCCTATGCTCGCATTTGAGAATTTGATTTTTTTAAAGTGTAATTTACAAACTTCTGCTCCTTTATGACGAAGAATTCGATTATGATATTCTCGTGTGACCGTAAAAGTTTAAATATATTAATTCTGATGTCATTATATGTGTGGCGCAGTGTTGCCAGATGTTTAGAATGAAATAAAACGTTAAAAATAAAAAATGTTGCGCATAATTCTAACCTCAAGTTCACCATTTGATATTCTGTTGATGAAAGAGAACTATACCGGGTGTCTGGAAAATTAACAATCGACTGGTGAGTCTGGGAAAAATAGTAAAAAATATCTTTCTGATACTTCGGTGGAGTTATAATGATTTTAAAATTCGTTCTTTTGCTACATTTTCACAATAGCTAATAATAAAGTCTTTAGTTAATATTTCTCTCCCACATGACCATGTTTAATTACCATTTCATTTAGAATGTACAAAGACGTGGTCAAAATCAGTCTTATCTTAGCAGGTATTAATGAGTCCTCTAAGAAAATAAAGGGCGGGTGGGCGGGGTGAGTACCTGCTAAGATAAAAGTGATTTTCACAAATGACATATCCTTTAAGAAAAAAAGAGGGTGGGTAGGCGGGGCTAGTACCTGGTAAGATAAGATTAATATTGGCAAATGACCTATTTTCTAAGAAAATGAAGGGCGAGTGGACGGGGTTGGTACTTACTAAGGTAAAACTGATTTTGCCAAATGACATTCCCTCTAAGGAAATGAAGGGTAGAGGGTACATCATTTGCCAAAATCAGTCTTATTTTGGCAAATACTAGTTCCACCCGCCCGCTCTATTTCTTCTTAGAGGATATGTTATTTGACAATATCAGCCCTATCTCACTAGTCAAAATCAGTCTGATCTTAGCAAGGTATTAATTAGCCCTTTAAGAAAATAAAGGGCGACTGGACGGAGCTAGTGCTTGCCAAGACAGAGCTGATATTGTCAAATAACATACCCTTTCAGAAAATAAAGGGGGCAAAAAAGTCTGATTTTGACAATGGTATACCTTCGAAAAAAATAAGGGGTGGGTGGGCGGGGCCAATACTTGCCAAGGTAAGACTGATTTTGCCAAATGATATACCCTCTACCCTTTATTTTCTTAGAGGGAATGTCATTTGGCAAAATCAAATAACATACGCTCTAAGAAAATAAAGAGCGGACGGGTGGGGTTAGTATTTGCCAAAATAAGACTGATTTTGGCAAATACTACTCTTAGAAAATAAAGGGTGGGTAGGCGGGGCCAATACTTGCCAAGATAAGATTGACTTTGCCAAATGATATATGCTCTACATTTTATTTTCTTAGAGGATATGTCATTTGCGAAAATCAGTCTTATTTTGCAATTTCCCTAAAGATCTCAAAAATTTTTATAAGTATTTAATTTTGGCGATTCTAGAACAATGGTAGGCATTTTCCAAAAAATGAAGCTGTAATGAACTAACTGTTTAGCTAAATTTCGAAAAGTGCTCAGGAAACGGACAAAAATTTCAGTGTTGGAGTATTGAAAAATTGAGCGTTCAGTATAAATCTACAAAAAATCCGGGAGATAGATTTCGACTAGCTGATTCGAAAAACGTAGTATGGATAGTCCCAGACCAAGATTGAAAGCGGAGCAATCGTGGCATTTTTGGTAGATGCTAGAAAAAATATTCCTTTCGACCTTAAAAGTGGAGGACAACTTGCCGTTAAATTAGGCTTTTATCGGAGAAGCTTCAAAGAATAAATTGTAATTTTGAATCTTGAATTTTTGGTGTTTAAGATTCCGAAATCTTGGCAATCTTTCCAATCTCTCGAATCCTTGGAATCTTCGTAATTTTCAGAATTTTTTGGACTTTAGTCTTCGTCTCTATAGTCTCTAGATTCTGTAAATTACTTAGAATCTAGATTCGTTAGAAACTCTAAAATCTGTTGAATATTTAGAATATTCAAAATTTTCAGAATATTTAGAGTTTCTGAAATCTTTAGCTTCTGAATTTTTGGAATTTGTGGAATCTCTGGAATCTTTGAAATTTTTAGAATATTTATAATCCTGGCAATCTTCAAATTCTTCAGAATTGTTGGGATTTTCAGTCTTCAAAATATTCAGATTCTTTAGAATCTTTGGATTCTTTAGTCTCCTATTATCCGAAATCTAGAATCTTTGAAATCATTGGAATCTTTGAAACCATCGAAATCTTTGTGATCTTTAGAATCTTTACAATCTCTAGAATCTAACATTTCTCGCATCGCTAGAATCTCAAAACGCTTTCTAGCCCCGCCCACCCGCCTTCTCTTTTCTTAGAGAGTACCTCATTTGCCAAAATCAGTCTTATCCTAGCAGGTACTAGCCCTGCCCACCCACCCTCTCCCTTTTCTTAGACGGTGTCTCATATGCCAAAATCGCTCTTATCTTAGCAGCAACTAGCCCCGCCTACCAACCCTCTCTTTTCTTATAGGATATGCCATTTGCCAAAATCACTCTTATCTTAGCAGGTACTAGCCCCCCCCACCCACCCTCTCTTTTCTTAGAGGATATGTCATTGCCAAAATCAGTTTTATCTTAGCTTACTGGTAACTAATTCTTACAAAAAATGATCAGAATTTGGAAACATCACGAGCTTACGTATATGCACAAAGCAGGAATTTTGAACATCTTCTCTAGTGTTTAGTTGGTTATGCTTTGATGGATTTTTTTGTTGGTTTTGTTTTTATTTATAATTTATAAATTTCTTATTAAATGTTTTTGTTTCATTTATTAATGAAAACTGACAGCTTGTTTTATTAATAATAATGGACAACGATTAATGACTACTGGTTGTTATGATTATTATTGTACTAAAAAATAAAAGGTAGATTTTAGTCACCATCGTTACTAAGAAATCAGAAAGTAAGTATAAAATTAAGTTTTTTTCGTAATCTACGTCATCAATTTTTTTATTATTTTTTTGGGTAAGCCGAAACTTCCGTACATAACTTAAGAGTTAATCCGCGATTTTTCAGACACCCGGTGTATCTTATGAAAAAAAAACCCAAAGATTAAGCCCCACCCATCCGCTCAGATCTCACTTGTGATGAATTTTTCATTCGTTACCAATTTAAAGATTTTTTTTTTTAAGTGATTTATTATAAAAAATTGGACACTAAATTAGTTATAAAAACAACAAACAGAATGCGAGCGCAGCGAGCACGTTCAGGTGTTATTAAAAATATACATTGGTGCCCTGAGAAGATAAATTATTAAGAAAAAATGTCTATGAAACTGAAATATCCTGAACGTGCTCGCTACGCTCGAATTTGAGAATTTGATCTTTTTATGGTGTAATTTACAGGGGGACCTCAAGAATTGCTGATCGTTCATCCGTAACTTCGTACAGGACGAAGGCCGCTAGATGGCGTGGTGTAATATTGGGCTAATCGGATTGGCTTGTTCGAATTAATATGAAACTTCTGCTCGTTTATGAGGAAGAATTCGATTATGATAATCTCGTGTGACAGTAACAGTTTAAATATATTAATTCTGATGTCATTATATGTGTGGCGCAATGTTGCCAGGTGCTTAGAATGAAATAAAACGTTAAAAATAAAAAATGTTGCACTTAATTCTAACCTCAAGTTCACCATTTGATATTTTAAGTATTCTGCTGATGAAAGAAAACTATACCGGGTGTCTGGAAAATTAACAATCGACTGGTGAGTCTAGGAAAAATAGTAAAAAAATTCCTTTTCATACTTTGATGGCGTTATTATGATTTTAAAATTGGTTCTTTTGCTACGTTTAACAAATAAACAACATATTCATTCTTACAATAACTAATAATAAAGTTTTTAGTTAATATTTCTCTCGCACATGACCATGTTTAATTACCATTTCATTTAGAGTGTACAAAGATGTGGTCAAAAGATAGGGCTGATATTGCCAAATAACATATTCTCTAAGAAAATAAAGAGGGGGCGGGTGGGTGGGGCTAGTATTTGCCAAAATAAGACTGATTTTAACAAATGGTATAGCTTCGAAAAAAATAAAGGTGGGTGGGCGGGGCCAATACTTGCCAAGATAAGACTGATTTTGGCAAATGATATACGCTCTACTTTTCTTTTCTTAGAGGGAATGTCATTTGGCAAAATAAAATAACATACGCTCTAAGAAAATAAAGGGCGGGTGGGTGGGGTTAGTATTTGCGAAAGATAAGACTGATTTTGCCAAATGATATACGCTCTACTTTTCATTTTCTTAGAGTATATGTCATTTGCGAAAATCAGTCTTATTTTAGCAGGTGCTAGCCCCGCCCACCCACCCTCTCTCTTTTCTTAGACGGTGCCTCATATGCCAAAACCACTCTTATCTTAGCGGCAAGTAACCCCGCCCACCCACCCTTTCTTTTGTCAGAAGGTGTTCCATCTGCCAAAATTAGTCTTATCTTAGCAGAGTGGCTAGTCCCTTCCACCTACCCTGTTTTTTTATTAATCACTCATTTTATTGGACGAAAAGTATATTTTATGTTGATATACAGTAGAACGTAGAAAATAAAGTAAAACTAACCCCATTTACTTTCGCTTTTGAATTTTATTGGCTCATTTTAACTGACAAAAATTTGATTTCAGTCGAATGTGAACAAAAACTGCCAAACTAACCACATCCACCTTCAATTTTGTATTTCATTGGTTTATTTTATTTATTGTGAAATAAAAATTAAATTACATATATTTTGTGAAGTGATCAGACTAATTAAAAAAAAGCACCTCAAAGTGGCTTTCGGGAAGCCTTACCGGATTGCCCTTTGCCTCCAGAACCTGTTCTGACAAGATGGGGTTCATGGACCAAACCGGAAAATATATTTGCGATCATTTTGACGATACAAAAAAGTTCGTTTATTGCTGTTCATAATTTCGTTGTGTATTTCTATTAGCTGCTAAAATAAGACTGATTTTGGCAGATGAAACACCCTCTGAGAAAGAGCGGGTGGGTGGGCGGGGCTAGTACCTGTTTAGATAAGGCTGTTTTTGGCAAATGATATATCCTCTAAGAAAAGAGAGGGTGGGTGGGCTAGTTAGTACCTGCTAAGATAAAACTGATTTTGCAAATGAGACACCCTCTGAGACTCAGTATTATCTTACCAGGTACTAGTCCCGCCCACCCACCCACCCTCTCTTTTCTTAGAGGGTGTCTCATCTGCCAAAATCAGTTTTATCTTAGCAGGTACTAGCCCCGCCCACCCACCCTCTCTTTTCTTAGAGGGTATGTCATTGCCAAAATCACTTTTATCTTAGCTTACTGATGACTAACTCTTACAAAAAATGATCAGAATTTGGAAACATCACGAGCTTACTTATATGCACAAAGCAGGAATTTTGAACATCTTCTCTTCATTTTTTCGTAATCTACGTCATAAAGAATTTTTTTATCATTTACCCGCCATTTTTCAGACACCCGGTATATCTTATGAAAAAAAAACCCAAAGATTAAGTCCCACCCATCCGCTCCGATCTCACATGTGATGAATTTTTCATTCGTTACCAAAGCGGGGCAGGAGCTTAACTGAAAAATCGATATTTCTCTACAGAAATTTACCATTTTAGACATGTTTTAAATTTCTTGTTATGAAAAGAAGAACGTAAATTAAGAAAAAAAAAGCAAATTATTAGCCCCACCCACCCGCCCTATCTCAATTCTGATGATTTTTTCATTCGTTGTCACTAAGTGACGGACCATAATTGCAAAATAGCCATTTTAAACATATTTTTCAGTTTTTTGTTGTGAAAGGAAAGCTACTAGACTTATTAAAAAAAGAAAAAGCAAAATATAAAGTTGTGGTAAGCATGATAAGTTTTTAATCAAAATATATTTGCTTATACCTTCCAAAAAATTGGTCTAAAGAGTTTAGACAGTACTTCTCTCGCTGTCGGAAACGTGACGACTGCATGTCTATTATGTTTTTTTTTCGCAGTAGATTTCAAAGCATTCGGTTTTGTAGTTCCTGATTAAATCAATAAAATAAATTTACGCATTCATTATTTTTTTGAGTCACCCGGTATATGCAAATTCAAAAAATATGAATGGAATGATAAATTACAAGTACAGACTCATCATATTTTGTACATTTTCGACAGAATTTTTCAACAAAATTTTGTGGTGACGTCATAAATTTTTTTAGGAGGGACGACCAAATACATTTTGATCAAAAATTTACCATGCTTATGATAAATTTAAAACATCTTTAAGATTTCAAAGCATTCGGTTTTGTAGTTCCTGATTAAATCAGTAAAATACATAATGAATGGGTAAATGTATTTTATTGATTTAATCAGGAACTCCAGAACCGAATGTTTTGAAATCTTGCAAATGTTTTAAGGTTACAAAGAGCATAATAAATTTTTAGTCAAAATATATTTGGTTATCTTCTACAGAAAACTGATGACGTCAGCTCAAAAGTTTGCCGAATAAATCCTATCTAGAATATATAAAATATGATTAGTCTGTACTTGTAATTTATCATTCCATTCATATTTTTTGAATTTGCATATACCGGGTGACTCAAAAAAAAAATGAAATCTACTGCGAAAAAAAAACATAATAGACATGCAGTCGTCACGTTTCCGACAGCGAGGGAAGTACTGTCTAAACTCTTTAGACCAATTTTTTGAAAATGTGAAACCTTCTCGGGGATCCCACCTGTCTTTTTTAAAATGTAAAACCTTCTCGGGGGCCCCAAATGTCTTTTTTTAATGTGAAACCTTCTCGGGCGTCCAACTGTCTGTTTTTAAAAATGTAAAACCTTCTTGGGGGCGCCAAATTTTTTTTTAGAATGTGAAACCTTCTCGAGGGTCCCAATTGTCTTTTTTAAGAAGGTGAAGCCTTCTTTTTTTCTATTACACTGTGACTAACACCTTCTATATTGTTTTTACTCCATAGGGGTTATCACTAAAAAGTAAATTTCCATAAAATTAAAAATTTTATCATTTTTTAAAGAAGCAGGATATGTTGGACTGTACTTTAGAAACGATGGAAGTTCTGTCGAAGTAAGTTTCGACCAATTTCTTTAAACATATTTTTACAAAAAGTATGTGTTAAAGGTTAAAGGATCTTTTGGTTGCAAAGATCAATTAATTATAGATTCCATCATCTAAGAAAAAGAAACATATATACTGCTTTTAAAGAAATAACATATACGAAAATTTAAAGTATGTAATTATTATTGGCGGTAATAAATCATTTTGTTTACCAAATTTGATAGCAATTCATTTAAATACTGTTTGCAGACAAAACAATACCTAATACTAAATATGAAACGAATTTTTTACTGTTTTACGTAGGTAATAATAACTGCTTTAAATAGCGTAAAGTTTTATGCTTTCTAAGAAATGGATACCGTTAACTTGGTCATTGCTACTGAAAACTGAAAGTATCGGCAACAATGTTTATATTTCTGGCATATTTTTTAATCTTTAATTTAATAAAACTTAACCTAATAACGAAAAAAGTTCAAGGAATTTTTATTCTTCTGCATTGAACAAACTCACTAGATTTTCATGGCCAACCCTACTATATAAAGATCTTGAACGGATAATATATGTGGATTATCATGACAATGATAATTGTACAGCCAGAATGTTTTAAAGACCATAAAGTACATCTGTGGAAGCTTGAAGAAAGTAGAAGAAATATTTAAGCATTTCATTTGTGATTCACATTCGGTTTTTAAAATATGTAAGTACAGAAAATTACATACATTTGGTGTAGTTTATAAATCAAACGAAACTACAATTAACTCACATTCCACCCTTAAATAATGGTCGTTGAAAGTTGTAGTACTATATTAGCCCTGCCCATCCACCCTCTCTTTTCTTAGAGGGTGTCTCATCTGCCAAAATCAGTTTTATCTTAGCAGGTACTAGCCCCGCCCACCCACCCTCTCTTTTCTTAGAGGGTATGTGATTGCCAAAATCACTTTTATCTTAGCTTACTGATGACTAACTCTTACAAAAAATGATCAGAATTTGGAAACATCACGAGCTTACTTATATGCACAAAGCAGGAATTTTGAACATCTTCTCTTCTTTTTTTCGTAATCTGCGTCATAAAGAATTTTTCTATCATTTACCCGCCATTTTTCAGACACCCGGTATATCTTATGAAAAAAAACCCAAAGATTAATCCCCACCCATCAGCTCCGATCTCACTTGTGATGAATTTTTCATTCGTTACCAAAGCGGGGGAGGAGCTTAACTGAAAAATCGATATTTCTCTATAGAAATTTACCATTTATTTTAAATATGTTTTAAGTATTTTGTTATGAAAAAAGAACGTAAATTAAGAAAAAAAAAGCAAAATATGACTGAGTCGATTTATTTTATTGAATAAATCAATAATTGCAAAACGGAATAGTTTGAAATCTTGCAGAGGTTTTACAGTTATAGTAAACATGGTAAATTGTTAATCGAAATATCTGTTTATTCCTCCCAAATAATTGATGACGTCACCTCACGTCAGCCAGGAGTGAGATTTATTTCAAGAAATGTTTATCACAAATAAATCAACAAAATTAACTCATAATTTTTTTAACACGTTATAAAAAAATCTACTAAATTAGTAAATTAAAAAAATCTCTAAAAAGGTGAATCGTAAAAACCTAGAAATGTTTTATTGTTGTCTATAAAAGTAGGTTTAAAGATTCATTTTTTCAAATTCATTTATTATAACAATTTTAACATTAAATTAATTATAAAAACAATCAGAATGCGAGCGCAGCGAGCACGTTCAGGTGTTATTTAAAATATACCTGTTTTTTAGATCACTGAAAGTTTGTGGCACAACATTTATGAGGAAGAATTCGATTATGATAATCTCGTGTGATAGTAAGAGTTGTTAAGTTAATTTTGACGTCATCATATGTGAAAATAATAATGAAATAAAACAGTAAAAATACAAAATGTTGCACATAATTCTAACCTCAAATTCACATTTGATATTTTAAGTGTATTTTATTAATAAAAGAAAATTATATATTCTAAGGAAAAAAGGATCAAAAATCGATATTTCTCTAAAAAATTTATCATTTTGGACATGTTTTAAGTATTTTAATTTTTTCTAATTCTAAAAATTTTTTTATTATTGTGGTTCTCTTGCTTGTTGTTAACTTTTTGTTATTATTATTATTATTATTATTATTTGTATAAATTTAGTTTCTAATTATGGATTATTTAATTTAATTTAATTTAATTTAATTTTAATTTAATTTAGATTTAATTAGTTTAAATTGTTTAATTTGATCATTACCTAGCTGACTCCTGTCTAGATATTTAATCCGTTTTTCTGTACAAACTGTTTGGTTAGTTTTATTTTCTTGTAAATCTAAGGTTAAGTGGAATAGCCTATGGCTAGACTTCGCCTATTATTATTTAATAAAGTCCTATTATTATTAAGACCCACCACTGACCCGGAAATGACCGGCATTCAGGCAAGACTTCTATCATTACGGGTACTAAGACCAAGTAATGATATGCATTGATTAGATTAACAGAACAACTTTCGAGATTCTAGAATTACAGCATACAAATTAGTCTGCTATTATTCTCTAATCTCACCCCATCCCCAAAAGTCCAGCGTAACTACCGACCATTTATCCGCGCATCACATGAAAAGTGACCTACACTACTCTGACCTACTGGTGCTAATCTAATCTGACTGACATGATCAGACTGTTCAAGAAACTTACGAACAATATGACATGTTCCTAACAAAACAGCTTTTTGAATTTTGACAATTATTGAATCATTCAAATGCAAAGACTTTAAATTCTCAACTAAGCTATTTGGAACTACACCTACATTAGAGATAACTAGGGGTAGAATTGAAATTTTTTTAAGATTCAACATGGATTTCATTTCTATCGATAATTGTAGATATTTTGAAATCTTGGTGTCGTATGTTTGAATAATGTTGTTTGTGTTAGGAATAGCAATGTCAATAAGAATGGCTTCCTTCGTGTGTTTTTTGATAAGTATGATGTCTGGTCTGTTAGCTGTAATGTTTAAGTCTGTAAGTATTGTGCGATCCCAGTATAATTTGTATTTGTTATTTTCAAGGAATGGAGACGGAATGTAAGTGTAATAGGGTGTCGTATCTTCGATTAAGTTCATAAGTGTTGCTAATTCTTTGTGAATGATTTTGGCTGCGTTGTCATGTCTAGCTTTGTAATCAGTTTGTGCTAGGATGCTGCAAGAAGAGATTATGTGCTGGATCGTTTCAGGTTTTGCTTTGCATAGACGACAGCAGTCGTTTTTTATGTTCGGATCTTTGATGATGTATTTTCTATAATTCTTGGTATTGATTACTTGGTCTTGAATAGCAAACACAAATCCTTCTGTTTCGGCATACAAACTTGATTTTTTTAACCAAATCAATGACATCTTCTTATTGACATGATTTTCTTCTAAGTCTTTGTAGAATTTTCCATGTAGTTGTTTTTGTTTTAGCCCACTTATTATTTTATCTATTGTGTGGGGGGTGTGGATTTCTTCGGTGTTCGACAGATTTAAGGGTGTGTGGTTCAAATCTGCTCTTGTGATGGTGTGAAACATTTCATTTCTTTCCGCTCGTTTCAAGAAATACTTCTTCAAATCTGAAATTTGTCTCTGATATAAGTTTTCTAAGTTCTGGAAACCCCTTCCTCCATTCTGTCTTGGTAATGAGAATCTTTCAATCGACGATTTTGGGTGATGCCTTCTATACTGTGTGAAGATTTTCCTTGTTGCGATGTTTAAATTTTCAAGATCAGTTTTGGACCATTTAATGACTCCAAAAGAATATGTTAGCAGTGGAACGCAGAATGTATTTACTGCTTTCATTAAATTTTTTCCATTTAACTGTGTCTTCAATATTAATTTTAATCTCGCTACGTATTGATCTTTCAACTGTGTTTTCGTTTTGGTATGATTGATGTGGGAGGATTGACAGAAACCCAGATATTTGTATGTATCGTTTCGTTCTTGGGCTTCAATTATTTCCTTATTCTGTGTTATATGTGGTACTTGGTGAAACACGCCTTTTCTGATTGCTTGGGTCTTACATTTCTCAATACCAAAGGACATACCAATATCACCGGAAAATTGTTCAGTCAGATTTAATAGGTTTGTTAACTGATTTTGTGTACTTGCATATATTTTTATGTCATCCATATACAGCAAGTGACTTATTCTGTTTTCTCTTTGTTTGTTAATTCTTATATTGAACCCATAATTGCAGCTGTTCAGGATATCGGAGAGGGGATTTATTGCTAAGCAGAACCATAACGGGCTAAGAGAATCGCCTTGAAAAATTCCTCTTCGGATCATTATTGGGTCTGACTGAATTGTTTGTTCATTTAAGGTTATTTGGAGGGTGGTCTTCCAAAATTCCATGGAACATTTGAGAAAAGTGCAGATTTTAGTATCAATCTTGTATAATTCCAGAATTTTGCATAGCCAGGAATGAGGGACAGAATCGTAAGCTTTCTTATAATCAATAAAACCAGTATATATGTTTCGGTTTTCTTTTCTAGCTTGTTCACAGATGATGGAATCTATGATTAATTGCTCTTTGCAGCCAAAGGATCCTTTAATACATCCTTTCTGTTCTTCATTAATGATGTCAGAGTTAAAACAGTGTTGATATATTTTTTGTGTAATGCATGAGGTTAATATTTTATAGATTGTCGGTAAACATGTGATAGGTCTGTATTTTGATGGATTTTTTGTGTCGTTATCTTTAGGTTTTAAGTATGTTACACCATGACATAAGAATGTTGGAAAAGAGGATGGGTCAAGAAGGAACTGATTTAAGTGATGTAGTAAATGAATATGTACACAATTTAATTTTTTTATCCAAAAATTATGGATTTTGTCTGGTCCTGGTGATTTCCAGTTGTGTGTCTTATTGATGGTATTTATTAATTCGGCAAGTGTTATCTGATGATCATTCATTGGTGTAACTGTGGATAGTTTATTATATATATGAGGAATCCATTTGGCAGATTGGTTAAATTCAAATTCTTGAGACCAAAGTTTTGACCAAAATGTTGTTACATCTTGTGAACTTGGTAGTTCACCGGATAATTGAGTTTTGCTTGAATTAGTTAAATGTTGATAGAATAGTTTTTCGTTGTTTAAAAATTTAGTGTTATGAATTTTTCTGAGATGTGATTGTTTGTATCTTTTAAGTCTTTTGCTATATAAGGAAAGCTTTTGTAATAGTGTATCTTTAATTTCGGATAGTGTTGTGTTGTACTCATCGTAATCAGTTTGATGAAAATTATTGTTGGTCAGTATCGAATGCATACATGTCATGATGTGTGGTGTTTTAACTCCTCTAAGGTACTGTGTTATTTGACCCAGTTGTTTTCTAATGTTATTAATTTTATAATTTAACCGTGTTTCCCAATGAGGGGTGGAGGGTATGCGATTGTTGTTTGTATTTATTATGTTATTTTTACATGTGTTAATTTGAATACAAGTTAAAGCTGCACAGTAGATAATTGTATGAAGTTTTTCAAAAGAGATCGAGTTTGTGAGATATTTTGGTAAAATGAAGGAGTTCATTATTTCTACAATTGCCAGAAACTTTTTAGAATAAAACTGGCGGGGAAGTGATTGTCTATCATTTGGTTTTAATTTAGAACATGTTTCGAAAGTTAATTTAAATTGGTCTTCAATTTCATTTTGGAAATTAATGTGAAATTTAAAATTTTTGTTTACAGTTTTGATTAATGTGTCTTCTGTGTTGTAGTACGTGTTTTGTAGATTATCTGTGATGTTAATTTGGTTTTGGATTGTTTTTGATGAATTGTTAAGTGATTTGTCAGTTAATGTGTTGGTAATTTGTGTTACGGTTGTGATCTTATTATGAGGTGTTTTGTTTAATAAATCTTTAGTAAATCTGTCAGTTCGTGTCTCTGGTGTATTTAATATACTACTATTACTATTTTGTGGTATAATTGGGATCTTATTTTGAGATGTTGTTTTTGACAAATTGGTGACAGATGTGTCAGTCAGTAATGTATTTGGTACTGTGTTGTTGATATCTTCAGGTAGTGGATTAATGGTTTTAGAAAGTTCATTTTTTAATTGTTCTAGAGTAAGTTGAGGTATGTAGTTATTTTTAACTATAGCTCTACGTTGATCTGCTAAATTTTGAATTGTAACTGGAAAATTTGGGTACTCACGGCTGAAGGCTTCGTGTAGAGCTGTACGATAATTACTTACATCAGTTTCATTGTTTGTAATTTTATAATATAAGCGCATAATATGTAAATTCATGTCTAGAGACCATTTTTTACGCTTTTTTGGTTCTTCTCGTCTTCTAATGGTCTGAGGCTGATTTGTCTGAGAAACATTAGAGACTAATACGTTGTTAATTGTCCTTGTGGTAGTGTTTCCCGAGGTGATGCCACTTGCTCCATCGACCTCTTCGGAGACTGCAGTAATAGGTGTTCGTCGGATTTCGAGTTGAACATTCTCCGTTGTAGGCGAAACAATTTGGTTTAGACTCATTTTTTAGTTGGAAATGTCAGCGTTGACAGTTGATTATGAAAAAAGGAAATTAAGTGCAAATATCGAGTTAAATAGGTGGTTTTAATAGTAAATACAGTACCTTGCACTATTATGAGTCCTTTTGAGTCAAATAAAGGTATTGAATCTAGTTTTATCCAAAGATTCCGCCTTCTTAAGAAATTTACGAACAACCAAAGGTCACTTTTTTTTTTTTTTTTTTTTTTTTTTTTTTTTTTTTTTTTTTTTTATTATTAAGACCCACCACTGACCCGGAAATGACCGGCATTCAGGCAAGACTTCTATCATTACGGGTACTAAGACCAAGTAATGATATGAATTGATTAGATTAACAGAACAACTTTCGAGATTCTAGAATTACAGCATACAAATTAGTCTGCTATTATTCTCTAATCTCACCCCATCCCCAAAAGTCCAGCGTAACTACCGACCATTTATCCGCGCATCACATGAAAAGTGACCTACACTACTCTGACCTACTGGTGCTAATCTAATCTGACTGACATGATCAGACTGTTCAAGAAACTTACGAACAATATGACATGTTCCTAACAAAACAGCTTTTTGAATTTTGACAATTATTGAATCATTCAAATGCAAAGACTTTAAATTCTCAACTAAGCTATTTGGAACTACACCTACATTAGAGATAACTAGGGGTAGAATTGAAATTTTTTTAAGATTCAACATGGATTTCATTTCTATCGATAATTGTAGATATTTTGAAATCTTGGTGTCGTATGTTTGAATAATATTGTTTGTGTTAGGAATAGCAATGTCAATAAGAATGGCTTCGTTCGTGTGTTTTTTGATAAGTATGATGTCTGGTCTGTTAGCTGTAATGTTTAAGTCTGTAAGTATTGTGCGATCCCAGTATAATTTGTATTTGTTATTTTCAAGGAATGGAGACGGAATATAAGTGTAATAGGGTGTCGTATCTTCGATTAAGTTCATAAGTGTTGCTAATTCTTTGTGAATGATTTTGGCTGCGTTGTCGTGTCTAGCTTTGTAATCAGTTTGTGCTAGGATGCTGCAAGAAGAGATTATGTGCTGGATCGTTTCAGGTTTTGCTTTGCATAGGCGACAGCAGTCGTTTTTTATGTTCGGATCTTTGATGATGTATTTTCTATAATTCTTGGTATTGATTACTTGGTCTTGAATAGCAAACACAAATCCTTCTGTTTCGGCATACAAACTTGATTTTTTTAACCAAATCAATGACATCTTCTTATTGACATGATTTTCTTCTAAGTCTTTGTAGAATTTTCCATGTAGTTGTTTTTGTTTTAGCCCACTTATTATTTTATCTATTGTGTGGGGGGTGTGGATTTCTTCGGTGTTCGACAGATTTAAGGGTGTGTGGTTCAAATCTGCTCTTGTGATGGTGCGAAACATTTCATTTCTTTCCGCTCGTTTCAAGAAATACTTCTTCAAATCTGAAATTTGTATCTGATATAAGTTTTCTAAGTTCTGGAAACCCCTTCCTCCATTCTGTCTTGGTAATGAGAATCTTTCAATCGACGATTTTGGGTGATGCCTTCTATACTGTGTGAAGATTTTCCTTGTTGCGATGTTTAAATTTTCAAGATCAGTTTTGGACCATTTAATGACTCCAAAAGAATATGTTAGCAGTGGAACGCAGAATGTATTTACTGCTTTCATTAAATTTTTTCCATTTAACTGTGTCTTCAATATTAATTTTAATCTTGCTACGTATTGATCTTTCAACTGTGTTTTCGTTTTGGTATGATTGATGTGGGAGGATTGACAGAAACCCAGATATTTGTATGTATCGTTTCGTTCTTGGGCTTCAATTATTTCCTTATTCTGTGTTATATGTGGTACTTGGTGAAACACGCCTTTTCTGATTGCTTGGGTCTTACATTTCTCAATACCAAAGGACATACCAATATCACCGGAAAATTGTTCAGTCAGATTTAATAGGTTTGTTAACTGATTTTGTGTACTTGCATATATTTTTATGTCATCCATATACAGCAAGTGACTTATTCTGTTTTCTCTTTGTTTGTTAATTCTTATATTGAACCCATAATTGCAGCTGTTCAGGATATCGGAGAGGGGATTTATTGCTAAGCAGAACCATAACGGGCTAAGAGAATCGCCTTGAAAAATTCCTCTTCGGATCATTATTGGGTCTGACTGAATTGTTTGTTCATTTAAGGTTATTTGGAGTGTGGTCTTCCAAAATTCCATGGAACATTTGAGAAAAGTGCAGATTTTAGTATCAATCTTGTATAATTCCAGAATTTTGCATAGCCAGGAATGAGGGACAGAATCGTAAGCTTTCTTATAATCAATAAAAGCAGTATATATGTTTCGGTTTTCTTTTCTAGCTTGTTCACAGATGATGGAATCTATGATTAATTGCTCTTTGCAGCCAAAGGATCCTTTAATACATCCTTTCTGTTCTTCATTAATGATGTCAGAGTTAAAACAGTGTTGATAAATTTTTTGTGTAATGCATGAGGTTAATATTTTATAGATTGTCGGTAAACATGTGATAGGTCTGTATTTTGATGGATTTTTTGTGTCGTTATCTTTAGGTTTTAGGTGTGTTACACCATGACATAAGAATGTTGGAAAGGAGGATGGGTCAAGAAGGAACTGATTTAAGTGATGTAGTAAATGAATATGTACACAATTTAATTTTTTTATCCAAAAATTATGAATTTTGTCTGGTCCTGGTGATTTCCAGTTGTGTGTCTTATTGATAGTATTTATTAATTCGGCAAGTGTTATCTGATGATCATTCATTGGTGTAATTGTGGATAGTTTATTATGTATATGAGGAATCCATTTGGCAGATTGGTTAAATTCAAATTCTTGAGACCAAAGTTTTGACCAAAATGTTGTTACATCTTGTGAACTTGGTAGTTCACCGGATAATTGAGTTTTGCTTGAATTAGTTAAATGTTGATAGAATAGTTTTTCGTTGTTTAAAAATTTTGTGTTATGAATTTTTCTGAGATGTGATTGTTTGTATCTTTTAAGTCTTTTGCTATATAAGGAAAGCTTTTGTAATAGTGTATCTTTAATTTCGGATAGTGTTGTGTTGTACTCATTGTAATCAGTTTGATGAAAATTATTGTTGGTCAGTATCGAATGCATACATGTCATGATGTGTGGTGTTTTAACTCCTCTAAGGTACTGTGTTATTTGACCCAGTTGTTTTCTAATGTTATTAATTTTATAATTTAACCGTGTTTCCCAATGAGGGGTGGAGGGTATACGATTGTTGTTTGTATTTATTATGTTATCTTTACATGTGTTAATTTGAATACAAGTTAAAGCTGCACAGTAGATAATTGTATGAAGTTTTTCAAAAGAGATCGAGTTTGTGAGATATTTTGGTAAAATGAAGGAGTTCATTATTTCTACAATTGCCAGAAACTTTTTAGAATAACACTGGCGGGGAAGTGATTGTCTATCATTTGGTTTTAATTTAGAACATGTTTCGAAAGTTAATTTAAATTGGTCTTCAATTTCATTTTGGAAATTAATGTGAAATTTAAAATTTTTGTTTACAGTTTTGATTAATGTGTCTTCTGTGTTGTAGTACGTGTTTTGTAGATTATCTGTGATGTTAATTTGGTTTTGGATTGTTCTTGATAAATTGTTAAGTGATTTGTCAGTTAATGTGTTGGTAATTTGTGTTATGGTTGTGATCTTATTTTGAGGTGTTTTGTTTAATAAATGTTTAGTAAATCTGTCAGTTCGTGTCTCTGGTGTATTTGATATACTACTGTTACTATTTTGTGGTATAATTGGGATCTTATTTTGAGATGTTGTTTTTGACAAATTGGTGACAGATGTGTCAGTCAGTAATGTATTTGGTACTGTGTTGTTGATATCTTCAGGAAGTGGATTAATGGTTTTAGAAAGTTCATTTTTTAATTGTTCTAGAGTAAGTTGAGGTATGTAGTTATTTTTAACTATTGCTCTACGTTGATCTGCTAAATTTTGAATGGTAACTGGAAAATTTGGGTACTCACGGCTGAAGGCTTCGTGTAGAGCTGTACGATAATTACTTACATCAGTTTCATTGTTTGTAATTTTATAATATAAGCGCATAATATGTAAATTCATGTCTAGAGACCATTTTTTACGCTTTTTCGGTTCTTCTCGTCTTCTAATGGTCTGAGGCTGATTTGTCTGAGAAACATTAGAGACTAATACGTTGTTAATTGTCCTTGTGGTAGTATTTCCCGAGGTGATGCCACTTGCTCCATCGACCTCTTCGGAGACTGCAGTAATAGGTGTTCGTCGGATTTCGAGTTGAACATTCTCCGTTGTAGGCGAAACAATTTGGTTTAGACTCATTTTTTAGTTGGAAATGTCAGCGTTGACAGTTGATTATGAAAAAAGGAAATTAAGTGCAAATATCGAGTTAAATGGGTGGTTTTAATAGTAAATACAATACCTTGCACTATTATGAGTCCTTTTGAGTCAAATAAAGGTATTGAATCGAGTTTTATCCAAAGATTCCGCCTTGTTAAGAAATTTATTATTATTATTATTATTATTTTATTATGAAAAGAATATTAAAATTTAAAGTATATAATACATTATCGGTGGCACTTATTGTTAAGAATCCATTTTGTTTACCAATTGTGATAACAATTCATTGAAATACCGTTTGCAAACAAAACAATAGTATAATATATGATACGAATTGAATTTTTACTGTTTTATGTAGGTAATAAAACGATAAAAATGACTATAAAAAGCTGTTTTGGATTTGGAAGCTTCAGTCTTCAAGTCCCAAGAAACATGAAGTTGCTACTGCTTGTCATTGCTGGGTTTATTATTGGTGAGCACATTGTCGTACTTTTCATAGTTATTTTTGGTTCTGAAACTGTAAGATGTGGTCCCCAAAAAGTTTGCTACTTACACATGAACATAGTTATAGTAACCAAAATAAATAATGAAAGCAGGAACAATTAAGTTGTAACTAGTACCAGCAATAAAAATAACATCCCATAAATTACTAAATTTCTAGGTTAAGTTGTCTTAATGGACACTACAAAACTGACATTTTCTTTCTAGCTGAAGTTGTTGCCTTTACCGTGCACGTAAAGTATGAAAATGAAGAGGGAGAGTTCGAAACCTACAAGTTTAATGGCTTGAACTTGGATACAAAAATTAAACTCCTGAGAGAAAAAGTTGCCAAAAAAATTAAGATAGATGTCCCAGATACGGTTTTGTTGTACAACCATAAGAGGTTACGAGATAGACGTACCCTTGAAAGTTACGGTATTGGCGATGGTACCACAATCAATGCTACGACACGTTCTGGTTTGTTAGGAATTGGAAAGGAGATTTTAATTTGAACACATCTCTACCCATATACTTTTTTTTCAACTAGGTATACGTTGTACACTTCGCTATTAAATACCAAATCCCAAACCTGGCAACACATGTTTTAACTGACATGATATCCTTCTAAAAATTGTAGTTTTCAGTTAAACATTAAAATAAACATAACGTCTTTTTGAACCTTGTTTATTCTTGTCTTAAAAAGATTGAACTAAATTGTATGCACAAAGTCGGAAAGTCGCCAACGTGGATAAAGGACGGAAACGGAAGATCCATTTTTCCTAATTCTAGAAGCTACAAAACGCCATAAACGATGCAATCAGTCTCAGTTCAAAAAATCGGTAATCACGGTTTAACGAGAAAAAATTGAGCTACTTGTACACTATTTTTGTACGCTGATAAAATTTCCCTATATCCTCTATATTCATTCACATTCTAAAAAATTAAGAATAACCAAAAACACATGTTATTTATGATTCACACTCAGTTTCTAAAATATTGCAGAAAATTACATACATTTGGTGTAGTACATCAATCAAACGGAACTACAATTAACTCACATTCCACCCTTAAATAATGGTCGTTGAAAGTCGTAATACTATGACAAAGTTTCTTCGTTATGTGTACGATAACGTTAACATCCTCTAAATACTACTTACGTAAAGAAAAATGACAATGTTTGATGAAAAATGTGTTGTTAAAATTACCCGTTTAACCAAAAAGCAAAGATAAGAGGTCTTTAAAAGGCAGCTCTTCAAGTCTAAAAACATCAGTTTGTGAATTCATCAGCAAGATGCAGTTAGCAGTGTGGTTCCTTGCTACTCTCGGAATTTTTGGTGAGTTCAAACTTTTGATTTCCGCTGATGTTGAAGTCACTACTTTTTAAGGCAGCATTTAATTAAATGAATGAATTTTTTCAGTTGTTAATATGACGCCCGACATAACGAATGGACAGACCTTAAATCTGTCTGTTTCAGGAGAAACAGATATTCTTGACAAAGTGACTAAAATTGTGGAAGGTAATTTCTTAAAGCCTCTCAAGAAGTATAAAGTTTACCCAGGATTTGAAACATTGTTTAGTCATGTTAATACAGGATGAATCAATTAAATAACTCTGGAATTACCGCTTTTGACGTGCATATACTGGCACAAGAGATATAGTAATTTTGTTACTTTGACTTTTCCAGCTCGCTCTATTTAAGCTTGGGATGATGTCATAAATTTAGATCAAATAAATTGCATTATTTGTAGACAAGTCAATAAGCCAAAGTCGTATAACGTCTGTATCTCTTGTGCCAGTATAGAATATGTTGACGAAAAAGGAAATATAACGAATATTTTTCAGATATTATTGAGAACCCCAGCGCAGATGAAGAAATACAATGTTCACCCAGTCTTAGTTGTCTTGAACAAGAGTGTTATTGAATGATCTGTAGAACTATTAAAACACATAAAAATGTAAAATGTTGTCTTGAAATCTTCCACAGAAAACGGGAAGTTATTATTGCTTTTCGTTGCTGTCTTTATCGCCCGTAAGTACAGTTGCGAGCGCGCAATCTCGGGCACTAATGTCATTTCATTGACATAATTTGTGAAACTCTCTTTAGACTCCACCCTTACTTGTAATTTTAGGCATGCTTGTCGACTTGTCATTTTAAATTTTTGACACATCAAGTTTTTTCAAGTGACAGCAAAACCCTGAGATTCCGTGTTCGCAACTGTACACTTACATAACTAAATACTATTTTGTTAGACATTAAACCAAAACTAAACCTTTATCACCAAAAATGTTTCCAAACGTTGTCGCTAGCGTTAGAGAGAAACTAAGTTTTCGGTAGTTCGGATGCACTTGATCATTCGTTTACCGAACAGATGGAGTTGTTAAAATGTGTGATCTTCACGTGATCTTTAGCTCAACAAATTATAGGTACCTGATATTTTCTGAAAATCAGTCTTTTTGAAGACTTTTATTTTGTTTTGGAATGGAAAACCAAATGGAGCCTGTAATTATATATCTGGAGGATTTAAATTCCGATTCAGTGCATTAGTTTCTCAGATAGTGATGGATAATTTTTTAATTTCAATACATCAGCATTTTTTTTAGATTTTCACCCTTATCTCGAAATCCAGTGGGAAGAAATAAGACAGACACATGAGAATGTGTTTTCCAGGCGCGCTTTTTCTAGACCGTACTGTATATTATTCCAAGAATAAAGAATATATAAGATGGATTTATAAACAAACAAAAATAGTCTCAAACACCTCAGAAAACTAAATTCCTACATTAAAATTCACCTTCAGAAAGCAAAAAGTGACACCAGACGTAGGTGTATTTTGCCTATCAATGAGATACTATAACTATTCAATTAAGTATTGTTTTAAAATCACATTAGCTAATTATGTTAAAATGAAAAAAGAAACCATATATACATGTATTGTATATTTAATAGTTAATGTTTATTCTCTTTTCTTTTCTTCATTGATTTATTTATTTATGTATTCCTGTCTGGTTACATAAATGTATTGTCACTATTATTGACGCAAATGTTATGTAAATTTTTATTCTTATAAAGCTGCACCGCCGGTGTCTAAATGTATTTTCTGGCTGAGTTTTGGGTCTGAAAATTTTGATCTTGAAATCTCACAGTCATAAGAAACATGAAGTTGCAACTGCTTTTCGCTGCTCTCTTCATCGCCGGTAAGTATATTGTTGTGTTTTTGAATACTACAGACATTTTATCACACTAATAATCTTCTAGCTGAAGTTAGCGCTTTTAGCCTAGAAATAAATTATGAAAAGGATGACGGGAACGCTGATAATTTCAAAATTGATGATATGACATCAGAAACAAAAGTTAAGACACTGAGACAACAAGTTGCCGTCAAATTGAAAGAAAATAAGGAAGACACAATTTTGGTGTACAAACAGCAAGAGTTACAAGATGCAAGGACTCTTGAATATTACAAAATTGGTGATGGTTCCAAAATCACAGCTCAAGTAGAGTAAAGTCTGTCGAAGAGCGAAAACGTTCTGTTTGACCTAATGTACGTACGTAATTCATTAAAAACTTTTCTACCCATGTATGTAGTTTTGTTCTAAATGAAATCAAAACCTAAAACGTTTCACCTTATTTTGACTCGAAAGTGCTAATCAAAATTTAACATTCCTTCATTTTCTCTCAAAAAACTTTGTTTATTCTTGATTGTATAGTGGTCATTTTGTCTGTCCCGATCGTCGCACATGATTGGCCTAGGATCTTTAGGAATTCTATGTATTTTTGAGATTTTAGAACAGGCTTTAGGGACTTACAGACTTTAGACATTTTGGGAACTTCAGGCACTTCAGAAAGCTTAGAAACCTTAAAGGATTTAGAGTTTTTTTGAAATTTAGGTATTTTACAGACTTTAAAGACGTTAGACACTTTGGAAGAGACTTTAGAAATTTTAAAGATTTTCAACGCCCTAGAAGCTCAAGACCTTTACAATCTTCAAAAACTTTAGAAATGTTGGAGATTATAGAAACGGCTTTAGATACTGTTGAGATTCTGCAGACTTTGTACAACCACAAAAGTCTTTCAAACCTTTCACCACTTTCACTATGACAGAAAAAATCACTGTCACTATCACTGTACAAATCCTTCAAAGAATGGTTGTGCTATTGATAAGTATTTAAGTATCTGTGGCATTCTAGAGGCGTTAGAAGCTTTAGAAGCTTTATGGTCTGCAGGAATTTTGAGAATTTTTGAAACTTTTGAGACGGTAGTGGAAGCTTTAGAGAGTTTAGAGACTTTTAGGGATCCTAGAGGAACTGCAAGGGCCTCATAAAATTTAAAATTTTATCAGAGATTTTAGAAAATTTAGGGTTTTTTGAAACGTTAAAGATTTTTGAAAATTTCGTCTTAAGAAAATTGCAGAATTTTGTGAAAACAGGATTTGGAAGCCCTAGAGGCTCTGGAGGCTTCAGAAGCTTTGGCGTCATTAGGAACTTTAGAAACTCTTGAGACTTTAGATTTAGATAGAATTTGGAAGAATATAAAGTCTCCAAAGGGTATTTGAAACCCTTTAGAGACTTTATAATCTTCCAAATTCTTTCAAATTCAAAAGACAAGCGACCTCCAATATTCTTTGTTTTCAAAAAAATTGCCGTTTTTAGCATCTTTACAGAGATTAAAGACTTTAGAAAAGGCTTTAAAAACTTTTAAAACTTTAGAGATTTTAGAACTTTTGTAATTTAAAAAACTTTTAGAGACCTTAGAATCTTTACAGATGTTTAAAACTATAGAGACTCTAGAGATTTTAGGGGTTACAGACTTTAAAAAGGCTTAGAACTTTCGAAACTTTTGGAAACATTACGAACTTTTTAAACTTTAGAGATTTTAGAATTTTTGTAACGTTAGAAACTTTAGAGACCTTAGAGTATTTAGAAACGTTGGAAGCTATAGAGGCTCTAAAAATCCTAGAGGATTTTTAGGCACTTTAGGAACTTCAAGGGCCTCATAAAATGTAAAAGCTTGAGTTTTTTGGCAATTTATGTATTTTAGCAATTTTAGAGATTTTGGAGGCTCTGGAAGCTTTAGAGTCTAGAGTCTTTGGAAACTTTTGAGACTTTAGAAGCTTTAATTATCTTTCAGAGACTTTAGATTCTTTAATATTTTTCCAAAAATGAAACACAAGAGACCACAAAATTCTTTTAAACTTTTCAGTATATTCAGTATTGCAAGAAAGATCACTGTTTCTATCATTGTACACTTTACATGTTCTTACATCCCCTACAAAGAAGGAGAGTGATAAACACTGACCTACCTGAGAGATTTTAGTAGATTTAGAGACTTTAGAAGGTTTAGGGCCTTTTTAAACTATAGGATATTTGGAACTTTTGAGATGTTAGAAGAATCTAGAGACTTTAGAGTTTTTAGATATTTCAAGAACTTCAGAAGTTTTAGGAACTTTAAAGATTTTTGAAAATTTCGTGTTAAAAAAATTGCAGAGTTGTGTAAAAAGACATGGTAGTGCAATAGGTATTACATATTTATACAAATATTAGGCATAATATCGAGATTTTAGGGCTTTAGAAGCTTTAGCGTCTTTAAGAACTTTTTAGACTTTAGATTTAGATAGAATTTGGAAGAATATAAAGTCTCCAGAGGCCATTTGAAACCCTTTGGAGACTTCATACTCTTCCAAGTTGTTTCAATTCAAAATACAAGTGACTTTCAATATTCTTTGTTATCAAAAAAATTTACCGTTTTTAGAATCTTTAGGTATTTTAGAGGCTTTAAAGAGGTTGAAGACTTTAGAAAAGGCTTTAAAACTTTTAAAACTTTAGGAACTGTGTAGACTTTAGAGATTTAAGGAAAGGTTTTAAAAATTCTTGAAACGTGTAGAGAGTTTAGAACTTTTGTAAATTTAGAAACTTAGAGTTTATCGAAACCTTGGAAGCTACAGAGACTCTTGAAATTTTAGAGACTTGGAGATTTTATAAAAGTCTTTAAAAGCTTCTGAACTTTTTAACCTGTAGAGATCTTAGAGGTGTTAGAGTCATTAGAGACTTTGGAGGCTTTAAAGACTTTAGGGACTTTGTAGATTTTAGAGGCTTTAGAGACTTTAGAAAAATTCCTTCAAGATCAAAAGATCACTGTCACCATCATGATACATGCCCGTACATCTCCTCCAAAGAATGAACATCCTTTTGGCTTTGGATCTTAAGAAACTTTAGAATAAATATTTTTCAAAGGACTTACCGTTTTTTATAATTTTAGAGTCTTTAGCTACTTATAGAATTTTAGTGATATTAGAGGCCCTAGAGGCTTTAGGGTCTTTGAGAATATAACTGAGGTTTATCAACTGACGTTGTAGAAACATATTATTAATATTAATACAACTAATTCTAAAACAAGACACTAGGAGGCTCTAAGATTCTTTCACATTCCTTCAAAATCAAAAACATAGAAACCACAAAACCCAAGATTCTTTTATATTTTTCACTGCATTCACTACATGTTCGTATATCGTAAGATCTTAAGGAAATTTAGAGATTTTTGGAATTTTTGAGACTGTAGAGGATTTAGAGAATTTAGAGTTTTTAGGCACTTCAGGAGCCTTGGAAAGCTTAAAAGCTTTTAGGTATTTTAGAGACTTCAGATAAGTTGGACATTTTGAAGCTCACAAGCTTCACTGCCTCTATGAACTTTAAAACGTTTGAGACTGTTCAAGAAGCTTTAAATACTGTTGAAATTTTGTAGAGTTTGGAGCACGACAACATTCTTTCACATTTTTCAGCACGTGTTCTTACATCTCCTCTAAAGAATTATTGATAAGCATTGAACTGTCTGTCGGATTTTAGAAGCGTTAGAATTTTTGGGATTTTTGACATTTTTGGGATGTTAGCAGAAGCTTTAGGGAGTTTAGAAGCTTTGAACCTAGAGGGTTTAGGATTTTTAGGTACTTCAGGAACTTCAAGGGCCTCATAAAATATAAAGGCTTCAGAACAGATCTAGAGATCGATAACAATTCATTTGAATATTGTTTTAAAATCACATTAGAAAAACAAAATGTGATAGCCACACTATTTTAACTGTAATTATGTTAAAATGAAAAAACAAGCCATACATACTCGTACATGTATTGTATGTTTAAAAGTTAATGTTTATTTTATTTCGTTTGCGTCGTTTATTTACTTATGTATTCCTGTCTGCCTGCAGTTAAATACATTATCACTATTTTTTACGCAAATGTTGCCTACGTTTTTATTCTTATAAAGTGCCACTACCTGTTTCTAACTACATTTCGCGGCTGAGTTTTGGGTCTGAAAATTTCGATCTTGAAGTCTCATAAGAAACATGAAGTTGCAACTGCTTTTCGCTGCTGTCTTCATCGCCGGTAAGGCTATAGTTGTGTTTTTGAATACAACAGACATTTTGTCATCGAAGTTTAGTAATAGTTTATCAAATATCTTATGAATAAAGAAAAACTAGACAGATTTGAAAAATACTTCTTTTTATTATTTTAACACTAATAATCTTCTAGCTGAAGTTGGCGCTTTCAGCGTTGAGATAACTTATCAAAACGAAGGCGGGGACAATGAAAATTTCATGATTGATGATAAGACATCGGAAACAAAAATTAAGGCACTGAGACAACAAGTTGCCTACAAATTGAAAGAAAATCCGGGAGACATGATTTTGACGTATAAAAATCAAGAGTTACAAGATGCAAGGACTCTTGAATATTACAAAATTGGCGATGGTTCCAAAATCGCAGCCGAAGTAATGTAAAGTCTGTTGAGGAGCGAAAATGTTCTACTTGACCTAATGTACTTAACATATTTAATTCAATAAAAACACTTCCACTCATGTGTATAGTTTTGTTCTAAGTGAAAATCTAAATACAGAAGAGCTATAAACAATATAAGTAATATTTTAATGGTTCGGTAATATTTTGTTACCGAATTAGGTAATCGTATTAGTAAGATATAGAGAGATGATTGCAAAATTTTTACAAACATCTGGACGTATCGGGTTCGGAGTCATAAACTACATGTACGTGCAATTTTGAAGTGACGTTATCACATTATTGGTGGCGATGATTAGACAAGTTTTGGTTAACGTTTTACCATCTACATGATATGCCTAATATAAATACAAAATTTGACAACAATTGGCCTAGTATTTTCGGAGATTATCTGTCTAGTAAAAATTAGATTGACAGACGGACAGACAGACAGACAGACGGAAACGGGAGACCTATTTCTGATTCTTCAATTTCTCGCTTTCCACTCTTCGATTTCTCGATTCTCTGATTTTTTGATTTTCGATGTCTCAGTTTCTAAATTTCTCGATGTTTCGATTCTTGGATTTCCCGGTTTTCCGATTTTTCAGTTTATCGATTTTGAAATTTTAAATTTTCGAATATTTATTTTTTGATTTTTTATTGTTTGTATTTCTCGATTTTTCAATTTGGCAATATTTTAATTGTTCAGTGTTTTAAATTTTTGATTTTTCAATTTTTTGATTTTTCATTTCTTCAGTATTTCTATTTTTCAATTTTTCAAATTTTGACGTTGCTACATTGTCAGTTTTCCGGTTCTCAATTAATCTATTTTTGATTTTCCCATTTCTCGACTTCTCAAGTTTCGATTTTTCAGTTTTGTAGTTCTTCCATTTTTAGTTTTTCGACTTTTTTTATATTTCAATTTCTCAATTTTTCAACTTTTCGATATTTTAATTTTTCAATTTTTAAAATACTAGATTTTTCGCTTTCTCGAGTTCTTCTATATTTTAATTTTTCAATTTTTCCGAGTTTCAAATTTTCGATTTTTCAATTTTCCAATTTTTTAAATTTTCGAGTTTCGATTTCCTGATTTGTTAATTTTTCAGTTTTTCGATTTTTAAATTTTAAAATTTCGAGTTTTTATTGTTTTGATTTTTTGATGTTTGGATTTCTTCATTTTTCAATTTTACCAGTTTTAATTTTTGAAATTTTGAAGTTTCTGCATTTCCAGTTTTCCGATTTCTCAATTATGTAATTAATCTATTTTTTGACTTTCCCATTTCTCGACTTCCTAAAGTTTCGATTTTTCAGTTCTTCAGTTCAACTTTTCGATTTTTCAGGTTCTTAATTTTTCAATTTTTCAATTTTTTAAATTTTGGAGTTTCGATTTCCTGATTTGTTATTTTTTCAGTTTTTCGATTTTTAAATTTTAAAATTTCGAGTTTTTATTTTTTTGATTTTTTGATGTCTTGAAGTTTCTGCATTTCCAGTTTTCCGATTTCTCAATTATGTAATTAATCTATTTTTTGACTTTCCCATTTCTCGACTTTCTAAAGTTTCGATTTTTCAGTTCTTCAGTTCAACTTTTCGATTTTTCAGGTTCTTGATTTTTCAATTTTTCAATTTTTTAAGTTTTCGAGTTTCGATTTCCTGATTTGTTAATTTTTCAGTTTTTCGATTTTTAAATTTTAAAATTTCGAGTTTTTATTTTTTTGATTTTTTGATGTTTAGATTTCTCCATTTTTCAATTTTACCAGTTTTAATTTTTCAGATTTTGAAGTTTCTGCATTTCCAGTTTTCCGATTTCTCAATTATGTAATTGATCTATTTTTTGACTTTCCCATTTCTCGACTTCCTAAAGTTTCGATTTCAGTTCAACTTTTCGATTTTTCAGGTTCTTGATTTTTCGATTTTTTAAGTTTGTTATTTTTGAATATTTCCTTAAATTTTGCGATTTTTCAGTTTTCCGATTCTTGAGGCTTCAGAAGCTTTGGCGTCATTAAGAACTTTAGAAACTCTTGAGACTTTAGATTTAGATAGAATTTGGAAGAATATAAAGTTTCCAAACTGTATTTGAAACCCTTTGGAGACTTTATATTCTTCCAAATTCTTTCAATTTCAAAAGACAAGCGACCTAAAATATTCTTTGTTTTCAAAAAAATTGCCGTTTTTAGCACCTTTAGATATTTTAGAGACTTTACAGAAGTTAAAGACTTTAGAAAAGCTTTAAAAACTTTTAAAACTTTAAAGACCTTAGAGATTTTAGAAACCTTGGAAACTATAGAAGCTCTAAAAATCCTAGAGGATTTTCAGGCACTTCAGGAACTTCAAGGGCCTCATAAAATGTAAAAGCTGAGTTTTTTGGCAATTTATGGATTTTAGCAATTTTAGAGATTTTGGAGGCTCTGGCAGCTTTAGAGTCTAGAGTCTTTGGAAATTTTTGAGACTTTAGAAGCTTTAATTATCTTTCAGAGGCTTTAGATTCTTTAATATTTTTCCAAAAATGAAACACAAGAACCACAAAATTCTTTTTAACCTTTCAGTATATTGCTATAAAGATCATTGCTTTCTGACTTTTCGATTTCTCAATTTTTCAATTTTTTTCCTTAAATTTTGCGATTTTTCAGTTTTCCGATTCTTGAGTTTTTCAATTTTTCGATATTTCAGTTTTCGGATTCTTCAGCAAGCATTTCGACTTTTCGATTCTTCTGGATGTTTAGATTTGTCGACTTTTTACTTTTTGGATTCTCAGTTTTTCGTTCTTTAAACTTAAAATTTTTCGATTGACTGTTTTAAACGTCATTTCTCAATTTTTAAACTTTTCGATATTTTGGCTTTTCAATTTTTAAAATTTCAGGTTTTTCGATTTCTCGAGTTTTTAGGTATTCCAATTTTTCAATTTTGATTTTCCAATTTTTTTTACTTTTCGATTTTACCAATTCTTTTACTTTTCAATTTTCCAATTTTTCGATGTTTCGATTTTTCAATTGTCCGATTTTTAAATTGTATATTTTACAGTTTTTCGATATTTCAATTTTTTGATTTCCCGATTTTTCAGTTCTTCAAGTTTTTTCTATTTTACAATTTTTCGATTTATTAAGTTTTCGATTTCTCAATTTTTTCAACATCATCAGTTTTTGGGAATTTTTCAATTCCTGTTTTTTTAACTTTCCGGTTTTTCAAATTTTTGATTCTTCGATATTTCAATTTTTCAATTTTTCGGTTTTTGGATCACTGAAATCTTTTTCCAATGTTAATTTCCTACAATGTTTGGAAAATAAGTAACTACCAAAATTGTGACTAAAAGTATCTAAAAATTCATACAAAATGTCAACACAAAATTACTATTTTCTTAGTAATTTTTGTGTTGACGTCATACATTTGTGGTCAGGGTAAATGGACAATTTTTTTTTGTGTAGAATTTTATCAAAAGTTAGTGGTAGTGTAGTAAATATCCTTTACACAAATATATGCCATAATTTCGTTTAATAAAAACTATTGTCGCAAGGTTGCTTGCGTAATAGACGCTGTACTTTGTTTATCACATACGATAAGCGTGCATTTAAGAATTATTTTGAAGCCACAACGCAAAAACAGAACGTCATACCCACAGTATTTTTAGTCTGATTACGTAAAAATGAAAAAAATCAAGTGATAAATATTACTATGCTACGGACAGAAAACAGATGACAGACAGACGGAAACGGAGGACCAACTCTTTCGTATTGTATAAGCCGGAAAGTGTGGAGAATAGAAAATTAGTCATTCCTCAAACGAATTCGATTTCAATAATACAAAAATCGCAAAATAAGAACTGAGTTTAAGGAAGATATGTCTGGTTCCAAATTATTTATAACAAAATTTCTATTCAATTATTCCTATTCAAACTTTTTGTAGCGGTTTTTCTTTTAAATATTTACATTTATTTTAATTTTTTTGTATATCTACTAGTTAATGTTCACTTCGTTTTGTTTTATCATTTTGTTATTTATATATTCCTCTCTGGCTGCAATTAATGGTAATTATTGCTTTTAGTTACACAAAAGTTGAGTACAATTCTTTGACACAAAATTTTGTCGCCACTGTCTGTAAGTCACGACTGAATTCTGGGGGTTTGACAATTTCACTCTTGAAGTCTTCAGTTGTAACTTCTTTTCGCTGCTGTCTTCATCACGGGTAAGTATATTGTTGTGTTACACCACACCAATCAGTAATATTTTGTTATCGAAGTTACATCCATGAAATATTTTTCTATTTTTGTACACCGTACAAATATCGTATGAAAATGATGACGGAGACGAAGGAAGTTTCAAGATTGATTGTATGACATCGGACACAAAAGTTAAAACCTTGAGGCAACAAGTCGTCGACAAAATGAAACAAAGTCCGGGGGACACAATGATGCAAAAATAATGAGTTGCAAGATAATAATTACACTCTTGGAAATTATAAAATTCGCAATGGTTCCAAAATCCATGCCGAATGTTTGACGTAATATACCTACTTATTATACAAGTCGTTAAAAACAGCTCCACCCATGTGTGTATTTTTGTTCTAAGTGAAAATCTAAATACAGAAAAACTTAAAACGTTTCACCTTGTTTTAATCAAGTTATAACATTCCTTCATTTTTCTCCAAAAATTCCAGATCTCAACAAAACTTTGGTCACTCTTGCCTGTCCGATCGTCGTACATGCTTGGCTTAGGATCTTTATGAATTCTATGGATTTTTAAGATTTTAGAAGAGTCTTTAGGGACTTACAGACTTTAGAGATTTTAGATTTCACTTCAGAAAGCTTAGAAACCTTAAAGGCTTTAGAGTTTTTTTGAAATTTAGGTATTTTACAGACTTTAAAAACGTTAGTCACTTTGGAAAAGACTTTAGAAACTTTAAAGATTTTCAGCGCCCTAGAAGTTTAAAAGCTCAAAACCTTTAAAATCTTCAAAAACTTTAGAAATGTTGGAGACTATAGAAACGGCTTTAGATACTGTTGAGATTCTGCAGACTTTGTACAACTACAAAAGTCTTTCAAACTTTTTACAACTTTCACTATGACAGAAAAAATCACTGTCACTATTATTGTACAACTCCTTCAAAGAATGGTTGTGCTATTGATAAGCGTTTAAGTATCTGTGGCATTCTAGAGGCCTTAGAAGCTTTAGAAGCTTTATTTTGAGAATTTTTGAGACTTTTGAGACCGTAGTAGAAGCTTTAGAAAGTTTAGAGACTTTTGGGATCCTAGAGGAACTGCAAGGGCCTCATCAAATTTAAAATCTTTAGATTTTTTTGGCAATTTATGTATTTTAGCAATTTTATCAGAGATTTTTGAAAATTTAGGGTTTTTTGAAACATTAAAGATTTTTGAAAATTTCGTGTAAAAAAAATTGCAGAATTTTGTGAAAAGAGGATTTGGAAGCCCTAGAGGTTCTCGAGGCTTCAGAAGCTTTTGCGTCATTAAGAACTTTAGAAACTCTTGAGACTTTAGATTTAGATAGAATTTGGAAGAATATAAAGTTTCCAAACTGTATTTGAAACCCTTTGGAAACTTTATATTCTTCCAAATTCTTTCAATTTCAAAAGACAAGCGACCTAAAATATTCTTTGTTTTCAAAAAAATTGCCGTTTTTAGCATCTTTAGATATTTTAGAGACTTTACAGAAGTTAAAGACTTTAGAAAAGCTGTAAAAACTTTTAAAACTTTAAAGACCTTAGAGATTTTAGAAACCGTGGATACTATAGAAGCTCTAAAAATCCTAGAGGATTTTCAGGCACTTCAGGAACTTCAAGGGCCTCATAAAATGTAAAAGCTTGAGTTTTTTGGTAATTTATGGATTTTAGCAATTTTAGAGATTTTGGACGCTCTGGCAGCTTTAGAGTCTAGGGTCTTTGGAAATTTTTGAGACTTTAGAGGCTTTAATTATCTTTCAGAGGCTATAATTCTTTAATATTTTTCCAAAAATGAAACACAAGAACCACAAAATTCTTTTAAACCTTTCAGTATATTCATTATTGCTATAAAGATCATTGTCTCTATCATTGTACACTTTACATGTTCGTACATCCCCTACAAAGAATGATGGTGATAAACATTGACCTAGCTGAGAGATTTTAGAGGATTTAGAGACGTTAGAAGGTTTAGAGCTTAGGATATTTGGAACTTTTGAGATGTTAGAAGAATCTAGAGACTTTAGAGTTTTTGGGCATTTCAAGAACTTCAGAGGCGTTAGGAATTTTTGAAAATTTTGTCTTAAAAAAACTTGCAGAATTGTGTAAAAAGAGATAGTAGTGCAATAGACATTACTTATTTATACAAATATTAGGCATAATATTGCGATTTTAGAAACCCTAGAGGCTTTAGAAGCTTTAGCGTCTTTAAGAACTTTTGAGACTTTTGAGATTTAGATAGAATTTGGAAGAATATAAAGTCTCCAGAGGCTATTTGAAACCCTTTGGAGACTTCATATTCTTCCAAATTCTTTCAATTCAAAACACAAGTGACTTTCAATATTCTTTGTTTTCAAAAAATTTACCGTTTTTAGCATATTTAGATATTTTAGAGAGTTTACAGAGGTTAAAGACTTTAGAAAAGGCTTTAAAAACTTTTAAAACTTTACAGATTTTAGAACGTTTGTATTATAAAAAAAAAGCTTTGGAAACTTTTGGGACTGTGGAGACTTTAGAGATTTAAAAAAGGTTTTGAAAACTCTTGAAACGTTAGAGATTTTAGAACTTTTGTAATTTTAGAAACTTTAAAGACCTTAGTGTTTATAGAAACCTTGGAAGCTACAGAGACTCTGGAAATTTTAGAGACTTGGAGATTTTAGAAAAGTCTTTAAAAGCTTCTGAACTTTTTAAACTGTGTAGACCTTAGAGGTGTTAGAGTCATTATGGTTAAGTCAGTGGTTAAGATCACTGTCACCATCATGATACATGCCCGTACTTCCCCTCCAAAGAATGAACATCCTTTTTGTTTTGGAGCTTAAGAAACTTTAGAATAAATGAAGACACCAGTGGCTTCCAAGTTTGTTTCAATTATTTTCGAGAACGAAACACCAAGCGTCGCACAATTTTTCAAAGACTTACCGTTTTTAATAATTTTAGAGACTTTGGCGATTTATGGAATTTTAGAAGTTTTAGGGACATTAGAGGCCTTAGAGGCTTTAGGGTCTTTGAGAATTTGGTTATTGATGTATCTAACTGATGATAACGTCAAAATACAACATTCTTTTGGTTTTGGATCTTCAGAAATTTTAGAATAAATGAAAACACAAGTGGCTTCCAAGGTTCCTTCATTTTTTTTCGAAAACGAAACACCAAGCGTCGCATAATTTTTCACCAGGGTTTTACAAGTTTTGTTAAAGTTTAATGGTTCACTAAAAATCTTAGTTGTAAATTTGTACTCTTTTAAGCAAATTGAACCAAATTGTATAGCGCTGAGTACTTAAAAAATATATAATTATGCGACAAGCAGAAAAATGGGTTTAAATTCATTTAGACAAAAGTCGGCATAAGTTTGAGATTACATCATCAATTTTTTGAGAGGGGATAAACGGATACAATTTGACTAACGATTCGTCATGCTTACGATAACGGTTTTGTAGTTTCAAGGTTGAATTGCAAAATGTTGTTATACAATTTTGATTCTTTTTTAAAACAGTAGATATTATACCCATTTGTACAAAAAATTATTACACATAATGGCGTTCCTGGAAAACTTTATCGCCAAAAGCTGACGCCAATGCCTTTGGTTAATGGTGCATTTTAGTTACATATTATATTCGATAACAGTTCATTTAAGTAGCAACTGAAAAAATGTGTGTGATAAGCACATAGTTATTTGAAAATGGAAAAAGTCTAACTGATAAGCGTTACTATAAAATCGGCTATATTCTGGGTCTGAAAGTTTCAGTCTTGAAGTCTTCACTAACAAACATGAAGTTGCTACTGGTTTTCGCTGTTGTCTTCATCGCCAGTGAGTATATAAACAGCTACAAGATAACAAGTAAAGTCCCTCTCAAAAAAATAGTCACGACACAATACAAGCATAGAAATTTTCGTTTTGTTAAAGTTGATCATCAGTAATATTTTGTTACCGAAGGTAATCGTGTTATAGTCGGGCTTTTGAGATGTGGCATCCTAAATGTCATTTTATACAAATTCAAATTAAGTAGGTACATCTATGTATTTTTTTTTCTAGTTTTAACACTAATAATGTAGGTGGTATTTTTCTATGTTAACCGAAAATGAACATTATGTTATGTATAATTTTTCTAGCTGAAGTTGGTGCTTTCACCGTACAAATATCGTATATAAATGATGGCGGAAGAGACGAAAGTTTCAAGATTGATGAAATGACATCAGAAACAAAAGTTAAAACACTGAGACAACAAATTGCCGACATATTGAAAGAAAATAAGGATGACGTGGTTTTGCAGTATAAAAATCAAGAGTTACAAGATAAAAATACTCTTGGATATTACAAAATTGGGGATGGTGCCAAAATTGAAACCGAATTAGAGTAAAGTAATAATAATAATAAGTCATGAAAAACACTTGCACCCATGTGTGGAATTTGGTGCTAAGTGAAAAAATTACAGAATATATAAATACAACACAAGTTTTGCTGTTTTTATTACATTAAATTCTTGAAACTTTACAACGTTTCAAAAAATTGTTTCACTTTGTTTTAATCAAAAAGTGTCACATATCAGCTGCCACAAACTTTAATTTGCCTTAACCTTATTTTTCCAAAGATCTCCGATCTCAACAAAACTTTTGAAGATTTAATGACTCACTAAAGAATTGTCGTGATATATTTGCGTTAATCTTAACTAGCTTTAGAGACTTTGAAGATTCTAGAGGGTTTAGGACTTTTAGATATTTCAGGAAGGTAAAGAGTACCTATCAGTTTTTTTCAAAAACAGAATAAAAATTGTCGCACGATTTTTTCAAACTTTTCATTACACTCACGATGTCAAGAAAGATCATCATACGGAGTCGTTAATGCTTTCCAAAGAACGATGGTGATATTGATAAACGTTTAATTGTCTGTGATATTTTACGGTTTTAGAAGATTTTTGAAAGATGTTCGAAAATGATTTAGAGACTTCAGATACTTTAGCGACTCTAGAGACTTTAGAAGCTTTAAGTTTTTTGGAACTTTAGGTATGTTAGAGACTTTAGAAGAGGGTCTAGAAGCTTTAGAGGCATCAGAAGCTTTAGGGTCAGAATCTTTAAGAACTTTAGAAACTTTTGAGACTTTAGATGAAGTTTTAAATACTATTTGGAGACTTTAAATTCTTACAGTTTTTTTCAAATTCAAAACACAAGTGACTTCCAATATCCTTTCTTTTCAAAAAAATTACCGTTTCTAATATCTTTAGATAATTTAGCGACTTTAAAGAGGTTGAACATTTTAGAAAAGGCTTTAAAAGCTCTTAAAATGTTGGATATTTTAGAAGTTTTGTAACTTTAGAAACTATGAGAAACTTTAGGGTTTTTAGAGACTGTTACCCATATACTTTAAAGATTTTAGAGACTTTGGAGATTTTACAGACTTTCGAGACATTTGAGATTTTAGAGACTTTAGAAAAGGCTTTAAAAAGTTTAGAGATTTTAGAAACCTTAGAGACCTTGAAGACCTTAGAGTCTTTGTAGGCTTCAAAAACTGTAGAGACTTTAGAAGCTTTAGAGGTTTTGGGACTTTAGACTAGGTTGGAGATTTAGAAGAGGATATAGAGACTTTGGGAGATTTTGGAAGCCCTAGAGGCTTTAGAAACATTTGCAACTTTAAATGAGGTTTTAAATACTCTTCGGAGAATTTGAATCTTAGAAAATTTTCAAATTCAAAACACCAAATGATTACCAATATTTTTTGTTTTAAAAAATTACCATTTTTAGTATCTTGAGATAATTTAGACACTTAACACTTAAAAATTTTATAACTTTAGAAACTTTTAGAGACCTTGGATTCTTTCCAGGCTTTGAAAACTATACATTCTAAGAATTTTAGAGATTTTAAAACTTTTGTAACTGTAGAAACTTTAGAGACTTTTGGGACTTTAAAAACAGCTGTGATTCCACTCATTCTATAACCTGGAACACAGTTAAATTGAGCTAGCTGTACCTTTTAGGAAATTTTTGTGGATTTTATATTTTATAAAATATACATATATTCAAATTTTGTGTATTGAAATTGGTGAAAAGAGGTAGTAGTGCAATAGGTATGACTTATCTACACCAATTATTGCCCATAATATCGTTTATAGAAAATTTTATCGCCACAAAGCTAACGTTACTTTTTTACGATATGCAACCCTTCAATTAAGTGTTATTTTCAACTCATAACTGAAAAAATGTGTATGACAGGTACAGTGTATTTAACTGTAATTATATGAAAATGCAACGAAGTAACTGATAAAAATTGCTATAAAAGACTGTATTCTGGGCTTAAAAACTTCAGTCTTGAAGTCTTCACCAAGAAACATGAAGTGGCTACTGGTTTTCGCTGCTGTTTTCATCGCCAGTGAGTATATTAATCAAAAATTAGCCACGAATTCACAATGCAATACAATCAGAGGCTTTGCCGTGTTCTTAAAGTTGATCGTCAGTAATATTTTATTACTGAAGTTAAGTAATCGCATTAGCGAGATATATATAATAATAATAATAATAATAATAATAAGTTTATTGTCCCACAGGTTTCCCTAATTACAGGACAAAATATAAAAAAATACATAATAATAAATATACAAATAACTAAATAAAAGAAAAGAAAAAACGGCACTATCGACCACAATACAAACAGGACTAACCCAAGAAAACATCACTCACGAGCTTATTATTAGCACATTTGCACGTCACTGAAATCGGTAAACGGCATAAGACGTTCGTGCGTGGAGACGGCACATAAAAGGTAACTACATGTCGTGAAGAGAATTGCGGCACATTAAATTCAACTTTCGATAGTAAGGACGCACAATCAATCCTATTATTAATTAATTTTACAATAAAGTTCGCACACTGCCCATCACGCCGAGATGAGAGGGACATCAATCCATGACGCCGGAGCAGGATCACCATATCACAACCTCTACTAGGATAAAATCCCTCCAGTTTATAAGACAGATATTTAAGGAACTTCCTGTGGATTCTATCTAGTGGCATATGTTGGCACAAATAAATTGGGTGCCATATAATTGACGCATACTCCAACTTGCTCATCACAAATGAAAAGAAAAGAGACTTAAGCAGATCGATGTCATTGAAATATTTAGAGACACGCATTATGAAGCCAAGTGATTTACTAGCAGAACTGCTGACGCATTTTATGTGATCATTGATAGTAAGTTCCGAGTCAAATATCACTCCTAAGTCCTTAACAGATGTCTTTCGTTCCAATGATTCTAAACCGATGCCATATGAGGTGACAATTGGCTGTAATTTACGTGTAAATGTGACATAATAACACTTTTTTGTGTTCAAAAACAGTTTATTTTCGGATGAGTATTGCACTATATTGTCAAGGTCCGTCTGAAGTAGTGCAGTATCTACTATCGACGAAATATTATTGTAGATCTTGACATCATCGGCATACGCGAGGCAGGAGCATCTTAGCGAGGAGAAGAGATCATTCAGGTAAATGTTAAAAAGTAATGGACCAAGATTGGAGCCCTGCGGGACTCCTGATGTAGATATAAATTCAGACGATGTGTACCCATTGTAAAATATATAATTTACCCGACCCGTTAAATAGGATGATAATAATTTCAATAAAGTATCAGAGCAGCCAAAGCGATGCAATTTAACGAGCAAGATGTTGTGCGATATAGTGTCAAAGGCACGAGAAAAATCCGTATAGATAACATCTACCTGACCCCTTCTATCAAGTGACTCACATAAACCTTGGGTTAAAACAGCTAAATTTCTAACAGTGGATCCCCCCGTCATAAATCCATGTTGGTTCTCAGAAATGTAGCTATGAACGTTACCATCTATACACCGATAGAGAACTTGTTCAAAAACTTTTGCAAAATTGGGAAGGATGGAGATCGGTCTATAATTACTTAACATATGTGGATTATCCTTTTTTAAAACTGGGATAATTCTATTTCTTTTCCAACGACCCGGAAACGAACCTGAACGTAGCGCCAAGTTTATTATTATGGCTAAAGGCTTCGCTAGCAAAAACCTACAGTCACGAACCATGAAGCTAGGGATTGAATCATCTCCAGCAGTTAGATTGTTTGAGCACTTTGACATTATAGGGATTAGATCTTCCTCCCTGACTTGAGATAATGAAAATGATGACAATGAGCAAGAGGAGAACTGAGGAGGAGACAAATCAACCGGGGAAAATGCTCTTTCAAATGTACTTGCAAACGCATCAACAATTTTCTGTGGTTCGGCATATTCAGTGTTGTCATCATCAACAAGTTGATTAGGTATTCTGGAAGTACCTTTCTTTTGGTGTAAGAATCTCCAAAGCGCAGCAGGATTGGACTTAACATCCTCTTGAATTTTAGCAAGGTAAAAATTATAAGATTCGATTATTTGACGTTTCAGCACAGCTCTCAATTTTTTAAATTCTTGATAATGATGAAGGCAACGGGTTCTCATCCATAGATGTCTGTGATAATTTTTTGTTTTTATAATCTGTTTAATATCGGATGATATCCAGGGCGGAAAATTAGACTTATTCGGCTTTGTTAGAGGAACATGTAGGTTAATAATAAAATAATTAGATACAATGAATCATAAAATTTATCAAGGGCAAGATTCACATCATCAATTGAATCAAGAAATGACCAGTTAATATTACAAAGATCTTCATAAAGTCTACAAAAATTAGCTCTACGAAAGTTGTATCGGCAGTTATTAGAAGATGGAAATGAAGAATTCTTAGTGGTCAACGGAATGGTAACAGTTATAAAGAGAGCTGGATGATGCTTGTCTTCCGGCACCAGAGCTGGAATGAGATGATCAATGTTGAACTGACCACTGTTATTGACACACAGTAAATCTAATATGTTGCCATAAAAGTTGCTAATCGAATTGCATTGGGTGAGCTTTACAACATAGCAGAAGCCTGTAAGGACTGAACTTTTAGGACAGAAAGCACCGCCCTGTTTGGAAAATTGGGGTACATTGAAGTCGCCAATAAGTATAACATTCTCATTTATTAAAAGAACTTCCAACGCATTGAGAAAAGTTTCAAGATCTTGACAGCTGACATCAGGTGGAATGTAAACAACGGCAATAAGATAACGTATATTAGAAAGAATACATCTGCATAAAACAATATCAATAATTGGAACGAGGTCGGTAAGAAACATTGTATCAACTATAGAGAAGTGGACAGCACTAGAGATAGCAAGCAAGACTCCACCACCCTTAGTTCGACCTACCCTTGCAAATTTCCGGTCGCATCGTACTACATTAAATTCCGAAGTAAATAATTCCGAATCATAGACCGAGTCGTTAAGCCACGTTTCTGTAAGCGCAATCATATCAAAGGACTGATCAGAACAATTTTTTAGTAGTAGATGTGTTTTACAATTCAGGCCACGTACGTTTTGATAGCATAAAGAAAAGCTATTTAAGTATTTTAAGATTTGTTCCCAAACTCACACAATGGTTTTTGGTATTAATAAAAAATTAGTCTTAGGAAAATTAAAACGCCTCAGTAACCCTTCGGCCAAAATTCTGTATCCTGAAGGACCTCTTTGTGAATAAAAGGCACCCCTAATTTAAAAGCTTGGAAGTTACCTTTTGCTGGAAGTTTCTCAATTATTAATTCTACGTCAGAATTCTTTAAACGTTTTCCTATATATGTCTTAATTGCATCAATTTCTGCATCTTTATCAACCTTGCCTATATAAAACCATGCTCTTTTTACATAGGATGAAGTAAAACTACTATTGTTGTCATCTGTAGATGTACCTGTTATAGTAGCTCTTTTTTTAAATCTACGTCTGCGCTGAGTTAACCACGGTCCTTGATCATCATTTGATTTGTCGACTACATTTGCAGGGACCTGCTTTTTATGCACAGACAATATATCATTTGTTTTGTCATCTACATTTGCCGGGAACGATTTGCTATGCCCAGACACAACATTAGTATCGTCAATGTTGTTATACACGTTCATATCAGATTCTAAGGCTGATTTATTTGCCGATGGAGGATGACCTTTCATCAACTGCTTATCATATATATTATCATGTTTCGGTTGCTGAGAAACTGAAGATGATAACTTAAAAGACTTTGAAAACACTTTACTATTAATATTAGTGTTTGGACTATTGAAGAAAAGCTTCACAAGATCCAGATTACTATCACGAAGGCACTTCACCTCATCTGACAAAGTTTTAATTTCTAAGCGTAATGGAGCAACAGCTGCATCAACGGTATCATTATTTTTCTTCAAACTCATTACTTCCTGTCTCAACAACTTTATTTCTTCCAGCAATGGGGAAATTGTCTCTATCACAAACGTACGGATCCACATGTCTCTGGGACTTACTTCATCCTGGTCCTCAGATCGATCACAACAAATTATTTCTTTATCACTTATGTATTTTATATTTCTTAGAAGTTTTATACAACTTGGGTGGCTCAAAGAATTACATTTCAGGCAAGTTAAACCTGAATTCGGTAGAATTTTGCATTTCTTACAAGGCAGGGCCATGTAAGCGTCTTTACTATTCGACATCCTGTATACGTGTCAACAGAAAGTATTACGGTAAGTATTAGCAATTCATATACAAAGAAAATAGAATATAAAAATAAAGCTGAAAAGTAAACAAACACAACAGTGAACCCACCTGATGAACAGATTTCAATAATCTGAGCGCCGCGCGGCGGCAACTTCGTGAGTCCTCAAACAATAACAAAAATATTTACTGGAACAAAAGGCACACAATATCGTTAAAAAGATGAACAAGAAGCTCAATTAACTTCTGAACCCATTCGGGAGACGAATAATGTGGCCCTAACACCAATTTCCAAAAATTATAATCACATTAAACACAAAATAATGATAGTGATAAGCATAGCAACCTAACACAGTTCTAACTATCTCTTCAATTCTAAGAAAAATCTGAATATAGACATATATTCAAATACTGTAGACAACCATTATGCTGCCATGTGTTTTTGGTTAGCGAATTTTCAAGTTGATGTACTAAATTTCCGCTACAAATGCAAACAATTATTTTTAACATCAAGGCATATAATTACAAGTACGTCCATCTATTTTTTGTTTCGTTTTAACACCAATAATAAAGGTGGTATTTTTCCACGTTAGCCGAAAATTAATACTAGTTTTGTATAATTTTTAGCCGAAGTTGGTGCTTTTTCTATACGAGTTGCGCATGAAGATTATAATGGAAAGAATACATTTTACAAGTTTGATAATTTGACATCGGAAACAACAACTGACGAACTGAGAGGACTAGTTGCTCGGAGATTAAACGTGCGTAAAGATGACACTCATTTCATGGACCTTCATCAAAGGATACATGATGATAAAACTCTTGGGGATTACTCAATTGGCGAAGGTAGCACACTCATTGCCGCGATTGAGTGGCTCCATGGACAATCATTTTGATAATTCCTACAATATTTTGTGGTTACATATAATACAATGATTATTATTATAGTTGCTTACACCCAAACATCGTCATTAATTAATTAACCTACTCATTACACCAGCCATTTTCGAGACATTTGAAACTTTAGAGGAAACTTTAAGAAATTCAGAACGTTTAGTGTTTAGAGATTTTAGGCACTTCAGGAAAATCAGAAGTCTTAGAAACTAGAGAGGCTTTAGGTTTTTTTTAATCCAGGTATTCAACGGACTTTGAAGAGGTTTTGGACACTTTTAGGATCTTGAAGGCCTTAGCGGATTTAGACTTTGGAAGCTCATAAAAAAGTGTTTAAGAACTTTATAAAGTTTGGCACTTGAAAAGGCCTAGAGGCACTAAGAGCCTCCTTTATTCTTTAAGCATTAGAGAGGCTCAGAAGTTTTAGTCTTTAAGAAACTCTTCAAACTTTGACAGACTCTTGAGATTTTGGAGACTTGGATACCTTCAATATCAAATTCTTTTAAATTATTTAAAAAATAGACGCTACGGACTCCAAGATTTTTTCAATTTTCTAGAAAAATTAAAACATTTTACCGTTTTTAGTAATTTTACATATTTTAGAAACTTACGGTATTTTAGAAATTTCAGAGACATTGGAGGCTTAGAATCTTTGAGAATTTTGGAGAGTTTTGAGACTCTTCCATAGGTTTAACATACTCTTGACACTTTAGATTCTTGAAATTCTTTCAAAATCAAAACACCAATAACTTCCAAATAGACGATGCAGACAAAAACATTACTTTTCACGACAATCGCTAAGGCAGAAGGTCAAATTTGTTAAGAAGTTTAGGAACTTAAAATTCTTTAGAAGAGACTTCTAGATTCTTTCCAATTTTTTCAAAATTAAAACACGAAGAGTCTTTAGGATTTTTTTAAAATCTTTCAAAAAATTAGACGATACGGACTCAAGGATTCCTTCAAATTTTTTCAAAAACGAATTACCGTAGGTAGCAAGATTTTTTCAAATTCTTTAAATAAAGAGCCAAAGGACTCAAAAGTTTTCGAACTTTAGAATTAAGAATGCTCGGGACTTTTAAGACTTTATATGAAGAATTAGCGACTTTCGAACTTTTGGAGAATTTGGAGACTAGAACTTTAGAGATTGAATTGGATCAGGAACTTCAGGGGTCTTGGAAAATTGAAATTTTAAAATCGTTGGAGATTTTAAAGCCTTAGAATCTTAGGTATTTTACAGACTTTATAAGCATTAAAGACTTCAGAAGAGGTTTTGGACATCCTAGAGGTTTCACAGGTTCGAAATCTTCAGTCTTTAAGAACTTTAGAAACATGTAAAACGTTGAAGACGTTAAAGACTTTAGAAAAGGCTTTAGAAATCTTGTCAACTATGGAGACTAGAAATTTTAGAGACTTGGGGATTTTAGAAAAGGTTTTAAAAATTCTTCAAACTTAGGAAATCTTAGAACTTTTGAAACTCCAGAAACTTTAAGAACTGTAGGCACTTTGGAGATTTTAGAAACCTTAGAGACTTTCGAATCTTTAGAGGTTAGAGACTTTAGAGACTTTAGAGGTATTAAAAACTTTAGAGACTTTAGAAAAGACTTTAAAATCTATTGAAACTTCGGAGACTTTAGGACTTTGAGATTATAGAAGGTTTAGAGATTGTAAAGACTTGGAAGATTTTAAAGACTAAAATTTCCAAAATTTTTAGTTTTTGGAGAATTTAGAGACTGTAAGACTTCAGAAACTTAGACATTAGAAATTTTAGTTAGAGACATTAAAGACTTTAGAAACATCAGAGACTTTACAGACTTTGGGGGCGTAAGAGATTTTAGTTATTTTAAAGAAATTTTAGAGATTGTAGAGACTTCAGAGATTTTAGAAACCTTAGAGATCTTTAAAACTTGGAGTCCCTTTAGAGACCCTAGAGTCTTTAAAGACTTTAGAGACTTTAGAAAAATTCCTTCAAGATCAAAAGATGACCATCAGAACTTTTGGTTTTGGATTTTAAGAAACTTAAGCGATATTTGAGACATTTGACACTTCAGAAGAAGGTTTAGGAACTTTAGAGTTTTTAGGTACTTCGCGAAATTCAGGAGCCTTTGAAACCTTAGAGGTTTTAGCTTTGTTTTTAATTCAGCTGTTTAACAGACTTTGGAGACGTTGAACACGTTGGCCGAGGTTTTAGAAACTTTTAAGATTTTGAAGGCGCCAGAGGTTTTAGATTTCAGGGGATCAAAAACTTTAGTCTTTATGAACTTTATAAAGTTTGCCACTTTAAAAAATCTGCAGACTTTGCATACTTTCAATATCAAACTCTTTTCAAATTCTTAAAAAAAATATTCATTCTTTTAAACTTTTGGGATTTTAGAGGCGTTAGAAGCATTATGGTCTCTAGGAACTTGGAGGATTTTTGAGACTTTTAAGACGTCAACAGAAGCTTTAGGGAGTTTGGAAATATTGGGGACTTTAGAAGCTTTAAGATTTTACGCTTATCCGCAGAAAACAAAAACATGACCGCATGCTGGACGAAAATTTCGTGTTTAAAAAGTGCGTAGAACTTAATAGTTACTTACACAAATATTATTAACATATCATTCCTAGAAAATTAACGTTAATAACATGACAGTGCGTTTTGGTTATCACATAAATACGGTAACAGTTCATTTAATTGTTGTTTTTAAGCCACAAGTCAGAAATTGTGTGCGACAGTACACTATTTTTACTATAATTATGGAAAATCGAACAAGTCTATCTGATAAAAATTAGTATAAAAGACTGTATTTTGGGCCTGAAAACTTCAGTGTTCAAGTCTTCACTAAGAAACATGAAGTTGCTACTGGTTTTCGCTGTTGTTTTCATCGCCGGTGAGTATATTGTTGTGTTTTTGAGTACAACAGACTCCACCTAAGTAAAATATAAACAGAAGTTAACCAGTAAAACCCCTAAAAATTTTGCCACGATGCACTATAAAAATAGGCTTTTTAATTTTCTTAAAGTCAATTGTTTTTTGTTAAGCAAATTTTCGGGTTGGTGTTGTCGTACTTATAAAATTTCTGTCACAACAGCGAAGTAATTATCAAAACATATAAATATATATTACGAGTACATAAACATTAGGTATGTGATGTATATTTTTTCTAGCTGAAATTGGCGCTTTCTCCGTAAACATTATGTATTACGATGAGGACGGAAAAAAACAAAGTTTCAAGATTGATGATATGACATCGGAAACAAAAGTTCCAATACTGAGACAAAAAGTTGCCGATACATTTAAACAAGACGAGCAATTACTGTTTTTGACGTATAAAGGTGAGCATTTAAATAGAGGAAAAACCCTTGGATATTACGAAATTGGCGAAGGTTCCGAACTCTTAGCCAACGAAGTATAATGTAATAACAACTTGTACCCAGGCGTGGAATTTGGTTCTAACTGAAAATATTGCAGAATATAAAAATACAACATAAGTTTTGCTGTTTTTATTACATCGAATTCTTCAAACTTTACAACGTTATTTGAAATTGGAGTTTTCGAAGAAGAATTAACGACTTTCGAAATTTTGGAGAATTCACAGACTTTAAGAACCTTGAGATATTGGGGGCTTTAGGTTTTAGAAATTTTATAAACTTTGGAAGTTGGTTTTTAAGCACTTAAGGAACTTCAGTGTTCTTGGAAACTCGAAATTTTAAAATCTTTCCAGATTTTGGAGGCTTTAGGATCTTTAGAAGTTTATTTTTAGTTTCTCTAAATTTAGGTATTTTACAGTCTTTATAAGCATTAGAGACCTTGGAAGAGGCTTTAGAGCCTTTGGAGAGTTTGGACGCCCTGGAGGTTTCAGAGGTTCAAAAGCTGTAGAGTCTTTAAGAACCTTAGAAACAAGTAAAACTTTCGATGATGTTTTAAATACCCTTTGGAAAGTTTACATATTTTCAGATTATACATTTTTAATTCAAAACAAAAGTTGTCCCAATATTCTTTGTTTAAACAAAAAAAATTACGGTTTTTTGTACCGTTGGATGTTTTAAGGACATCGAAGACGTTAAAGACTTTAGAAAAGGCTTTAAAAACTCTTGAAACATTAGAGATTCTAGGACTTGGAGTTTTTAGAAACCTTGGAAACTGTAGAGACTCTAGAGATTTTAGAGACTTTGGGGTTTTAGAAAAGGTTTTAAAAACTCTTGAAACTTAGGACATGTTACAACTTTTGAAACACTAGAAACTTTATAGACTTTAGGGACTTTGAAGACTTTGAAAATTAGGGACTCCAGAGAGTTCAGAGAGTTTAGACACTTTGGAGACTTCAGAGTCTTCATAAACATCAGAGACTTCAGAGACGTCCTACTTTTAAAATTTAGTAGCTTTAAAAACTAGAGAATTTAGGAACTTTAAAAATTTTAGGGACTTTAGAGGCCCTAGAAGCTATAGAAACTTTAAAGTTTTTGGGCACATAAGAACCTCAGGGGGTGAGAAACTCTAAGGGTTTTAGAGTTTTTACGAACTTTTGATATTTTAGAGATTTTATAGACATTGAAGGCACTAGAAGCTTTAGAGGCTTTACAAATTTTAGAGACTGTAGTGTCCTTAACAACTTTAGGAACTTTCGACACTTGGTTTTAATTACTCTTAAAGTTTTTAGAGGCTTCAGAATTAATTGCAGAGACTATGGGGATTTTGGAAAATTTAGACATTTTAAAAAATTTGCAGACTTTAAACCCCTACAGACTCCAAAGGCTTTAGAGTTTTTAGGTACTTTAGGAACTTAAGGGACCTTAGAAACTATAAAAGTTTTAGGGTTTTTAGTAACTTCATAACTTTAGAGACTTTAGGCGCTTTGGACACTTTAGAGACTTTAGACACTTTAAAGACGTTGGAGACTTTAGAAAAGGCTTTAAAAACTCTTGAAACTTTGGAGATTTTAAAACTTTGAAATTGTACAAACTTTAGGGACTGTAGAGACGTTGGAGATTTTAGAAACCCTAGAGATTTTAAAAATCTGGAAATTTTAGAGACCGACCTTAACTAAAATTTCCAAAATGTTTAAAGTCTTTAGAGATTTTAGAAACTGTAAGACTTTAGAAACTTTAGATTCTTTAAAGGCATTAGAGACTCTAGAGACTTTCGGGACTTTAGAGACTGCAGAGGTTTTGGACACTATGGACACTTTGCAAATTTTTCAGACTTTGGAGATTTTGTAGACTTCATATACTTTAGAGATTATAAGACTTTAGGGACTTTGGAAACTTTAGAGACTTTAGAGATTCTAGAGACTTTAGGGGCTTTACAGACTTTGTGGACTTTAGAAAAGTCTTTAAAAACTTTTTAAACTTTAGAGATTTTAGAACTTTTTAAATTTTGGAATATTTAGGGGCTGTAGAGGCTTTAGATATTTTAGAAACCTTAGAGATCTTAATGACCTTAAAGTCTTTAGAGACCTTGGAGACCCTTAGAGTCTTTGTAGACTTCAGAGACTGTAGAGACTTTCCAAACTTTACAGATGTTACATACTTTACAAATTATATAGACTTTACAAGCTTTACACACTATCAAAGGATACATGATTTTAAAACTCTTGGGGATTACTCAATTGGTGAAGGTAGCAAACTCATTCCCGTTATACAATGGTTATATGGACAACCATTTTGATAATTCCTACAATTTTTTGTGGTCACATCTAGGATAATGATTATATATTGGATGCACCCATATATTATGAGTTTATTGTTATTTTTTATGTAGACGAGAAAAGATAAAAATGTTGTAGTTACAAGAACCATAGTTTTATTAAGCAGAATTTTATTAATAATAGTGGTAACAAAAAATTGTGAACTTTCAGCTACGACATATGGTATCACAAACGATCTATATTATAGTCATAATTAATTAATCTTTAAGCATTAGAAAGTCTCAGGAGTTTTAGGGACTCCAGGATTCTAAACTTTTCACTACATTTTCATGAATGGGGAGATGACGCTATTGATTTGTGTAATTATAACCGTTTCTTTAGAAAAGAATATTCTGGTTTTTAGAATTTTTGAAATTTCTCAAAAAAAGAAATAAAACCTTAAATTCTCAGAACAAGAAAAATTTGTGGTAAGTCAAGAATTGTTAATTCACCTAAATAATTTTAGATGTTTGTTATTTTAGAATTTCGAAACAGTTATGATTTCGATCAGTGCTTCACAATTCCCGAGTTTATAATTTACAATAGGTTTAATACCTTGTTCAGTGCAGTTAATTGGTGGCTAAACTTTCAGTTTTCAAAGTGGCTGCTTCCATTATACCTATTTGGACGGCACGACTGAACTCTAAAAAATTAGAAACATTTCAAATTTCCATTGAATTAAACCGACAATAAAAAAGTGACACGAACACAGACCTTGTCACATTTTCGTCCCGCCATTATGCCATAATTATCTCTCCGAATATCAATTTCCAGCATAACATGACGCGACAATTGTCCAAAGAACCCAGCAACGATTACTGGCAATTTATTAAAAATCCAATTACGAAATATGAAAGACACGTAATATTTCAAGAACATAATGCAGGCTATTATTAATCTTTCACTGCAAAGCCTGAAAAAGTGGTGTTGTGTCGTCAAGAATTTAAACTTGAATTGTTACAATTAGCGATTATTCACGCTCAGCGAGGAACTTATTGGCAGCTCCCAAAAAGCGGTTTCTGTGTTGCCTATTAATTGCTTCAATAAATTCTAAAGGATTTAATAAAATACGATGGTAGGTGCTAAATGGTTTTGTAAATTACTCGTGTTCAACAGATGTAACGTTATGTCTAAGCGAATCATGACGCTCGAACGAATTTCCTAGACGGTTATTCCATTTGTTGTAATTCATGAAAAGTGTTACGAGATTTCTTCTTCCATTGTTGGATTTGTGACGACAAAATTGTTTAATTGTCGGCAATTTTGGTCTATTACGCGATGTTCGTTTCGTGCTAGAGAGCATTATTTAATTTTAAATTACGCTGAAAGAACAGACGCACACGCGCGAAATCTGAAAAATTCAACCATTTCATCTTGCTTCTTTATTATTCTCGTCTTTGAAGTTTAGAGACTTCGAAAGACTTTAAAGATTTTAGACTTTAGATGTTTTAGAGTCTTTAGAGACTTTGAAGACTTTGAAAATTTTTGAGGCTTTAGAAACTGTGGAGACTTTGGAGATTTTAGAGACTTTAGAAACTTTAGAGACATTCGAGACTCCAGAGAGTTCAGAGATTTCAGACACTTTAGAGACTTCAGAGTCTTCATAAACTTCAGAAACTTCAGAGACGTTCGATTCTAAAAATTTAGAAACTTTAAAAACTAGAGAATTTAGGCACTCTAAAAACTTTATAGACTTTAGCGGCCCTAGAAGCTCTAGAAGCTTTAAAGTTTTTGGGCACTTTAGGAACTTCAAGGACCTTAGAAACTATAAAAGCTTTAGGGTTTTTAGTAATTTCAGAACTTTAGAGACTTCAGAAACTTTGAAACTTTAGAGACGTTATAGAGACTCTAGATTTTAGAAATTTAGAGACTTTAGAAACTTGACTGTAAAAATTTAGGAACTTTAAAAAACTAGAGAATTTAGGAACTTTAAGGGTTTTTAAGAACTCTTGGTATTTTAGAGATTTTATAGCCATTGAAGGCACTAAAAGCTTTAGGGTCTTTAACAACTTGAGGAACTTTCGACACTTGGTTTAAAATACTCTTGAGATTTTACAGACTTACACTTAGAACACAAATAAAAAAAACTTTATTTTTCATACCAATTGATAAAACGAAGACGAATAGTCCACATAAAACGTTAAAAAAAATTTCAAATGTCTCTCAAACGCGTATACGTCGTTTACCACACCCACCACACATGACACAATTTACAAACGTAAAAATTTCACAGCTACGTTCGTTCGAGTGTTTACTAAAAAATCCAACAAGAATAATTGACAATAATTGAAAACTACCGTTAATTTTTCCCATTGTACCCCAAGTAAAATAAAATCTCATTCTCTCACACGTCTGGCAAACGAATCTCGGCGTTATTAATTTATGGCCGAGCAGCGGGTGTGGTAGTAAGAACCAGTGCAGGTACAGGTAGCCTAATCGTGACGCCGCTTCCTGCAGGCAATTGTAATCAAGCGTTGTTGTGGAGAACCGCAGGAGGCAGCATTCGACAATAAACTCTAATCAATCCCGATGCTATTTCCTACGATTTTGGAAATTTCATTACGGATCGACGCTTAGAGAATAATCGGGCCATTAATGATGTTCGATTTTTTTAGGGAATCTGGGGGTAATTAAGGCGGCGGGTAATCAGGATGACGTTTGATGAATGATAGAAAGAGTCCTCGGTAGAGAGGTTAGGAGCTACTGTCTTGCTGTGAAGATTTTTTTAGTGTTTTGGTTTGATCAAATTCCTTGATGAGTACATTGTCGTTGTATAGTCAATTTTACCACTAGTGTGATTGTAAATTGTAAATGGGTACTTTTTATGAATCGTTCAAAGTATATTTATTTATTACTACAGAACTGACACAATCAAAATTGCCAAAAAGTGTCAAAAAATTCTAAAAATACCACAAATTTAAGAAATTTCGATTATTCCAAGATTGGCGAGATTCTAAAATTTTTGAGGTTTTGGACACCTTCGAAATATATGGAGTTCCCAAAATTCCATAAGCAGAGTTTTGAGCAAATTTAGTCCTCAATTTTTAGATTCTTTCTGAATTAGATGTAGATTTGGCAGTGTGTTGATTATTATTAAACGAACAAATCATAAAGAGGTACTTTACTGACACGAGAACAGTCCAGAAGCGACTTATGAAAAAATCAAAATTTTTTTCAGGCCTCCATTCTTCGGTTTAATTAACCTCCACAACCGCGATTTCGGCCCAGCATGAGTGATGTAAGTCATTCAGCGGCATCTATATTTTCTATTTCCCCGCCTTAATGATTTAATTAAAGCTCCCGTAAAGATTTCATACGATCCATTCAAGTTAATTAGGGAACATTTCAGTTAAGTCCCGCCTAAAGTGAGAATAAACGATAGGAGGTAATTAAGAGCGAGAGGTGACATTAATTAATGAATATCTGCTGCCAATGCGAGAGGGCGCTCCGCTCTCTAGGCTCGGTAATTTAATGAAAAAGCCCACAATCATTAATAATATCAATGGCAAAACTGTCACTCTGAAACAATATTTTGTTAATAAACATTGTGCTCGATTTAAGCTCTCGGTTAATTGGCTTTTCTTTGGTGGTCGGAGGATGTGAACTGAAGAAGCGATGCGGATCGTGGGAATGGTGGATTCGCAATTAGAAGCAATTTTGGAAAAAGTTAATTTCTGTTTGAGGCGAAAGTCGGAGATCGCTTATTTGTAGCAATAATGAATGGCAAAGGCACCTATGACATTTCTAGAACGAGTTTAAGAATCAGAATGAAAGTCGTTAGCAACAATCGGAAAAGTCGCATACGCTACGACGGACCCTTGAAGTGCTCCGCACGCATGATTCCTACACCGGACCCCGTTACATTCCACCTTCTCTTATCACCTTAGACTTCATCCTAAAAATTATCTTGACGCTTGTCAGCTCACGTCCACTCCTATTAGAAACAACTTCTTATCACCCGCATTTTAATTACCTCTTCACACGCCTCTTATCAGCGAGCCGTCGCCCATATCCAGGACAAAACAGTGTGAACAAGCCCAGTCCTTGGTCGTCGTGTGTCTGTTGGCAATTCTCTAATTAAAACATCGTACGGCAGGTGCGCTGCTTTCACAGCCGGTTGCACGCGTTGTTGTATTTGTACAGGCCGTACGCTCATTCGGCCCTCGTTGCACTTGTATTATTAATTCGCATTGTGGTAGGTACGATAATTACGATTGGAAGGTTCAACGAAACGGGTATTGCGCTAAGCAAGCGAGGATGTGGTTTGAAGCCCTTTTTAACTGTTCGATACATGCCTGCGGTCGACGTTGAAAAGTTTCCTGACCATTGTTTGTCGCTTGTTAACTGGCTCGTTAAATAATCCGGGGTCGAATTGATACAAATGCTATTAAAGAGGTGGTGGGCACGAAAGAATACCTACACCGACGCTGGAATAGTTTCTCGACTTAATATGCTAAAATAAAACTGTTGGTCTTTTTTAGGTTCTTCCGGTGATAGGGATGTGTTCATTTCGCTTGATTTCGTTTCGTTTGTGTGATAACCTGTCCCTTAATCCTTTGTAGAGGTCTCACAGGTTAATATAGAGACTAAAGTCTCTCAAGTTGCTAAAGTCTCATAAAGTCCCTAAAATACCTAAAGTACCTGAAAATCCTAGTTTTTAAATTTTCTAATTCTGAAGTAGTTAAAGTCTCTAAAAGCTAGAGTTTAAAAAATTCCCAAGTTCCAAACCTCAAGAATATTTAAGCCCTCTTCTAAAGCCTCAAAAGCTCCTAAAATTCTTAAAGATTCTGAAACCTGTAAAGTTTCTGAAGTCTCTAAATTCTCTAAACCTCTTCTAAAGCTTCTAAAACTTCTTTTCAAATCTCAGAAATTCCAAAAAGACTCTAAAATATCAAGAATAGTTGAAGTCTCTTGTAAAGTTTCAAAAGTCCCTAAAACTTCTAAAGCCTCTGAAGTTTTTAACCGTCCAATGCCTTTAACTAACATTCCCGAAGTTCCCAAAGTGCCTAAAAACTTTAAACCCTCTAAAACCTCTAGGACACGAAAGACTGTAAAATTTTTAAAACTTCTAATTTCTGTAAAGTCAATAAAATCTCTTCTGAGCCCCTAAAGTCTCTAAAGCTTCTTCTACAGTCTCTAAAGCTTCTTCTAGAGTCTAATTTATTCTGAAGTCTCTAAAGTCTCTAAGGCCTCCAAAATCTCAAGCGTATTTAAAACCCCTTCTACTTAACATGTCGAAAGATCTTACAGTTGTTGAAGGTCCCAAAATCTCTTCTAAATTCTCCAATATCTAAAGTTACTAAAAACCCTAAAGCCTCTGAAGTTGCTAAGGCCCCTAAAGCCTAGGGCTTCTAAAGTTTTTAAAAAATCTTCCTAAAATCACCTAGAAAGTCTGTTCTAAAGTGTTGAAAGTGACAAAAATTTGAAAAGATCCTTTAAAACTAAACCGAATGGTTTAGTTTTAAAGGATCTTTTAAAACCCTAGAGCCCTCTAAAAAAACTTTAAAACCGCTAGATTAACTAAACTCTCTGAAATTTATAAAATTTCTTAATTCTCTAAAGTGCTTAAGTCTCTAAAATCTTAAAAGTGTCACCTTCCTTAAAATATTTAAAGTTTCCAAAACTTCTTCTAGAATCATAAAATTACTAAGTTTCCAAAATCTCTAAACTTTCAAGAGAGTGTCTCTTATAAAGCCTCAAAAACGACCCTAAAGTCGTTAAAATTTCCAAAGCCCTTGAAGCCCCAAAAGTTCCAGTGCTTATAAAATCTTTAAAATACTAAAATTCTTAAAACCCTAAGACATTAAACGTTTCTCAGGTCCCTGAAATTAAACCTTAAAGCTTCTATAGCCTCTAGGACAGTTAAAATCTCTAAAGTCTCTGGAGTCTTTAGAGTCTCTAAGGTCTCCAGAGTCTCTAGAGTGTCTGAAATCTCTGAAGTGTCTAAAATCTCTGAAACCTCTGAAGTCTGGAATCTCTGGAGCCTCTCAAGTCTCTGAAGTTTCCAAAGTCTTTAATGTCTTTAAAACTTCTAAAGTGTGTATAAACTCTATAGTCTTTAAATTGTCTAAAGGCTCTAAATCCCAAAAGTCTCAAAAATTTCAAGACTACTTAAAGATTCTTTTAAAGTCTCCAACATTATGAAGTATCTATCTAAAATATCTAAATTAACTAAAAATTCTAAAGCTATTAGGATCCCCAAAGTCTCTGAATTGTTTAAACTCACTAAAGTCTCTAAGTCCCAAAAGTTGTAAAGTCTGTAAAATTTCAAATTTATTTAAAAACTAAATTACCATAGTTAGTAAAAATCCTAAAACCTCTAAAGTTTCTGAGGTCTCTGAAGTGGCTCAAGCGGTTGAAAATCTTAAGGCGTCGAAAGCCTCTAGGATCCCAATTCTATCTAAAATTTTAAAATTTTTAAATTCGTTGACGTTTTCAAAGTCTTCTAAAGTCTGTGAAGTTTCTAAACTTCTATGCAAATTTGAAGCCTTTTTGAAAGTCCTGAGAGTTCCTAAAATTCTAAAAAACCCTAAAGCCCTTGAAACCTTTAACGCCCCATTGTTTCGACATCTCTGACAACCCCAAATATCTGGAATCTTTCGTATCTCTGTAGAATTTATTGAATTACTGGAATATTTGTCTACAAGATCAAGTTCTAGAATACTTCGAATTTCTGAGACCCTTAAAATCTGTAAAAAATTGAAGAGTTACAAGAATCTTCCAAATCTTTAAATGCTTGGAAGAATTTTCAGAATTTTAGAAACTCCCAAGATCTTCAAGATCTTCAAAATCGGGAAACTGTCAGACTGTTTTCATCTTTGGAGCTTCTTGAATTTCCAAATATTAATGATTTTTAGAATTTTCAAAATCTTTAAAATCTCAAAAGAGCAGAGGATTAAAATTCTTTTAATCATTGGAAAAATCTTCACAATTTCAATCTCTTCAAGTTCTTCAAGATAATGAAATCTCTGGAAAATTTGGAAATCTTGGAATTTATTGAATTTGTGTTTATGATTTCGAGGACCCTTAAGGTTTCGGATTCTAGAATATCTAGGATTTCTAAAATCTCTTAAATCTATAAAATCCCAAAACATACAGAAACTTTGGAAATCTCAGAATCTTCAGACTTTCAGGATCTTCAGATTCATCAAGGTTTTCAGAATGGTAAGAATTTCAGCAATCTTTCGCATTCTTTGAATTTTTGCAGTATTCATGATTTCGAGAACATTTAAATCTATATAATATTTCTAGAATTTCTGGATATCTAAGATTTCTAGAATCTCAAAAATCTGTAAAATCTCGAAGTTACAGGGACTTTGAAAATCTCTCAATCGTTGGAGGAATCTTTACAATTTTAGGGTCTTCAAGATTTTCAAAATCGTAAAAATCTCTAGGATCTTTCGCATTTCTGCAATTTATTAAATTTCTGCAGTATTTAGAATTTCCAGGATTCTTAAGGCCTACAACTAGTATATCTGGGATTTCAGGCATACCTCGGATTTCTATAATCTTTAAAATCTGTAAGTACAATCTCAAAAGTTACAGGGACTTCGAAAATCTTTCAATATTCAGAATTTGAGCATTTTCAAGATCTTCAAAATCTTCGTAATCGTGAAAATCTCTGGAATCTTTAGCATTTCTAGAATTTATTGAATTTCTGCAGTATTTAGGATTTCTAGATTTCTTAAGGCCTATAACTAGTTTATCTAAGATTTCAGGCAGATGTGGGATTTCTAGAATGTTTAAAATCTGCTAAATCTCAAAAGCTATAGCAATTTTGGAAATCTTTGAATCAATGGAAAACTCTTCAGAATTTCAGGATTTTCAAGGCCGTGAGCTCTTCACTGGAAAATTGGCATTTTTGAGATTTAATGAATTTCTGCTATATTTACGATTTCTAGAATCTTTAAAGTCTATAATTTTTTTAGGATTTTTGGAACATCTAGGATTTCTACAATCTCAAAAATCTTGAAAATCTCGAAGTTACAAGGACTTTGAAAATCTCTCAATCGTTGGAGGAATCTTTACAATTTTAGGGTCTTCAAGATTTTCAAAATCGTAAAAATCTCTAGGATCTTTCGCATTTCTGCAATTTATTAAATTTCTGCAGTATTTAGAATTTCCAGGATTCTTAAGGCCTACAACTAGTATATCTGGGATTTCAGGCATACCTCGGATTTCTATAATCTTTAAAATCTGTAAGTACAATCTCAAAAGTTACAGGGACTTCGAAAATCTTTCAATATTCAGAATTTGAGCATTTTCAAGATCTTCAGAGCCTTCAGAATCGTGAGAATCTCTGGAATCATTCGCATCCCTGGAATTTATTGAATTTCTGGAGTATTTATGATTTCTAGGACTCTTAAAGTTTATAGTATATTTAGGATTTTTGCAACATCTAGGATTTCTAGAATCTCAAAAATCTGTACAATCTCAAAGTTGCAAGTACTTTAAAAATCGTTCAATCATTGCAGGAATCTTCAGAATTTGAGCATCTTCAAGATCCTCAAAATCGTAAAAATCTTTAGGATCTTTCGCATTTCTGGAATTTATTGAATTTCTGCAGTATTTAAGATTTCTAGGATCCTTAAAGCCTACAATAAGTACATCTAAGATTTCAGACATATCTAGGATTTCTGGAATCTTTAAAATCTGTAAGTACAATCTCAAAAGTTACAGGGCCTTCGAAAATCTTTCAATATTTAGAATTTGAGGATCTTCAAGATCTTCAGAGTCTTCAGAATCGTGAGAATCTCTGGAATCATTCGCATCCCTGGAATTTATTGAATTTCTGGAGTATTTATGATTTCTAGGACTCTTAAAGTTTATAGTGTATCCAGGATTTTTGCAACATCTAGGATTTCTAAGATCTCAAAAATCTGTAAAATCTCGAAGTTGCAAGTACTTTAAAAATCCTTCAATCATTGCAGGAATCTTCAGAATTATAGCATGTTCAAAATCTTCAAAATCGTAAAAATCTTTAAGATTTTTCGCGTTTCTGCAATTTATTGAATTTCTGCAGTATTTAGGATTTCTAGGATCTTTAAGGGCTATAACTAGTATATCCTGGATTTCAGACGTACCTATCTAGGATTTCTAGAATCTTTAAAATCTGTAAATACAATCTCAAAAGTTACAGGGATTTTGAAAATCTTTCAATATTCATAATTTGAGGATCTTCAAGATCTTCAGAGTCTTCATTATTGTGAGAATCTCTGAAATCATTCGCATCCCTGGAATTCATTAAATTTCTGGAGTATTTATGATTTCTAGGACTCTTAAAGTTTATAGTATATCTAGGATTTTTGCAACATCTAAGATTTCTAGAATCTCAAAAATCTGAACAATCTCAAAGTTTCAAGTACTTTAAAAAAATTTCAATCATTGCAGGAATCTTTAGAATTTTAGCAGCTTCAAGATCTTCAAAATCGTAAAAATCTTTAGGATCTTTCGCATTTCAGGAATTTATTAAATTTCTGCAGTATTTAGGATTTCTAGGATCCTTAAGGCCTATAACTAGTATATCTGGGATTTCAGGCATATCTAGGATTTCTAGAATCTTTAAAATCTGTAAGTACAATCTCAAAAGTTACAGGGACTTTTAAAATCTTTCAATATTCATAATTTGAGGATCTTCAAGATCTTCAGAGTCTTCAGAATCGTGAGAATATCTGGAATCATTCGCATCCCTGGAATTTATTGAATTTCGGCAGTATTTATGATTTCTAGGACTCTTAGAGTTCATAGTACCTATATCCAGGATTTTTGCAACATCTAGGATTTCTAGAATCCCAAAAATCTGTACAATCCCAATGTTGCAAGTACTTAAAAAATCTTTCATTCATTGCAGGAATCTTCAGAATTTTAGCATCTCCAAGATCTTCAAAATCGTAAAAATTTTAGGGATCTTTCGCATTTCTGGAATTTATTGAATTTCTGCAGTATTTAAGATTTCTAGGATCCTTAAAGCCTACAATAAGTACATCTAAGATTTCAGACATATCTAAGATTTCTGGAATCTTTAAAATCTATAAGTACAATCTCAAAAGTTACAGGGACTTCGAAAATCTTTCAATATTTACAATTTGAGGATCTTCAAGATCTTCAGTCTTCAGAATCGTGAGAATCGCTGGAATCACTCACACTTCTGGAATTTATTGAATTTCTGCAGTATTTATGATTTCTAGGACTCTTAAAGTTCATAGTACATCCAGGATTTTTGCAACATCTAGCATTTCTAGAATCTCAAAAATCTATACAATCTCAAATTTGCAAGTACTTTAAAAATCCTTCAATCATTGCAGGAATCTTCAGGCTTTTAGCATCTTCAAGATCTTCAAAATCGTAAAAATCTTTAGAATCTTTCGCATTCTGCAATTTATTGAATTTCTGCAGTGTTTAGAATTTTTACGATCCTTAAGGCCTATAACTAGTGTATCTAGGATTTCAGACATACCTAGGATTTCTAGAATCTTTAAAATCTGTAAGTACAATCTCAAAAGTTACAGGGACTTTGAAAATCTTTCAGTTTCAGAATTTGAGGATCTTCAAGGTCTTCAGAGTCTTCATTATCGTGAAAATCTCTGGAATCATTCGCATCCCTGGAATTGATTGAATTTCTGGAGTATTTATGATTTCTATGACTCCTAAAGTTTATGGTATATCTACGATCTATATCAAGACTATAATTTTGGAAAGCTCTAGAATTTCTCAAGTGTAACAAAAATCTCTTGAAACTTTGAGCTAGTGCAAAACTCTTCAGGATGTTTAGAACGTCTAGAACTCTTATTATCTGTTGATACTTTCCAAAGTGCCTGGAATCTTGGACATGTTTAGTTTGTAGGTTATCTAGAATTTCTGGAACCTCACGACCGAACTTGTAGATTTTTTTTATTATCTGTGATTTCTAGGATCTCCAGAATACTTCGGATTTGAGAATATCTAGAGTCTCATAGATTTATAGAAAATTTAAGGTTTGTAAAAAGATGCAGGATACAAATATTTAGACCTCCATAACCTTCAACATGTTCAAAATATCTACAACCTTAAAAAGTTTATGATATAATTTATTGTACAAGAATATTTGAAAATTTTGAAACCTTATAAATATGATCACTAATTTAAAATTCCACAGTATACGAAGCCAGACAAATAGGCAACATAAAGTCCACTAATGTTCTCGCCTGACGTACACCGTGGAAACAAACCCCAGCCGATAAAACTCTCCTTCTTCAACAAACCCATTTGTACCTTCACGCCCACTCAAGGTTCCATCTCTTCGCCCACAATTCCACCCTCCTGCCGCCCCCACGCCTCCGCACACAACCCAAGATTAATCTCCGCAATGTGTCCTAATAGCTCTTCTTCTCCAAACAATCTCTAACCCGCTGATTACTTGCAATTTCCATTAAATCGATGTCAGTGCACGTTCTCACGCAGCATCCTCGTCGCCATCTTTGTGTATTAACTAATTAGTGTTTGTGTTCTGGTTGCAACTCATCACGCACGCTCAATTCATCAAGCACATGACTTTCTTAGGCCACTCTCGGCCCATTATCTGCTATGACCGGCTACTATTTTCAAACACAAACTAAATTGTTTCTATTATACTAAGGCAGTTAACAAGAATCCGCCGCAACGCCTCAAATCCAATCACCGTGACCGCGGAATAGACACAATATCTTCAATCAAAACAGCGCCGGCGAGTGACAAAGACCGAGGCGGCGGTCGAGGGCCGTTTTCCGAAAGTAAAAGTAATATGTTTAATACAGTTTTAATGTAACAATAATAAGGACAGAGGGACAAACGCCGGTTTAAAAATTCAACACGGACTCATAGCGTAATTGTATACAAATTTGTTCGTTGTTCTAGATTATGCAAACTGTTATTTGTGTTTTCTATCCGATAAAAGGCATTGTGTTGTTCAGATTATTTTTAATGAGTCACACTCGATTGTTATAATTCACGATCCTCTTTTTTAATATAATCTCGATCTTAATTGCTACCACCATGAGTTTTTTAATTATGTAAAGACACAATAAGTAGCTGGGTACTGTTACGCAATTAAAATTTCTGTTTGATTTTTGTTATTTTTGTGCAAGTCGCAAAAACTAGAGTCACTTCGAGTTACCCCATTTAAAATCAACCAAAAAATAATCAGTCACTTATCGAAATGTCCAATTTAGTTAATTTTCGCTGTGTAATTAGAGGCATATAAATGCAAATATAACGAGTACAGTAATAAGCAATTATTTAAATGAAGAGGTAGACAATTATTCAAGTTCTTTATCTCGGAATATTTTAAAAAAGGGCGTCCAGTTAATTGCAGACATAGCCCATACTAAGAAATTAATTACCGAGGTAATTATCTATCATCTTCGAGTATTAAATTAATTAGTTGGCTTATCTTAATTCGGATCGGTCGCCGGAATTTTCAGTGTTAAAAGAAAGAATCAATATGTAAAGTAGCCGTAACGAATCGACGTCATTTTAGCAACGGATGTTTCACTGTTTATCTCTTCGTATATCAATATTTATTAATCGGCGTTCTGGTCGGCGTTAATACTAGGGTTTAGCTCGAAATTTATGTATATACGCTTTTTTAAAGGAGGCCGGATTGTTTCTTCACGTAGCTGTGAAAGAGTTTGTTTGCTTCCTCAATTTGCTTTCAGTAGCTTGCATTCACCTCGACAGAATAAATAATAATTTAGCCATTAGCTTCTGAATGCATTTAACGCAGCAACATGTGCATCCATCATGAGCGCAGCAATAAGGAGGAAATTCTTGCAAAATTAATTTAGCGCAATAACGCGTCATCGACAAATTACGGTGCACGAGGAGTCAGGTTTATAAAGAGAGCTCCAAGGCTGCAATAAGCTGTAATTTGCGACACTAAGCAAAAACACCGGTTTTTGTAGGTTGGGTTTTGTATATTTTAGCATTTTGCTTTTTTACTTTAAATTGTCGCTTTTGGTTTGCGTTATATTTGTTTGTATTTACGTGGATTTTTATCCAACTTTTCATAATTTGTAGCTAAAGAGAATTTTTTGTTGTTTTTAATCTCCAGAAATTTTGTACGACTTCAACTGCTACTAAATAATTTTCTAAAATCGCCAATATAAAATACTACAGTTTTTGACATATTTTAAAAATAGTTTTCAAGTTAATTTAGATCACCTGAAACTTTTTACAACCCCATTTTCACATTCCACAGATGCAACATTTTCCAAAATTTCAAAAATTCTAAGGATCGTATAATTTCCGCACATTCCAAAAAATTATTAAAGACAATACTGACTTTTAATTGTATACATTTTTTGAAATTCTAGAAACTACTTCACGTGTGAAAAGATTGCAGATATCTCGGTGATTTTTCATACTCTAAATTTTATAGAAATTTCTCAAATTCTATAGATTCTATGGGAGTAGAAATTCTAAATATCCTTCAGGTTTTTTTGGATATTCTTAAATTCAAAGTACTCTAGAACTTCTAGAGATCAATAATAGATCCCTAAATACAAAAAATTCGAACATTTAGGAGTTTCCAGAGATAACAACAATCTTAGAAATTTATAAAATTCTAATTATTTTGGAGATTTCTATGGGTTTTAAGGTCTTAGGGAAACAGTTGTAGTTTCTAGAGCTCTGAGATTCTAGAAATTCCAGATATTCTAAAAACATGTTAACGATCTTACGATTCCTATGAAACAGATACTGTATTCCAGGTATTTCGGAGTTTCTGAAGATGCAAGTTGTTTTAAAAATTTCAAAAGTTCCAAAAAACTCCTCTTATTCCTAAGATTCCAGAAATTGCAAAAAACCTAAAATGTTTGAAAAAGTTTCTAAAATTTCCAGAGAAAAAAAAATTCTTAGAGATCATCACACTGAAATTCTGAAGGCTTTTTGAGAAATGGAAAAATTCCAGATTATCTGTGATCTTCGAGATTCTAAATTATACAGAAATCTCTGAAATTCTATAGAATTTGTGACTATGGAATTTCTAATTTTAGTAATTCTCAAATCTGAACTACTCTCGAACTCCAAGAGATCAAAAACAGTGCAGAAATTGGGAATATTTTATAGATCCAAAAAATTTCTGACATTTCGGAATTTTCAGAGAGATTTCTACCAGTTCTAAAGAGATCTGGGCTTGTAGAAATTCTTGGAATTCTAAAAACCCTTCAGATGCTAGAGATCCTATAAATCCCATATAACACGGGGATGTAAGCTGTTTTAAAAATTCCAAAATTTCAAAAATTTTCCTGAAGAAATTGCGAAGATCCTAAAAGTTTTGAAAATTTTTCCGAAGATACAAAAAAATCCAAGAATTCCAGGGATTTCAAAAATACTTACAGATCATAAAGATTATTAAAAGGTGGTATATTTGCAAATCCTGAGAAGTCAAATTTTGAAGACTTTGACAGACAGAAAAATTCCAGATAGCCCTGTGATCTTTTGAATTCCTAGATTTTATAGAATTTTCGGAAATTCTATGGGTTCTATAATCATAGAAATCCTAAATTTCTGTCGGGTTTGAGACATTCTCAAATCTAGAATACTTAGAACTCCTAGAGGTCATAAATAGTGCAGAAATTCTAAAAACTTATTGAGATACCTACAAAAATTTTCGAGAATTTCTGAGTTCCCATAGTTAATCAGATTTCTTAGACATTTTAAATATTCTAATTATTACAGAGATTTGTACTAGTTCTAAAGTGTCATCAATCCAGGTCGTACAAGTCTTCCACAAGCTTTCAAAAATTCCAACGAATTACAATTCTGAAAATTTTGTTATTTCTAAAGATTCTTGAAGTTCTAAAAACCTTTCAGAGGCTAGAAATTGTAGAAATCGTAAGTACCAGATATTCTATTTAAAGTATTTCAGAGTTTCCAGAGATAGAAGTTATTTTAAAAATATAAAAAAATCCTTAAGATTCCAGATTTTACAAAGATCCTAAAACTTTTGGAAACGTTTCCAAAAATTACAAAGATACAACAAATTTCCAGAAATTCCAAAAAATACTTACAGATTATAAAAACTGTCAAATTCTGAAAACATTTTGTCTGATAGAAACCTTATAGATTTGGTGATTTTGTGACTTTTAAAATCCTAAATTTTCTAGATTCTAGACATTCTGCTACCATATAAATTCTAAATATCAGATTTTGGAAATTCCTAAGTGTTTTGAATTCTTAGAGACCGCAATTAGTGCAAAAATTCTAAGAATTCCCAAGTTATGAAAGATTTCCAGAATTCATAATTCCCAGAAATATCAGATATTGTGGAAATTTTAAACATTCTAATTATTGATGCAAGTTTCAGGGGTTCAATAGATCCAGAGTATTGAAATCTTGAATCTGCTTCCAAAAATTCTAAAAATTCTAGAAATTTGTAAGGGATTATAAAGTTTCTAGACGTTTAGACATTCGAAGACTGAAATTTTTGAAGATCGTGAAGATCTTGAAAAGTATGATAATATTATAATTGTGAAGATTTGTCTACTAGGTTCTTCAAAAATTTTTATTATAATTGAGGTCCCAAATTTTCTAGAAAGATTTCAGAAATTCTATTTAAATTCTTGAAAAACTAGATTTCCAGAAATTGCAGAAATAGCAAACATAAAATTCCAGATGTTGTAGCCATTCTGAAGATCCCTCAATAGCTCGAATATTTTTAAAATTCTTAAAACTCAAACTATTGAATATTCTTCCAAGAATTTGTGATTCTTGAGGCAGTTGTAAGTGTTCATAAAAGTTTCAGACGTTCTAGACAATATAATAGTGAAATATTTTGAAGGTTATGATACAGATCTTAAAGATCTTAGGGATTCTGAAATTCCTGGACTTCTTTGAATTTCTGAAAATATTTTTGGTTTCTAGATCTCTGAATTTCTAGAGATTCCTGAAGTTCTAAAAAAGGCTTCAGATGCTAGAGTTAATTATTTCAAAGATTGCTAACACTTATAAAGTTCCATGGATCTAGAGCAAACTTCCAAAAATTGTAAAGGTTTTAAAATTTCCAGAAATTGGTAAGAAATCATAAAGATTCAAGACGGTTTAGACATTCGAATACTCTGAAAATTTTGAAGAACCTGAAGATCTTGAAAAGCTTCTTCTACTATATGCTTTAAAATTTTTTGTTATAAAAAAAGATTTGAATTTCAACAGAATTCTGAAATTCTATAAATGCTTGAGGTACTTGGTAACTGATTCCATAAGTTTTCTAGTATTTAAAGATCCTAGATGATATGTACTAACATTAAGCATCTTGGAGATATAGACATTCTGAAAATTCGAAATGCTGAAGATTCTTCCAAGAATTCAAAGATTTTAAAGATCCGTGTAAATCCTGTGATTCTAGACTTTCTAGAAATCTCTGCAATTTTAAAAATCAAAGCTTCAAGAGTTCATAAAAATTCCAGACGTTCTCGATAATATAATATATAAATTCCTGAACTTTCTAGAAATCTTTGAATTTCTGAAAATCTTGAGCAAGCTTGGAAAAATTTTAAAGATTCTCAAATTTCCAGGCATTGGTAATAAATCATAAATTCAAGACATTTTAGAAGATCTTGAAAAGCTTGTTCTACTATGTGCTTCAAATTTTTTTTTTATAAAAAAAGATTTGAATTTCAACAAATTTCTGAAATTCTGTAAATTCTTTAGACACTTGGTAATTGACTCCATAAGTTTTCTAGTATTTAAAGATCCTAGATGATAAGATATGTACTAACATTAAGCATCTTGGAGATATAACTATTTTAAAAATTCTGAAAACTCGAAATGCTAAAGATCAAGAGCCCAAAGATTTTAAGAATCCGTATAAATCCTATGATTCTAGACTTTCTAGAAATCTCTGAAATTTTAAACATCGAAGTTTCAAAGTTTTAAAATATTTACTGATTTATTTATTTAGTTACAAGAGTTCATAAAAATTCCAGACGTTCTAGACCATATAATACTTTAAATATTTTGAAGATCATATAGATCTTAAAGAGCTTAGGGATTCTGAAATTCCTGGACTTTCTAGAAATCTTTGAATTTCTGAAAATTTTGTAGTTCCTAGAGCTCTGAAGTTCTAAAAAAAGCTTCAGATGCTAGAGTTAATTATTTGAAAAATTGCTATCAGTTATAAAGTCCCATGGATCTAGAACATAGAAATCTTGGCCAGGCTTCCAAAAATTTTAAATATTTTGATATTTCCAGATATTGGTAAGAAATAATAAAAATTCAACACATTTTAGACGTTCGAAAACTCTAAAATTTTTGAAGAGCCTGAAGATCTTGAAAAGCTTGATACTATGTGCTTCAAAATGTTTTCTTATAATTCAGGTCCCAAATTTTCTTTCTACAAAGATTTGAATTTCTACAGATTTCTGAAATTCTATAAATTCTCCAGATACTTGATAATTGATTCCATAAGTTTTCCGGTATTTAAAGATTATAGAAAGCCTAGATATTATAAAAATTCTAGATGATATGTACTAATACTAAGCATCTTGAACATATAAACATTTTGAAAAATTGTGAAAATTCGAAATGCTGAAGATTCTTCCAAGAATTCAAAGATTTTAAAGATCCGTGTAAATCCTGTGATTCTAGACTTTCTAGAAATCTCTGCAATTTTAAAAATCAAAGCTTCAAGAGTTCATAAAAATTCCAGACGTTCTAGACAATATAATATTTTGAATAATTTCAAGATCATAAAAAGCTCGAAGAGCTTAAGGGTTCTGAAATTCCTGAACTTTCTAGAAATCTTTGAATTTCTGAAAATCTTGAGCAAGCTTGCAAAAATTTTAAAGATTCTCAAATTTCCAGACATTGGTAAGAAATCATAAAGATTCAAGACGTTTTAGACATTAACATTTTTGTTAAATTGAGGTTCTAGATTTTCTAAAAAGATTTAACTTTCTACAGATTTCTGAAATTCTATAAATTCTCGAGATACTTGATAATTGATTCTAGTAATCCTAGATGTCACAAAAATCCTAGATGATATGTACGAACATAAAGCATCTTGGAGATATAAATATTTTGAAAATTCTGAAAGCTCGAAATGCGGACGATTCTTCCAAGGATTCACGAATTTTAAAGATGAGTGTAAATCCTGTGATTCTAGACTTTCTAGAAATCTCTGAAGTTTTACATATCAAACCTTTAAAGTTTTAAAATATTTAGAAGCAGTTGTAAGAGTTCATAAAAATTCCAGATGTTATAATATTTTGAATTTTGACCACAAATAGTACAGAAATGCTAAAAATTCCAAAGTTACGGAAGATCCCACAGATCCAGAGCGTAGAAATCTTGGACAACCTTCAAAAAATTTAAAAATACTAAAAATTCCAAACGTTTGTAAGAGATCATAAAAATTCTAGAAGTTCTAGATTTCTAACATTCTGAAAATTTTGAAGATCCTGAAGATCTTCAAGACCTTGAGGATTCTGAAATTCTGAAGATTTGCTTCAAGGCTTGAGGTTCTAGGAATTCCAAAAATGTTTTAAATTCTTGACACATCAAAATTCCAAAAGTTTCCCAGATTTTCCTAAAAATTCTAAGCAGGTACTCAAAAACTGCCAAATATCTTGAGTTGACTTTAAAAACCACAGGTCATAAAAATTCTACAAGTTCAATAAATTCCAGAGATCCTCTAATTCCATTTTTTAGAAAATTGATTCAATTTCTCCAGAATTTGAAAATTTAATTTTGAATTCTAATATTTCTCGACTTGAATTCTTTTCCCATGATGAACGATAATTTAGATACACCCATCATAAGTCAAGTCAAGAGAAACTAAGTAACCCAAATTTGCCTTTAATTCACCAGAAATTCCAACCCTCATTTACCACCCCATCGCCTCACATCCTTCGTCCATCGACCACCATATGCCGGCTCATCGCCCACGATTCCTTTTTTTCGGCTAGCCCCCGTCCCGGAGCCTTCCCGCCTCCGCGCCCATCGCCGGTAATTTAACGGTTTAATGGGTGACAAAAGCTGGACTCGGCGTCGCTGACACCTCCGCCATGACTCGCCGAAAAGTGCGACAAAAGGTGTCCGAGCTTCGCTAAATACAATATAATTCGCGCCGGTTGTGGTGGAGGTGCGAGGATGTCCGCTCTTCCGCCGGAAGTCCCAATTAGTTGCCCCTAATTTGTGGTTTTTATGATAAAAAACTCGTCGCCGGTTACGTTTACGTTATGCAAACTGTGTTTACGAGTGCGAGGATCGCGGTGTGCTGTGATAATTGACCGGCACTGCGTGAATTTAGCCAACGGTTGTCGGCTTTTTGTATGCTAATTCTGGTGCTGGTGCGGATTTACTATGTTTTGTGACCTGGTTGCTAAAAAAGCGGTTTAGGTTTGTTTTTGTGGAGGATTTCAGCGGCATGTAGTGGATGATGGTGGTTTCCAAAAGTTTGCTAAATTTCCTTAGAAAAACCGCTGCAACAAACTGATTTTATCTTGTGGAAGAAGAAGATCTTGAAATTCGAAAGATACTCCGTAGATTCAGAGATTCCAGATTATAATATTACTTAAAATTCTATAATTTCCAGAGCTTTGAGGTTTGGAGATTACTGAAACCCTAAAAATCTTCCAAATATTATCAACAGACATTCTATTGCAGGTATTTCGTGATTTCCTATTTTAAAAATATCAGATCTTCTAAAGTTTTTCTTACATTCCTAAGATTCCAGAAATTGAGAAGACCTTAAAAAACGTGGAAGCGTTTCCAAAAATTCCAAATATAAATACAAATTTTATGGAGTTCAAAAGATAGATAGCCAGATAGAAATATTTCAAATATCCTTGTCATTTTGTGACCATAGAAACTCCTAGAAATCACAAATCTTGCAGAAATGCCAAAAATTCCCCAAATAGCGTGCTTAGAAATCAATCTAGACGTTCTAGACATTCTAGAAGAGAATTCTCAAGATCTTGAAGCAATGACGATGATAAGAAAGTTCCAAAATTCAGGAGATCTTTTCACAAATTCAAAAATCCCAGAAATCCCTATGTAATCCTTAAATTCTTGTAGGATTTAGAAATCTCTGCGGTCTTAAAGATTCCTGACACATAAAGATTGTTTGGGTAGAGATCCTGAAGACTTTTTCAAACACAAAACGATTCCAAAATTTCAGGATGTTTAAGCCTTAAAATTTTCTAGAAATCTCTGAAATTATAGATATTCTAGGACCATAGAAATTCTAAATGTTTTCAGGTTTTGGACATTCTCAAATCCAATGTATTCTAAACTTATAAAGATAACAGATCGTGCAGAAATGGTAATAATTCCCAAGAAAGGAAAGCATTGAGTTTTAATTATTTCAGATATTGCTACTAAGGTCCCATAGATCCAGATCATATAAAAATAAAAAAGATCCATATTCATAAAAATCAAGACCTAGCTTCCAAAAATTCCAAAGATTCTAAAAATTCCAGGCATTTGTAAGCGTGCCTTGAAATTGAGATTCTAGACATTCTAAAACTATGAAAATTTTAAAGATTCTGAAAATCTTGAAGAGCTGACGAAGACGAGAAGAAAGTTCTGCAATCCTTAAATTTTTATATTTTCTTTTCTTTGAAGAATTATTCCCATACAGAAAGATTCCTGTGATTTATAAGATCTAAAATTTCCTAGACATCTCTAAAATTGTAGAGAATCTATCTATGACCACAGAAATTCTAAATATTCTCTGAATATTGAACATTCTGAAATCTGAATCTGAAGTATTCTAATTCTTAGAGATTACAAATCGTACAGAAATGATAAAAATTCCCGAGGTATGAAAAATTTTAGCTCTAATTATTTTTCAGAAATTTCTACTAAGGTAGATTTAGATCATAAAAATCAAGATTTAGCTTTCAAAAATTCCAAAGATTGTAAAAATTCCAGGCGTTTGTAAGCGTGCCTAGATTCTAGATATTCTAAGACTGTGAAAATTTTAAAGATTCTGAAGATCTTGAAGACCTGACGAAAACGAGAATGAAAAATTCTGAGATTTAAAAGATGCTTACACAGTTTTAAAGATCCCAAAAATCCCTATGCAATCCTTGAATTCTTATATTTTCTAGAAATCTGAAGCTTTAGAGATTCTTGAAACATAAAGATTTTTAAGGTAGATATCTTGAAAAAATCCCTGTGTTTTTAAAGATCTAAAATTTTCTAGACATCTCTGAAATTGTAGAGAATCTATCTATGAACACAGAAATTCAGAATATTTTTCAGACTTTGAACATTCTTCAAATTTTAAGAAATTTGCTAAGCTCCCATAGATTCAGATCATAGAAAGCAAGATCCAGCTTTCAAAAATCCCAAAAATTCTAAACATTCTAGGCATGCCTAGAGATTCACTCCAGGACTGTGATAATTTTAAAGATTCTGAAGATCTTGAAGGGCTCACGAAGACAACAAGAAACTTACAATATTCAAGAGACGCTTACACAGTTTAAAAGATCCCAGAAATCCCTTGAATTCGCATATTTTCTAGAAATTTCTCAGGTTTTGGAGATTCTTGAAACATGAAGATTTTTAAGGTAGATATATTGAAGAATTTTTCCCATGCAGAAAGAGTCCAGAATTCCTGTGATTTTTAAGATCTAAAATTTTCAAGACGTCTCTGAAATTGTAGAGAATCTATCTACGACCATAGAAATTCTAAATATTCTTCAGACTTTGAACATTCTGAAATTTGAAGTATTCTAAACCCTTAGAGATTGATCACAAATCGTACAGAAATACAAAAAATTCCCCAGGTAGAAAAAATTTTAGTTCTAATTATATCCGACAGTTTTACTAAGGTCCCATAGATTCAGATCATAAGAATGAAGACCTAGTTTCCAAAAATTACAAAGATTCTAAAAATTCCAGGCGTTTTTGAGAGCGTGCCTAAAGATCTTTCTAGACATTCTAAAACTGTGAAAATTTTAAAGATTCTGAAGATCTTGAAAAGCTGACGAAGATGAGAAGAAAGTTCTAAGATGCATTTTCAAAGATCCCAGAAATCCTTGAATTCTTATATTTTCTAGAAATTTCTCTTCGGAGATTCTTGAAACATAAAGATTTTTAAGGTAGTAGATATCTTGAAGAATTTTTCCCATGCAGAAAAATTCCACAATCCCTGTGATTTTTAAGATCTAAAATTTCCTAGACATCTCTTATAATTGTAGAGAATCTATCTATGACCACAGAAATTCTAAATAACTCTTAGAGATTACAAATAGTACAGAAATGATAAAAATTCCCGAGGTATGAAAAATTTTGGCTCTAATTATTTTTCGGAAATTTCTACTAAGGTAGATTCAGATCATAAAAATCAAGATCTAGCTTTCAAAAATTCCAAAGATTCTAAAAATTCCAGGCGTTTGTAAGCGTGCCTAGAGATCTTTCTAAACATTCTAGGACTGTGAAAATTTTAAAGATTCTGAAGATCTTGAAGAGCCAATGAAGACGAGAAAAAAGTTCTAAGATTTAAAAGATGCTTACACAGTTTCAAAGGTCCCAAAAATCCCTTGAATTCTTATATTTTCTAGAAATTTCTCTTTGGAGATTCTTGAAACAAAAGATTTTTATGGGAGATATCTTGAAGAATATTCTTCAGAATTTGAACATTCTGAAATTTGAAGTAGGTATTCTAAACCCTTAGAGATAGATCACAAATCGTACAGAAATGCAAAAAATTACCGAGGTAGGAAAAATTTTCGTTCTGATTATCAGAGACTAAGATCACATAGATTCAGATCATAAAAATCAAGACCTAGCTTCCAGAAATTCCAAAGATTCTAAAAATTCCAGGCGTTTGTAAGATCATTGTAGACATTCTAAGACTGTGAAAGTTTTAAAGTTTCAAAGATCTCAGAAATCCCTGTGCAATCCTTGAAATCTTATATTTTCTAGAAATTTCTGAGGTTTTAGAGATTCGTGAAACATAAAGATTTTTAAGGTAGATATCTTGAAGAAGTTTTCCTGTAATTTTTAAAATGTAAAATTTTCTAGACATCTCTGAAATATCTACGACCATAGGCATTCTAATTATTCTTCAGACTTTGACCATTCTGAAACCTGAATTATTCTAGCTCTGGTACAGAAATGTAAAAAATTCCCGGGTTACGAAAAATTTTAGTTCTAATTATTTCAGAGATTTCTACTAAGGTCCCACAGATTCAGATCATAGAAATTATAACCTAGCTTCCAAAAATTCTAAAAATTCCAGGTATTTATAAACGTGTCTTCAAATCATTCTAGAAGGTCTATAAATTCCAAGACCCTAAAAATTTAGAAGATTCTGAAGATCTTGAAGAGTTGACGAGATCGAGAAGGTTCTAAAATTCAGGAGTTGGTTCTACAGATTCAAAAATTCTAGAAACCCCTATAGTCCTTGAATTCTTATAGAAATAGATCCCAGAAATCCCTATCCAATCCTTCCTTGAATTCTTATATTTTCTAGAAATCTGAAGATTTAGAGATTCTTGAAACATACAGATTTTTAAGGTAGATGTCTTGAAAAACTTTTCACATACAGAAAGGTTCCAGAATCCCTGTGATTTTTAAAATCTAAAATTTTCTAGACATCTCTGAAATTGTACAGAATCTATCTATGAACACAGAAATTCTGAATATTTTTTAGACTTTCAGCATTCTTCAAATTTTAAGAAATTTGAAGTATTCTAAACCCTTAAATATATATGACGAATCGTACAGATATGCTCCCAAAAATCCCAAAGATTCAAAAAATTCTAGACATGTCTAGAGATCATTCTAGAATGAGATGCTCACACAGTTTAAAAGATCCCAGAAATCTTGAATTCTTATATTTTCTAGAAATTTCTCAGGTTTTGGAGATTGTTGAAACATAAAAATTTTTTAAGGTAGATATATTGAAAAATGTTTTCCATGTAGAAAGATTCCAGAATTCCTGTGATTTTTAAGACCTAAAATTTTCTAGACATCTCTGAAATTGTAGAGAATCTATCTGCGACCATAGAAATTCTAAATATTCTTCAGACATTGAACATTCTGAAATTTGAAGTATTTTAAACCCTTAGAGATAGACCAGAAATCGTACAGAAAATTTCCGAGGTAGGAAAAATTTTCGTTCTAATTATTTCAGAGACTAAGAACTCATAGATTCTGATCATAAAAATCAAGACCTAGCTTCCAGAAATTCCAAAGATTCTAAAAATTCCAGGTGTTTGTAAGATCATTCTAGACATTCTAAGACTGCGAAAAATTTAAAGTTTCAAAGATCTCAGAAATCCCGTGCAATCCTTGAAATCTTATATTTTCTAGAAATTTCTGAGGTTTTGGAGATTTTTGAAACATACAGATTTTTAAGTTAGATATCTTGAAGAAGTTTTCCTGTAATTTTTAAAATGTAAAATTTTCTAGACATCTCTGAAATATCTACAACCATAGAAGATTTTGACCATTCTGAAATCTGAATTATTCTAACACCTGGAGATCACAAATGGTACAAAAATGCAAAAAATTCCCGGGTTACGAAAAATTTTAGTTCTAATTATTTCAGAGATTTCTACCAAGGTCCCACAAATTCAGATCATAGAAATCATAACCTAGGTTCCAAAAATTCTAAAAATTCCAGTAACGTATCTTAAAATCATTCTAGAAGGTCTATAGATTCCAAGACCCTAAACATTTAGAAGATTCTGGAGATCTTGAAGAGTTGACGAGATCGAGAAGAAGGTTCTAAAATTCAGGAGTTGGTTCTACAGATTCAAAAATTCTAGAAAGTCCTTGAATTCTTATAGCAATGTCTGCGATTTTAGGGATTCTTGAAATATACAAATTGTCAGAAAGAATCCAGAAAACCTGTGATTTTTAAGATTCCTCTGAAATTCTAAATGTCCTTCAGATTTTGGACATTCTCAAATTTGAAATATTTTAGAGTTATAAAGATCATAAATACTAAAATAGTGCACAAATTCTTAAAATTCCCGAGGTACAAAAGAGGCACTTTGAAGTTTTAGCTATTTTAGAACTTTTAAATAATCAAAATCATAAAGATTATTCTAGACATTCTAAGACCATAAAAATTTAGTAGATCCTGAAAATCTTAAAGAATTTGAGGATTCTGAAATTCTGAAAACGTTTCAACTACAAATTTGGTATTCTTAAGATCCCAGATTTTCTAGTAATGTTTGAAATTCTAGAAATGCTTGAGGGACTAAAATTCCAAAGTTCGATTTCACCAATCACAAAATTTCAGAAATTCTAGACATTCTAAAGACTGAAAAATCTGAAAATCCTGAAAATGTTGAATATTTTGAAGATTTTGGAAATTGCTGAAGATTCTTCCAGGGATTCAGAGATTTCAAGATCCCTGTAATTCCTTCTAGAGTTTCTAGAAAGTTGTCACAGTTTTAAATTATTTACAAAATTTGAAAACGTACAGATTTTTAACACCTGGGATTCTAAAGCTAGAGTTAAAGATTAAAAAAGCTTGCTAGATTTTACAATGTTAGAAAAATTTTAGGAATTCTGGCGATTGTAAGTTTTCCAGAAACTTACATTTTGCATAATTAATTCCTATGTTTAATTTTAAAACATAGAATTGTTCCCACATTTTTGACGTTAGCTAAAAAAAAAAGAAAAAATACGTTTCATAAAGTTTACAGCGTGAGGCGTAGCCGAGAATTAAACAATATTGTTTGAAAATATCCGTAAAACTGGAACTGTGTAAAAAAAATGCAGTACAAACTTACCACGAACAGAACTTCTCTCACCCTGTTCTACCCTCAACTCCACCTCACACTCAGTTCACCCAGAACCGAAGAAACCACTTTCAGCCATTTCAGAACCATTTAAACTCCACTGAATCAATTAATAACCGACGACATGCTTCCATTTTCGCGACCTCATTAAAACTGGTTTCAAGTTGTTACACCCCCTCCCCTGGCAACAGCATCTCCTACTGACCAATTCCAAGAAATAATCCGAGCAATATTGGTTGCTTATTAGTGAACATACCTAATTACTAACCACGTGGGATTTAGGTAACAAAATTGTGACCTGACGTCATCATTTCTTTGAAGGACGTAGATCCTAAATCCAGACTTAAAAGTGATAGCTTGATAATGTGATAATGTTTGTGTCGACGTCTGCGCATTAAACAAACACTGATAAATATTTTAATTGCAAACTTAGCATCATAACTTTGATGTGGATCTTCATTTCGGGTCGAATTATTTATAACGAAATTTGAATTTCATGCAGAGTGTAGCTGCAAGATGCGCCGAGAGATAAATAAGACATTCACACAAAAACTACGGTATAATTAATATTTAATTATTTAAAAGTCACGAAAGTTTACTTTCTAACACTTGTAATTACCGTATCTCTTACGTGCTAATAAATCTCCCAAATTTGAATAAGGAAGCGCTCTATTCTTATAATGAATAGCATTCTTTGATGTAACGAGTTTAATTATTGTAAAATTGAGCATTTCTTTTAGGTAATTGTGGTTAAGCAAGCTGCTAATAAATATTTATAATTTTCGAGAATATTATAACTTAATTATAGCGGCTAGAGGAAGTAATAATTTTGGGTGTAATTATTACATCACGTTTATCAAAAGTGTAATGTAAATTTGCCAAGGTTTTACTTTTTAATGGTAATAAGTGGAGCTTTAAACGTTTCGATAGTCATGCAACATGATTTTTTACACTTTCGTTGCTCATAAACGCAGTGTGCTTGTTTGTGTCAATTTCCACCAAGGTTATTTGTCATCCAGTGACGACGTCATCGGCTGCTTGCAGTGTCTGAATATTTTTTTTCTTCCGGTTAAATAAAAGAAACTTCTGGTAATAAAAACTTAAAATCCTTTATTCTATATTTTCTAATAATAACATGAATAAACATACTCATCGAGCAAAAATAAAACGATTACAACGAAAGTGCAATCCGTACATGTACACATACATCCTCTCCTGGAACCCCCCGGTCACTCCTCCCTCCAGAGAATCGTCCAGCTCTGTCTATACAATCTACACGACACGTAAAAGCGCAAATAAATAACAGGTCCATAGCTATAGTACACTTTATATCACAATGTGGTCCCCCGCCCTCACACGTGGATGGTGTCCTCGTCCTCGGAGGGCGTCCGCCGCCCCCCGGATCCGGGCGAGCCGGGGTCGAGCGGCGCGTCGGGGCTGGGGGAGCGCGGGGACGGGCCCTCCGCGCTGGGACTGGAGTAGTAGCTGGAGAGCGTGCTCAGCGAGCTGCTGGCGGCGAGCGAGCCGAGGTGCGCGCTGGGCCCGGGGATGCCCAGGCCCATGCCGGGCGGGTAGAGGCGGTAAGGGAGGGGCTTCTGGAGGGTGGCGGCGGCGGCGGCCGCCGCCTGTCGGTAGTAGATGTCGGCGGCGCTGGGGGCGGCCGTGGGACCGGCGCTCTGTGGGGGGTACCAGCAGCCGTACGGGGGCGCGCCGTACAGGCGCTGGAAGGCGGCGTAGTTACCCGCCTCTGCGAGTAATTCGAGGCCGACGGCGGTCTGGCGCTTCCATTTCGTCCTGCAACAACAAAAAATTCTCAATTGCAAGTATTTTGAGTTTTTATTTTACGAATTTTAAAAGTTTTAAGATTTCGTTACATTCCTAAAACTTTGAATGTTTGGAAGACTGAAATTTTGAAGACTTTTTCCAAATAAATTTGATAGAAATGTCTGAAATTTTATAGAAACTGCGACCATAGAAATTCTAATATCCTAAATTTCCTTTAAAATCTGGAAATTCCCAAATCCGAAGTACTTTAGAAGTCCTAGAGATCACAAATACAAAAAATTTCGCAAAATTTTCACAGATAGCAGTTATCTTAGAAATTTCAAAAAGATTTCGACAAGTTCTAAGGTCTGATGAATCCAGATCATACAAATGTTGGACGAACTTCAAAAAATTCCGACGATTCTAGACATTCTTAGACCGTGATTTTTGGAAATGTAGGAATCCTAAATATCCTTCTAAATATTTAAGAGATTACTACAAAGATCCCATAGATCCAGATAATAGAAATCATGCACAGGCGTCCAAAAATTCCAGATATTTGTATTTAGATATCACTCCGGACATTCTAAGACTATGAAAATTTTGAAAATTTTGAAGATTCTGATGATCTTGAAGAACTAACGAAGATGAGAAAAAGGTTCTAAAATTTAGGATATGCTGCCACAGATTCAAAGATTACATAAATTCCTGTAATCCTTGAATTGTGATAGTTTCTCGAAATTTCTAAGGTTTTAGAGGGTCTCGACATATAAAGACTGTTAAGGTAGATATTTTGAAGATTTTTTCATATCCAGAAAGATTCCACAATACCTGTGATTTTTAACATTTAAAATTTTGTAAAAATGTCTGAAATTTTAGAGATTCTATAATCACAGACATTAAATATCTTTTGTGTTTTGGAAATTTTCAAATTCAAGTACAGAAATTCTCGAAATTGCGAAGGTAGGAAAGATTTTAGTTCTAATTATTTCCTAAGGTCCCACAGATTCAGGTTATAGAAATCATGGACCAACTTCCAAAAATTCTAACGATTCTAAAAATTCCACGCATTGTTAACGTTCTCGAGATCATTCTAGATGCTCTAGACATTCTAAGATTCTGAAAATTTTGAAGATCTTGAAGAAATGATGAAGATGAGCAGAAGAAAATTCTAGAAATCAAGATACAACAAATTTCAGACATTTCGGAAATTCCATAGAAATTTTCTAGAAATTCTAGAAATTCCGTTACCGCAAAAATCCTAAATATCCTTCAGATTTTGTACATTCTGAAATCCGAAGCATTCTAAATTCCTAGAGGAAAATTTCGCAGTTTTTTAAAGTTCTAATTATTTCAGCCCTTACTACGAGTTCGAAAGATCCTCAACTTACAAATCTTCGACAAGCTTACAAAAATTTTAAACCTTCAAAAAATTCTAGGCATTTCTGAGGAATTATAAAGTTTCTAGAAGTTCTAGATATTTTAGGACTCTAAAATTTTTAAAAATCTAGTCTAATCCAGATCATAGAAATCTAGAACAAGATTTCACAAATTCCAAAGATTTTAGATTTTCTACAAATGTCTGAGATTGTAGAGATTTTTAGAACATAAAGAGTGTTAAAGTAGAAATTCTGAAGACTTTTTCACATACTGAAAAATTCCAGAATTCTTGTGATTTTTAAGATTCAAAATATACCTCAGATTTTGAACATTCTCAAATTCGAAGTATATTCTAGAGCTGCTACAGATCATAAATAACGTAGATATTCTAAAACTTTCCAAGGTACAAAAAATTTCAGGCATTTCTGAATTTCCAGAGATATCAGCTATAGAAATTTCGGTTCTAACCACAGCTCCAATTCTATAGATCCAGAATATAAAAACCTTGAATAAGGTTCCAAAAAATTCCGAAGATTTTAAAAATTACAGGCATTTGTAAGAGTGCCTAGAGATCATCCTAGACATTCTATACATTCTAAGAGTCTGAAAATTTTCAAGAACCTGGAAAAGATTATGAAATTTATTTAGAAGATGCTCCCAGAGTTTCAAAGATTCCTGAAATCTTTGTATTCTTTGAATTCTAAAGGTTTATAGAAATCTCCGAGATTCTAGAGATTATTGAAACCTACAGGTTGTTAATGTAGATATTCTGAAAACTTTTTCACATACAGAAGTATTCCAGAATCGTAGTGATTTTTGAGATTCCAAATTTCTAAACATCTTTTGTGTTTTGAAAATTTTCAAATTCGAAATATTTTAAAGCTCCTAGAGATCACAAACAGTACAGAAATTCTAGAAATTGCCAAGGTAGGAACTATTTTGGTCCTAATTATTTACTAAGGTCCCACAGATTCAGGTCATAGAAATCATAGACCAGTTTTCAAAAATTCTAAAGATTCTAAAAATTACACGGATTTGTTAGCGTCATTAGAGATCGTTCTAGATGTTCTAGACATTCTAAGACTCTTGAGATTTTGAAGATCTTGAAGAGATGACGAAGACGAGAAGAAGAACATTCAAGTTCAAAGATTCCAGAAATCAAGATACAACAAATTTCAGGGATTTCGGATTTTCCGTAGAAATCAGCTGTTTTAGACATTAGAAATGGTACTCTGAAATTCTAAAGACCAGATGTCCTTGTGATCTTTGAGATCCAAAGTTTTCTGGGAATCTCAGAAATTTTAGAAATTCTGTGACTACAAAAATTCTAAAGTCCTTCAGATTTTGGGCATTTTGAAATCCGTAGCATTCTAAACCCTAGAGATCATAAAAAATATAGAAATTCTGAAAATTCCCAAGGTACGAAATTTCGCACTTTATTGAGTTTCCTGGGATACCAACTATCTTAGAAAATTTAAAATTCTAATTATTTTAGACTTTGCTATGAGTTCTAAATATCCAGAACATCGACGAATTTAGAACAAGATTTCAGAAATTCCAAAGATTTTAGACATTTCATCCATTCATTTTTAAGAGTGCTTAGAGATCATTTTAAACGTTCAAAGTTTCCGGAAATCCTTGTAATCCTGGAATTCTTATATTTTCTAGAAATGTCTGTGATTTTAGAGGTTTCTAGAACATAAAGATTGTTAAAGTAGATATTTTTGTGATTTTTAACACTCAAAATTTTCTAGAAATCTCCGAAATTATAGAGGCCATTGAAATTCCAAATATACATTTGTCAGAGAGCCTGGAGAGCATCCTAGATGTTCTATACATTCTTAAACAGGTTCTAAAATTTAGAAAGTTCTTCCGAAATTTCCAGGAATCTCTATAGTTGAACTCTAAAAGTTTATAGAATTATTTGAGAGATTCTTGAAACCTGCACGTGGTTAAGGTAGATAATATAGACATAAATCTCTGAAATTCTAGAATATCTTCCATGTTTTAGACATTCTCACATTCAAAGTGTTGTAGAGCTTCCAGAGATCATAAACAGTACAGAAATTCTAAAAACGACCAATTATTTCAGCGATTGCTAGTAGTAGATAAAGACCAAAGAAATATTGGACAAGCTTCTAAGAATTCCAAAAATTCTACACGTTATAGACATTCTAAAAAAATTTTGACGATCTTGAAGATTTTTGTTATACTTGAGATGCTAGATTTTCGACAAACGTTTGAAGTTACCAACATTAAGCGTACAGAGATATAAATATTGCAGAAATAGCAATCATAAAATTCCAGAGGTTATAGACCCCTGAAGATCTCGAATATTTTGAAAATTTTGAAAACTGTTGAAGATTTTTCCTAACTCTAAAAATTTGTACACCCAAGTTTACAATTTTCTACATGATCTAGACAATAGAAGATCCTGAAAAGTTTGTAGATTCTAAAGATCTTTAAGAGCTTGAATATTCCGAATTATGAAGATTTTTCTATACTTGTTTGACATTAAAAACTTCAAAAGTTCTAAATATTTTCTCAACGATTCCATAAATTCCGAAGTTCCTAAAAGTCAAAAATTCTAAAGATACACAAAATTCCAGGAATTCCATATATCCCAGAAGTTACTTAGATCATAAAGATGGTCAAAAACTTCCAGACATCCTGTGATTTTTGAGATTCTAAGTTTTCTAGAAGTCCCTTAGATTCTACTTTTTCAGTTTTTCGATTTTTAAAATTTTTGGATTTTTTGATGTTCATGTTATTAAAAAATGTGAGTGTGGTTTTTGTATTGGCGGCGGCGTGCACCGCCTCCAGCGGCGTTAATCTCTTCGGTCGTGTGAAGCGGGCAATTAGGGTTCCAGAGGGCTGCCAGCCCCAGCCCTTCGCGGCAAACTTGATTAAATACAAGCACGTTACGCCCACCCTATTACGATATGACTGTCACTTTCCACGCTAATCTCCTTATAATAACTTCTCCGTGGGAGTGGAGGAGGAACAACGAAGACGAAGAGGAAAGCGGAGTCGTAGCCGACACGTTCCCGAAATCAATCTCGAAAAAACCATAATTAGCTAAATGACTGTGTTCGGTTTTGCGGCAGATTTGCTAAAAACAAGTAATTTGCCAGTTCCGGCGCTCTAGTTTGGGCCGGTGATTCGGCACTTTTGCTGCGGTCGCTTTTTTTACGGGGTTATTATTGATTTAGGAAAATTAAAAAGCGCTTTGGTAAATTGGTGTTCTTGTTGAAAACCAATATTCTAATCTTTATGCTTGATCATTGTTTGAAGAAGGAATTACTAAGCATGGCTTCGGGTTCGGTGGAAGTTATTACGGAGCCACAAAAACGGAGAGGTGTGGGTTACCGAGAAGCGGAGGAATTTGATGGGGCGATGATGGCGTAAATGGAGTAATTGTAGAGTAGTCTTTTTCTTTTTGATTGCGTGACGTATTTTTAAAAATCCATACCTCCATTATTTACGGAAATTTTGTAAAACTGTCACAACTCTTTTTTTTTTAGTGGTTTTTGAAAAATCAATGTACGAGGCGCAGCCGAGGTTTCAGTCCCCCTCAGCTGATAATTCCGTAACAAGCGAACACAATTCCACATTCTCAGAAACAAGTGGATCGTTACAATTTTTTTAATGTAACGGTAACCCAACTCCACCATCACGTTATATGATCCTCGCTTTTAAATAGATTAAGTAACCTCGCATACAAGCAGCGACTTCTGTCATTAGAGTGTGACCATGTTTGGATAGAAGAAGCATGATTACATCAGCACTGGAGCGGAAATAACGCTAGTTTAACTTTATACCATTATCATTTTTCTCTATTTTGAAGCAAAGTAATTTATAGGCAGACACGACGGCACGCATTTCCACAAAAAGACAAATTTCGCCGCATTTACTACTGCTAGTTTAACGAAAAAAAAAAAAAAAATGTGCCCCGAACCCGCCATTAAGCTCTAAAACAAAGCATAATAGCACGCTCCGCAATGCTGTAATTTCGCAATATCATCCATCTACCTGCTCATTCCCATCAATCGGTCGAAATATGCATTACACAAAACCGTCGAAATCTACTGAAGCAGAACTCATCCAATTATCGAAATCACTGCTAGAAACGTTCAGTATAATTCGAGTATGTTCCTATTGTAGTTTCTCCTGCAGTTAATTACAGTAAAACCGCAATGTGAACATCTTGTGTATACGATTCAGAAGCGGGGCGAGCACGCAAGCATTATTAACTGGGACCGTTGCACCCCTCCTAGTCGTACGTTTGAATGGAGGGGTGGCCGATGACAATTTGAGGACTCGAAATTATGTTAATCGTGATTCCTTTCAGATGCGAAATTAATTATTTCGACTAATTTCGCGAGACGGTTTCGTGTAGTTTTATCTCCTAATAGTGTAGTAAAGGCAGGTATTCGAGAAATGTAGAAAATCCGGCTAAATAATGGTAATTTCATTCATATATTCGTGTAATAAACACGAATAAAAATGTTAAATGTTTTTTAATGATGGTGGAATACGTAACATTTCTTAATATCACAAAAGCGTGTTGCAAGTTGTATTTCTAGGGATAATTTACATGTAATTGCTGGAGTCGGCTAACATGGAGGTATGCGCGAATTTAGAACCGGTACTAGGCTATTCGATTAATATTTATGGAGCTCGTCTGTAATATACAGGGTGAGCAAAACTAGGTCTTGGCATAACATAGAAGAGTGCTTGAATTGTTAGGAAAAAGTTACGATTTGACGAGGTTGCTAAAGACAGAAAATAAATATTCAAAGTGGTTAAATTTATCAGAACATCTTCAACAGTAATTTGGCACAGTGGAATAGAAATATCAGAATTAGTGTTAAAAATGAGCTGATTTCGATTTATCTTTTTTTCAATTATTCAAATTTACGATTTCTCAATTTTTCGCTTTTTCGATTGTTCAATTTTTCCTTCGTTTTTTAATTTCTCCACTTGGAAAATTAACGATTTTACAAAATTTCGATTTTTCAATTTTCAAAACTTCCAATTTCTCTGATTTCTTAGTTTTCGGCAATTCAATCTTCCAACTTTTCAGTTTTTCGATTTTTCAATTTCCAAATTTTCAGTTTCTTGATATTGCGATTTCCCGATTTTTTCGATTTTTTGGTTTCTGGTTCATTGATTTTTGAATTTTTTTTTCGATTTTTCAGTTTTTCGAATTTCCAGTTTTTGAACTTTCCAATTTCTCCTTTTTTGTCTTTTTCGTTTTCGATTTTTAGATTTCTCTATCTTTCAATTATTCAAATTGTCATTTTTCAATTTTTTCGATTCTTCAATTGTTCGTTGTCAGCTTTTCGATTATACAAATTTTTGATTTTTAAACTATCAAATCTTGGAATTTGTATTTTTTCAGATCTTCGATTTTTCGATTGCGTTCTCTTAATTTTTCGACTATTGGATTTTCGGTTTTTTCACTTTTCGATTTTGATTTGTTTTTTCGAATTTTTGATTTTTAGATTTTTCGGTTTTTGGATTTTTCGATCATTTATTAGATGTTTAGATTTTTCAATTTTTATATTTTTAATTATTCCTTGTCTTTGTTTTTTAATTTACCCATTTTCCAGCTTTTCTATTTCTTAATAATTTATCGATTTTGTGATTAATCGATTTCTTAATTTTTCGACTTTTAAATCTTCCAAGTTTTCAGTTTATCGATTTTTGGATTTTTATTTTTTGGCTTTACGATTTCTGGAATTCTCAATTTTTCAAATTTTCGGCTTTTGTTTTTTCGTCTTCGATTTTTCGGTTTTTCAATTTTCAGATTTTTTAATATTCCAAATGTCGAAATATCAAAATTTGATTTTTATCTTCGATTATTCGTTGTCTCGGTTTTTTTATTTTCCCATTTCTCAACTTTTCTATTATACAAATTTTCGATTTTTCAATTTTTAAAGCTTACAATTTGTGGAATTTTTAATTTTCGGCCACTTTTCGCTTCATTGATTCTTAATTTTTTGACTTTTCGACTTTTTTACTTTTCGTTTTGTCGATTTTTCGATTATTAGATTTCTGGTTTACCAATTTTTCGATGTTCCAGTTTTTCGATTTTTCAATTTCTCGATCCTTCAAATTTTCGATTTTTATCTGTCTCGTCCTCGAGTTTTCGATTTCTCTATTTTTTAAGCATTCAAATTTTCAAAATTCGATTTTTTAGTTTACCTATTTTTGGATTTTTCGGTTTTTAAGTTTCTCGATTTTTCAATTTTTCGACTTTCCGAATTCTCGGTTTTTCGATTATTGTCTTTCTCGTTCTCAATTTTTCACTTTTTGATTTTTCGATTTTCCTGTTTTTCAGTTATTCAAATTTTCAATTCTTCACTTTTTCGATTATTCAATTATTCCTTGTCTGCGTTTTATAATTTTTCCATTTTCTAAATTTACGATTTTAGAAATTTTTATTTTTCGATTTTTATAGATTTCTTAATTTTTCGACTATTGGGTTTTTCAACTTCTCGTTTTTGCGATTTTTCGATGAGCTTTTCGTTTTTTGGATTTTTTTTTTAGATTTTTCAGTTTTTCAATTGTCCAATTTTTCGACGTTCCGATTTACCGATTTTTCGTGTTTTCGATTTCTGCCTTTCTCGGTCTTTCGCTTTCTTCATCTTTCAGTTATGTAACTTTTCGATTGTTCAATTATTCGTTGTCTCGGTTTTATATACAAAGTTTCGATTTTTTGGTTTTCAAACTTTACAGTTTCTCAAATTTTCAATTTTTTGATATTTCAGTTTCTCGACTTTTCGATTTTATGGTTGATTTTTTCGTTGTTTTGATTTTTAGATTTTCCAGTTTTTCGATTTTCAGATTTATCAATTTTCATATTTTTCAATTTTCAGAAAGTCGAAAAATCAAGATAATGGAAAATTTGATTTTTAGATTTTCCAGTTTTTCGATTTTTTTCGATTTATCATTTTTCGTATTTTTCAAATATTCGAAAAACTGCAAAACTTAAAAATTGGTAAATTGAGAAATTGAAATTGAATACAGAAAAATCTCAATTTTTTAGAGGATATGTCATTTGCCAAAATCCGTTTTATCCTATCAAATACGAGCCCCGCCCACCCACCCTCTATTTTCTTAAAGAGTATGCCATTTGCCAAAATCAGTCTTATCTTAGCAAGTACAAGCAATACTCACCTCCCCTATTTTCATTCTAACGACTAATTTGATTTTCGTTTAGTATTGTATTCATTGATATTGGATAAAATCGAAAGAAACGAAGCCGAAAATGACTTCTAGGTATCGAAATGTACATGAAAATCTCTTCAACTAATTTTTGGTTGAAAACGTCAAAAATGTTAAAATCAGTATTATCTTATCAAATACTAGCCCCGCCCACCCACCCTCTATTTCCTTGGAAGGTATGCCATTTGTCAAAATCATTCTCATTTTAGCAAGTACTAGTCCCGCCCACCGGCCCTCTTTACATCCTAACGACTAATTTTATTTCTGTTCAGTATGGCTAAAATCTGATCATTTCATTCAGATCGGATAAAATCAATCACTGAAAAGAAGACAGGGCGGGTGGGCGGGGCTAATTATGTTCTTCAGTCGAGTAGAAGTGGAAATTAATATCTATCAAATCTTGGATGTGAAAAAACTAAAAAAAACGCCAATCACTAAAAATAGCTGTATTTCAATTGGCGATTTTGAACAAACGATAGGAGTTTTCGAAGAAACGAAGCTGAAAATGACTTCTAGATATTTAAATCTACAAGAAAATGTCTTCATTAATTTTCGGAAATAGTTCAAAAACGGTCGAAAATGCCAAAAGTGCTAAAATCAGTCTTATCTTATCAAATACTAGTCCCGCCCACTCACTCTTTATTTTTTTAGAGGACATGGCATTTGCCAAAATCCGTGTTATCTTATCAAGTACTAGTCCCGCCCACCCACAATCAATTTTCTTAGGCGATATTATTTGCCAAAATCCGTCTTATCCTATCAAATACTAGCCCCGCACTTTATTTTCTTAAAAATTATTAAGAATTACCCAAGAAACGAAGCCGAAAATGGCTTCTAGATAGTCAAATCTACAAGAAAATGTCTTCAATTAATTTTCGGAAATAGTTGAAAAATGGTCAAAAATGTCAAAAGTGCCAAATTAGTCTTATCTCATCAAGTACTAGCCCCGCCCACCCACCCTCCATTTTCTTAGACGATGTCATTTGCCAAAATTAGTCTTATCCTATCAAATACTAGCCCCGCCCACCCACCCTTTATTTTCTTGGAATTTATCTCATTTGCCAAAATCAGTCTTATCTTATCAAATACTAGCCCCGCCCAGCCACCCTCTATTTTCTTAGAGGGTATGTTATTTGCCAAAAACAGTCTCATCTTAGCAAGTATTAGCCCCGCCCACCTCCTCTACTCTCATTCTAACGATTAATTTTATTTCCGTTTAATATAAATAAGATCATTCATTTTATTGAGATTGGATAAAATCAATCACTGAAAATAGACAGGGTGGGTGGGCGGGGCTAATTATGTTCTTCAGTCGGGTGGGAGTGGAAACTAATAATAGATAGAATCTAGGATGTGGAAAAACTACAAAAAGCGCTAATCTCTAAAAATAGCTGTATTTGGAAATAGTTGAAAAATGGTCGAAAACGATGAAAGTGCCAAAATCAGTTTTATCTTATCAAATACTAGCCCCGCCCACCCACCCTCTATTTTCTTAGAGGGTATGTCATTTGCCAAAATGAGTCTTATCTGGTCAAATACTGTCAATTGGTGTGTTTGCTTTTGAAAGAATTTGAAATAATTTCGGAAATCCTTGCTTTTTCGATTTTGCAATTTTTCGATTTTTCAAATATGTATTAGATTTTTTTAATTCTTCAGTTTTTCGACGTTTCAATTTTACAGTTTAAAAAACATAGCCACTAGCACTTCTTCAGATGCGACTGATCTTAGCAAATGACATACCCTCTAAGAAAATAAAGGGCGGGTGGGTGGGGCTAGCATTTGTTAAGATTGATTCTGGCAAATAATATACCCTTTCAGAAAATAGAGGGCGGGTGGGCGGGGCTTGTACTTGCTAAGATAAGACTGATTTTCGCAATAATATACCATTTACGAAAACAGAGGACTGGTGGGCGGGGCTAAGATAAGACTGATTTTGGCCAATGATATACCCTCTAAAAAAATAAAGGGCGGGTGGGTGGGGCTAGTATTTGCTAAGAGAAGACTGAACAATATCAATAGTAGTCACTCTCCTATCTCCATTTCACTGATTTATTTTATTTACTGTCTTATATTACCAAGTACTAGCCCCGCCCACCCTCCCTCTATTTTCTTAAAGAGTATGTCATTTGCCAAAATCAGTCTTATCTTAGCAAGTACAAGTAATACTCACCTCCCCTATTTTCATTCTAACGACTAATTTGATTTTTGTTTAGCATAGTATTAATTGATATTGGATAAAATCAATCACTGAAAAGAAGACAGGGCGGGTGGGCGGGGCTAATTATGTTCTTCAGTCGAGTAGAAGTGGAAATTAATATCTATCAAATCTAGGATGTGAAAAAACTAAAAAAAAAGCGCCAATCTCTAAAAATAGCTGTATTTAAATTGGCGATTTTGAACAAAGGATAGGAGTTTTCGAAGAAACGAAGCTGAAAATGACTTCTAGATATTGAAATCTACGAGAAAATGTCTTCAGTTAATTTTTGGAAATGGCTGAAAAATGTTCGAAAATGATGAAAGTGCCAAAATCAGTTTTATCTTATCAAATACTAGCCCCGCCCACCCACCCTCTATTTTCTTAGAAGGTATGTGATTTCCCAAAATCAGTCTTATCTGGTCAAATACTGTCAATTGGTGTGTTTGCTTTTGAAAAAATTTGAAATAATTTCTGAAATCCTTGCTGCTTTTATTTTGGGAAAGTTTCAAGAAATGTTGAGGTCCCTAGTGTCTTTTTACTTCCTGAGTATAAGCTAAGGAAGTATTGTATTTGAGTCCATTGAACGACTGGTTAATTTTCTGTTTTCTCGACGTTTCATGGCCCCTAGAGTACAAAAAAGTAGTTCTTTGCTTTTGTCTGTATGTCTGGCTTTCATCTGTCCGGATTTTTAATAGACAGAAAGTCTAGGAAACTGCTGGACAGATTGTTACCAAATTTTATAATTATGTTATGAATAATAAAATTGATGACGGCATCTCCAAAATTTACAGTAGTAAATATAATTTTAGTTTTATAAAATAACATATCCGTAGATAGAGATCTTTATTTTGTAAGAAGCCAACTAGACGGCCAGATTCAAAATACGGTGCTTTTATATGTGTTTTCGGTCTCACACTTTTCGAACGAAACGTTTCTGTCCAAAGACATCACAATGATCACGAAAAAATTGGTCTTATAAAATTTGACAACAATAGGTCCAGTAGTTTAGCTAACGCTCAGGACGTGTTAACAAACTGCCCCCCGGGTGTCAACACACTCTCTCCCAAAACCACTTTCTCCTAATCCCCCCGCCGCGAAAATCTGAAAGTATAATCCGCCCCAGCCCTACCAACCCCGCGTGTCCATTTACCAAAGCAATAATTACAGCTTTCGATAAGAAAAACAGTCGCCGGCGATTTCGGTCAAGGCACATTAATAACTTGACGCCCTTAATGCGACTCGACTACAGTACAAATTTCAGTAAACGAAGCAGTCGATAACATCTCGACGTTTCGTGATCCGTGCTGAAACCAAGGCTCCGTTGGTCTGCATAAATGCACGATTTACGCCACCGAATTCGGCCTTATCCACGCCGAGATAAGGGCCACTTTCGGCCTAATCCGGCCGTAATCGCATGCCACGCAACGCGAAGCAATTAGGCCTAATTTCCAGCGAGTGCACGATGGCGCACCGAGGACTCCGCGGACAGCGCAATTAGGGCAATTATGGCCGCAGAGGCGGATTAGGCGAGATTTGCCGCCGCCTATCGGCTATCGGAAAGTGGGATGACTTGGCTTGTCGATCGCCCGATAATGAGTAATCCGGGCGGCGGCTCACTAATATGTAATGTTATTAACAGACGCGGGCGGCTGTGAGACTCTCAGTCTTCTGCTGGTAATTGTTTGTCGGCGCCTGCATGCCACGTCAGCACTTTTGGGCCACAATTAGGTGACTAAATGGTTTTAAACAACTGTTGCGGGAGAAGATCTCAGGGTGGAGGAAAAAAAATTCTTAAAGAACTTTATAGTGATTTTGTATATATTTTTATAAAATACGATACTCCTACACATGTGGGTTATGAATCCGAGTTGAGTTTTTACTCTAGACATCCGTATTGTTGGGAAAAAATTCAAAATTGTCTACGAAGCAGCTGGACCCACTGTTGTCAAATTTTATATTTATGTTTTTATCGTCCATTTTGGCCTTTTTTGGCCTCCAGTGGTCATGTTTGCGTTTTGGCCTAAAATGTTTACACAGTCGAGCCGCTCCACCTAAAAACAACAACCTCAGCCTCTTCGGCGTAAAACAGTTCGGCGAATATTTACTTTGTGGATGGGCAAGAACCGGCATAACTAATGTACCCAATAGCTTTTAAGCAGGCATGAGAATTCGGCTTTTGTTGGCCGGACAAAATGCCAGTCAGTGCGGACAGCGTACGCCAGCAGCAAGAAATCTATTTATTTTAAATATGGCTTTTTTCGTGACGCTACACTTTTCATTGATATGCTATTAAAATTTATCAACGCTCACGGAACGTCGAGAAAAAGCGCGCACTGTTTAAACAACAATTTTCTACCACTACGCTTGTAAACGTCCATTGGACGCGATGGGTTTTTGAGCGCCGCACTCCATTCTTCCATGTCAATGTACCTCTAAGCAAATTCGTTCCGAGGATGCCCTTTTTGTGGGGCTTACACGGAATTGGTGATGGTGAATCATGGGCAATGGACCGGGTAAAAGGAAGGTTTTTAGTGGGAGAGCATAGGATGCATGGTCGAGTGGTGGCAGGGTCGCGATTTTTGGGTGACATGGTCAAAACACGTATGTTACTCGACCGCCGACAAACGTCTAAAGCAGTGTCCCACATTGATGTATATTTAACACTAATTTTCGAAATTATTTTATTCATGGGAAAAAATTCGTGCTGGATAAACGTTGTTTGATCCTTCTTTTCTCCAGGTAGCTAAAGTCGTTTGTGAAACAATTTAAAATAAAAAAGCAATCAACTTTTTACCCAGTCACTACGAGCCATCGTTTAACGCTAATTCTTACAGAGCTTCGACCGACACTCTTTCTTGTCCACTTCGGAATATCGAGCTAAGTACATATTTTTTTAGAAACTTATTGTCTGAATCAGCAAAAACATTAAAAAAATGTGTAAACGTATTTTTCAAACCCATCTTTTTAGGAATTAGTTGAAAATATTAAGAGGACTTTAAAATAATATGAACAGATTTTCAGAGAACATTTTAAAAGGACCTCTTCTTTATTTTGAAATTAAAAAAATGGGCAAGTAGTTTCCATGAAAATTATATCTCATAGTCTTCACTTAAAAGTGAAATCAGAATATACACCTAAATAAAAATATGTTATATCTACGAAAAGATAAAAGGATTTAAAAACTTTCATAGAAAAACTATCATAAAGAAGTAGATTTAACTTAAAAACGAAAACCGACTGGTGTTTGGTTTTTGAAATAATTTGAAACAATATCGGAAATCCTTTGATTTTTGTTAAATATAAAAGTATTTTGGGTCCTTTGTGTCTTTTTTTACCGAATTGAAACGAGGTCCCTTGGTCTGTTCATTTTTGAAAAAATTAGAAATAATCTCGGAAATCCAGACTGTTTACACTAAAAAAAATTGAAATTTTGGAAATGTTTCTAGAAATCTTGGGATGCCTTGCGTTTCACACCAAAGGTCCCCGAGATTCTTTTAAATTCTTTTTTTTTTCATTTCGTAGAAAAATCCTACCACTTTTCCAGAATCGCCAATTGAAATGTTGGAAATTATGGGACTTTTTAAAAAGTTGGAGGTTCCAGCCGGATATTTCCAACATTTTGCTCCGGGACCATAAAAACGCTATATTTTTCAAATCAGCACGTTGGAATCTATATCCCGGAACTTTTTGTCGATTTGGGGGAACGGAGAAGATTAGGGTAAATGTGTACAAGAGTGCGAATATGTATAAGAGTACGCACTCATGATTTCTGCTTATTAGTGCCATCTGGGTAAGATGAAGTTATACCAATCAGAATTTAATGCTAAACCTGAGATAAAGGTGCAAAAGTGACCTGAATATAGTTTATAGTTTGGTCGTACTAACGATTTTATGTTCACACGTTGTGTGGATGTAATTTTTATCGCTCATAGTTTTAGTTTTTTTGTAAAGTACGTACCAGTTTTTTTATTTTACAGTAATAATTTTCATTAGTTGTAACTTTTAAGGTCTCGTTATACACTAACACTTTTATACTTTCTATCCATCAAAAGCTTTTAACTTTGAAAACATTAGGTTATGTACAAATGTACAAGAGTGCGCAGCGAGGTATTGTATAAGAGTGCGCACTGCTTGCACTACGTAGTCTAATAGTCTTGGAGATACATATCATACGATAATGAATTATTTAACTATACTACTTTGTACTGCTTCTGAAGTTGTGTGGTGGTGGTTATGGTGATTTTTTTTAATTTTTACTTCCTGAGCGTGTTGTAATCGAGTCTGTCGACCGACTCTCTATTTTTACGTTTTCTCGACTTTTTAAGACCCCTAGAGTACGTAGAAATAGGTATCCCGTTTTATGTGTAGTCTGTGGTCACTTATTCCCATTTATTTTCACCTTATAAAGAAATATTTTTTTATAAAATGTAATGCGCACTCATAAGCATTCAAATGCGCACTCTTGTGCAATGAACTGTCTAAGAGTGCGCATTTACACATCTTGACAAAAATTGAAATTACTTTTAAAATATAGTGGTCTTGAGACGTACAATTAAATATATCTGATCTCCAAACATGTATATAACGAACCCATATCATAAAATTTGTCTATCCAAAAAAATTAAAAAGTTATTGACAGTTTTACACTAAGTGCGTACTCTTGTACACATTTACCCTATGTTTCATTACTATTTACCATGCTTACGATAATCTTAAAACTTTTACGACATCGCGAACCATTGGGTTTTCCCTTAACACGGATTCATAAACCACAAGTGCAGCAGTATGTTTTTTTATAAAATTTAAATCACATTTACGATTATAAATTTTGGAGATGCCGTCATCAATTTTGTTGTTAATAACATAAATATACAATTTAGCAACAATCTGTCCAGCAGTTTCGTAGATCTTCTGTCTAATAGCGAAAGATCTAATTTTTCGTACTCTAGAGGCCATGAAACGTCGAGAAAAAGAAAAGTAACCAGTCGTTCAATGGACTCAATTACAATACTTCCTTACCTTGTACTCAGGAAGTAAAAAAAATTCTTGAAACTCTCCCAAAGTAAAAACAACAAGGATTTCCTACATTATTTCAGTTTCTTTCAAAAGCAAACACACCAATTTGATAGTATTTGATAAGATAAGACTGATTTTGGCAAATGACATCCACGAAAAAAAACAGACGGCGGGTGGGTGGGGCTAGTCTTTGATAAGATAAGACTGACTTTGACAAATGAAATACTCTCTAAGAAAGTAGAGGGTGGGTGGGCGGGGCTAGTATTTGATAAGATAAGACTGATTTTGGCACTTTTGACATTTTCGACAATTTTTCAATTATTTCCGAAAATTAATTGAACACATTTTCCTGTAGATTTCAATATCAAGAAGTCATTTTCGGCTTCGTTTCTTCGAAAACTCCTACCGTTGTTCCAAAATCGCGAATTAAAATACAGCTATTTCTAGAGATTAGTGCTTTTTTTAGTTTTTCTCTTTTTAGTGGTTGATTTAATCCAATCTCAATGAAATGAATAATCTTATACTAAACGGAAATAAACTTAGTCGTTAAAATGAAAATAGGGGAGATGGGCGGTGCTAGTACTTGCCAAGATAAGACTCATTTTGGCAAATGAAATACTTTCTAAGAAAATAGAGGGTGGGTGGGCGGGGCTAGTATTTGATAGGATAAAACGGATTTTGGCAAATAACAAACCCTCTAAGAAAATAGAGGGTGGGTGGGCAGGGCAAGTATTTGATAAGATAAAATTGATTTTGGCAAATGACATATCCTCTAAAAAATTGAGATTTTTTTGTATTCAATCAAAAACAAAACAGCATCAATAGCCCATGTGGTTCATAACAATTTGGTTAAAAATAAACCAGCGAAACCGTTGAGATTCTTTTAAATTCTTAAAAAAAAGAAAGTCGAACCTCAAGATTTATTGAATTACCTACATATTTTCAAAATAAAAACAGTAAGGATTTCCAAGATTACTTCAAATTGTTTCAAAAACAAATACAAGGGGTTTCCGAAAAATTAAGAAAACGCAATCGAAAAATCGAAAACTTGAAAGATCGAAAAGTCGAAAAATTAAGAAATCGATAAGTCGAAAAATCGAAGATGTGAAAAAATGCAAATTCGAAGATTTGATAGTTTAAAAATCAAAAATTTGTATAATCGAAAAGCTGAAAAATGGAAAAATTAAAAAACCTATACAACGAACACTTGAAGAATCGAAAAAATTGGAAAATGACAATTTGAATAATTGAAAAATAGAGAAATCTAAAAATCGAAAACGAAAAAGACAAAAATGGAGAAATTGGAAAGCTCAAAAACTGGAAATTCGAAAAACTGAAAAATCGAAAAAAAAATTCAAAAATCAATGAACCAGAAATCAAAAAATCGAAAAAATCGAAAAAATCGAGAAATCGCAAAATCAAGAAACTGAAAATTTGGAAATTGAAAAATCGAAAAACTGAAAAGTTGGAAGACTGAATTGCCGAAAACTAAGAAATCGGAGAAAGTGGAAGTTTTGAAAATTGAAAAATCGAAATTTTGTAAAATCGTAAATTTTCGAAGTGGAAAGATTAAAAAACGAAGGAAAAATTGAACAATCGAAAAAGCGAAAAATTGAGAAATCGTAAATTTGAATAATTGAAAAAATTGGTCTAAAGAGTTTAGACAGTACTTCCCTCGCTGTCGGAAACTTGACGACTGCATGGCTATTGTGTTTTTTTTCATTACACTTTTGTAGTGGGAATTTAAAATTGCGATGACGTCATCAACATTTTTGCAAGGACACGGATATCAGTTGGGATAGATGTAGTGTAATACTAAGAATAAAATTATTGTATTCCCAAATTTTCGGGAAAATGAATTGGGTCGTTTTGAATATTGATTTTTTATAATCAATAAAATAACGAAACAATTTACTCACGTATACGGCAACTGAAAATCGTTTATGTATAAACATTCTTAATTTAAGATGACAAGCGTAACAGCATACGTGAGAGCCAAACAGAGAAACTGTAAACAAAACGACCATCGGTTTTATTGCTTCGCTTATTATATAAAACATTCGGGTTTTATTTTAATTCTTGACGGTGAAATTCAGAATTGGTTGATTATAAACATGTCTATTTCACATTCGCGGAACCAAGTGAACAAATGCAGGTCTGTAATGTTAAAGTCGATGTAAATAAGCGTGCTACCCTTATGTTTCAACCGAGTTTTTCCTTTAACAAATTTTGTGTCTACCAAATTGGGTTGGTTGGGGTGTAATACTAATAATAAGTGTTGCCTTTAATTTAATCAATAAAATAAATTGACTTCATTAATTTTTTTGAACCACCTCTTAAGAAAATCTAAAAAATATGAATGGAATGATAAATCACAAGTACAGACTCATCATATTTTGTACATTTTAGATACGATTTATTCGGCAAACTTTTGAGCTGACGTCATCAGTTTTTTGTAGAAGATAACCAAATATATTTTGACTAAAAATTTATTATGCTCTTTATAACCTTAAAACATCTGCAAGATTTCAAAGCATTCGGTTTTGTAGTTCCTGATTAAATCAATAAAATAAATTTACGCATTCATTAATTTTTTTGAGTCACCCTGTATATGCAAATCGAAAAAATTTGAATGGAATTATAAATCACAAGAAGAGACTCACCATATTTTGTACATTTTAGATAGGATTTTTTCAGCAAAATTTTGTGGTGACATCATAAATTTTTTAGGGGGGACGACCAAATGCGTTTTGATCAAAAATTTACCATGCTTATGATAATTTTAAAATATCTTCAAGATTTCGAAGCATTCGGTTTTGTAGTTCCTGAGTAAATCAGTAAAATAAATTTACGCTTCCATTTATTTTCTTGAATCACCCTGTATATGCAAATCCAAAAAATATGAATGGAGTGATAGATCACAAGTACAGACTGATCATATTTTGTACATTTTAGATATGATTTATTCGGCAAATTTTCGAGCTGACGTCATCAAGTTTTTGGAGGGGATAAGCAAATATATTTTGACTAAACATTTATTATGCTCTTTATAACCTTAAAACATCTGCAAGATGTCAGAGCATTCCGTTTTGTAGTTCCTGATTAAATCAATAAAATATATTTACGCATTCATTAATTTTTTTGAGTCACTCTGTATATGCAAATCCAAAAAATATGAATGGAGTGATAAATGACAAGTACAGGCTCATCATATTTTGTACATTTTAGATATGATTTATTCGGCAAACTTTCGAGCTGACGTCATCAAGTTTTTGGAGGGGATAAGCAAATATATTTTGACTAAACATTTATTATGCTCTTTATGACCTTAAAACATTTGCAAGATTTCAGAGCATTCGGTTTTGTAGTTCCTGATTAAATCAATAAAATATATTTACGCATTCATTAATTTTTTTGAGTCACCCTGTATATGCAAATCCAAAAAATATGAATGGAGTGATAGATCACAAGTACAGACTCATCATATTTTGTACATTTTAGATATGATTTATTCCACAAACTTTTGAGCTGACGTCATCAAGTTTTTGGAGGGGATAAGCAAATATTTTTTGACTAAAGATTTATGATGCTCTTTATAGCTTTAAAACATCTGCAACATTTCAAAGCATTCTGGTTAGCAGATTAAAAATTAAATTTCAAAATGTTGTTTTATAATTTTGATTTTTTTTTCAAAAATCTGGACGTTTCTGGTGAAAAGTCGATTCAGAGTTGTAAACTACATGTGTAGGACTATGTTATTTTATACAATTGAAAACCCATTTACTATGTACAATTTTGAAGTGACGTCATCGCATTAGTGGTGGGGATGATTAGACAAATTTTGGTTAGCGTTTTACCATCTACATGATATTCTTAATATAAGTACAAAATTTCACAACAATCGGTCGAGTACTTTCGGAGATTATCTGTCTAATAAAAATCCGGGACAACAGACGGACAGACGGACGGACAGACGGACAGACGGACAGACGGACAGACGGACAGACAAACGGAAATGGGAGACCTATTTCTTCGTCTTCTAGGGGTCATGAAAGATCGAGAAAACGTAAAAGTAGAGAGTCGGCCGACGGACTCGATTACAATACTTCCTTTGCTTACGCTCGGGAAGTAAAAAGATAAATCGAAAAAATTCAATAATCAGGAAAATGAAAGATATGAAAATTGAAAAATCGAAAATTTGTGTAATCAAAAAACTGAGAAATGGAAAAACCGAGACAACTAATAATAATTAGAGAATCGAAGAAGTGAAAAATCTAAAAATTGGAAAATGACTATTTGAATAATTGAAAGATTGAAATCTAAAAATCGAAGATGAAAAATACAAAAATCGAAAATTTGAAAAATCGAAAAATCGGGATGTTCAAAAATTGGAACATTGAAAACCTGCAAAATCGAAAAAAGATAAATTCAAAAATCGATAAACCAGAACACTAATAATCAAAAACTTGTTAAACCGAAACGTTGAAATATAAAAAAGTCGAAAAATTAAGAACTGGATTAATAGAAAAATCGAGAAACTGGCCTTGAGATTCTTTTAAATCCTTAAAAAAGAGGATTTTTAAGAATTTAAAAATCACAAGGTTTTTTTAACTAGGTACATATTTTCAAAATAAAAACAGTAACTATTTCCAAGATTACTTCAAACTGTTTCAAAAACAAATACAAGGGGTTCCCGAAGTTCTTTTAAATTCTTTCACAAGCAAAACAGCATTAGAAGACTCTGAGATTCTTTTCAATTCGGTCAAAAATAAAACAGCAGAACCCCTTAAGATTTTGGAAAGAATTTTCCAGAATCTCGGTGTCCATTGGTGTGTTTGTTTGAAAGAGTTTGAAATCCTTTGTTTTTTTTTTTTCAAAAAATTTAAAAGAATTTTGACTGAACTGAAGAGAATTTAAAAAAAATCGTGGTCATACGATTTTTTTTTTTTTTAATAATGTGAAAGAATCTTGGAGGACACTCATATTTTGGTTTTGACAGAATTTCTGAAAGCTGCGTGACCTCCTGGTGTTTTCTTAACAAAAAAAAATCTTGGAGTCACTGTCGTCTTTTAAGAATAAAAAAAAAATCGTGGGTATTTCTGGTGTTTTTATTTTAAAATTTAATTTATGTTTCGTGCTCAGGTGCAGATAGTTGGTATACCTGGGCACCAGCAGAACTAACCTAAAGAAGAAACCTATAACAACGATCTGTCTAATAAAAATCCGGACACACAGAAGCGAAAGATCTATTTTATCGTACTCTGGAGGCCATGAAACGTCGAGAAAACAGAAATGTAACCAGTCGTCCAATAGACTCAATTACAGTACTTCCTTAGCTTATACTTATGAAGTAAAAGGTCACTAGAGACCCCAAAATTTCTTGAAACTTTCCCAAAATAAAAAAAGCAGGGGTTTCCGCGATTATTTCAGATTGTTTCAAAAGCAAACACACCAATTTGATAGTATTTGATAAGATAAGACTGATTTTGACAAATGACATCCTCTAAGGGAATAGAGGGCGGGTGGGCGGGGCTAGTATGTGATAAGATAAGACCGATTTTGGTAAATGACATACTCTCTAAGATTTCGATATCCAGAAGTCATTTTCGGCTTCGTTTCTTCGGAAATTTTAGCGTTTTTCTAAAATCGCTTTTTGCAATACAGCAATTTTTGGAGTTTCGTCAAAATAACTCTCTATAAAAATTTTGTAGATATAAAAAAATATTTTTAATTTTTGTTCCATTATTTCATTAAGTATTAGTTAGCACTCCGTTTCGACAGAAGAACATAATGAGCCCCGCCCACCCACCCTGTCTCCTTTTGAAATGGAGGTCTGGTGGGCGGGCCTAGTACTGGCTAAGATAAGACTGATTTTGGCAGATGACATACCATCCAAGAAAACACAGGGTGGGTGGGCGGGGCTAGTATTTGATAAGGTAAGACTGATTTTGGCAAATGACATATCCTCCAAAAAATTGAGATTTTTTTTGTATTCTATCAAAAACAAAACAGCATCAACAGCCGATGTGGTTCATAACAATTTGGTTAAAAATAAAACAGTGGAACCGTTGAGATTCTTTTAAATTCTTAAAAAAAAAAGACAGTCGAATCAATCAATCATCTTGGAGTCACTTCTATCGTCTTTTAAGAATCTAAAAAATCTTGGGTATTTCTGTTTTTATTCTAAAATTTCTTTTATATTTCGTGCTCAGGTGCAGATAGTTGGTATACTTGAGCACCAGCAAAACTTACCTAAAGAAGAAATCTATAACAACGATCTGGATGCCGCAAGATGTTCTGTTAAATTTTAGAAAATCCTAGGATTCTTTCACAATAGGTTTTGATGGAAGTCACTTTGTAGTTATTATATTTAATTTAACTCAGCGAACTCTTATCATATTAAGTATTTTGTTCTTTGGTGAGATCAAGACTGGAGTACGGAGCAGTTATTTGCTACCCCATCTACGCAATCCATTGCAACGAGATTGAGGCTGTACAAAGAAAATTTTTAAAATTCTTTGCTTTCTTATAAGTCGGTGTTTAACCCCGACATGGTGTAGAGCATTCAGGTCTTTTGAAGAGATTTAATTTTATATCCTCTAGATAGATCTCCGATTTTTGATGTGCGGTTAATTTAATTGTATTTCTAATAACTGTGATGTTCATAATGATTCATTAATTCTATTGTAAATTTTCTAGTCATTTTTCTTTCAAATTGTCAAACGGATTAATAAACCACAAGTACCTACACGAGCACGTTATTTTACAGAACGCCGCCGCCCGACGAAGTAAAAATGACAGTGATGCTAGGAAAAGTAAACAAAATCGGGCAAAGAACGCTCCACATTATTCTGTGCCAGTTTTTCGCCATCCAGCGTAATTACGTTTCGTGCTTGCAGCACCTCGCCACATTCTAAATTCCCTTCCCAATTATTCTAGCATTATCGAATAGCATTTCGTTTTTGCCGCGTTGCGTTAAATCGCTCTTCGAGCACTATTCCGTTTTTATTTCGTTAATGTTCAGAAAAATTTACATCCGTTATAGTGGAATGATTGCGATACTAAACGATCCAGAACCATTGAACTTTACACAACGTTTTTGGCATTCCGTGGCGACATTAAGATCGCTCGAATAATAAAAGAAAAACCAGACCACCGCTCTAATGTGATTATAATACATGTGCATGTGGTAATATCGTATGAAATGACTCCCATTACGGCATATTAGCGTATTGTTGGTAGTCGTGGGGTCGGCCCGTATTTATTACACTCGACTACTTTCCTAAACGGTACAGGTATATGCGGCGGCCGATAGTCATTTGTCAACGCGTTTAAGATTTATTATGAGAAATCCACAATGAGAGCTCGTACGAGTTTTACGAGTGCGGTAACGACCGAAAGGGCAATTTATGGGTTATGGTAATTAACTGTGTCGTAGGGTGAATTGGCGCCCCGAAAAACTACACCGATACAATTCAAGAAGTTGCAACGAGACGCGAAACCGACGTTCGATGGCGGCGACTCGACAATGACGCCGAATTTTCCACACAAATGAAAACAATCGCGCGTGCAATTCGCGTCCCTAATAAATATTTATTTTAATAAAGCCGCACTGAAGCGTGAACTATATCCATTAGCCGTAATTTATAAATCTGCCTAATTAGTGTCTAGCAACAAATTAATAAAACACATCAATTTCGTAATTTACTCGTTAAAACAGTTCGCCCTTGGTTAAATAATCGTTCCAGTTAGTGGATTTTACATTAAATTGCGTTTTATATTGGTGTATGTTTTAGAATGAAAAGCGGAAGTGCTTTGGATAATTATTATAAAACTAAAATCTCATATCCGGCTGGGATTTCGCCATTAACGTTTACGTTTGAACCACTTTTGACTGGAGACAATGCGCTGCTTATAATAGCGGTATTATACTTTACACAATGACATATTACTCTCCATTATTCATTTTGCGTAATGTAGTATTAGTCACAGTTAGGTAAATAACTTAATTAATTATAGTCGGGCGGGTTGTGGACTAATGACCAAAATAAAATAGAAAAGTCGCACTGTTTACGATATCGGGCGCACTTAAGTCCATTAATTAACTTGTTTACAGAAACAAAATATACACAACAGCAAAAAATTAAAAAAAAAATCCCAGTTTTCAAATTTCACTTGGGGGCGTATGTAATGTCCCAATTAGTTCAGTGTTTTCAGTATGCGCGCAGACATCTTGTTTTTTTTTTATATTTCCGCCCCCTGAATATTCACCGCTGACAAAAAACCCGCATTGTATTCGAGACAAACGAAACATTACTTGGGGGCGTACGTAATGTTCTAATTTTTCTCATAGTTCTCAATCCACACACTCCCTTTGTTTTCTCCTTTTTAATTACATCACTTCCAGGAATGTCCGAAATATTCCAAATTTCACTTGGGGGTGTACGTAATGTTCCAATTATCGCAGCATTTTCAATATTCGGATAGCTCTCTTGTTCCCTTCTTGAACTTTTCCCCCCTCGATGAAGAATCATAGATGAACAAAACGGCCGCACTGTACAGACATATACGAAAAATGTCTTGGGGGTGTCCATGATACATATTTTTGATAATTCTCAATTCACATACACCCCTTTGGTTTTTTCTTCATAATTACTTCATGTCGTTCCAAGAATGCCCCGTACTACAAGAAAAAACCTTCAGTATTCGATATATTTAAAATTTCACTTGGGGGTGTCCGTAATGTCCCTAGTAATGGTGGATTTTCAATGTACAGACAACGCTGTTATTTTTTCTTGACCTTTTTTCCTGACGAAGATGTACCACGAAAAAACCCTCGTACTTCACTTAAAATATACGAAACAAGACTTGTGGGCGTCCGTAATATTCCAATTTTTGTCTTAATTCTCAACTAATGATAGCTTCTTTATTTATACATTCATAATTACTGCATGTCATTCTAACAAAACCCAGTACCACAAGAAAAAACTCCCTACATTTGAAATATTCGAAATCACACTTGGGGGTGTCCGTAATGTCCCAATTCTTGGCGCATTTTCAATCTACGGACAACGCTCTTATTCTTTTCTTGACCTGACGAAGGTCTACCATAAAAAAAAACCCTCGCACTTCACTTGAAATGTACGAAACAAGGCTTGGGGGCGTCCGTAATATTCGGATTTTTGTCATAATTACCAACAACGTACATTCATTGTCTTTTTTACTTCATAATTATTTCATGTTGTTCCAACAAAGGCCGGAACTACAAGAAAAAGCCCCCTACATTTGAAATATTCGAAATCATACTTGTGGGCGCCCATGAAGTCCCAGTTATTGGCGCATTTTCAATCTACGGACAACGTTCTTATTCTTTCCTTGACATTTTTCCTGACGAAGATTCACCTCGAAAAAAATCCTTGCACTTCACTTGAAATATACGAAACAAGACTTGGGGGCGTCCGTAATATTCCAATTTTTGTCATAATTCCCAATCAACGTACGTCCATTTTGTTTTTTCCTTTATAATTATTTCATGTCGTTGCAACAAGGCCCGGAACCACAAGAAAAATATCCCTGTATTTGAAATATGCGATATTTCAGTTAGGGGCGTACGTAATGTCCCAATTATCACCGCATTTTCACTTTACGGACAACCCTCTTTTTATTTTCTTAAGATTTTTTCAATATGGAGATCCACCGTGTAATAAACGTCCATACTGCATTCGAAATAACCAAATATAACTTGGGGGCGTACGTAATGTTCCAATTAGTTCCGTGTTTCAGTATGCGCGCAGACATCTTGTTCTTTTTTCTACATTTCCGCCCCCTGAATATTCACCGCTGGCAAAAAACCCGCATTGTATTCGAAAGAAACGAAACATTACTTGGGGGCGTACGTAATGTTCTAATTTTTCTCATAATTCACACACACTTCCTTTGTTTTCTCCTTTTTAATTACATCACTTCGTTCCAGGAATGCGCAAAATATTCAAAATTTCACTCGGGGGTGTACGTAATGTTCCGATTATCGCAGCATTTTCAATATTCAGACAGCTCTCTTGTTCTCTTCTTGAAGTTTTTTCCCCTTGATGAAGAATCATAGATGAACAAAACAGCCGCACTGTACAGACATATACGAAAAATGTCTTGGGGGCGTTCATGATACATATTTCTCATAATTCTCAATTCACATACACCCCTTTGGTTTTTTCTTCATAATTACTTCATGTAGTTCCAAAAGGCCTGGTACCACAAGAAAAAGTCTCCTGCATTCGAAATATTCAAAATGTTACTTGGGGGTGTACGTAATGTCCCTTGTAATGGTGGATTTTCAATTTACGGACAATGCTGTTATTTTTTTCTTGATCTTTTTTCCTGACGAAGATCTACCATGAAAAAACCCTCGTACTTCTCTTAAAATATACGAAACAAGACTTGGGGGCGTCCGTAATATTCCAATTTCTGTCTTAATTCTCAATTAATGAAAGCTTCTTTGTTTATATCTTCATAATTACTGCACGACATTCCAACAAAGCCCAGTACCACAAGAAAAATCTCCCTACATTTGAAATATTCGAAATCACACTTGGCGGTGTCCGTAATGTCGCAGTTATTGGCGCATTTTCAATCTACGGACAACGTTCTTATTCTTTTCTTGACATTTTTTCCTGACGAAGATTCATCTCGAAAAAAACCCTCGCACTACACTTGAAATATACGAAACAAGACTTGGGGGCGTCCGTAATATTCCAATTTTTGTCATAATTCCCAATCAACGTACATTCATTTTGTTTTTTCCGTCATAATTACTTCATGTCGTTGCAACAAGGCCCGGAACCACAAGAAAAATATCCCTGCATTCGAAATATTCAAAATTTTACTTGGGGGTGTACTTAATGTTCTAATCTTTGTTATAATTTCCAATCAATGTACGCTCCTTTTGTTTTTACCTTCATAATTACTTCATGTCGTTCAAAGAAGGCTCGATAGCACAAGAAAAAGCCCCCTGCATTCAAAATACTCGAGATTTTACTTGGGGGTGTACGTAATATCCCAATTAGCTCTTCATTTTCAGTCTGCACACAGTCGTCTTGTTCTTTTCTTGACTTTACTGCTCTATGAAGACTCACCGCTGCGAAAAAGCTCTCATTGTGTTCGAAATAAACAATACATTACTTGGGGGCGTACGTAATGTTCTAACTTTTCTCATAATTCTCAGTCAACGTACATCCCTTTTGTTTTTTCCTTCATAATTACTTTATCTCGTTCCAAGTAGGACCCATACCACAAGAATAGGCCCCTACGTTCGAAATATTCCAAGTGTCACTTGGGGGTGTACGTAATGTTCCAATTATCGCCGCATTTTCAATCTCCGGACAGACCTCTTGTTCTTTTCTTGATCTTTTTTCCCCTTGATGAACAGTCATAGAGGGAAAAACGGCCGCACTGCACAGAAACATACGAAAAATATCTTGGGGGTGTACGTGATCCATATTTTTCATAATACTCAATTCATATACACCCCTTTTGTTTTTTCTTCATAATTACTTCATCTCGTTCCAAAAATGACCCGTACTACAAGAAAAAACCTCCAGGATTCGAAATATTTGATATTTTGACTTGGGGGCGTCCGTAATATTCGAATTTTTGTCTTAATTCTCAATTAATGAAAGCTTCTTTGTTTATACCTTCATAATTACTGCATGTCATTCCAGCAAAGCCCAGTATCACAAGAAAAAGCTCCCTACATTTGAAATATTCGAGATCACACTTGGGGGTGTCCGTAATGTCGCAGTTCTTGGCGCATTTTCAATCTACGAACAACGCTCTTATTCTTTTCTTGACCTGACGAAGATCCACCACAAAAAAACCCCTCGCACTTCACTTAAAATGTACGAAACAAGGCTTGGTGGCGTCCGTAATATTCCAATTTTTGTCATTATTCCCAACAACGTACGTTCATTTTCTTTTTTACTTCATAATTATTTCATGTTGTTCCAACAAAGGCCGGAACTACAAGAAAAAGCCCCCTGCATTTGAAATATTCGATATTTCAGTGGGAAGCGCACGTAATGTTCCAGTTATCACCGTATTTTCAATCTACAGACAACCCTCTTATTTTTTTTTTGACCTTTCTTCCCCTTGAAGACCCACTGATGCAAAAACCGTACACTGTACTCCAAATATACGAGGCATGACTTGGGGGCGTTCGTAATGTTCCAATTTTTGTCATAATTCTCAATACATGAAAGCTGCTTAGTTTATACGTTCATAATCACTGCATGTTATTCAAAGAAAGCCCAGTACTACAAGAAAAAACTCCCTACATTTGAAATATTCGAAATCATACTTGGGGGCGCCCGTGATGTCCCAGTTATTGGCGCATTTTCAAATTTCCGGACAACTTTCTTATTCTTTTCTTGACATTTTTTCCTGACGAAGATTCACCTCGAAAAAAACCCTCGCACTTCACTTGAAATATACGAAACAAGACTTGGGGGCGTCCGCAATATTCCAATTTTTGTCATAATTCCCAATCAACGTACATTAATTTTGTTTTTTTCCGTCATAATTATTTCACGTCGTTTCCAAAAGGCCTGGTACCACAAGAAAAAGTCTCCTGCATTCGAAATATTCAAAATGTTACTTGGGGGCGTACGTAATGTTCTAATCTTTGTCATAATTTCCAATCCATGTACGCTCCTTTTGTTTTTACCTTCATAATTACTTCATGTCGTTCAAAGAAGGCCCGATAGCACAAGAAAAAGCCCCCTGCATTCGAAATATTCGAGATTTCACTTGGGGGTGTACGTAATACCCCTAACATCTCCGCCTTTTCCTCTATGGATAACGCCACGAAGCCACGAAGCCCCCCGCTGCATTCAAAATATACAAATATTCACTCGGGGGCGTACGTAGTATCCCAATAATTTTCCTTTTGTTTTTTCTTGCCGACTGCTCTCGCGTTCTGAAAAGGGCCGCATTGCAGTCGAAATATCCGGCCGGAAACGAACTCGATATAAACATCAGCGGGCGTCCAATTTGCGGAGCTTTATGCAACATGAAACCGCGCACCACTTTCTGGATATTTATGCCGGCGACTCGAAAATCTATTATTTGCGAAACATTATGGCCGTTGCGGGGATAATTATTGTTTGAATTAGAGGTGTCGGTCTCGAGGGGTGGACTTGTTTGTGAATTATTACGCCTTCATGCAAATCCACAGCCTTAATTAGCTAATCTCTCGATGGATATCTCAACGGGAATAACAAAGAATGATGGGTGTGGGTTTTGCGCCATTGGTGTGTAATAAATTGCTGGGTGTTTTAACGCACTTTTCGTGAGGGGGAAGGGTGAATTGATTTTGTAATTTTTAGGGTAAGTGGCTGGGGGAGGGGTGCGACTGTGTTTGTACTACAAAAATTAATAAATCTAGATAATTATATAATAAACTAAATTTACACTTTAATGAATACACGACCATGAAAGGAAAAAAACAACTGTATGTAAGCTGTCATTAGTACTATCACCACTATTATCACCTACTATAGTTCTAATTAAAACAATTTAAATTACAAAAAACGCATTCGCTTTCAGCTTTAATTAAAACAATCTCTAACAGGATAACAAAACTTTACTGCTTTTTTTTTACGCAAAATTAACTGCTTTTCATTTCCTCCGCTTACAATTAGCCAAAAAAATTGATGCTATTAAACGTGATTCAAACAGTTGCGGTTGATGAAGACTTCCACGAAACACATAAATTAAACTCGCTTGAACTGAACCTAACCCATTACGTGCCGTTATTAAAATAAAGTCATAAAAACGAACTTATCGCCACTATTAGAATGTAAGAGGAAAAAACCCGAAAGAACTCTCCGGGCGACGAAAGCACGACCGGCTCACACACTATTCGAAAATCTGAATTTCAGTTTCCGCAGGGCTCCGTCCGCGGACCCGGCCGTTTTCGCGTTTTTCGAAGTGATAAAATTACGGCAAGCACAGCGATGACTAATTATTTAATGTCGCCAGGGTTAAGGGATAAAAAACGGAATGAGAGATGGCGTGCTCGGGGGCTATAGCGGCTTTGTGGCGCAGCGTGGCGCAATTGAAAGCAGCCGTCGGAAGTGTTTAAGAACAGCCTTATCTCTGATAAATAATGTATGTTAAACTACCCTTAAGTGCTGGCAAATTGTTCCTAGAACCTCGGACCTGTTCGTCCACACCATGCGAGCGCTGATTTATGCACGAAAGAGGTAGCACGCGTCGGCAGAGCCGTATTTACACGGTTTTATTTAAAATGTGGCACTTACAGGCACGGGGGTTATTTATTTACGGAATCAACTGAAAGCTTGCAAGCTGTTAAGTGCGGTTTTCTTAGTGTTGGTGTCGTAAGTATAATACACGATTTTTTATTTATAAATGACATTCTATCACTTCTATAGATTATCTGCCATTATTCGACTTGTGGATCTAACCTCAAATTATTCTGGGACGTCAGCTGCGCCATACGTTCGAAAACATTTGCGCATCGAGAAGAAACGAGAGATGTTTTTTCTTTGGTCGCTCATTGTTTTAATACTGAAAACAGAAAAATTTGCTCAAAAAAAATACGAATTTTCTGATGTATTTTTTTCAAATGTTTTATTTTTGTACATGACGATATTTGACATTTCTGATGTACGTGACATTTAGACAAGATTTCCGTTTCCGTCGCATCTGAAGTAGTAAATCTCTAGTAACCACTGGTGTGGCAGTTTTTGAGAAAAATTGAAGACTTTTATTGCACAGTTTTGATTTTTTTTAACATAAATGGAAACGCGTGATATATTATGTTATGATATTATTAGTTATTTTAAATAAAAACAGACACTAGGGACCCCAAGATTAGATAAGTTTTTTTTTTTAATGAAAACTTGTCTCAAAATCATTTATCGAGAATCGGGGAAGTTAAAAACTAAATTCTTCTACAAAAAAGACACAAAACTGATCTTGCTTCGAAAAAAAAAAACAGTATTCTGAAAGTTCCTCAATTTCTTTCAAATCTATACAGCAGAGGTCCTCCAGATTCTTTTAAATTCTTAAGAAAAAACACAATACGGATCCCGGATTTTTTAACATTTTTCAAAAACAAAACTCCAGAGGATCATAATTCTTTTTCAAATTCCTTGAGAAGGGCATTTCAAATTATACTAAAATAAAAACATCGCAGGTGTCCAAGGTTTTTCAAATTCTTTAAAAAAAGGCCATTTTTTTCAAATTCTTTCTAAAAGATCAATAGATTCTTTTAAACTCAAACCACCAGGGGCCCGCAAAATTTGGTTCAAAATCAAAACATCGAGAGTTATTTTTTTAATTCGTTTAAATCTAAACAGCGAAGATTTCCGAGATTCTTTCAAAAAAACGCACCAAGAATCTCAATATTGACTTTTTTCGAGAGAAATAATAACAGTGGCTTTTAAATTCTTTCTAAAACACCCGGAGTTCCGAGATCCTTGTAAATTCCTAAAAAACCAGTAAGAACCTCAACATTTTTTAAATGCTTTCACAAAGATAAACAGGCATAAGGACCCGAAGGTGTTTTACAATTTTTTCAAGATTACAAAAAAAGGGATCCTTAAGATTCTTTTTAATTCTTAAAAAAAACCATACTGACCCCAAAATTTTTCAATATTTCTCAAAAATAAAACATCACGGAATCCGATTTTTTTTCCAGATTCCTTCAGGCTTCAGCCTTCCTGGGCTTTTCAACGGCTTTTTCAAATTCTTTCAAAATAAAAAAAATCGGAGGTCTGCAAGGTTTTTCAGATTCTATCAAATTTTTTTCAAGATTCTTTTAATTTCTTTCACAATAAAAAACAGAGAAATTAGGGACCCGAAAAATATCTCAATTTCTTTTTTTAAGATGAAAAAAGAAAAACTCGCCAAGAATCCCAAGATTTTGTTTTTCTTTTTTCAAGAGAATCTAGGGTTTTTCAAATTCTTTTAAAATTGGCCAACAAGAACCCCAATATTTTTTCAAATTCTTGAAAAAAATTTCTTTCATAAAAAATAAACAGACACTAGGATTCCGAAAATTGTTTCAAAATTTCTCAAAATGGAACAATCAAAACCCACAAAATTGCCTTCAAAATCTTGGAAAATGTTTTAAATTCTTTCAAATCTAAACAACGAAGGTCTCCAAGATGCTTTGAAATTCTTAAAAAGAAGAAGAGTCCCAAAATTTTGTCAATTCTCTCACGAAAAAAAATAGGACTCTAAAATTCTTTCCAATTCTTTCACTAGGAAAAACAAACATAGAGACCCAAAGATGTTTTTGAATTATTTCAAAATGAAAACACCAAGGAGTCCCAAGATTCTTTTAACTTCTTAAAAACCTGACCTGACCTGACCTGACCTGACCTGACCTGATCTGACCTGACCTGATCTGACCTGACCCCAAGTGCCTTCAGAAACAATACACCAGTACTTTTCAAATTTTTCCAAAATAGTAACCTCAGAAATCTACAAAGTTTTTTCAAATTCTTTAAAAAAAATGTCAATGGAATTCCAATATATTTTCAATTTTTTTCTAACAGACTACATTTTTTTTAATTCTCAAAAAAAGTCTAGGACTCTAAGATTCTTTTAAAATCTTTCACAAAAAAAACACTGATACTAAGAACCCGAAAAGTCGGGTCTTGCAAAATTTTCTTCAAAACCAAAACATCCAAAAATCTTCAAGATTCTTTCACAAAAAAGAAACTAATGATCCGACAATTCTTTCAAATTTTCTCAAACTCAAACTACCAGGAGTCCGCAGAATTTTCCTTCAAAACAAAAACATCGGCAGTCTTCTAGAGTTTTTTTTCTAAGTTCTTTTAAATCTGAACAGCGAAGGTCTTCAAGGTTTTCTCAAAAAAAGAAAAACAGACATAAGAACCCGATGAAGAGACACCGGGTCCTCAAAATTGTTTTAAACTCTTAAATAAAATACTGACCCCAAGATTTTTCCAATTTTTTTCAAAAACAGAACACCAGAGGATCACATTTTTTTTCAGATTCCTTCAGAAAGAAAACACAAAGGCTTTTCGATGTTTTTTTTCAAATTATTTCAAAAAAACTCATCAAGAATCCCAAGATTATGTGTTTTAGTTTTTCAAGGAAAACAACAAGTGTTTCTAAAATTTTTACCGATGTAGCGGCTTTTCTGAGAACTTTTTAAATTCTAAAAAAAATAATAAGTCCCCAATTTTTTTCACTTTCATTCACAAAGAAAAACGGACTTTAGGACCCGAAGATGTGTTTGAATTTTTCAAAATGAAAACACCAGGGAATCCCAAAATTTCTTCAAGTGCTTTCAGAAACAAAACACCAGGGCTTTTCAAAGTATTTCAAAATTAAAAACCTCAAATATCTTCAAAGTTTTTTCAAATTCTTTCAAAAATGTTCACAAGGAAATTCAATATTTTTTGACATTTTTTTTTTTTTCTAAAAGGCGGTCCATAGATTTTTTTGAATTTTTAAAACATCTTAGAACTCTAAATTTCTTTTAAATTCTTTCACAAAAAAAGACTGGCACTAGAGACTCAAAAAATCTTTCAAATTTTTTCAAGATGAAACCAGGAACCTGCAAAATTTCCTTCAAAACCAAAACATCGGAAATTTTTTTTAAACTCTTTCACATCTAAACACAAATTCAGAAACTAAACACCGGGGCTTTTCTAGGGTTTTTCAAATTCGTTTAAAAGAGGCCAAGAAGAATTCCAATATTTTTTCAAATTTTTGAAAAAAATGTCTTTCATAAAAAATAAACAGACAGTAGGAATCCGAAAATTGTTTCAAAATTTCTCAAAATGGAACAACCAAAACCCACAAAATTGTCTTCAAAATCTTGGAAAATGTTTTAAATTCTGTTAAATGTAAACAACGAAGGTCTCCAAGATTCTTTCACATTCTTTTAAAGAAAACTTACCAAAAAGGGCAAGATTTTGCCAATTTTTTTCTGGGGTTTTTGAAATTCTTTGAAAAACGTTGAAGAGAAACTCCGATATTTTTTCAAATTCTTTCTAAAAGATCAAGGGTCCCAGATTCTTTTAAATTCTTAAAAAAAAGTACTAGAATCACAAGATTCTTTTAATTTCTTCCATAAAAATAAACAAACACTAAGAATTCGAAGATTCTTTCAAATTTTCTCAAAACCAAACCATCGGGAATTTTGAAGAGTGTTTTAAATTCCTTCAAATTTAAACAACAAAGGGCTACTAAAATTACTAATCCTAAAACACCCAGGGTTCCTAGATTCTTTTCAATTCTTAAAAATATTTTTTTTTAACTTTTTTCAAGAACAAAACACGAGAGGATCGCAAAATTTTTTCAAGTGCCTTCAGAAACAAAACACCGGACTTTACGAAGGTTTTTCAAATCATTTCAAAACCTCAGAGATCTCCAAGGTTTTCAAATTCTTTCAAAAAAATGTCAAAAAGAACTCCAATATGTTTTCAATATTTTTTATAAAAGATCACGAGACCATACATTTTTTAACTCTTAAAAAATTATTAGGACTCTAAGATTCTTTTCAATTCTTTCACAAAAAACTTACTAAGAATGCCAAGATTTTGGAATTTTTTTGTAGGGCTTCTCAATTCTTTCTAAAAAACCAACGGTTTCCAAATTGTTTTAAATTCTTAAGAACATACTCCAAGGTTTTTTTCACAAAGGAAACGGATGGATTTAACGTTTCGACGATGCTTTCGATTTTTTTCACCAGCGTCCTCAAGATTCTTTTAAATTCTTAAAAAAAGACGCAACGCTGACCTCAAGATTTTTCAAATCATTCCAAAAACAAAACACTTCCAAAATTTCATTCAAAAACAAAGCATTTGTTAAATTATTTCAAAAAAAATCACCAAGAATCCCAACATTTAGAATTTTTTTTCAAGAAAAAGGGAAACGGCCCCCAATATCTTTTCAAATTCTTTCTAAAGCACCGGACATTCTGATATCTTTTTAAATTGTTAAAAAAATAATAGAGCCCCAAATTTTTTTAATTTTTTACAAACAAAAACAGACATTAGATTCTCGCAAATTTTGTCAAGATGAGAACACCAGGGGCCCCCAAGATTCCTTTCAATTCTTAAAAAAAATGCCATTCTCACCCGAAGGTGTTTTCAACTTATTTCAAAAATAAAACACCAGAGGATCCCAAAATAATTTTTTTTTAATTTTTCAGAATAAAAACACCATTAGTTTTTGAGTTTTCCAAAATCTTTCAAAATCGAAACATTAAAGGTGTCCAAGATTTAGCTTTAGCAGTAAAGGAGAACCCTTTAACGAGATTATACTTATTATTTTATTTATTAGACACTGTTACACGTATTTCGTAGCAGTGTCTACGAATAAAATAATCTACACTCTTAAAGTTTTTTTTAAATTCTATTTAAAATAAAACACCAAGGATCCCGAGATTGTTAAAAACGCACAGTCTATATAAAAAAAATGTAATGAAAAGTAATAAACCACTCGTATAGTTTTCCACATTTTTGACATTTGACACATAAGATCGTTCTGTTAGGCATGTAATATTTATTATTATTATTTTATATTTATAAATTTGATTGTATTTGTTAACAAAAAATAAAACAGAAACTTCGCTAGGGATTATGTGAAACACAAGGTAAAAATGTGTAACAACGCCAAAAATAGAGAATACGGAATAAATTAAAGAAAGTGTAAAAAACGGCCTAATCCCGTGAGTGCTGTGACAGATCATTTAACAGCATTTAACATCCATATCTATAATCCGATCACCGCCTCCGGGCGCCGATAAGAAGCCCGCCATCCACTCGCCAATTTGCGTATAAACCTAATTAATTCGGCGTCATTAGCAATTAAAATTGATCGATCTAATTACAAATAATGACTACACACCAACATCCGAGCACAATGTACGGATCGAGCGAACGAAAACAACTCCTGTATAAATCCAAGATTTCTCGCATGACTACATAAAGAACCACCATCAATTCCATTAATCTACGACAGCTTCTTATAAAGATTGCATTATTTATACTAATAGCCAGCTTTTCATTGCGCCGTGTGCAATTTCGGATAATGAATATTTCCCACGTGCTCATTAATCATTTTTGCCGGAAAACTCACCTCCTGTTCTGGTACCACGTTTTGACTTGTGTGTCCGTAAGGCTCAATTTCGCCGCCAGCTCCATCCTGTCCTGGACGCTGAGGTACTTCTGTCTTTCGAAACTCTTCTCCAAGGTCTGCAGTTGAAGGTCCGTGAACGCCGTCCGCGCTTTCCTCTGTTTCTTGTTTATTGCACCGTTCGAGCCCTTGGAGGAGTTTAACGAATCGTCGCCGGCCTGGCCTGAAAAAAATGCGATTTTTTCAATAATCGGCTAGGTTCTAAGAGCTAGATCGATCCCAAATCGTGCATGTGCCACCGGCCATTGTTTCAGGCGTCGCGACGCCGCCCGGAGTGGGGGCCAAGCCAAGCGGGGGATAAAAGAGACACCGGAAGCGGCGACCAATCAGGAAAAAGCGTCGGGACGTCGGATGCATCCGACGCCTCCGCTTCCAATCCCGCCACGATAATTTGCCCGAATTGCCGTTGGAGTGTTAAAAGGAGCGAAACGTCTGCCTGCGAGGGAATGTTTAGGTGAGGTCCTCGGGAACGAGGAGATCCCTGCCATAAGGTCGCCCAAACTCAACAAACTTAGCCACTTTGTGGAATTCAATGCGACTCACGTTTCCGTCGCATGAAACATTTCACCCCGAGATGTATTTCGCGTTTCTACAGATTTTTTTCTTTATGGGACGGAAAACGGGGGCGGGGAAAGGTTAACGGCTGGGGTGTGGATGGGGGTGAGATGTGACGGTCGACGTTGGGGAGATTGAAGCGTTTTTTACTTCGTGAGCGTCAACTAATATATTTTTTTTTAATCTTGTAAAATAAGATACTCCTGTAGGTACTTGTGATGTATAAATCCGGGTTGATTTTTCACCCTAGAGATACAGATTTTTGTTTATTCTATTGCATTTAATTTATTTCAGCTTATACCTACGAGTTATAATAAAAAAATAAAATTTGCAAAACCAAATCATACTTTTTTGAAAAATCTGGATTGATTTACCTTTAGTCGGTTTTTTGATTTCCCAATTTTTCGTTTTCTTATTTTCACTAATTTTCCATTTTTCGATTTGCAGTTTTTCAATTCTATAAATTATCATTATAAAAATTTTCGATTCATCAATTTTTGATTGGTTTCCTCGATTTTTCAAGCTCCTGGTTTTTATTTTTCATTTCCCGTTTTTTAATTCTTATTTTCTCAATTTTATATCACATTCACATTTTATCTATTTTCATTTCTTTTATTTTTTCAATGTTTCTTTAAATTTTATTTTTTTTGGTTTATTCAATTTTTCAAACTTTCCGTTTTGGATTTTTCATTTCCTCAATTTCTCAATTTTTAAAATTTCCAATTGCATTTCCAATTATCGGATTTTCCGATTTCTCTGTTTTACAATACTCCGTTTTTTTTATTTCTAAGTTTTTCAATATTTCGTTTCTTTTAACTTATACGGAGTATCATAAAAAATAAAATTCGCAAAATCAAATCTTATACTTTTTCGAAAAATCTGAGCTTATTTACCTTCGATCAATTTTTGATACCACAATTTTTCAATTTTACAATATTTTAATATTACACTTTTTCATTTTCTCATTTTTATTAATTTTTCAATTTTTCCATTTTTCGTGTGAATTTTTTGTCCTTTCAACTTTAATTTTTTCAATTTTTCGCTTCTTCTATTTTTCAATTTGCAATTTTTCGGATATAAAAATTTTTTCATTTCTCATTTCCCGATTTTTGAGTTCTATTTTTCTGGATTTTATATCACATTCATATTTTATATATTTCCATTTCCTTAATTTTTCAATGTTTCTTTCTATTTTATAATTTTTGGTTTATTCAAATATTCAAACTTCCCATTTTGGATTTTTCATTTCCTCGATTTCTCAGTTTTAAAATTTTCAATCGGATTTCCTGTTAGCGAATTTTCCGATTTCTCTAATTTACAATACTTCGATTTTTCAATTTTTCGTTTCATCAATTTTTCAAATTCCAATTTTTAGATTTTCCAAAATTTTCATTTTATACTATGTCGTTTTTTCATTTTTTATTTTATAATTTTGCAGTTTTTCCATTCGAAAACTTGAAAATAGGAAAAAATTGAAAAATCACAAAATGGCAAATCGAAGAACTCAAGAAGCGAAAAACTGAAACATTGAAAAACGAAAAATCGAGAATGAAACGAAAAATTGGAAAACTCAAAAATCGTAAAATTTAAAAATCATAGAGTCGTCAAAATTGTAAAGTCGGAAAACTATAACATTTAAAATCGAAAAAATGAAAAATTAAATATCGAGAAATTGAAAATTTTCTTTTATTATTTTTCGTTCATTCAATTTTTGATTTTTCAATTATGCAAATTTTTCGATTTTCGATGATCCGATTTACCGATTTCTTTAATTTTCAATTTTACACTCATATTTCGTTTTGTCGATTTTGCACATTTTCGAAGTTTCTAAATTTTTGATCTTTGGATTTTTCAATTTTTCATTTCTCCAATTTTTCAAGTTCTTGATTTCCAGTTTTTTGATTTTCCAAAGTTTCCATTTTATATTTTTTCGGTTTTTAATTTTGATTTTCCAGTTTTACAATTTTGCAGTTTTTCGAAAAGTTAAAAAACTGAAAAATTCAAAAATCGAAAAATTAAAAACTGAAAAACGAACAAAATACGAAAAAACTGAAAAATCGAAAAATTGCAAAACCAAAAAATGGAAAATCACAAAATGGCAAATCGAAGAACTGAAGAAGTGGAGACCTGAAATATTGAAAAACGAAAAATCGAGAATGAAACTAAAAATTGTAAAAAGAAAATACGATTGGAAACTCAAAAATCGTTAAATTGAAAAATTATAGAGTCGTCAAAATTGTAAAGTCAAAAAACTGTAACATTGAAAAATCGAAAAATGAAAAATTAAATTTCGAGAAATTGAAAATTTCCTTTCATAAGTTTTCGTTTATACAATTTTTGATTTTTCAATTATGCAAATTTTTCGATTTTCAATGATCCGATTTTCCGATTTCTTTAATTTTCAATTTTACACTCTATATTTCGTTTTTTCGATTTTGCACATTTTCGAAGTTTCTAAATTTTTGGTTTTTGAATTTTTCAATTTTTCGTTTCTCCAATTTTTCAAGTTCTCGATTTCCAGTTTTTTGATTTTCCAAAGTTTTCATTTTATATTTTTTCGTTTTGTCTTTTTGATTTTTCAATTTTACAAAACAGCAGTTTTTCCATTTTTTTGATTCGAAAAGTTGAAAAATTGAAAAATGAAAAACCAAAAAATGGAAAATCGCAATTTAGCAAATCATCGAAGAACTGAAAAAACGAAAAAATGAAGCATTGAAAAACGAAAAATCGAAAAATTGAAAAGAAAAAATTACGAATCGAATCGAAAAACTGGAAAACCCAAAAATTGAAAAATCGAAAAATTATAGCATCGTCAAAATAGTAAAGTCAAAAATCAAAAAATTGAAAAATTAAATATCGAGAAATTAAAAATTTTCTTTTCTAATTTTTCGTTCATTCAATTTTTCAAAATTTTCACTCTTTGATTTTTCATTTCTTGGATTTTCGAATTTTTTAATTTTTCCGATTTTCCGATTTCTTTAATCTTTAATTTCACAATCTATATTTCGTTTTTTCGATTTTGCACATTTTCGATTTTTAAGTTTCTAAATTTGTAATCTTTCGATTTTTCAATTTTTCAAGTCCTTCATTTCCAGTTTTTTGATTTCCAAAGTTTTCATTTTATACTTTTTTGTTTTTTCATTTTCGGTTTTTCAATTTTACAATTGTGCCATTTTTTATTCGAAAAGTTGAAAAATTGAAAAATCGAGAAATTAAAAACCGAAAAACAAATAAAATAGGAAAAAACTAAAAAATCGAAAAATTGCAAAACCAAAAAATGGAAAATCACAAATGCCAAATCAAAGACCTGAAGAAACCAAAAATTGAAACATTAACAACGAAAAATCGAAAAAAATTGGAAAACCCAAAAATTTGGAAAATGGAAAAATTATGGAATCGTTAAAATTTTGAAATCAAGAAACTGTAACACTGAAAAAACGAAAAATTGAAAAATTAAATATCGAGAAATTGAAAATTCTCTTTTATAATTTTTTGTTTGTTTTCTATTTAATTCTTCGATTTTCCAATTTTAAAATGTTTCAATTTTGCAATCTATAGTTCGTTTTTTCGATTTTGCACATTTTCGATTTTTAAGTTTCTAAATTTTTAATCTTTCGATGTTTCATTTTTTCAAATCCTCGATTTCCAGTTTTTTGATTTTATATTTCCTCATTTTTAATTTTTCAGTTTAACAATTTTGCAATTTTCCCATCGAAAATTAAAAAATTGAAAAATCGAAAAATTAAGAATAGAAAAACAAAAGAACTGGACATAAATGAAAAACTGAAAAATCGAAAAAGTGGAAATTCGGAAAATGCAAACCGAAGAACTGAAGAAACGAAAAATCGAAACATTGAAATACTAAAAATCGAAAAAAAATAATGATTCGACAGATTAAAAAGACTTAAAAAAATTGGAAATCTCAAAAACTATAACAATGAAAAACCGAAAAATTAAAAAAAAATTAAATGTCGAAAAATAGAACAATTAAAAATCGAAAAATTCTAACATCGTGAAATTGAAAAAGTAATTTTTTTTAAACTAAAGTTTTTATTATACATATATTTAAAATTAAAATTAGAAAAACTGAAAATCAAAAATCGAAGCAACGACAAATTTAAAAATAGAGGAACTGAAATATCCTAAACTGAAAAAATAAAAAATTAAAAAATCTAAAAGTTGAAAAACTGAAAAATATGACATTGAAAAAGACAAATTATACCTAATAAGAACATTGAAAAATCGGAAAATTGAAAAAATTAGGAAAATAAAAAACCGAAACGAGAAATTGCAAAATCTAAAAACTAAAAGCTGGAAAATTGAGAACCTGAAATATTGTATCGAAAAATTGTTAAAATAAAAAAGGGAAGCGAAAAATTTAAAGAAATGCAAAATTGAAGAACTGAAAAATTGAAAAGTCGTATAATTAAAACAGTTTTAAAATCGAATAACTGAAAAATAGACACAAATATTTAAAATTATTATCATTATTACGCATTTACAATAAAAACTAGAAAAATTGCAAATCAAAAATTGAAGAAATGAAAAATGAAAAAATTAAAAATTGAAAAAATTGAAACTGAGAAAACAACAAATTATAAAATTGGAACACTGAAAAATCAAAAAGTTGTAAAAATGAAAAAATAACCGAAAAAAATGCAAATCGATAATTTGAAGAAATGAAAAATTAAACAATCGAAAAATTGCAAAACCCAAAAATTGAAAAAGCAAAAAATCATAAAATCGAGTCGAACTAATATTGAAGATAATAAAGAATATAAATAACCGAAACGAAAAATGTTTATAATTTTTCAAAAAAGCGGCGGCATTTATTGGACTGCATTCAGGGCCGACAGAAGTTCTGTCGAAAAAACCTTAGACCCATTTTTTTTTGTTTTAGTAAATTGATTTTGTTCTTGTTTGACATACTAACTTCTATTCACAAACTACAGCTCTTTAATTAATCAAAAAACCACCTCCCCCTCTAATAACACGACAAATTACCAAAACCAACCCAAAACCATCACCACCACACCATTCGCTCTTGTCCTCACCACTCCTCCATTACCAACCATCACACTAATTACTCCATCACATGAATAATTAATAACCAAAAACACTTCATGGCCACAACAACAAAATCATAAACCAGCCAAAACCGAACCCACCGATACCAATTTTCGTGCTTCAAAGCCATAAATCTGCCCATGCTGTAGGTGGCTGTGGTTATATTTGAAGAACATTAGCAGCTATTGCTGGTTTAATTTATGGCTCTGTTTGATATCTTTTGTCGTACACAATCGACCTGTGTCGAACGAGGCCTAGCACGTAATCGCACGCTTTAATGTAAAAGTTACGAAATAGATCAGGCGCTAGTTGGCCCCCTGTCTCGCTCCAAACCGCAGGCCCTGACCACGACACAACCACCTAACATTTCTTTAATTTGTCTTTCGGACGTGGATTACAGCGGCCCCCACCCACCCACCCCTGCTTCGAGCGTGATTTATAGCCCATCCAACGGCTTAATAAAAATCGCGTTTATGCTATTTTATTTGTTCGAATTTGGGTTGTTTGTTTGCGTGTCGTGATTTTATTGGTGTGTTCTCGCATGTAGAACAGAGAGAGTACGTAATAGTGTTGGATTAGCATTTCGGCAATAATAAGTGGTGGCATAACAGGAGTCCAATCCGTCTTTTTCCCCCCCATGCTAGAATCTTAATGGGGCAATTACATTATGGAGTGTTTGCGTGCTGCGCTGCTACCTAGTGTGGCCATTTGATCATTACGAAGGCTTTTACAATTGAGCGATGTGTTAGCTGATAAATTGTGCCAGATTTTAGTACTTCTGTTACGAGGTTTAAACGGCGTGGGCTGGGAAAGGGGCGCTGATTTCGATTAGATTAGTCACAAATGATGTACAAATTTGACGTTGCTTTGTTACAAAGTTTTGTCAAAATAAGTCTACATATATTAATAAAAAATGACAAAATGTAGCCCCACCCACCCACCCTATCTCTATTGTGATGATTTTTTTTATTCGTCGTGAGCCAAGAGGGCGGAGCTTAACTGCAAAATCCCTATTTCTCTACGAGAAATTAAAAACATTGTTTTGAGTATCGTGTTATTCAAAGAATACTATGTTCATTAAAAAAAAATAAAGACAAAGATTAGGCCCAACCCATAACCGCCCCAATCTCAATTCTCAATTGTGATGAATTTTTCATTCGTTGTCAGATCGAGGGGTGGGGCTTAATTGCAAGATCTATATTTGTCTACAAGAATTTACCATTTAAATCATATTTAAAGGTTCTGAAAAGACGACTACGTATGTTAAGAAAAAAGGCAAAATATAAGCCCCGCCCACCCGCCCGATCTCAATTGTGATGATTTTTTTTTATTCGCCGTGAACCAAGCGGGCGGAGCTTAACTGCAAAATACGTATTATTTCTCTACAAGAAATGTTTTTGAGTATCGTGTTATTAAAAAATACTATGTATATTATAGAAAAAATGAAAGCCGAAGATTAAGCCCCACCCATACCTGCCCTAATCTACACAGTAATAAAATTTTCATTCGTTGGCAGATCTAGAGGCGGAGCCTAATTGCAAAATCCATATTTACTTACAAAAATTTACCATTTTAAGCGTGTTTTAAGTTTCTAAAAATAAAAAAATGATCACAATAATTGAGATAGGGTGGGTGGGCGAGTTTTATATTTTGCCTTTTTTCGTAATATACCTAGTATTCTTTGAACAACACGATACTCTAAAACCCGTTTTTAATATCTTGTAAAAAACTAAGTATTTTGCAGTTAAGCTCCACCCCCTTTTGATGGTTAAATTTTGAAAAAAATAGAATCCCTCGACAGAAGAATATAATTAGTACCGCCCACCCACCCTGTCTCCTTTTCAGTGATTTATTTTATCCGATCTGAATGAAATGATCACATTTTAGCTAGAACAATCTCATACTGAACAGAAATAAAATTAGTCGTTAGAATGAGAAGAGGGCGGGTGGGCGGGGCTAGTACTTGCTAAGATGAGAATGATTTTGGCAAATGACATACTTTCCAAGAAAGTAGAGGGTGGGTGGGCGGGGTTATTATTTGATAAGATAAGACTGATTTTAGCATTTTTGACATTTTCAACCATATCCAAAAATTAGTTGAAGACATTTTCATGTACATTTCGATATCCAGACGTCATTTTCGGCTTCTTTTCTTAGGAAATTTTTGCCGTTTTTTTAAAATCGCTAATTGAAATACAGAAATTTTTAGTTTCTCGTCAAAATAGCTCTCTATAAAAATTTTGTAGACATAAAAAGAATAATTCATAATTTTTGTTTCACTATTCCATTAAGTATTAGTTTGCACTCCGTTTCGACAGAAGAACATAATGTGCGAATAAAAAAAATCATCACACTAAAGACAGGGCGGGTGGGCGGGCTTACATTTTGCCTTTTTGTTTTAATATCTTTTTGGTTTATATAAAAACCCATTTTACCATCTTAAAAACAAGCACATGTAACTAGACTAGAGACAATTGGGCTTACTTTAAGTCAGTCTGGCATTTAAAAACTGCAAAACACTTTACAAAAACTTGCCTAAAGCGTCTATTTTTCTATTTTTCAGCCCAAAATCCCCGACCACACTAAATAATTTAAAGTGAAAGCGCGCACGGAAAAGCAACGAGAAAATAAATGAGACAAAACGAATTTTTGTCAGATGCATCATGGTTTCCACTCCACGGATAAATAAATGATGTGGACCGTAGGCGCGAACACTCTTCGAACCGGTGGTCTTCTTCGTAAAGCCATGTCCACACCTTCACTGCTTGCCCTTATCTAACCGTCGTCCGTGTTTCCACTCAAATCGATTTAAAATTAAACCCGTGTTGAGATAAGGAGTGTACAATTGTGTATACTTTACGTATCTTAATGTTGTCTTATCGGAGTGTTTATTTCAATTAAGTATTTTGCGATGTCTTTACGCCCACGGAGCCGTTGGGTTGGTGTCGCTTGTAATAAAATAAATGTTACAGACAATTGGCATTTAGCGTTTTTATGGACCGGATGGTTTACGAGGGAAAGGCGAAATTCGGTTCTGGCGGTTCGGGTTCTATGGACGAGAGAAAATACTTATATATTCCGATATAAACCACAAAGTACATTCTTAAAATAATTGTATCTTGGGAAACAAGAATTAATAATAATTTCCTTTTTTTATACCGAGTTAGTTTGACGAAACTGTGGAAACTGCTAGCGATTTTGGAAAAACGGTAGGAATTTCCGAAGAAACGAAGCCGAAAGTGACTTCTGGATATCGAAATCTACAAGAAAATGTCTCAACTAATTTTTGGATATGGTCGAAAAATTGTCGAAAATGCCAAAAGTGCCAAATCAGTCTTATCTTGTCAATAACTAGCCCCACCCACCCACCCTCTGTTTTCTTGGAAGGTATGTCATCTGCCAAAATCAGTCTTATCTTAGCAAGTACTAGGCCCGCCCACCCGCCCTCTGTTTGAAAAGGAGACAGGGTGGGAGGGCGGGGCTCGTTATGTTCATCTGTCAAAACGGAGTGCAAACTAATACTTAATGGAATAATAGAACAAAAATTAAAAATAATTTCCTTTTATGTCTAGAAAATTTTTATACAGAGCTATTTTGACGAAACTCTAAAAATTGCTGTATTTCGAAAAGCGATTTTAGAAAAACGGCAGAAATTTCCGAAGAAACAAAGCCGAAAATGACTTCTGGATGTCGAAATGCACATGAAAATGTCTTCAACTAATTTTTGGATATGGTTGAAAATGTCAAAAGTGCTAAGATCAGTCTTTTCTTATCAAATACTAGCCCCGCCCACCCACCCTCCGTTTTCTTGGAAGGTATGTCATTTGCCAAATTCATTCTCATCTTGGCAAGTACTAGCCCCGCCCACCCACCCTCTATTTTCTTGGAAAGTATGTGATTCGCCTTCTTCTCATTCTAACGACTATTTTTTTTTCTGTTCAGATTGTTCTGGCTAAAATGTGATCATTTCATTCAGATCGGATTAATTATATTCTTCTGTCGAGGGATTCTATTTTTTTCAAAATTTAACCATCAAAAGTCACAAGATGCTTTTAAATTCTTAGAAAAAGACACCAAGGACATTAAGAATGTTTCAATTTTTTTTATAAAAATAGCAAAATCCCAAAATTCTTTTAAATTTTTTCAAAAACGAAACACCGAAGGTCCCTAACTTTTTTTTTATTATTTTCGAATCAAACCAACATCAAAGACCTTCAGGACTCTGTCAAATTATCGAAAAAATGCCAGGAATTCCACAAATTGTTAAATTTAAAAAAAAAGCAGTAAGTAATGTAACATTTTTTCAATTTTTTGTTAATGGACACAGCAGGGGCCCTCATTTTTTTATTTTTTCAAAAAACCAAAAACTAGAGAGCCCAAGATTTTCTACAAAATGTTTTGATAAACGAATACCAAGGGATGTAAAACTGTTCAGCTTATTAAAAAAAAACACTAGGAACCCACAATTTTTTCAGCTAGTTATCAGTTGTGGTACAATTTTAAGAAAATTTTCACCTTTTTTTTATACAATTTTAATTTTTTTCCAAAAATCTGGACTTCTACAAGAGTAACTAATAAAGCATTTAAACAGATATACCCAGCAAAATTTTCGGATGTCGTCATCAATTTGTCGGGAGAATGCAAGTTCCTTTTTTATCTACAAAATTTTTGTAGGGATCTATTTTGACGAAAATCTAAAAATTGCTGTAATTCAATTAGCGATTTTAGAAAAACTGTAGAAATTTCCGAAGAAACGAAGCCGAAAATGACTTTTGGATATCGAAATCTACAAGAAAATGTCTCAACTAATTTTTGGATATGGTTGAAAAATGGTCGAAAATGCCAAAAGTGCCAAAATCAGTGTTATCTTGTCAATAACAAGCCCCGCTCACCCACCCTCTGTTTTCTTGGAAGGTAAGTAATTTGTGAAAATCAGTCTTATCTTAGCAAGTACTAGGCCCGCCCACCCGCCCTCTATTTGAAAAGGAGACAGGGTGGGTGGGCGGGGCTCATTATGTTCATCTGTTGAAACGGAGTGCAAACTAATACTTAGTGGAATAATGGAACAAAAATTAATAATAATTTCCTTTTCTATCTACAAAATTTTTATAGAGAACTATTTTGCGGAAACTCTAAAAATTGCTGTATTTCAATTAGCTATTTTAGAATAACTGTAGAAATTTCCGAAAAAACGAAGCCGAAAATGACTTCTGGATATCGAAATCTACAAGAAAATGTCTTCAACTAATTTTTGGAAATGGTTGAAAATGTCAAAAGTGCTAAAATCAGTCTTTTCTTATCAAATACTAGCCCCACCCACCCACCCTCTGTTTTCTTGGAAGGTGTGTCATTTGCCAAAACCATTCTTATCTAACGACTAATTTTATTCCTGTTCAGTATAAGATCGGATAAAATCAATCACTGAAAAGGAGACAGGGTGGGTGGGCGGGACTAACTATGTTCTTCTGTCGAGAGATTCTATTTTTTTCGACACCAAAAGTGGCAAGATTCTTTTAAATTCTTAGAAAAAGACACCAAGGACTGAGAATTTTTCAGTTTAAAAATAAAAATAGCAGATTCCAAAATTTTTTCAAAAACGAAACACCAAGGGTCTCTAAGGTTTTTTTTTAATTGTTTCCGAAACAAACAAACAAATTATCTGTCAAATTATCGAAAAAATGCCAGGAATTGCACAAATTGTTACCTAAATTTAAAAAAAAAGCAGTAAGTAATATAACATTTTTTCAATTTTTTGTTAATGGAAACAGCAGGGGCCCTCAATTTTTTTATTTTTTTTCAAAAACCAAAAACTAGAGACCCCAAGATTTTCTGCAAAATGTTTTGATAAACGAATACCAAGGGGTGTAAAACTGTTTCAGCTTATTAAAAAAAAAATACTAGGAACCCACAATCTTTTCAGCCAGTTATCAGTTGTGGTACAATTTTATCGATTTTGTATTTTCTAAGAAAATGTTCACCTTTTTTTTAATAGAATTTTAAATTTTTTCCAAAAATCTAGACTTCTACAAGACTAACTTATAAAGCATTTAAATAGGATTTACCCAGCAAAATTTTCGAATGTCGTCCTCAGTTTGTCGGGAGGATGCAAGTTCCTTTTTTATCTATAAAATTTTTGTAGGGAGCTATTTTGACGAAAATCTAAAAATTGCTGAATTTCAATTAGCGATTTTAGAAAAACTGTAGAAATTTCCGAAGAAACGAAACCGAAAATGACTTCTGGATATCGAAATCTACAAGAAAATGTCTTCAACTAATTTTTGGATATGGTTGAAAATGTCAAAAGTGCTAAAATCAGTCTTATCTTATCAAATACTAGCCCCGCCCACCCACCCTCTGTTTACTTGGAAGGTATGTCATTTGCCAAAATTATTCTTATCTTAGCAAGTACTAGCCCCGCCCACCCGCCCGCTTCTCATTCCAACGACTAATTTTATTTCTGTTCAGTATGAGATTGTTCTGGCTGTTCATTCAGATCGGATTAATTATATTTTTCTGTCGAGGGATTCTGTTTTTTTCAAAATTTAACCATCAAAAGTCACAAGATTCTTTTAAATTCTTAGAAAATGGTACCAAGGACATTAAGAATTTTTCAATTTTTTTAATGAAAAAGCAAGGATCCCAAAATTCTTTTAAATTTTTTCAAAAACGAAACACAAAGGGTCCCTAATTTTTGTTTTAATTATTTTCGAATCAAACAAACATCAAGGACCTTCAGGAAATTTTTAATGAAAACAGCAGGAGCCTTAATTTTCTTTTAATTTTTTCCAAACCCAAAAACTAGAGAGCCCAAGATTTTCTAATTGTTTTGATAAACGAATACCAAGGGGTACAAGATTCTTTCAACTTATTAAAAAAATACCAAGGACCCACCATCTTTTCAGCCAATTATCAGTTATTAGTTATTACAGAGTATTTTATTTATTCTACTAGATTCACTATGGCATGAAATATCACTGTCACTACCATTCTACATCCTGTTAGCAGTTTCTAAGATAAACTGAAAAATTTTGTGGTACAATTTTATCAACTTTGTATTTTCTAAGAAAATGTTCTCCTTTTTTTTGTAAAATTTTGAATTTTTCCAAAAATCTAGACTTCTACAAGAGTAGGTAAGTAATACCTAAACCATTTAAATAGGATTTACCTAGCAAAATCTTAGGATTCAATTTTTTTTTTTTAAGAATAGCAAAGGCTTCAAAATTTGTTTTAAAACGAAGCATCAAGGACTTTCAGGACTCTGGCAAATTATAAAAAAAAATGCCAGGAATTCTAGAATTTGTTAAACTATATCAAGATTCTTTCAACTTATTTTTAAAGAAAATACTAGGAACCCACAATCTTTTCCGCCAGTTATCAGTTATTACTGAAAAATTTTCTGATACAATTTTCCCGATTTTGTATTTTCTAAGAAAATTGTCACCTCTTTTTTGTAAAATTTTGAATTTTTTCCAAAAATCTAGACTCGTACAACAGTCGGTAATAAACCACTTGAACAGGATTTACCTAGCAAAATTTTCACGTCATCAATTTGCGAGTAAAACAATTATTTCGAAAATATGTAGACCCATAGTATTTTGCACATTTTAGCCAGAACAACAAGCAATCCGGTAATTTCTTTCAATCAGATAAATTTAATAAATAAAACCGTGATTTTTTCCCAGAAACAAATTTTCGACTAATTAGTAAAACAGCGAGATCTAATCCAGAATTAAACGAATTCGCCAAAAGCGCGCATTATTTGTCGCCCATGTCCCACAAAACCCCAGCAAAAAACCAACACGTGCTCTATAATCAGACAAATGAGCTCGATAAAAACACGAAAACATAAAAATCGACGTAAAAGCCCATTTCGCCCGAGGCGCGGCCATTCTTGGGTCCGTTTGAAAAGCGCATTTAATAAATTCCGCTATTCAAATCGTACAAGAGTCGTTAACAGTTTGTTCGCGTGTTGGCCGCCATCATTTGAATATCAAGCGAATCAAACATAAATAGAACGAGCGTTTTGTTGCATCGAATCGACGAAAGATCGCCCGATTTTCAAAGAACGCTTTTATTAATAAAGTCTCCGAATTAAGATCGTATCGGTGGGGGTTTTTGTTTTTTAAGAACGGCTTCGTGTAAATATGGAGTGTTCGCAGCGCGTTAGCACGGATTTTGGCTTTTTCACGCATTAAAACGGGATTAGCGAGCCGTGAATATTGAATTTTGTGGAAACGTGATTTGTAGGTGGACAATGGGGCTGACGTCACGGCCAATCGCACGCGAGAGTCGCGGCGCGGATTTCAAACTCCGGAGTTGCGTTGACACGTCGGCACTTGTTTCAAGCGGAAGCTTGGCTCCGCGCCATCTTCCCTCTTCCTTCCTGCCCCAGCCCCAACCGTCGTGAATATTTTAATTGCCGCTTCCAGTGTGTGAAATCGCCTTTAAAGTCATCACCGAATAAAAGCGCTAAGAAGATTAAATCCGCTCCGAAAACGAGCTTTTAATCCGATCAGAATTGACGTTTAAATGTAGCGCCCTTTGTGACAATCGACAAGCACTACCGGTTTTGAAAAACAGATTTCTCGCTTATTGTGGCCGAAGAATGCCGGCTCTTGATGTTTTAATACGATAACAACGATGTCGTCTGCATTTTGACAGTTAAATTTGTGCCTCTATCGATCCGGAATTTTATTTTGGAGATCGACAATAAATGTGGAAATCAATTTGGTGTGAATGGTCGAGCTTAAGTCTTTTGTAGGCAAGTGACGGCGAGTTTGACTTTCAATACAAATTCTATTAAAGGCGCGTCTTTACAAAGTGCGAACACCCCTGCGTTTACCCTTTAAATTAATATGTGTAAATAGGAAAGCTTTCAAAGGGTTTTCTTTTATTTGTTGACTGCCACGGAGTTGCTTCAATGGAGGGAAATGGGCTTTTATCAGCGGATGGATCGATTCGCACGGGCAAGTTGGCGCTGAAAGGAACTGATAAGTGACGTTTAGATTGCACTGTGTTCCTTCAATAACCGAATTCTTCAACTTTCACACAACATATTTTTTCTGGTATTCTAATTCACAATGTCCTATTTTTAATTGAATTAACTATCACGAAAGATTTTTTATAGGCTAGAGCTTTTTCTTTTCAAATAAAACCTATTTTGGCACTTTTTGAAAATTTCCAAGTCCTTCTGGTAGATACAGCAATTCGCAATTGTAGAGAATCTTCCATTAGCTTTGTTTTTCTATTTAAATTTCGCCCATTTCTACACTTTTTTTATCAAACAATTTCACCAAAAATTATTCTGCTACTAATAGACCCGTTATTTTTAGAAATCGCTTCCACGTTCTTGTAACGCCTAAACTGACAAATTAAGTTCTGTCGGTCTCATTATTCCCGAACAATATATCGTTAAAATGTAAAAAGCTGTAACAAATAGACTTAACAAGTGTGTGTGAACAAACTGAAATTAAGTTAATTAAAACAAAACCCGCAACAATAAAAGGAAAGAAAAAATGCGAGCCTTTATAAAACGGCCAAGCAATTATTTTTTATTATATGAGCTATGTGAAGAATTGGATTCTTCCTTAATTGCTTCATAGCTTGTTAAAGTTATTATCAAATTGTTCATATCTAATTAAACCCGATTCAAAATCCAGTGTGAACTAATTCCCGGAAATTATTGTTTAATGGTTTGTTTTTATTGTTGTGACCATTAGGACTCGGTACCATTGTTCGACAACGATTACATAACCAACCATCGATTTAAGTACAAGTTCCAAATTCTTCTTAATCGCGTCATACCGTGTCGCAATTTTTCGTTAATTATACTCGTGTCTTCGGGAACATAAATCTCGGTTAATACCTTTCGTCCACTAGAAACGGTTCATTTTGGGTTTTTACACACGATAATGATGACGCTAATCAAGACGTTTCTTCCACCTACCCGTTATCTGCAAGAGTCAATTAGAACACGTGACCGCAATAAATGTGGTGGAAAAAGCGTGCGGGTACTTGGATGGTACTTAGGAGGAAAAAACTAGCACGAGGTGATTTATTATTGTCATTAAATGAAGAAAAATTTGCTGCACGAATGTACACTGAAGACAATTTTGGAATGACGTTTTAACTTTTGTAGGAAATCAATAAATACAATTTTGTAATCGCTAATTTAATGTTTTACAAAATTTTTAAAAAAGCAAAATGTAATTGTAATTTCCTGGATAACTTTGGAGAAAAGTAGGAGTAAGAGTTTCCAGAACTGCTAGTTTCCAGAGTTTACAAAATATCCAGGGCATTCAGGGTTTGTACAGTTTTCACAGTTACAAGAGTTTTCAATTTTTGATATTTTCCGCATTTTAGGAGGGGCTACTTTTTCCTTACAGACTTTTGTTTCCAAAATACACAATTTTCAAAGTGTCTTAAGTTTAAATGATTTCAAAGTTCCTAGACTCCCTAGAACTTGCATATCTTCAATGTCTTGGGAGTTTGAAACGTTTCCAGACATTCAAAATATCACATTTTTTCACAATTACCCGAGTTTTCCCGACCTTATAGAGTTTTTCTTTCCAGAATACAGAATTTTCAAAGTTTCTAAAGTTTAAATATATATGTCAAAGTTCCTAGACTTTCTAGGGCTTTTATATCTCGACAGTTTCAGAACTTTGCAAACATTTCCAGACATTCAGAATTTCACTATTTTCTAAACTTTTCGAAGTTGACAGTTTTCGGACTTTATGAAGTACCTACTCAGAGCTTTAACGGTTTGTAGAATTTTAAGAGTTACTAGAGTTTTTAACTTCTAATATTTCCGAAATTTCCAGAGATGCTGCTCTTTCCCGATCTTATAGAGTTTTTTGTTTTCCGAATACATAATTTTCAAACTTTCCAAACTTTAGAAAGATATCAAAGTTGCTAGACGGCCTAGAGATTCCATATTTGGAAAGTTTCGGAAGTTAGTAAAGTTTCCAGAATTTTCCAACTTTCCAATCTTTCCAAGCTGATAGTTTTTAGAATTACCAGAGTTTTCAACTTTTAATGAATATTTACAAAATTTCCAGATGTGCTAATCTTTCTAGATCTTATAGAGATTTTTGTTTTCCAGAATACGGAGTTTTTAAAGTTTCTAAAATTTTTAAAAAGGTTTCAAACTTGCTAGATGCCCTAGAATTTCCATATTCCGAAAGTTTTGGGAGTTTGCAAAGTTTCCAGACATTCGGAATTTTCCAACTTTCCATAATTTTCGAAGTTGAGATTTTTCAAAATACTAGTTTTTGGATTTTATAGAGCATTCAGAGCTTTCAGCGTTTATAGAGTTTTCAGAGTTACCAAAGTTTGAACTTCTAATATTTTCAAAATTGCCAGATTTGGTACACTTTGCCGATCTTGTAGAGTTTATTGTTTCCAGAATACAGAATTTTCAAAGTTTCTAAAGTTTAAATATATATATCAAAGTTCCTAGACTTCCTAGGGCTTTTATATCTCGTAAGTTTCGGAATTTTGCAAAAATTTCCAGACATTCAGAGTTTCACTATTTTCCAAAATTTTCGAAGTTGACAGTTTTCGGACTTTATGAAGTACTCAGAGCTTTAAGGGTTTGTAGAATTTTAAGAGTTATCAGAGTTTTTAACTTCTAATATTTCCAAAATTTCCAGAGATGCTGCTCTTTCCCGATCTTATAGAGTTTTTTGTTTTCTGAATACAAAATTTTTAAAGTTTCTAAACTTTAGAAAGATATCAAAGTTGCTAGACACCCTAGAGATTCCATATTTCGAAAGTTTCGGAAGTTTGTAAAGTTTCCAGAATTTTCCAACTTTCCAATCTATCCAAGCTGATAGTTTTCAAAATTGTAAATTCTCGATTTATATAGAACATTCAGAGCTTTCAGAGTTTGTAGAGGTTTTAGAGTTACCACAGTTTTCAACTTTTAATAAATATTTACAAAATTTCCAGATGTGCCAATCTTTCCAGATCTTATAGAGATTTTTATTTTCCAGAATACGGAGTTTTTAAAGTTTCTAAGATTTTTAAAAAGGTTTCAAAATTGCTAGATGCCCTAGAACTTCCATATTCCGAAAGTTTTAGGTGTTTGCAAAGTTTCCAGACATTCGGAATTTTCCAGCTTTTCATTGTTTTCGGAGTTGACAGTTTTCAAAATGCTAGTTTTTGGATTTTATAGAGCATTCAGAGCTTTCAGCGTTTATCGAGTTTTCAGAGTTACCAAAGTTTCAAATTCTAATATTTTCAAAATTGCCAGACTTGCTACATTTTCCCGATCTTATAGAGTTTATTGTTTCCAGAATACATAATTTTCAAAGTTTCTAAAGTTTAAATTTATGTCAAAGGTCCTAGACTTCCTATGGTTTCTATATTTCGAATATTTCGAAACTTTGCAAAAATTTCCAGACACTCAGAACTTTACTATTTTCCTAATTTTCGAAGTTGACAGTTTTCGGACTTTATAGAGTACTCAGACCTTTGAGGATTTATAGAATTTTAAGAGTTATAAGAGTTTTTAACTTCCAATGTTTCCAAAATTTCCAGAGATTCCACTCTTTCCCTATCTTACAGAGTTTTTTGTTTTCTGAATACATAATTTTCAAAGTTTCGAACTTTTAGAAAGATATCAAAATTGCTAGACGCCCTAGAGATTCCATATTTCGAAAGTTTCGGAAGTTTGTAAAGTTTCCAGACACTCGGAAATTTCCAACTTTCTAATCCTTTCCAAACTGACACTTTTCAAAATTGCCAGTTTTCAATTCATGTAAAACATTCAAAGCTTTCAAGGTTTGTAGAGTTTTTAGAGTTACCAGAGTTTTAAGCTTTTAATAGGTATTTACAAAATTTCCAGATGTGCTAATCTTTCCAGATCTTACAGAGATTTTTGTTTTCCAGAATACAGAGTTTTCAGAGTTTCTAGAGTTTTTAAAATGGTTGAAACCTTGCTAAACCATGTTTTAGAAATTTCGGAAGTTTTCACTGTTTCCAGACATTCGGAACTTTCCATCTTTCCATACTTTGCGAGTTTGACAGTTTTCAAAACTGCTAGTTTTTGGATTTTATAGAGCATTCAGAGCTTTCAGCGTTTATAGAATTTTCGGAGTTACTAAAGTTTCAAATTTTAATATTTTCAAAATTGCCAGACTTGCTACACTTTCCCGATCTTATAGAGTTTATTGTTTGCAGAAGACAGAATTTTCAAATTTTCTAAAGTTTAACTATATGTCAAAGGTCCTAGACTCCCCAGGGTTTCTACATCTCGAATATTTCGAACCTTTGCAAAAATTTCCAGACATTCAGAATTTCACTATTTTCCAAATTTTCGAAATTGACAGTCTTCGGACTTTATAAATTACTTTAACCTTTAAGGATTTATAGAACTTTTATTCTTATAGAACTTATAGAAGAGTTATTAGAGTTTTTAATTTCCAATGTTTCCAAAATTTCCAGAGATGTTACTCTTTCTCGATTTTATAGAGCTTTTTGTTTCTGGAATATATAATTTTCGAAGTTTCCAAAGTTTAGAAAGATATCAAAATTGCTAGACGCCCTAGAGATTCCATATTTCGAAAGTTTCGGAAGTTTGTAAAGTTTCCAGACACTCGGAAATTTCCAACTTTCTAATCCTTTCCAAACTGACACTTTTCAAAATTGCCAGTTTTCAATTCATGTAAAACATTCAAAGCTTTCAAAGTTTGTAGAGTTTTTAGAGTTACCAGAGTTTTAAGCTTTTAATAGGTATTTACAAAATTTCCAGATGTGCTAATCTTTCCAGATCATACTGAGATTTTTGTTTTCCAGAATACAGAATTTTCAGAGTTTCTAGAGTTTTTAAAATGGTTGAAACCTTGCTAAACCATGTTTTAGAAGTTTCGGAAGTTTTCACTGTTTCCAGACATTCGGAATTTTCCAACTTTCTATACTTTGCGAGTTTGACAGTTTTCAAAACTGCTAGTTTTTGGATTTTATAGAGCATTCAGAGCTTTCAGCGTTTATAGAATTTTCAAAGTTTCTAAAGTTTAAATATATGTCAAAAGGTCCTAGACTCCCTAGGGTTTTTATTTCTCGAATATTTCGGAACTTTACACAAATTTCCAGACATTCAGAATTTCACTATTTTCCAAATTTTTGGGAAGTTGATAGTTTTCGGACGTTATAGAGTACTCAGAGCTTTCAGGGTTTATAGAATTTTAAGAGTTATCAGAGCTTTCAATTCTAATGATTCCAGAATTTCCAGAGATGTTACTCTTTCTCGATCTTAGAGTTTCCAGACATTCGGAATTTTCCAAATTTTCAATCTTTTCCAAGGTGACCGTTTTTAAAATTGCCAGTTTTCGATTTATACAGAACATCAGAGCTTTCAGAGTTTGTATTTAAGCTTTTAATAAGTATTTACAAAATTTCCAGATGTGCTAATCTTTCCAGATCTTATAAATAGTATTGTTTTCCAGAATACAGAGTTTTCAAAGTTTCTAACGTTTTTAAAAGGTTTCAAAGTTGCTAAACGCCTTAGAATTTCCATATTTCGAAAGTTTCGGAAGTTTGCAAAGCTTCCAGATTCGAAATTTTCCAAATTTCCGTACTTTTCAAAGTTGACAGTTTTCAAAATTGTCAGTTTTCGGATTATATAGAACTTTCAGAGCTTTCCGGATTTGTGGAGTTTTCAGAGTTACCAGAGCTTCAACTTCTAATATTTACAAACTTTCCAGACGTGCTAATCTTTCCTGGTCTTACAGAAATTCTTATTCTACAGAACACAGAATTTCCAAAGTTTCTAAAGTTTAAAAAGATTTCAAAATTGCTAGATGCCCTAGAACTTCCATATTTCTAAAGTTTCGGAAGTTTCCAAAGTTTCTAAACATTCGAAAATTATAGAAAACATTCAGAGCTTTCAGGGTTTGTATAATTTTTAGAGTTACCAGAGTTTTCTACTTGTAATAAAAATTTCAAGACTAGCTATTTTTTCGAGCTGATCGAGTCTTTTGTTTCCAGAATACAGAATTTTCAAAGTTTCCAAAAAAATTTAAGTTTCCAGATTTTTAAACTTCCCAAACATCCAGAGTTTTCACTGTTTGCCGAATGTCCAGGATTTTGGAATTTTTCAAAATTTCCAGTATTTCTAGCGGTTCCAGAGCTTCTATACTTCTAAAATTAATATTATGAATACTAATTGTTTGAGGTTTCGACATCAAATTTCGGAAGGGGAAGTATTTTTTATATTAGATTTCGTAAGCGTTTCAGGGTCTGGTTGCACGCTTTCGTAGCTAAATTTCCCATTCCAGTCATTCCACTTCCGCCCCACAAATTCCCCATTATCCCAAAATTACCATTTTCGTACCATCGCCGCTAAACAATACCAGCGGAATTTAATGTAAATTAGTGTTTCATAAACCGAACAATTATTTTACACATGAACGTTACGCTTGCTTGTCCCGATTTAGCATACATTTGCCATCGCACTCTTCCAGAAACGGTTCGAGCAATTAATCCGTTCATCAGACGATGATAAGAAAATTCCCTGTCATATTCGCTCATTTTTATCGCTCTTCTCACATTAAAACAAATGGAATCCTCACATAGCAAATCGCTAATTGCATCCTTACGGTCGAGTTTTTCAGCGCGCCGAGCCTTAATGCAAATTTATCGAATCCTGAATAAATATTAGCTTTAAGTGCCTGTCAGTTTAGCTTTAATAATGTTTAAAGTTATTAATGTATTATGACTTATTTTAGATACTTTATCGATAATTGCCTATTAAAAAGTTGCCGGACATGTTCGGAGTTGCCGTTAGCTCACCTCAAGAAATTTATACGGTTAAGTGTTTACCAATTACCACACTGTTAAGCGGAGACAAAAAGACGTTTACGGCCCTGATTAAACGCGATGAATTTATGGATTAGACGAGTGGATTTTTTGCCATCGCGAAGGTGAAATTCTCTTTTCGAACGATGGCTACTCTTTAATTAAAAATATATTACCGGAGACAACCTCCACGGAATATTATCCCATTAATGACATTTAAATTGCCATTTTATTTCGAAGAAGTAGGAATTTTGTCGTGTTTATCTTGACGAACAATCGCCCATCCTATAATTTTCAGCGCAATTTTCTCGAAAAATCTTGTTATTAGCGTAATACGGTTTTTCGCGTCGTTAACTGGAGACTTTAACTGCTTATACAGGAGGGTTTTGTTGCAAATTTATTCACAAAGTGGTTCAAAATTTAAATGTTGCCAAAACTGCACGAGCAGTTAAGAACACTGTTGCGACGAAGAGGCAAAATTATTGCTTTCGTAGCAAGAGCGTGTGGCAGGTGTGCGGCACATCCAGTAATTTAACAGTTAATTCTGAAAAAGAGTGTGTCTAAATAATATTTTTTGTTTGCTGATAATAACACTACCTCTAAATACGAATTTCGAGGAAATTAAGTTTGAAATACTTAATAAAGAAGTATATTTATTTTAGTTACATTAGTTCATACTTATGTTTTGTTTGTGAAATTGTGTGAAAGAATCTCGGGGATCCCCAATGTCATATTTTGAAACGATATGAAAGAATCTCGGAATCCTTCCTTGGAGATTCTTGTTTTTTGTTAGTAAAATTATTTAGAAGAATCTCGGGAATCCTTAATGTTAAAAATGTGAAAGAATCTCGGGGGACCTCTAGTGTCTTAATTTTGAAAGAATTTAAAAGAATTTCGAAAGCCACTGGTGTCTTGTTTTTTAAAAGAGTTTGAAAGAATCTCCGGGAGTTCTCGTGGTCTTTTCGTTGAAAGTATCTTAAAGAATCTCGGGGCCACCTGGTGTCTGTTTTTTTAAAGAATTTGAAAGAATCTTGAGGACTCATGATCTATCATTTTTTAAAGTACCTACTTGAAAAGAATCTTGGGCAGGGACGGCAACTGAAAGAGTCTGCAGGGGTCTGAAATGATCTGGAAAAATTTGAATGAATCTGAGAGAATCTCGAAGAATCTAGCAGAATCTAAAAGAATCTAGAAAAATTTGGAAGAATTTGGAAGAGTCTGCAGGGATCTGAAAGGATTTGTAAGGATCTCAAACAATCTGAACAGAACTGAAAAATTTTTAAAGTGTCTTAGAGAAAATGAAAGAATTTGAAAGTATCTGGAAGAATTCGAGGGAATCTGGAAGAATCTGAACCAGTTTGGAAGAATCTGACGCGATGTGGAAAAATTTGAAAGGATCTCGAAGCATCTGAAACGATTTGAAAGGTGAAACATTCTTGAGAATCTGAGAGAATGTGAGAAAATCGAGAGAATGTGAGGGAATCTAAGAAAATCTAAAGAAATTTGAGGGAATCTGGGAGAATCTGAGAGAACTTGTGACAATCTGAGCGAATTTTGAGGGATTTAGAAGAATTTAGAAAAATCTAAGAGAATAAAAAAAAGCTGGAAGAACTTTGAAGAATCTGCAGGGATCTGAAAGGATCTATCTGTAAGGATCTGAATTGATCTGAATAGAACTAAAAAGTTTGAAAAAATATTGAGGATTCCTGACGGTGTCTTGAAAGCATCTGAAAAAATCTGGAACAATCCAGAGGTATCGAAAGCATCCGGAATAATCCGAAAGAATAAAAAAATAGAAAGAGTCTGAAAGAGGGAATCAGAAAAAAATGAAAGAATCTGGAGGAATTTCAGGGAATCTGAGAGAATTTGAGGAAAATTGGGAGAATCGGAAAGAATATAAAGGAATTTGAGTGAATCTGATAGAAATTGGGAGATCTAGAAAGAATTGGAAGTAATCTGAAGGAACTTATGAAAATCTAGAAGAATCTAAAAAAAACTGGAAGAATCCGGAACAGTCTGTAGGAATTTGAGAGAATGTAAATTGAAAAATTTTATTGGATCTGAAAAATTTTGAAGAAGTCTGACGAAATCTGGGAGAATCTGAGAGAAATTGGAAGATTCGAAAAGAATCTGAAGGAATCTGGAAGCATCTGAGGGAATTTGTGAGAATCTGAGCGAATTTTAACGAATTTCGAAGAATTTAGATAAATCTAAGAGAATCTAAAAAAACTGAAAGAATTTGCAGGAATCTGAAAGGATCTGAAATGATCTGAATAGAACTGTAAAATTTGAAAAAATTCGAAACAGTCTGGAACAATCCGGAGACATCGAAAAGCACCCGGAATAATCCGAAAGAATAAAAAAAATAAAAAGAATCTGGAGGAATTTGAGGGAATCTGAGAAAATTTGAGAAAAATTGGTAGATTCGGAAAGAATATGAAGGAATTTGAGAGAATCTGGGAGAATCTGAGGGAATCTGAGAGAAATTGGGAGATCCGGAAATAATTGGAAGGAATCTGAGGAACTTGTGAAAAACTAGAAAAATCTAAAAAAAATTGGAAGAATCTGGAACAGTCTACATGAATCTGAGAGGATGTAAATGGAAAAATTTGATAGGATCTGACAAATTTTGAGGAAGCCTGAGAGAATCTGGGAGAATCTGAGAGAAATTGGAAGATTCGAAAAGAATCTAAAGGAATCTGAAAGCATCTGAGGGAACTTGTGACAATCTGAGCGACTTTTAAGGAATTTCGAAGAATTTAGATAAATCTAAGAAAATCTAAAAAAACTGGAAGAATTTGGAAGAATTTTGAAGAATTTGCAGGAATCTGAAAGGATCTGAAATGATCTGAATAGGACTGTAAAATTTGAAAAAATCTTGAGGATTCCTGACGGTGTCTTTGAAACCATCTGAAAAAATTCGAAAAAATCTGGAACAAGCCGGAGACATCGAAAAGCACCCGGAATAATCCGAAAGAATAAAAAAAAATAGAAAGAATCTGGAGGAATTCGAGGGAATCTGAGAAAATTTGAGAAAAATTGGAAGATTCGGAAAGAATATAAAGGAATTTGAGAGAATCTGAGGGAATCTGAGAGAAATTGGGAGATCTGGAAATAATTGGAAGGAATCTGATAAACTTTTGATAAACTAGAAGAATCTAAAAAAAAATGGAAGAATCTGGAACAGTCTGCATGGATCTGAAAGGATGTAAATGGAAAAATTTGATAGGATCTGAAAAATTTTGAGGAAGCCTGAGAGAATCTGGGAGAATCTGAGAGAAATTGGAAGATTCGAAATGAATCTGAAGGAATCTGAAAGCATCTGAGGGAACTTGTGAGAATCTGAGCGAATTTTAAGGAATTTCGAAGAATTTCGAGAAATCTAAGAAAATCTAAAAAAATTGGAAGGATTTTAAAGACTTTGCAGGGATCTGAAAGGATCTGTACCTAAGGATCTGAAATGATCTGAATAGAACTGAAAAATTTGAAAAAAATCTTGACGATTTATGAGGTTGTCTTTGAAAGCATCTGCAAAAATTCGAAAAAATCTAAAACAATGCGGAGGCATCGAAAAGCACCCGGAATAATACGAAAGAAAAAAAATAAATAAAAAGAATCTGAAAGAGAGAATCAGAAAGAAAACGAAAGAATCTCGAGGAATTTGAGAGAATCCGAGAGAAATTGGGAGATCCGGAAAGAATTGGAAGGAATCTGAGGAAACTTGTGAAAATTTAGAAGCATCTAAAAAAAACTGGAAGAATTTGGAACAGAAAGATCAAAATGTATTTCGTTTTTAGAAGTAACAATATAATTTCGCTACTCAATGATCAATTAGGATCAAACTGTAATTCGTTTTTAGAAGTAGATGTATAATGAAGGTATTTTGAAAACATTCTAGTGTTTTACAGTTAGAAATAGAATCACAGAACTCGCTTCACTCGCTTAAAGATCCTTATATGGGGCAACAGTGTTTAGTTTTAGCAGAAATATAATAAATTCTTTCTGGAGACGAATAGTGTTTCATTTTTAGAAGTAAGATGATCTCTATTTACTCTACGTATGAACCTTAGGAACTCGTATTTCTCGATTGAATTTAATGAAAAACTGTGGAAAACCAAAATGTATTTCGTTTTTAGAAGTAGCAATATAAAGCAGCTAATTTCGCTTACTCAAAAATCATTTAGTATCAAAATATCTGTCGTTTTTAGAAGTAGCAATTAAATAAGGGAATTTCGAAAACATACTACTGTTTTAGATTTAGAAATAGAATCACAGAACTCACTTCACTCGCTTAAAATAACTTATGTTGCAGGACAGTGTTTAATTTTATGAAAAAATACACAGAGTGTTCCAATTGAAAAAACCGTTCCACATAGGAATAAAAAATAATATGAATCGAATTTAAAAAAAAGTTGCAAAAATGCCATTTTTGGTTTTCGTCGATGCCTATTACGATAAATCATAAAATCCAGCCCTCTCTAATAATAAATAAAGCGTGCACACTTTCCCCGATTAATTTTCAATATATCGTCGAGTGAATGAAATATCGTCGATTGCGTAAACATTTCCAATAATTTCCGAGTATCACAAATGAAAACTTTATTGTGGGGTTGCGTTTAAGGTCAGTTTCGCGTGATATGACATCCCATTATAACCAAATCAAATATTTATCCTTCTAATAGTAGTCTTTTGCTCGTGTTGATCTAAATCATCGTGAACAGCCTTAATCGAAACCTGAATAAGTGATGAACGTTTGATTTGTGGTTGTTTTCCTATTCCCGTCGCCGCCACTCGCATGACCAATATTTGTACAAAGCGACTTATAAAGAGATTTAACACAATCATCTAACGAAATGTCAACCAATAAAGAAGATAATGAACGGGAACAGAATACAATTTATAAATTATTCAGCAGGATTCATAAAGCAGAAAATGATTTATCTTCAACCCGACCCGTAGAAAACAATGAATAGGAATATACAGGGGGTTGAGTCGAGCAGCTTTTTACCGCAAGTGCCAGATGATGTGGAACCATTATTTCCAAGTACTCATTTTTGCGCGTATTTGAATAAAACGAATTTTAATTTAGTACGTGTGCGGGCCGGACGCCTCTGGCTATACTTTTTGTGTGAGCGTTGCGAAGACAACGTCAATGAAAAGGTTGAACTAGCAACGGTGTAAAAAGCGGAATTTATTGCGGAGGAACGATTTCAGATGACAGGGAATGGGCGAGACAATGCTAAATAGAAGAAAGTTGTTTTAGATTAAATGTTACTTAAGGCGCAGCTGATTTTACAGGGTGTTACAACTATTCGCCAGAAATCTACATTTTTGTGTACTACAAGCTGCGAAACGTTCAACAAAATTGTGTAAACTAACTGTAAACCCATGGCACTTATCTCAAACAATACCCCAGACCCCAATCTGCCTAATCTCCCCCCCCGCACAAACACCATAAAAAAATAATTGCACCGATTGTATTACATTCAGAAACTCGCATGATTCCGACTTCCTGTGCATTGTGCGCTCGCACACGTAAACACGTAACGATTACGTAAACGTAGGAAGCCGCTTTTATTTATTACATTTTCGAGCAGAAATCGTTTATTTATGAAAACGAATGCGATTTCCACAAAAACCGTCTCGTTCGACTAATTCCGATTAATTCGAATTAACCGGCGGGAAAGCTGCGTTTTTCAAAACCACGGTGGGCATGAATGGGGTTTTCGTATCAATGGAAAGCTTTGAATGGAACTTACTATTACTACGATTGCTGTCATTACTTCGGTCGGGTGGAAAAATCATACGTTATTAGTTTTTTTAACGGTGTAGATGTGACATTGATGGGTTTTCGAACAGGCGACCTTCGACACAAATTGATTATTAATTAAAAGAGTGTAAGAAACAAATTTAAATTTTCTTTAGTTGGTAATAACGGCGTGTTAACACGAGAGAAGTGTTGCTTATCGGATACATTAAAAACGCGACATGAGTGACATCTTTAAGATATGTAAAGTGGAGGTTTACGTAAGGCGTATCCGGTTTAGGATGAGGCTAGGAATTTTGGAAAAGTGGGTTTTGGGTGGCAGGAATGCTGCAAGGTAACGTGGTAATGGATTTGTTTCCTGGATAATTATAATGGATTCAGTTTTCGATATTGTTAGTGGCTATCTACTGTTTCAACATCGTTGAGTGAGTTAATTAAAAATGAATTAAACTAGATGATTTTGAATGACGAAAGTGAGGTAATGGTTGTAGTATAAATAAAGGTGTGTAGAGATTGGTGTTGGGAAATTTTTAAGAGAAACCAAGAACACAGTAACACGGAATCAAGACAAATGAAAGACAGATGGAAATAATTTCCCGAGGACGAATATTTTTTATAATAAAATGTTTTTAAAATACGAGAGTTAAATTCACAACAGAAACTACAATAAGATTAAGAAATTAAATTAAATAACACAGTAGCAATTAATTCAATGTATTAATTAAAATTATGTTAATGATATTATCTTACAACATTCTTGCTTGATTAACGTGTTTGAAAAATTCAAACACATTAGGAACAATTAACAAACTACTCTTTAAATAAAATTAAATAATAAAATACATATACATATTTTTAGAAACATAAATGTCAGATCTCAAGTTTAAACCATAATATCTAGATGAATTTATATAAATTGCCTAAGTTTTTTTCTCGAGTTTTAGAATTATTCTAACTGAGGGACGAATGCTATCGTAAGAATTTTGTGTACATTTGTATTTTTTACTTTTCACACTAGTGCCATATAATGCTCCTTTTCACACGCCAATCGATGCGAACTGGACGACTTTCTATTCATGAGTAAAAAAGTTAATTTTGTGTAGTGAACCATTTGTGTTAAATAATTAAAAAAAAAATAATTGATTTTTTTTTATTTTTACGAGAAAATTTCTACGAATCTAGAATCCAGATAATTTTTTAAGCAGCTTAAATTTAGCATTTTTCACATTTTTTATATACCAAAAAAAAATGTCGCACTTCTGCCATCCTGTAGGTATAGGTACATAGTCGCTAAAAGATATGGAACTAACTGAATATATATAGGATGTAGACAGAAAAAAGTGTAAGATTAAAGTAATATTGTAATTTGGAGACCATTTACTGAAATTATTTTCTACTATTACAAAGGGTTCACAAAAATTGCGTAAGGTTAAGGTTGCGTAGTGTTTTTAAAAAATTAATTATGTACCTATAACAATTTTCAGTTACCCATATTTTATTTTTGTCACATAGAACACCTGTATTTTATTAAATGCTGCATCTCACTTGGTGCTTTTGTTCTTTTTCTTTTTTGTTAAGTCTTTTCTCTGTATTTAAAGTTGATATAACGGGTGTTCAATTGAAAAATCACTCAGAGTAGTGACTGGAATAACGCGGCAACGTCGCAACGGAATTTTGAAAATGGACTATAATTATAAAGCCTAGACGGAGACTAATAATAATATGTAAAAATATACAGGATATTCTATTAAAAAAACACTCTATAGTGGAAAATAATGTTGATATAAAAATAAATTATGAGACTGTGATTTAGATTTCTGTTTCCTTTTTATAAAGTGTGTCCTAAAATAACAAACAAATTCCGAGAACAAGGTTTATTAATTCAATGGAATAAAATAAGCTTTGATAGAAGATAAAATACACACGATTGTCGAAAAGTGTGGAAGTAGAAAAATAAATATTTTACAATTAAGCTCCGCGCGGCTTATATTTTGCTTTTTTTTCTTAATATACATAGCCATCTTTTCACCACAAGAAACTTAGAACATGGTTAAAATGGTAAATTTTTGCAAGGAAATATGATGGATTTGCAATTATGGGGCGGAGCCTAATTGCCAAATCGATATATCCTTACACAAATTTTCCATTTTAAACATGTTTTAAGTTTCATGTTATGAAAAGAAGTCTACACATATTGAAACAAAAAGGAAAAATGTAAGCCCGCCCACCCGCCCTGTCTCAATTGTGAGGATTTTTTTTTTATTCGCTGTAAACCCAAGGAGGCGGGGCTTAAATGGAAAATACATATTTCTTTACATGACATTAAAAACATCTTTGTGAGTATCGTCTTGTTCAAAGAATACCGCACAAATTTATTCTCAAACTTTTTTCATCTCTAATAGTAAGTACGTATTAATGAAATATGAACACCTGCTTAGTTACCACTATACAGGGTGATCAAAAAATGACGGATACGCTCGATGATACGTTGTTAAGAAGGATCTGAAGAACGAGAAAAAAATTTTGAAAAATCCCTGAACAAAATGTTTGAAACTGTATGAAAAGTTGAAGAATTAGCTTCGTACTTTTGATATGTTCCAATATAGATTTAATGAACAGTCTAAAATTTCCACAAAAATTGTGAAAAATTACGTCTGTCGACAGTAAAAAATGACGTTTGGTGCAGGAATTCTTTTAACTATTTTTTTAAATAAATTATATATAGGGTGAATATTCTTTAATCACCCTGTATATCTGAAATTTTTTAAATTACGAGAAACATTCCGGAGCTCAGAGAATCGGAAACGTAGTGAACTCAGTTTCTTTGTTTACTTCTAATATTTTGAAAAAAACCTTTAATCATAATACCGACATGACTAAAAATTTTCTGTAACTTTTCATGTTTTAAATTTGTTCTAATAATAAAAAAAGAACTATGAAAGTACAACAAAAATGTAAAAATCTCTTAACAACAAAAGAACTCAAAAAAAGTACCTAATGATGCAAATGATGTTAAAACCTAAGTATAGATAACGAACAATCTGTGTTAAATCATTTCAGAAAAAAAAGTATTATACTTAGTCTTTTTTATGTTTTTGTCTGAGTTTAAATTTACTTAGTATTTTTCAATTTTATTTTATAAGTATATTCTCTCAAAATTATATATATAACTTCATTGTTTTAACCGCAGAAATACAATTATCGTAGTTTCGATGAAAAATAATTTACGAAATTTTATAAAATTTTAAAACACTTGTTTTACATGATTTATATAAAACATCTGCTTTTTATAATCTGAAACTACTAAATAATCAGTTAATTAAATTGAATATTTAGTACAGTTCTGGGTAAAAGATTTCCATGAAAATAAAAACAGAATGAGAAAAGCACCATACAAACTGTTTTCAAAATACAGAGTGATTCTAAAATGGCGCATCAATTCAAGGATTTTTATAATTATTTTTTTCTTTGTTCAATAAAGAGTCGGTCCTTAACAACGTGTTATCGAAGTAGTGCGCAATTTTTTAATCATCCTGTATATTTAATTTGTTATTTTGTTCCATTGAATTAATAACCTTCATTTGTATAAAGCTTTATAATTTGTAATTACATAAGTTATTACAACAGAAATCTTGTTCTCGGAATTTGTCTGTTATTTTAGGGCACACTTTATAAAACGAAAACAGAAATTTAAATCACAGCTTCATAATTTATTTTATATAAAAAAAAAGAATGGTTAAATTAGTCACAATATAAATAAGAGAAATTAAATCTTCTAATTACTATTATTATCCACCAATAATTAAGTTTTTAATCATTTGCAAAATTATGAGACGCATAAAATCTGTTACTTAAATATTATTAGTTATATTAATTAAAATTTTTCAAGCATTTGCTTATAGCTAAATTGGATAAACACCAGCAAAAAATTTACTATAAAGGATGGGCCATTTGTTGTAAACTAAATATCCATTTATAAGCTATCGTAACTTCCTATATACCCTGTATGAATGTAAGCGGTATGACAGTTTCACTATAAAATTATACATTGCTTTATATCAACTCTTAAACATTTTAAACTATAGAGGGTGTTTTTTGAATTAATACCCAATATTTGTTTACACTGAGATTTTTGTAATAAAAAGGAAAAAAATATGTAAGCGACAAGCCTTTGAAAATTTGATACATTTAAAAAAAACACGATCGCCTTGAAAAACTATCAAGTCCGACATTTTTTTAGTAATACATGAAACAACTTTTGGGACACACTATATAACTAATAAAGCTTTGAATAACCAATAAAGTGTGTCGCTTTGCAAGTCACGTGCTCTTATTAACAAAAACAGCACCAGCGTCGGCTATTACAACGTCACTTGATTTTTTTTTTTTGTCAAAAAATACTTATTATTTAATTATCCATAGTGTCTTAAATAAAAGAACATAAAACTTCTAATTACCATTATTTGTCTCTGGTCATTGTGTAAATGCTAACAAAAACATGGATTTAACATTAAAAAGTTTCATTGTCAGTATTATTATGCATCGATGATTAAGATCTTATTCATTTTAAGAATTATGAGACGCATAAAGTTTATTGCTTAATTAATTTAAATTGATAATAACAATAATAATAATAAAATTACTTTTACCATGAGTTTAGTTAATATAATGCTATTTCTCTCTATACAGGGTGTAATTTATATAATTTTTTACATTATACAGGGTGTTTCTTTTGAAAATTAACATTCACTTTTCAAATAACCGCTTTTAGATTCTCGGCTACAAAAACCCGAGCAGGATTTTCGCCGGTACTTTTTACAGTTGTACTTGCAGAAAATATCTTTTTGAATTGTTCACCTTGAAACCATTAAGTGTGTAATTTAGTAGTTTCCACGGGACGACCTTTGGCACACCCTGTATACCGCTCAAACTGTGTCGCTTAAGTTGTCACGTGCTCCATCGCTATCTCCTCCCGTAAGCACGCCCTTGCCCCACTTACCGTTCGAGCATACGCTGGAGTTATCCGGGTGTCCCGAACTGTCCGTATCACTGTCGTGGATGGGGTTGGAGTGTAGTGAGAGGTCCCTCGGTCCCGGGCTGGGCGAGCGGCCCCTGATGATCGCCGCCCCGTCGGCGGGCCCACTCAGTATGTCCGTGATCATAAAACGCGATCGCGTGGCTGCGGTCTGAGGCATTGTCCTAACCTCGTCTTGCACGGTCATGCCAGCCACCGTACTCGACACTGTTTCCCCTACACCCAACACCTTGAGCCGGCCAACACCGAGAACTCGCCACAAACCACTTTGCACCTTTGTGTCGATGGCGCGGAAAAATCGCTGCACTCGGGCTAACCCTCCACGAAGACGTTTGCTGCTAAACTAACCTCAAAGCACATCCTGCCTCAGCCGGCAGTAAATCAGCCATGTTGCGCCCCCCACCGCGGGAGGAATCCCCTCCAGGTCGGGCGGACCAATGGCGGGCGAGCGGCGATAATTGGCGGGCCAATGGGGAGCGCGAGGCGGGCGCGAGTTGTCGTCTTGTGTTTATTTTATGGGCAGGTCTTTGGTACAGATTTTATTAGATTGACTATTTAGGAAAACAGTTTTATGCTTTTATGCTTTAAGCTCTTTTCATTGGTTATATAATGGGATAGGATGAAATAGACGGTGTTTATTGTGCGGTTCTGTTCTATTAGTTTTGCAGGTATTATGACGGCGTTGTTTTGCTATTGTTGGGGGTTTTATTGACCGGGGAATGAAGTGCTTTCGACTTGCTTTATGGATTGGTCAATAAACTTAAGCGAATGGACTCTAAAGTTTTTATAAAGCGACTTTTGCTGGGTTAGTTCGAGGAGACCGGTGCAGATTTTGGCGTGACGGGAGAATTTATTTCAAACAATTAACATTACGGTCACGATAATCTTAAAAACATAGAATACATTTAATACAAATTAGAAATAAACCAAGATAATTAATGACATAAATACTTTTAATTAATTATATCATACTTGCTATGCTTACGCATCGTAAACCTCGGAAGCACGTATCACCCAATACTTAAAGTAACTGCCAAAAGTTTTTTTCAAAATTGATTTATTTTTTATTTTTATTTATTCCACGCAAAATTCCTCGAACAACAAAATTCATTAAGCTATAGGTTTCTGAAATGTCATCAAATTTTTATATTAATCTTAATATAGGTAGAAATACAACTTACAGTGTGACGCTAAACACAGCATCATTTCTGCTTACAAAATGTTACCTATTAAATGACGCTTCATTCTGAGTATACTAAAAACAAAAGAATCCTTAACGTTTGAAGAACACATACAATGGAAAAAGTTACGAATTTTTTTCTGAATTGGCTAATTTTGATTTTATTATTAATATCTTAATAGTGGAATTATACTATTGTAAAACTGAAAAAGAATCTAAAAAAAGTATCTATAGGTAAAATTTCTAAAACTCAGTTTAAGAACGAAATATGTTTTAGGTAATAAGTACTTAGGTAATTTTAATTCTCGAAATTATTGTTGTAAGTCATGTTTTGAAAAAAATCTGGAAATTTTTGAAAAAACTGGACAAATAGTGTCTAAGTCGAGAAAAATGACAATGAGTATGCAGTTTACTAGTTTTGCAAGATTTCCAGAATTTCCAAATTTTCTAGAGATCTTAGAGAGTGAAGGATTCTTTCAGTTTTAAAATTTTCCAAAATTGAGTTTCCAGAGCTTCATTCCATAATTTATCTACACAATTTCGAGTTAATTTAGTTGTTAGAATTCTCCTGGTTTCCAATTTTTCTTGAGTGAAGTTTCAAAAATTGAGTTTACAGCCTTTGGACTTTTCAAAACTTTTAGGGCCGGTTTATAGAACAGCGAGTTAAATATTTAATCCTCGATTAGTTTAACAGAGAATTAAAATGTGGAATATGAGACCGTGATTGGTTGAAACATGGACGTTTCCTAGCAACGGACCTCAGTTAAAAGTTAATCGCGAATTAACTTTAACTTCGCGTTCTATAAATCGGGTCCTAGAATTTTTAAAGTTTTTTCTCGAGTTTTCCAGCTTTTAGAATTTCTGTGGAGTTTCTAAACTTTTTGGTGTCTCTAGATTTTCTAAAGCCGCTAAAGTTTATAGAGTAGGTATCTATCTGTGTACCTACTGAATTTCAAGGATTTTGAAGCTTTTACAACTTCTCACTTGATAATTTTGAAACTTTCCAGAGTTTTGAAAGCATTAATATTTTTAAATTTCGCAAATTTTCTGAAATCTCCAGAAATTCTAGATTTTTCTATAAACTTGTAAGGAACTGTAAACCTATAGGAATAATTTTGATTAGGGAGTTTCCACACCTTTTTATTTCTAGAGTTTACAAATTTCCCAACTTCCTAGAATTTTTAGTGTTCGCAGTGTATCTTCCAGAATTTTTGGACTGTTTTAAAGCATTAAGAGTTTCTAGACTTTTCCGACTTTCTAGAAATTTTAAAGTTCGAAGAAAGTGCAGTTTATAGAGACTCTATAATTTAAAAAGTTTAAAAAATATCAGATTTGCTAAAGTTTCCAGAATTTAAGTGTTGTAGATAAAGTTTTCACAGTTTAGGTATAGAGTTTCCAAAACTGACACAAAAATTCTAGTTTTTTCAGAGCCTCTAGAGGTCTAAATATGTTTAAAGTTCTACAGTTTTCAAAGTTCCTAAAGTTCTCCAGGGTATAAAGAGTTTCCAAAATTTAATAGTCGCAAAGTACCTAGGTACTAGTGATTTTTAGAGTCTCCAGATCATCAAAAACTTTAGAAGTTTCCAAAGTTTTTAAATCTGTCTACCTTCAGAATTTCTATAGAATCTAGAATATCCAGAATTTCTACCTCCTCTACAGTTTCTATGGTGTCTAAACTTTTTAGTGTTTCTAGATTTACAACAGCTGCTGAAGGATCTAGGTACATCGAATTTCAAGTTTCTGAAGTTTCTACAAGTTCTAGACTTTCAAAAACTGCAAAGTTTTCAAAGTTTCCATAGTGGCCAACGTTTCAAGAATTTGTTATTGCAGAATTTGAAAGTTTCCAAAGTTCGCGAGTTTTAACAATTTTTCAAAATTTTCGGGAATTCTCGATTTGTTTGTTATATGAAACCAGACCCTATATTTTTTATTAGAGCGTTTCTAGAGTATTTTATCTTATAGTTTACAAAATTGTTTTCTGACTATTTTAGAGGATTAAGAATTTCTAGACTTTCCCGACATTAGAGAATGTGTAAAATTCAAACAAACTGCGCAGTTTTTAAAGATTCTATAATTTAAAAAGATTACAAAATTTTAGATTTTCTAAAGTTTCCAGAACTTAAAAGTTCTAGAATTTTTACAGTTCATACAGTTTACCAGCTTTTTGAGAGTCTCTAGAGTTCTAAAAATTTTTAAAGATTCTAAGGGTTCCAAAGTGCCTAAAGTTCACAATTCTTTCAGTTTTAGATTTTCCATGCTAAGCTTTCAAAGTTCTCGCGTTATCCCGGGTCCAGAGAGATTATAATTATTCCTACAGTTTCCTGAGTTTAAAATTTCTGAAGTAGTAGTGAAACTCTAGTATATTCAAAGTTTCCAAAGTTTTTTAATTTGTCGTGTTTTCATATCTTTTAGAATTTCTGTAGAATCCAGATTATCTAGAATTTTTACCTTTTCTAGAGTTTCTATAGACTCTAAGCTTATTATATTAGTGTCTCTAGATTTACTAGAGCTGCTAGAGTTTTTGGAGCATCTAGAATTTTGTTTAGACGTAAGCAACTATAACCTGATACTTTTTTTGGAGAGATTCTAGAGTTTTTCGTTTCAAGAGATTACAAAATTTCAATTTTTAAATTAATTAGAATTTTTAAAGTTCTAAGAAGATACACAGTTTCCAGAGATTCTAGAAATGAAAAAAGTTTACAAAATATTAGACATTCTACAGTTTCCACAATTTAAGACTTCTAGAGTTTTCACACTTTATAAAGTTTCTAATAACTGAGTTTTCCTAACTTCCAGAACTGACACGATCTTAAAAATTTCCACTGTTCTAGTTTTTTGAGTTTCTAGAATTATGATTTTTTTTTAAGATTTTAGAGCTTCCTCAGTTCCTTAATTTCTCAGAGATTTCGGAATTCTTTCACTTTCTAGACTTTCAGAAACTCCCAAAATTTTCAGAATTTGCAGAGTTTCGAGAGTTTTAACGTTTTTAGAGTTCGCAATTTTTCAAAGTTTTCGGAGATACAAGGAATTATCAAAAATACTACTACTACGTATTTTTTATTGGAAAATTTCTAACATTTTTTATTTTTACAGTTTACAAAATTTCTAGAATTTCCCAACCTCCTAGAATTGCTATTGTTAGTAAAATATTCAGAACTTCCAGGGATTTTGGACTATTTTAAATGTCCCGACCTTCTCGAATTTTTAAAGTTCGAAGGACAATCAGTTTCCAGACAATCCAAAATTAAAAAACTTTGCAAAATTTTTAATTTTCTAATATTTAGTTCTAGAGAGTTTTCACAAAGATTTTAGAAATCCTTCAGATTTTAGAACTTTCCAGGCTAAGTTTTCCCAGATTCCAGTCTTTCTACAGTTTCTTGCGATTAAAGCCTTCAGACTTTTCTAAAATTTTTTGATTTTCTAGGGTTTAAACGTTCACAGTTTGCACCATTTTCGAGTTTTGTGGAGTTTTTTAATTTGTAGGATTTTCAGATTTTCCTGACTTTCGTGACTTTTTAGAGTTTTCGAGGTTTCCAAAGTTTTCATAACTCTAAAATTTCTTTAATGTATTTTCATAATTCTAAAATGTCTCCAATTGTCAAAGTATTTAAAATTGACAGATTTTTCTGAGTTTCTAGTTTCATAGCGTTTCCAGAATTTATAGACATTCTGGATTGTCCAAAATTGACAAATTTGAAACATTTCCAAGCTTCATTTCTGTCCCAACGTTCACCTTCCTCTCACCTCCCATACGTTACGCAACCCCGCCTCCCATCATTCCACAAAATTTGCTCCGACTTAAACACAATAGCGCAACAATTAATCCAATAACGAGGAACAACAATTTAAATATTACGCAACTCGAATGCACTGTTAGCATTAGAGTAAGAGTAATAGTCGAGCATTGTCTGGAGCGTGAACGGTTCAGTTTATAATTGCGTTATTATTTTCGAGTGAAAGTCCGTTATGAGAGTGTTAGGCCGGCAAACTTGCTACAAGCACAAATCTTATGCATATTTATGAATTTTCAAAAGCTCACCAGACGTACGACCGCTTTGCTTTGTTAATTGGCTTTTATTGTTCCGTGCACCCGTTTGCTTAATTATTTTTTACCTCCTCATATAAAAAGTGAAAATATCTGGAAATGTGTGGTGGGTTTTATTTTCTTACGTAACGACGGAAGTGGGCATAATTAAACACGGCGTGTAATTAGTGGTGCTGTAAAACCGTCATTACGGATTTAATCTTAGAGCGAGCATCGAAAACGACGTTTTATTGTCTGGGTTATGGAGAAGTTTATTGGTTGTAAAAGAGTCGCGAAAATAATTCGTGCGTCACGTGACTGTTTTCACTTCTTGATGCGACTGACGTAACAGACACAAAGTGATCGTCGACTTGCTGATGGCGATTGTAATTCCTTCTACTTCTTTCTCTGTATCAACAATACAATATATTTATGTCTGTCTGTCTGTCTCTTTGTGTTCGGCTGTCCCTGAAAAAACGTTACCGAATCTGATTGCAGCTGATGAAATCGCAATTAAGGTAGTTAAATATGCGGTTTATAAAACACACGAAACAATTAAGCAACTGTCCATGTGAGTCAAAATACACGACAGTTGTGGACTTGGCGATGCTATCTGCAGCTTTCCCAGCACGAAAGCTGTTTGCTTTAAAAAAAGCGAGTTGAGCTGCTTCACGGATCACGACTTTTACGGAGGGTGACGATGAACTAAACACTTTAACGTATGCTAATGAAAAAAAAATAATGGCAAGGTCGTTTGGGGTTTTTTGCCTTTTCATTTATTAGTAATTAATTGATTATTTATTAGTTTTGAACCAAGAAACTGAGGACAGTAGAAAAAATAGTGTATGCAATGTTTCTGGGAAAGTTTAGGTATATGTCGAGATTTCAAGACCGTTTGGTTCACATTTTAACCACTTGATAACTGTTGTTAGTGTTGTAGCTTGATTTTGAATAATTAAGTTCTAGAAAAATGATCAGTTTAATGGTCGGCTGCGCCTCGCGCTTTAATCTTCAGTGCAGACGTGCAAGGTGCACTTTTTCTCAATTCTTCGATAGCAGCTACTAAGCTGGTAGAAATAAAAAACTATCGTTTCACAAGCACGTAAAGTTTACGGCGCAAGGCGAAGCCGAGCGTTAAGAAGAAACTATTTAAATTCTTGTGTGTAAATTATACAGCTAACAATAATGATGGATAAATTTTAAGCAATCTACAATTACGGTTATTGAATAACGCTGATAGAGGTGACTTTATAGAGATTCTAGAGCTTCTAAAGTTTTAAAGTTTTTATACTCCAAAATTAACATTTTAGTCTTCAGCGTTTGTTTTAGAGTTACCAAAGTTTTCAACCTCTAATATTTCGAAAATTTCCAAACATTGTACTCTTTCCCCACCTTACAGAGTTCTGAATTTCCAGAGTAGGTACACAATTTTCAAAGTTTCCAAAGTTTACAAAGATATGAAAGTTTCTAAACCTTCTAAAGCTTTCACATTTCGCAAGTTTCGAAAGTTTGCCAAGTTTCCGAATTCGTCAGCCTTTCCAACTTTCCAAACGTTTCAGAAAATTTAAAAAGTCTCTAGAATTTCCACACGCTCCAGAGAATTTAAGTAAAAGTCTAAAAGTTTCCCCAGAAAAAATAGAGTTTCTAGAGTTATTTTTATTGTTGCGCACATTTTTCAGTAGCATTTCTAGTAGCGTTGTATAATTCTAAAGTTTCTAAAGTCTTCAGCGTTTGTGTTTTCAAAATGGCCGCGGTTTTCAATTTCTAGTATTTCTAGACCAAAATGCAAAATTTTTAAAGGATCAAAGGTTCCAACGTTTAAAGAGATTTCAGAGTTTTCGCCCTCTCTAACTCCCAGATTTTTCAAACTTTTTTAGCTTTAGAAAATTTTCACGATTTCTAAATTCTTTCTTCTTCTAGCGTTTCCAGAGCTTTTTTTAAGCTTCTAATGTTTAAAGAGGCTCTAGAACTGTAAGACGTCCAGAGAAATGGAATAAAAATTCTAGAATTGTTTGATTTTTCAGGGTTTCTAAATTTCTAAAACTTACAGAATTTTTAGACAATCTAGAGTATAAAGAGTTAGACACACTTAAATCAGCGGTCAGCGGAAGTTACAAAATATCCCGAGTTTTTAGCGTTAAATTCTTATAGTCTTTGTTTCCAAAATCAGTATTTTCAAAGTTTTCTAAGGTCTGAAGATATTTCAAAATTCCCAGATTCTAGAGCTTCTGTATTTCCGAAGTTTAAAAATTATGCAAAATTTACAGACTCCCAGATTTTCAAACTTTAATACTTTCAAAATTTCCCAACATTCTATTTTTTCTGATCTTTAGAGCTTTTAGTATCCAAAATCCAGAATTTTCAAAATTTCGAAGTTTACAAAGATTAGAAAATTTCTGGACCTTCTACCTATAGACTTTCTGTTTTTCGATTGTTACAAAATTTTGTAATTAGTACTTTTAAAATTTCCAAACTTCCCATTTTTCCTAATTTTATAGTTTTTAGTTTCAAGAATACAGAATTTTCAAAGTTTTCAAAGTTACCGAAGATTTTAAAGTTCCTGGAGCTTCTAGAGCTATTACATTTCGAAATTTTACAAAGTTTCCACATTCTCCATATTTTCCAACTCCTAAACTTTTCAAACTCGACACTTCTAGAATTGCTAGTTTACAGATTTTATAGAATATCTAGAACCTTCAGACATTCTATTTTTTCTCGATAGACTGTTTTTTAACATTCCAGAATTTTCACGATTTTTCTAGCATTTCCAGCGAATTTCCAAATTTTCCAGAGAAATGGAGCAAAAATAATATATGAATTTAAAAAAACTACAAACTTCCGAGAAGACTGGACGACTGGATAATATATTTTTTAATATTCTAAAGAACAATTGAATTTTCGAATTCCTTGAGTTTTCAACGTTTAGTATTTCCAAAATTTCTGGACTCTTTTCGGACCTTATAGAATAGTTGTTTCCAAAATACTGAATTTTCTTATATTTCTAAAGCCTAAAAAATTCAAAAATTCCCAAAGTCTATAGCTTTCGTAACTCCAAAGTTTCAAAATGATGCAAACTTTCTAAACTCTACAAATTTCCAAACCTTGCAAACTTCCTAAAGATTTCAAAGTCAACACTTTTCAGAATCACTAGTTTGTATAATTTACAGCATATCCAGAGTCTCCAGGGTTTGTATAGAGTTTTCAGAGTTACCAGAAGTGTCCAAGGTATAAAATTTTCAAAATTTCCAAATATTTTATTTTTTCTGATCTTACAGAATTTTTAGTTTCCAGAATACAGAATTTTCAAAACTTTCAAAGTTTATAATAAACATATTTTTTAGAGCTTTTCCATTTCGAAAGTTTAAAAAATTTCCACAGTTTCCAGACTCCATATTTTCCAGCTTACCAAACTTTTCCAGAATTACCAGTTTACAGAATTTATAGAAAATCTAGAATCTACAGTGCAGCAAAATAGATAATTTTCCAATTTTTCCAAAGTTTAGAGATTTCAAAATTTCTAACCTCTCTAAAATTTTCAAAACTGATTTTCCAGAATTCCCAGCTTCCGAATTTTATAGAATATTTAGAATTTTCACGGTTTGCAGATTTTTGACCAGTTTTTCATTTCTAGTATTTCCAAAATTTCCAGACAACTTACTCTTTCCCAACCGTATACAGTTTTCAATTTCCAGAATACAGAGTTTTTAGAGTTTCCAGAGTTTAAACAGATTTCAAAGTTTCTGCACCCTTGAGCTCCCAGGTTTTCCAGCCTTCCAAACACTGGAGAGTTTTCACGATTTTTCTAGCGCTCCCAGAGTTCCAGAGTTTTTAAACTTCGAAAGTTTAGAGGGGAGTCTAGAATTTTCAGATTTTCCAGAGAAATGGAGCAAAAATAATACATATCTGAATTTTAAAAGACTAGAAACTTCCGAAAAGACTTGACGACTTGATAATATGTTTTTTAATATTCTAAAGGAAAACTGAAATTTAGAATTCTTTGAGTTTTCAACGTCCAATATTACCAAAATTTCTGGACTCTATGAAACCTTATAACAACTTTGTTTCCAAAATACAGAATTTTCTTATGTTTCTAAAGCGTAGAAGATTTCAAAATTTCCAAAGTCTAGAGTTTTCATATTTCTAAAGTTTCAAAATTATGCAAACTTTCTAAACTCTACAAATTTCCAAATCTTCCGAACTTTCGAAAGTTTTCAAAGTCAACACTTTTCAGAATTACCAGTTTGTATAATTTACAGCATATCCAGAGTCTCCACGGTTTGTATAGAGTTTTTAGGGTTAGCACAAGTGTCCAAGGTATAAAATTTTCAAAATTTCCAAATATTTTATTTTTTCTGATCTTACAGAATTTTTAGTTTCCAGAATACAGAATTTTCAAAGCTTTCAAAGTTTATAATAAAGATTTCATTTAGAGCTTTTCCATTTCGAAAGTTTTAAAATTTTCCATAGTTTCCAGACTCTCCATATTTTCCAGCTTTCCAAACTTTCCAAAGTTTTCAAAGTCGACATTTTCCAGAATTACCAGTTTACAGAATTTACAGAATATCTAGAGTCTACAGTGCACAAAAAAGATAATTTTCCAATTTTTCCAAAGTTTAAAGAGATTTCAAAATTTCTAATCTCTCTAAAATTTTCAAAACTGACATTTTCCAAAATTCCCAGTTTCAGAATTTTCACGGTTTGCAGATTTTTAACCAGTTTTCATTTCTAGTATTTCCAAAATTTCCAGGCAAGTTACTCTTTCCCAACCATATAGAGGTTTCAATTTCCAGAATACAGAATTTTTAGAGTTTCCAGAGTTTAAAAAGATTTCAAAGTTTCTGCTCCCTTGAGCTCCCAGATTTACCAGCCTTCCAAACACTGGAGAGCTTTCACGATTTTTCTAGCGCTTCCACAGTTTTTAGACTTCGAAAGTTTAGAGAGCTTAGAATTTCCAGATTTTCCAGAGAAATAGAGCAAATATGATATATGAATTTTAAAAAACTAGAAACTTCCGAAAGACTTGACGACTGGATAATATATTTTTTTCAATATGTATTCTAAAGAAAAATTTCGAGGGGTTTAAAAATTTCTACAGTTTCCAGACTCTCCATATTTTCCAGCTTTCTAAACTTTCCAAAGTCGACATTTTACAGAATTTATAGAATATCTACAATCTTCAGCGTAGCAAAATAAAGAATTTTCCAAGTTTCCAAAATTTAAAGAGATTTCAAAATTACTAGATGTTTTTTATTTCCAAAGTTTCAGAATCAAGCAGAGTTTCCAGACTCTCCAGATTTTCAAATTTTCCAAACTGTCTACAGTTTTCAAAGCTCATATATTCTTAGTACTACCAGCTTCCGAATTTTATAGAATATTCAGAATTTTCACTTTTTAACCAGAGTTTTTCATTTCTAGTACTTCCAAAATTTCCAGAGAAGTTACTTTTTCCCAACCATATAAAGTTCTCAATTTCCAGAATACAGAGTTATTAAAGTTTTCCAATTTTCCAAAGTTTTCACGATTTGGTGAATGTCTAGGAGTTTCGGATTTTCCAAAGTGTCTAGTGCATTTAGCGCTTCCAGAATTTCTAGATTTCGAAAATTTAAAGAGTCTAGAAATTCCAGATGGTCCAGAGAAATCAAGTGAAAATAATAGATACATTTTAAAACATCTAGAAACTTCCAAAAAAACTAGACGACACTTTATAGAGATTTAGAATTCCTTGAATTTACAGGGTTTCTACATTTCTATAGGTACAGACATTTTAGAAATTTTTAAGTATAGTTTCCAGCATATATGTATAGAATTTCCAAAAAAAAATGGAGTTTATATCAAGTTTTCAAAGCTGACACTCGAAAATTACCAGTTTTTAGAGTTTACACAATATACAGTCTTCAGCGTTTGTAAAGTTTTCAGAAATAGAAGAGTTTTTAATTTCTAATATTTTCAAAATTTTCAGACATTACACGCTTTGTCCCTTGTATAAAGTCTTTATTTAGAAAATATAGAATTTTCAAAGTGGCCAAAGTGTTAAGAAATTAAAAAATTCCCAGATTCTTTAGAGTTTCTACATTTTCAAAGTTTCGAAATTATCTAGACTTTCCAGACTTTCAAACTTTCCAAATTTTCTAAAGTTTTCAAAGTTGACACATTTCAGAATGATCGGTTTCCAGAATTCATAGAATATTCGAAGTTTTCAGGGTTTGTAGAGTTTCCAACTCCTATTATGCTTTCAAAATTTTCAAATATTTTACGCTTTTTCGACCGTTTTTAGTTTCCAGAAAACAAAATTTTCAAAGTTTACATAGATTACATAGATTTGAACGTCTTTGGACCTTTTAGAATCTGGTGCTTCCATATCTCGAAATTTTCAAAACTTCTAGAGCTTGCGCGGTTCCAAAGTTTCTATAGACTTCTAAAGTCTACACAGTCTCTAGAATTTCCAGATTTTCCAGAGAAATGGAGCAAAAATAATATATGAATTTTAAAAAACTAGAAACTAGAAGACTTGACGACTGGATAATATATTTTTTTAATATTCTAAAGAAAAATTTCGAAAGATTTAAAAATTTCTACAGTTTTCAGACTCTCCATATTTTCCAGCTTTCCAAACTTTCCAAAGTCAACATTTTACAGAATTTATAAAATATCTAGAATCTTCGGCGTAGCAAAATTGAGAATTTTCCAAGTTTCCAAAATTTAAAGAGATTTCAAAATTACTAGACGTTTTTTATTTCCAAAGTTTCAAAATCAAGCAGACTTTCCAGACTCTCCAGATTATCAAATTTTCCAAACTGTCTACAGTTTTCAAAGCTCATATTTTCTTAGTACTACCAGCTTCCGAATTTTATAGAATATTCAGAATTTTCACTTTTTAACCAGAATTTTTCATTTCTAGTACTTCCAAAATTTCCAGAGAAGTTACTTTTTCCCGACTTTATAAAGTTTTCAATTTCCAAAATACAGAGTTATTAAAGTTTCCAAAATTTAAAGAGATTTCAAAGTTACTGCACCTTCGAGCTTCCAGATTTTCCAATTTTCCAAAGTTTTCAGGATTTGATGAATGTCCAGGAGTTTCGGATTTTCCAAAGTGTCTAGCGCATTTAGCGCTTCCAGAATTTCTAGAATTCGAAAATTTAAAGAGTCTCTAGAAATTCCAGATGGTTCAGAGAAATTAAGTGAAAATAATAGATACATCTAGAAACTTCCGAAAAAACTAGACGACACTCTATAGAGATTTAGAATTCCTTGAGTTTCCAGGGTTTCTAGATTTCCAGAAAAAAATAGAGTTTATATCAAGTTTTCAGAGCTGACACTCGAAAATTACCAGTTTTTGGGGTTTACAGAATATCAGAGTTTTCAGCGTTTGTAGACTTTTCAGAATTAGAAGAGTTCTTTCAATTTCTAATATTTTCAAAATTTTCAGACATTACACGGTTTGTCCCCTGTATAAAGTCTTTATTTCCAAAATATAGAATTTTCAAAGTGGCCAAAGTGACTTTCCAGACTTTCAATCTTCCCAAATTTTCTAAAGTTTTCAAAGTTGACACATTTCAGAATGATCAGTTTCCAGAATTTATAGAATATTCGAAGTTTTCAGGGTTTATAGAGTTTCCAACTTCTAATATGCTTTCAAAATTTTCAAATATTGCACACTTTTTCGACCGTTTTTAGTTTCCAGAAAACAAAATTTTCAAAATTTACATAGATTACATAGATTGAACGTCCCTGGAGCTTCTAGAATCTGAAGCTTCTATATTTCGAAATTTTCTAAACGGTTGTAAGGTTCCAAAGTTTCTATAGACTTCTGAAGTATACACAATCTCTAGAATTTCCAGACATTCCAGGTTTTTCAGACATTCTATATATCTTGCAGGGTTTCCATATTTCTAGAGTTTATAGAGTTTATAGAGATTAAAAGAGTTCATTTTTTTTTTATTTCCAAGTTTTCTAGATTTTCTGGTACTAGTAAAAGTTGAGTGTGTCTTTACATGAATTTTCCAGTGCGAGGCGTAGCCGAGAGTTATTCACTATTATTTCTTCATGAAGAAGAGGGAGTAGATGTTGTAACCAAATAAATTCTAACAATAATTTTGCACTTTCACAATTTAAAATTATAAAGATGTAAAGGAATTTTAGAGATTTTTTTAATAATAATTAGTAGTCGGAAATGTACGTTTAACACTCGGTTGCGCCTAGCACAGTAATTTTTACGTACAAGGGTAAAAAGTGCTTTTTTCCCACATGTCATAAATCTGAAATCAGTACTTTACAAATACGAAAATGAATAATATTAAAAAAATTCCTATTCGTAAAAGTCAAAAGGAAAGAAAACCTTTAAATTATAATATGTGATATAACAAAATATGCATTAAGTAAACCTTTTTTATCGTTACGGCATTTATGCAATTATTACACATTATAATAAACACGACCACACATTCACGCACACGTATCACCTAATTAAAATTCCACACGTGTATATTCTAATCGCCCCGATAAAAATTCCAACGCAAAAGTAAAAATAATCGGATTAAGCTTAATCCGATCCAAATAATCTTGTGCAGCAAAAAACCTAAACAGTCACATGAAAATTTAAATCAACATGTCAGTGTCAAACAAACATTCACGCCGCCGGAAATGTCCTTATCTGATTTCGAAAACAAAACTATTTTGCTAGAATATTAATACAAGCGTTTGATTAAGTTATTAATGAACGGCAATTAATACGAATACGAAAACAGCAGCTGCAGGAAAACTCGGACGTACAGACGGACAAGTGAAAACGCACACATGAGAAAATCAACACGTTATTAGCGCGACGACCATTAATGGTAATAAACGTCCATTGGGACCGTAATCCGACATACCTTTATCTGTGCAGGATATCCTAAATGGTTTATTTTCCCAGCTACTCTGTGTAAAATATAGGTGAGAGTGGAGACCCTCGAGTCTTATCAGATAATCAGCAGTTTTATCGTCGCTCACCCCACATTACAGATAAATAATTATATAGCGAGAGTTGTATTGTTAAGAGCAATAATGCGGTCGGCGGTGCGAATTAAAGTGGGCTGAGAGCCAGTGGCGTGGAGAAAATCGAAACTTGTTTTTAAATTGACTTACGTATTCATGGAAGATTTTTTTTAAACACTAATTACCTACATAAACTTTTTTTCTCGTTTTTTTTTCAGTTTTTCCTGGAAAACTCTAATAACAATTTATGACAGATTTGCGGCTACGCCACTGCTCGGGGAGAAAATTTGGCAGGGTTTTAACGTGGAAGGTGGCCGTGAATTGGTGGGCTCTCATGCTTGACTCCCCCAAAGAGGGCTTAGTGTTTCAGCATAATTGTTACTGTGACACCATCTGTTTCCTTTCGGACAGAAGTAGTGGTAACAATCAGATTAAGTTCAGGTTGCCTGTGTATAAAACACCCTCTTTATTAATAAGGGGGAAATTCGTTCGCTATTAAAAGGTAACGTTCGGAAAGAGCGATTTTCTACGATCGAGTGGCGCAATTTTGCAATCCGTTTTCATAAATTTCGACATACTAAGCTAATACGAGCGCTTAAGAAAGCCAGGTGGTCGTTAATAAGCGTAAAATTAATTCTTATCTTTGAGTAAATCTCGAGTTCTTTAAAAATTAGTGCAGTTAAATGTAAAATATGGAAGTCACGTAATTTAGATCTATTAAAAATTTTCTGCTAAGCTATCTATCAAAATCTCTAATTACGTTTGTAACCGGGAATAATAACAATAATTACTTATGGAGATGGAATTCTGTTTGAATTTCATAAGCGACGAAATGGAAATGTGAGGCAATCAAAATGTCTTAATTTGTTGGCCAACTGATACAAAATAGAGCGATTATTTTATTAACTTAACGGAATCACATACAAAATAAAAAAAATCACTCCACCCTGAAACAAAAAAACTAAAAACACTCCCCGCGACCGCAGAACTTTTAATAAGGACAAGTTGCGCTGCATCAAAGTCATCTTCTCGGCATATTTTTGCCGAAACGTCTTGGCAATTTGCATAATTTCCGAAGGCAAGGCAAGACACAAGCCGCACATAATAACTAGTTCACAACTAAACGCAATTACTCAACTAATTAAGAGCATAATAATTCATAAACTGGCTGCGGAGTAGATGTGAGAAGAGAACGAAGACGGCGGTGGAGGCAGGACCGGAGCGAGCACTCGGGCCCGGGGAACCGAAATAGTCCAGTGTGTTGTTGTTGGTAGAGTTCCGGTCCTTTGAAAATCTAGTCTTCTCAAGGTAGATTTTAATATTTACGTAATTATTTATTCAGTACAAGCTCGTAGTTCTCATTATTCTTCTTATGGTTAATAGTTCACACCTTATATTAAAATAATAATTCACGTAACGGTTTGGGTTTATAACAGTTAATTTTGTTTAATAAGAAACAATATTTCACTTATAAAACCGAATACTGACGACATATTTTTAGTCTAATTTTGGATTTTTTGTTTAAAATATACATTTTAAATAAGCTTGCCGTGACTACGCTAGATTCACTTTTGTGTACATATCTAATTCGGCGGTGTGTAAATTCTGGTCCTTCGAAAAATATTGTCAGTATATTTAAAAAATTGGTTGAAAGTTGATGTACAAAAATTGATTGTGATTTTTGTTATCTGATAACCTTTGACTTGAATTTCTTCAATCCTTCATTTTTTTGTTTATTTACTTTCTCGATTTGAAATTTTTCGTGTTTTTCATTGTTTCGATTTCTCAATTTTCCAACTCTCCAATTTTTCAAATACTTATTAAATTTTTCAATTCTCCAATTATTCGGTTCTTCAATTTTTCGGTTTTTCAATTTTTGACGTTTCTAAATTTTCGATTTCTCAATCTCTCGATTAATCGATTTTTTTAATTTTTCGACTTTTCGATTTCTTGACTTCTCGATTTTCCAACTTTTCAGTTTTTTAATTCTTCAATTTTTCAGTTTCTCGATTTTTTTGACCTCGATTTCTCGATTTTGCAATTTTTCAATTTGTCAATTTTTTGTTGTTGCAGTTCTGGGATTTTTCCATTTTTCGATTGTTCAAATTTTCTTCCATTTTTTCAATTTATCGATTTTTAAACTTAAAATTTTTCAGTTTTTCACTTTTCCGATTTTTTGATGTTTCGTTGTGTCCATTTTTCAATTTTTCGATATTTTAATTTGTCAATTTTTAATATTCCAGATTTTTCGAATCCTCGATTTTTCAGTTCTTGAATATTTAGGTATATTTTTCAATTTTTGGAATTTTGAAATTTTAAATTTCTTTGTTTTTTTGCGTTTCGATTTCCCGATCTTTCGTTTTTTCGACTTTTCGGTGTTTCAATTTTCCTACTTTTAAATTTTTTTATTTTTCGATTTTTCAGTTTTTCAATGTTTCAATATTTCTCGATTTATTGACTCTTTTAATATAAAATTTTTCAATTTTTAACTTTTCGCTTTTTCGATTTTTTATTTTTCTTTGTTTCTTCAATTTCTCATTTCTTCAAATTTTCAATTTGCAATTTTTCGTTTCGACTTTTTATTTTCTTTATTTATACAATTTATCGATTCTTCAATGTTTTGATTTCATAATTTTTTGATTTCTCATTTTTAATTTATTCAATTTTGCAATTCTGCAATTTTTCGTTTCTTCAAATTTTACATTTGCAATTTTTTGTAATTTTTCAATTTTCACTTTTTTTGTTCTTTTAATTTTGCGATATGTAAATCTTCCAATTTTAATTTTTAAATTTGTCAGTTTTTCAATTTTTCAGCTTTTGTATGTTTCAAGTTCTCGATTTGCAATTTCACCAGTTTTCAATTTTGAATTTTGTAATTTTCTTGATTTTTCAATTTATCATTTCTTCAGTTTTTCGATTTACTATTTTTCGTTTCGGTTTTTGATTTTGTTTATTTTTGTCAATTGTTCGGTTTTTCATTTTTCAGATCTTATAATTTTTTCTTTTTTCAGTGTGAAATTTCTCAGTTTTCCATTTGCAATTTTTCGTTTTTCCATTCTTTTGTTTCTTCAGTTTTTCGATTTGCATTGTTTCCAGTATTCAAGTCAAAATTTTCAAATTTTTCAACTTTTGAATTTTTCAATTTTTAGATTTTGCAATTTTGAGTTTCTCGAGATATCATATTTTCAATTCGCATGTTTTTCGATTCGGTTTTTTATTCTCTTTATTTTTTCAATTTCAATTCAATCGATTTTTTAATTTTTTGTTTTTTTAACTTTAATTTTGCGATTTTTCAATTTTTTATTATTTTTGTTTGTTCAATTTTTAAATACTGCAATTTTTGATTTAAAATATCCCGAGTTTTTAAATTTTAATTTTTCAATTTGTCGATTCAAATTTTCGATTTGCAAAATTTCGTTTCGGTTTCTTATTTTTTTAGTTTTAGATTTTTTCGACTTTTCGATTTTACGACTTTATAATTTTTTATTTATTCAATTTCAATTATTCATTTTTTGTGCCTTCAATTTTACTTCGTTTTCATTTTTAAAATTTTCAGTTTTTCAATTTTCCATGTTTTGATGTTCCAATTTTTAGATTTTGCAATTTTTTTGATCCGCTATTTCACGAGTTTTCAATTTATAATTTTGTAATTTTTCATTTCTTCAATTTTTCGATTTGCTATTTTTCGTTTCGGTTTTTTATTTTCTTTATTTTTTCAATTTTTCGGTTTTTCAATCCCCTAATCACACTTATAATTTTTCTTTTCATGATGTGAAATTTCCCAATTTTTCGCTTTAAAATTTTTCGTTTTCTCAATTTTTTCTTGTTTCTTCAGTTTTTCGATTTGCAACTTTTGAGTAGTTACTTATTCAACTTTAAATTTTTTAGTTTTTGAATTTTCCAACTTTTGAATTTTTAAATTTTTATTTTCTGTATTTTTTCAATTATTCGATTTTTCATTGATTCCACTTCATAATTTTTTGTTTTCTCAATTTTTTTGGTTTCTTCAATTTTTTAAATCTGCAACTCTTCGATTTAAAAATTCCCAAGTTTTCAATATTTAATTTGTAAATTTTTCGATTCCTTGATTTTACATCTCTTCAAATTTTCAGTTTACAATTTTCAGTTTCGATTTTATATTTTACATTTTTTTCAATTTCAATTTTTTCAATTATTCAGTTTTTGATTTTTTTGTTCAGTTTTACGACATGCAAATCTGAGTCTTCATTTTTCAATTTTTCGAATTTTCATGTTTTCATTTCTTCAATTTTTCAAGTACCTACCTACCTATTCAAGTTTAAATTTTCCAGTTTTTCAGTTTTCCAACTTTCGAATTTTTCAACTGTTAGGTTTAGCAATTTTTCAATATGAATTTCTCGACTTTTCAATTTAAAATTTTTCAACTTCTCAGTTTGCAATTTTTAGTTTGGTTTTTATTTTCTTCATTTTTCCAATTAATCAATATTTCAATGTTTCGATTTTATAATTTTTTGTTTCTTCAATTTTTTATTTTGCAATTTTTCGGTTTAAAACTTCTCAAATTTTCAGTTTACAATTTTTCGTTTTGGTTTTTGATGTTCTTTACTTTCACAACTTTTCGATCTTTCAAGATTCCGATTTTTCGGTCCTTCAGTTTTTCGATTATCAGTTTTTCCAATTTTTTAGTTTTCCAATTTTTGGAACCAAAAAATGGGAAAAGTGCAAAATTGTAAAATTGAAAAGTCAAAAATGAAAATCGAAAAACTATAAAATGAAACTTTGCAAAATCTAAAAACTGGAACTCAAGAACTTTAAAAATTGAAGAAACAAAAAATTGATAACTCAAAAAAATAAAAATTGAGGAACTTAAAAATCGGAAAGACGAAAAGTTGTAAAATCGGAAGAAACATTGAAAAAATAAAGGAAATGAAGAAGCGAAAAATTGTGATATAAAATGGAGAAAATGAAAATTAAAAAATCGGGAAAATGAAAAATAAAAATCACGAACTTGAAAAATCGAAAAAATTAAAGTTGAAAGAACGATAAATTATGGAAAAAATTTTTCCATTTTTCAAATATTGAATTTTAAAAGTTTTTCAGTTATTCGATTCCTTATTTTTCGATTTTCAATTTCTCAATTTCTCGATATTTAAATTTTCAATTTTTCGATCTTTCAATTTGACAGTTTTTGGATTTTCCAATTTTTCGATTCAATCCATTTTTCCTTCCTTCCAGTTTTTCAATTCATTAATATTTTTAATATGTAAGAATAAGAGGAAACGAAAATTTGAAAATTCGAATAGTTGTTATAAGTACAATTTTGATTTTTGTTCCAAAAGTATGGGTGTTTAGAGTAAAAACTGAACACGGATTCATAAACCACACGTGAAGGAGTACCGTATTTTATAAAATTGAAATAATATTTACTCTTGTAATTGCAATTGCGGAGATGACGTCATCCTAGGGATGTTTATCCAAATTTTGGTAACACGATATTTCCAATAGCTACTCAATCGGTCTAGTAGTTTCGGAAATTATCTGTCTAATAAAATTTCGGCAAGTTTAATTAATATTAATTATGTTTAAAATTGGAAACTTCAGAGGCCTTATGCTGCTTCCCAGTCCGTCCCTGTGGAGGGAGGAAGCGGCGCCCCCTACATCTCCAAGTTTGAACGTAGCGCGCGTCGCTCCAGTGTTTAGATGTTAATTTAGTGCGAAGGAGAAGTTCTCAGGATCTTAGACAATGGATAGTCAGGCACAGTTAAATACAGACATTTTACACTCCGGTGAGCAGGACATTTTCTTGTTATGTTCTGCACTCGCACTGTAAATAATGTATAAACTCTCGTTTGTCGACTAGAGACCATGAATCATGCTCAATTTCACCGCATCGTGGAAATTTGATAGGTCGCAAAGTGAATGGGCGCTTGTTGCAACCATCAGACCCGATGGTCGGTCGTCGCGGATGCCCGAAATAATGAGGGCGTTGCTCTGGATTGCTGCGCAATTACCAGCCGAAAAGCGAAGAGATTCACTCTGCGACAATTGGCGGAACTGATCTCGGGGAGGAGACTCGAAAGAAGATGAATCTTACTAGGGTGGGAGAAGCCGCAGGTACAGCGTCAGTTATGACCACACTTGCATAATGGCACGTTACCAAAGTTGCGTGCACTGGCTAATCAATTCGAGTGTTGATACTTTCGACAAAAACGCTCCTAATGCCCGGAGTCATTAAAGGGTCGAAACCGCTCCACCAGGTGTGAAGCCCATTAGCCTACGCTAATACCCGAAGAAACAAAAGACTGTTTGAAGTAGCAACCGGATCGTTATCTCGTCCGCATTATCTCCAGAGTTATTCGTCTCCCGGTGAAATCCATTAAAAAGCTTGAGCGGAAAGCGCGTAATAATGTTTAGCTGAGTATGCATAAATCAACATATAAATTAAAAGTTTTAAATGGCAGTTAGTGAGCTAGCGTGTACTTTATTTACAATAATAGTTTGGGTAGCACTAGCGTCACGAAAGCGAAGTCAACTAGCGTACAAAATGGCGTTTTTCTCACCGCTTCCGGCAGACCTGCTTCCGGTCAGATCATTACGGATAACCGCACAATTAGAGGAGTTTAAGTTTGCATCGGTTACGTGCAGGACATCTACACAGGATGTGCTTTTACAGGCTTTCTGGATACTGCTGGACGTTTAAAATTTCATTATCATTTTAATTCTATAAAATAAAATACTTCTACATATGTGGATTATGAGTCCGTGTTGTGTTTTTAATCTGCATTATTGGGGAAAAAATCAAAATTGTATTTTACAATTTAACTTTGAAACTTTGGTTTGAGAGTTAATTTCGAAGTGGAAAATTACTTTTGGAACTCGAAATCTACAAAAAAATCTCTTTAAGTAAGAGGGTGCCGAAAAAAGTCATGTCAGGTCAAATCAGATCAAAATTTGAGCTTTCGGAAAAATTACCTAAAAATACAAAAAAGTAGTCCTGGAGCAAGATTTTCGAAAATATTTCGTTAAGGGTAAAATTTTTTGAAAATCTTCACAATTGCCATAATTTTTATTGGAGTTGTAAAAAAATGGTTGGAATTTTCGAAGAAATGCCGCCGAAAGTTACTTGTAGAACTCGAAATTTACAAAAAATTAATTTGGTCGAAAAAAAGTCAGATCAAGCAGGTCAGTTCAAAAATTGGACTTTGGAACAATTGCCTAAAACCACACAAGAAATTCTAAAAATAGATCTCAATATGCTGATTCGAAAAATTATAGCATGGAAGAAAATTTTCAAAAATAATTGCCACATTTCATATGGGGTTTCTAGAAAAATAATTGCAATTTTCGAAGAAATGAAACTAAAAATTACTACTTCTAGCAAAAAATCTACAAAAAAAATGAGGGTGGTCCAAGAAACGTCACAAAACCGGAACATAGATTTCGATTTGCTGATCCGAAAAAATATGGAGTGTTTATGGTCCGGGAGCAAGATTTCCGAAATAATCGGTTTGAAAACCAAATTTTTAAAAATACTAAAAACTCTCACTTCATGTTGGCGTCTCTAGAAAAATGGTAGGAATTTTCGAATGAAAGAAGCCGAAAATAACCTCTGAAATTCAAAATTTGCAAAAAAAAAACCTTTCAGGCAAATTTTAAAATGGGAGAACAAATACCAGATCAGATCAAAAATTCAGTTGTTAGAAAAAAATATATACAAAAATTCTGGTACAGATCTCGTTACATATCAAAATCTACAAAAAAATTTTAAGAATGGTCGAAAATTGAGTATGAAAAATAGGAAAATTTTATATTTTAGCCAAATTCCAACAACTTTTTATGCAAGTATGTGAAATATGAGTAACATTTGAACATATGTGAGCATATTTTGATAGTCCTGGAATATGATTAACCTGAAAACTTGCCTTCACTAAAACAATTTAATTTTAACTTCCTGAGCATCAGCTAAGGAAGTATTGTAATTGAGTCCATTGCACGACTAGCTACTTTTCTGTTTTCTCGACGCTTCGTGGCCCCTAGAGTATATCGTGTAGATGGTAAAACAACGTCATATCCAAAATTTAACTTAGTAAATATAATTTAAATTTTATAAAATAACATACCCCTGCATTTGTGGTTTGTGAATCTGTGTCGAGTTTTCATCCTAGACATCCAAATTTTGAAAAAAAAAAACAAACTGTAATACAACATTTTGCAATTTAACATTGAGACTGCAAAGCCGGATTCTCTGAAATTATGGTAGATTGTTAATAAAAATTTTCTGTTTATCCCCTGCCAAAAAATTAATGATTTCATCACAAAATTTTGCCGAAATAAATGGTATTTAAATCTGATAAAATAACATACTGCTGTACTTGTGGTTTATGAATCCGTGTGAAGGGAAAACCCACTGGTTCGAAATATCGCAAACGTTTTAAAGTTAATGAAAGGCACCAAAGCCCAAGACATACTTTCAAATTCTTGAAAAAATTCAGATTCTTTAGAAAAAAGACTTTAGGGGCCTCACAATCTTTCACAATGACACTAGAGGCCCTCAAGAATCTTTCATATTTAAAAAAAACACTACGTCCCCCAAAAGTATTTTTTTTCACATGTTTACAATATGAAACTAGAAGCCCCCGAGATTCTTTCTCGTTTTAAAAAATACATTAGGAACCCCCGTGATTCTTTCACATTCTTAAAAAAAAAGAGATATTTAGAATCCCCCAAGATTCTTTCACAATCTTAAAGAAAAAGACACTAGGTGCCGCCAAGGTTCTTTAATTTTCTTTAAAGAAAGATCCTAGAAGTCCCCGAAAATCTTTTAGATTCTTTTAAAAAAGACACCAGAAGACTGCGAGATTCTTTTAATAAAAAAAAGAGTTTAAAAGACACTAGGGGCCTTTGAGATTCATTCATATTCTTAAAAAAAAACACAACGAGCCCCCAAAATTCTTTCACACTCTTAAAAAAAACACTAAGTAGAAGCGCCTCAGATTTTTTCATTTCCTTATTAAAAAATAAAGAAAGAAAAAGAAAATAGGGGCTTTCAAGGTTCTTTTACATTAAAAAAAAGACACTATAGGAGACCCCGAGCATCTTTCATATTTTTGAAACGATACGCCCGAGATTCTTTCACAATTATAAAAAGACTTGAGTGAATCTAGAGACTCTTTCCAATTTTTAAAAAAGACACTAAAAGCGGCCTCTGAGATTCTTTCAGATTCTTAAAAGAAGACATTTAGAAACGCCCAAGATTCTTTAATTTTCTTAAAAAAAAAGACTAATTGTTAAAACAGACAACACGAGCCTTTGAGATTTTTCAAATTCTTAAAAAAAATACACTAGAAGTCCCCGAAATGTTTCACATTCTTAAAAAAAAAGACACTAAAGAAAGATCCTAGAAGTCTCCGAAAATCTTTTAGATTCTTTTAAAAAAGACACCAGAAGACTGCGAGATTCTTTTAATAAAAAAAGAGTTTAAAAGACACTAGGGGCCTTTGAGATTCATTCATATTCTTAAAAAAAAGACACAACAAGCCCCCATATTCTTTCACATTCTTAAAAAACTATGGGTGTCTAAGTTTTTTTACATTTTTTGAAAAAAGACACTATGGAGCGTCTGAAATTCTATCATATATTTAAAAAAGACCCCGTGTATTTTTTCGCATTCTTTAAAAAAGACACTAGAACGTCATGATATTTTTCCACATTCATAAAAAAGACTGGGAGCTTCCCGAGACACTTTGATATTCTAAGAAAAGACAGTGGGACTTCCAAAATTTTTTTATACTAAAAAAACTATAGAAACCTTCGGATTCTATCACATTATTTATAAAAGTATTAGAATCCCCCAAGATGCTTTCACAAAAAGACACTTTCTAGGAGCCCTTGAGAATCTTCCACATTCTTAAAAAAATATAAATAAATAAATAAATAAATAAATAAATAAATAAATAAATAAATAAATACTAGCCTTCAATACTTTTTTATATTTGTTAAAAACACCAGGGTCCCCAACGTCTTTCACATTCTTAAGAAAAGAAACCAGCCCCCGTTTTTTTTTATAATTTTGAAAGAATGGGAATACCTATAGGAGCCACCGAGATTCCTTCACAGTTAAAAAAATACACTAAGGCCCTAGACATTCGAAATCTTGAAAAAAGCCTCTAGGAGCCTCGGAAAGTCTTTCACAATCTTTGTAAAATGACACTAAAGGCCCTCAATATTGTTTTGTATTTTTTAAAAACACTAGGACTCCCGAAAGTATAATAAAATCTCCAACAGACAGTCGACAGACGACAGACAGACGGAAGCGGGGACCGAAATTTTCGTATTGTACAAGCCATAAAATGTGGAGAACGTGAAATTAGTCATTCTTCAAATGGATCATATTACATTAACACAAAAATTCTAAAGTATGAATTCAGCTTAACGAAAATAACGGGTGTTCAATTAAAAAAGTCATCGAGTTGGCTTTGATTTTTTGTAAGCATTATGAAGTATGTCTACAATTAACCTCAAATTTAATCGATGACAGCCGACAACGCGGAAATATCCATTATATAGAGCAGTATAAATTAATAAAACACATGCGTTTTTCTCTATCTTTTCTTCTATCAAAAAAGCAACGGCAACTTAATGACTTTTTTAATAGAACACCTGATATGTCGTCTATTAGATTATTTGCAATGAATGCATATTAATAACTAATTATTTTAATGATTTACAAAGATGCAAGGGGAAATTACCTCAATTGTATACTTTTTTCTAAAACTTCTATATATTAGTGATTTCCAAAAAAAATTAAAAGATGAATTTTAAAATTGCAGGTTTACAGTTTTAATTTTTTCAACAATCTGAGGCATTCAAAAATAAACTCGGATTCATAAACCACACGTACAGAAGTAGGATTTAGTCGAAAAATGTTTTGGTATTTTGAAATTATTAAAATGCATGTATCTACAAGCTGGTTTAGAGCAATCGATGACTAAAAATACCGTAGAATTCGCTTCCGCAATCTAATCAGCGCACATTCCACGTCTGATTACGCAAATTATGCAATCCAAACAAAACAGCATCGCGAGCATCAATCATGTCCTTTAATTGAGAAATTAATCTCCCGGATTCCTCCGGGTAATTTTTTCTCGAGATCGCTTCGGCAGGTAATTTGCACTTCCCACTCCGATAAATCTTGCCAGCACAAAGGCCGATTTGGGAAACGTTCAATTGTGTGTCTGCGCCTAATCTAGATTGGACATGTGTCTATGGTTAGCGCACAAACTAATGGTTAGATGCCCATTCCCTGGAAAATTAAGCTAATGCGAACGATAAGATAGCGAAATAGCAGGTGAAGTAACTTTTGATACAACATAATTCTACGGGTGGCTTGATTATTCAAATCAGATAAGACGTACACCTCGTTAAGGTTTATTGTAACACAATAAGACGATGATTTAGTGGTCGGAGGTTGGTACACATGGCATGACTAAATGGACGGAAGTTTTTACTTTCAAGAGCGGCGTGAAGTCGTGGGGTATCCTGTCGGTAACGACGCGAAGAAATCGAACGAAAATAAAAATTTTTCAGTACCAGGTGATCATAATAATCAGATTGAGAAAAATAGCCGGTTACACCAACAAATCAGTTCTAACGATGCGTTTGACGCCAATTCCGAATCATCGGAGCCTATTTTTGCGAAGATCGATGTTCCCAATTGCGGTTACGAATCGCGCAAATCCAGCCAACAAAATGCAGTAATGATGATGATCAAGTAAATTGCAAAAGTTCCGCATTCTTCAACGTATGTGCGGTGAATTACAATGATTGCGATAATAATATTCTATAATTTAGCGGCAATGAATGGCGTGAAACCAACTTTTTCCTTTGATAGCTTTCATCCTGCACGATGTTAATATGCACGAGCTTTATTATAAACATTTGTAATTATCATAAACATGCACGCGTTTATGTAATATAAAAAAATAATTAGCGAAATTATCGTCTTCGTTAACTCGCTTACACAATTCGTGTAATTGTTGGAAAAAATAGGAAACGAGTTTAATTTTTATTGTTTGATGTTATGAGGTGTTATGCAAGGGGGAATTGGAGTGTGAAACTTTGTGCAGGCGATGGGTGGATTGAAAGGATTTGTAACAATCGTAATTAAGTACTCAATGGATTTTTGTTGGCTGCTTTAACACGTAAATATAATTTTAATATATTTTTTTTCACAACGCCCGGTGTTATTTTATCTGTCAAACATCATATTCGTTTTCTTTGATTCATTTATTTTTTTATAAAAATAAAAGTTCTTCGACATTCTTAAAAAAAATCCTTTTACAATTTTAGAATAAGATACCTTCAGCCCCCGCGTTTCTTTTCACATTTAAAAAAGAAAATATACTGGGGGGCTCTAGAGATTCTTTCGTATTACTCATATAAAAATCCTTGGGACCGAAAAGATTCATCCAAACTCTCTGAGAACTGAAGAATCCCCAATCTTTTCAAACTCTTTCAAAAACAAGATACAGAGGACCCAAATATTTTCACAATCTCAACATAAGACACTAGGGATACGAGATTCTTTCATAAGCTTCCTTGAGAAACTTCCACATTCTTTAAAAACAAAGGCACTAGGATCTCAACATACAAGGGGGTCCCGACATGCTTTCACACTCTTTAAAAAAGACATTAGCAACCCCGATATTGGCTACAATTCTTAAAATGAAAGATACTAGGGGCTCCGGAGATTCTTTCGAATTCTTAAAATAAAGACATTTGTAACCTGAAAGATCCTTTCAAATTCTTTCAAAAACAAGATACAGAGGAGCCGAATATTTTTCAGATTCTTAACATAAGATACTAGGGGGCCGAGATTCTTACATATTCTTTAAAAAAGATACAAATGCTCCTTGATAATCTTTCACATTCTTTAAGAAAAAGATACTACGGGCGCTAGAAATTCTTTCACATTCTTAAACAAATACACTAGGAACTCCAAAGATTATTTCGAATTCTTATAAAAAAGACGCATATAGTCTCCAAGATTTTCAGCCATTCTTCAAAGAACAGACAATAGGATCTTCGAGGTTTTTAAACATCGTTAAAAAAACATACAAGGGGGTCCCAACACGCTTTCTCATTTTTTAAAAAAGGTATTATTATAATATCTTGGCAAGTGTCTTTTTTTAATGTGAAGGAATTTCAGAAGGCTCTTTGTGTCTTTTTTTTTTAATGTGAAAGCCTTCTGGACGTCGTAGTGTTTTTAAAAAATACGAAAGAATCTTGAGGACCTTTAGTCTATTTTTTGAGAATGTAAATAAATCTTGTGGGCCTCTAGTGTCATTTCATAAAGATTTTAAAAGATTATTCGGGGGCTCCTAGAGTCTTTTTTCTAAAGAATCTGAATGAATAACGCGGGCCTCTAATGTCTTTTTTCAAGAATTCGTAAGTATGTTTGGGGTCTTAGTATCTTTTTCGAAATATGAAAGAATCTTGGGGGCTCTAGTGTAGGTATTTTTTTTTTAATCTGAAAGATTCACGGAGGTCCCTATTGTCTTTTTTAAAAAAGTGTGAAAGGCTCTCGGGGGCTGCTAGTATTTTTTTTTAATTTGAAACTTTTTCAGGAGGTCCTAGAAAGTGTCTTTTCGAAGAATCTTAAAGAATCTTTTAGTTTCATATTGTAAAAATATGGAAGAATGTTGGAGTTCCTATGTTCTCTTTTTTCAAATTAAAAAAAATCGAGGGGCTAGTGTCTTTTTTTTTTAATGTGAAGGAATTTCGGGAGGCTCTTTGTATCTTTTTTTTAATGTGAAAGACTTTCGGGAGTTGTAGTCTTTTTAAAAAGTACGAAAGGATCTCTGCTGTCATTTTATAAAGATTGTGAAAGACTATTCGGAGGCTCTTAGAGTTTCTGAAACTATAGTGTATTTTTTTAAAGAAAGTGAAGGAATCTTGGGAACTAGTAGTATATTTTTTAATAAAGTGAAACTTTTTCGGAAGCTCCTAGAAAGAGCTTCTAGTTTCATATTGTAAACATTTAAAAGAATCTGGGGGTCTATATTCTCTTTCTTTAAATTTGTAACAAAAAATTTGGAGGCTGATTTCTTTTTAAACAATGTGAATAAATCTCGGAGGTTTCTAATGCTTTTTTTAATGTAAAAGAATTTCGGAAAGCTCCTTATGCTTTTTTTTTTTAATGTGAGGACCTCTCATGGGGTGTTTGGAGGTTCCTTGAGCCCTTTCTTAAAGAATGTGAAAAAATCCACAGGGTCTTTTTTGAAAGATAATACAATAATACATATAATAAGATACAGAGGCTCTATAGTGTCTTTTTTCCAAAAATGTTAAAACTTGGAGACCTCTAGGATCTTTTTTTAAAGAATATGAAATAACCTCATGGCTATTTTTTAATATGAAAGAACCTTGAGATCCCTAGTATCTTTTTTTTTAAGAATATAAAAGAATCTCGCGAGTTCCAAGTGTCTTTTTTCAAAATGTGGAAAAAACTCGAGAGGTTCTTTATGCCTTTTTTAAAAATACAAAAGAATCTCAGAAGCTCCTAGTGTTTTTTTAAAAATTTGAAAGAATCTCTGGGTCTATTGAAGTCTCCCGCGTTTCCCAAGTGTTTTTTTTTTTTAAACAATGAGAAAGTATCTCGGGGACTTTCAGTGTCTTTTTAAAAAAATGCACCAGAATCTTGAAGTCTTCTATGGGTTTTTTTTAAGCATGTGAATGAATCTCGGTGGCTCCAAGTGTCTTTTTTAAAAATGTGAAAAAACTCCAAAGACTCTTCGTGTCTTTTTTAAAAATATGACAGAATCTCGCGAGGCTTCTAGTGTCTTTTTTTAACAAAATGAAATAATCTTGGGAGCTTCTAAATCTCTTTTTTTAAGAATGTGAACAAATCTTGGATGCCAATAATGTATTTTTAAAAATTCGAAGAAATCTCTGGGTCCATTAGGGAGTTTTTTTTTTAAGGTAAAAGTATCTCCGGGGCTCCTATTTATTGTCTTTTTTAAAAATGTGAAAGAATCTCGGGATCTCCTACAGTGTCTTTTTTTAAATATGATAGAACTTTGGGGGCCTCTATTTTCTGCATTTTTAAGAAACTGAAAGAATCTCGGGGGGTCCTAGTGTCTTTTTTTAACAATATGAAAGAATCTCACGGGTTCCAAGTGTCTTTTTTCAAAATGTGGAAAAAACTAGAGAGGCTCTTTATGCCTTTTTTTTAATACGAAAGAATCTCGCCAGGCATCTAGTGTATTTTTTTTTAAGAATGTGAAAGAATCTTAAGAGCTTCTAAATGTCTTTTTTAAGAATGTGTGTTTTTTAAAAATTCGAAAAAATGTCTGGATCCATTAGAGTCTTTTTTTTAGTTAAAAGAATCTGGGGGGTTCCTAGTTAGTGTTTTTTTTTTAATGTGAAAGAATCGTAGGAGCTTCTAAATGTCTTTTTTAAGAATGTGTGTTTTTTAAAAATTCGAAAAAATATCTGGGTCCATTAGAGTCTTTTTTTTTAGTTAAAAGAATCTCGAGGGTTCCTGGTTAGTGTTTTTTTTTTTAAATATGATAGAACCTTGAGGGCCCCTATTTTCTATTTTTTTTTTAAGAAATTGAAAAAATCTCCGGCCCTTCTAGTGTTTTTTTTAAGAGTGTGAAAAAATCTTGCGGGCTCCTAGTGTCCTTTTTTAAGAATGTGAATGAATCTCAGAAGTCCCTAATGTCTTTTTTAAAAATTCGAAAGAATCTCTGGGTATATTAAAGTCTCCCGCGTTTCCCAAGTGTCTTTTTTTTTTTAAACAATGAGAAAGAATCTCTGGGACTTTTAGTGTCTTTTTAAAAAAATGCACCAGAATCTTGAAGTCTTCTATGGTTTTTTCTTAAGAATGTGAATGAATCTCGGTGGCTCCAAGTGTCTTTTTTAAAAATGTGAAAAATCTCAGAGGCTCTTCGTGTCTTTTTTAAAAATATAACAGAATCTCGCGAGGCTTCTAGTGTCTTTTTTAACAAAATGAAAGCATCTTGGGAACTTCTAAATCTCTTTTTTAAGAATGTGAACAAATCTTGGATGCCAATAATGTATTTTTTAAAAATTCGAAGAAATCTCTGGGTCCATTAGGGAGTTTTTTTTTAAGGTAAAAGAATCTCCGGGACTCCTATTTAGTGTCTTTTTTAAAAAAGTGAAAGAATCTCGGAATCTCCTATAGTGTCTTTTTTTAAATATGATAGAACTTTGGGGGCCTCTATTTTCTACCTTTTTAAGAAACTGAAAGAATCTCGGGGGGTCCTAGTGTCTTTTTCTAACAATATGAAAGAATCTCACGGGTTCCAAGTGTCTTTTTTCAAAATGTGGAAAAAACTCGAGAGGCTCTTTATGCCTTTTTTTTAATACGAAAGAATCTCGCCAGGCTTCTAGTGTATTTTTTTTTTAAGAATGTGAAAGAATCTTAAGAGCTTCTAAATGTCTTTTTTAAGAATGTGTGTTTTTTAAAAATTCGAAAAAATGTCTGGATCCATTAGAGTCTTTTTTTTAGTTAAAAGAATCTGGGGGGTTCCTAGTTAGTGTTTTTTTTTTTTTAATGTGAAAGAATCTTGGGAGCTTCTAAATGTCTTTTTTAAGAATGTGTGTTTTTTAAAAATTCGAAAAAATATCTGGGTCCATTTAGAGTCTTTTTTTTAGTTAAAAGAATCTCGGGGGTTCCTGGTTAGTGTTTTTTTTTAAATATGATAGAACCTTGAGGGCCCCTATTTTCTATTTTTTTTTTTAAGAAATTGAAAAAATCTCCGGCCCTTCTAGTGTTTTTTTAAGAGTGTGAAAAAATCTTGCGGGCTCCTAGTGTCCTTTTTTAAGAATGTGAATGAATCTCAGAAGTCCCTAATGTCTTTTTTAAAAATTCGAAAGAATCTCTGGGTATATTAAAGTCTCCCGCGTTTCCCAAGTGTCTTTTTTTTTAAACAATGAGAAACAATCTCGGGGACTTTCAGTGTCTTTTTAAAAAAATGCACCAGAATCTTGAAGTCTTCTATGGTTTTTTCTTAAGAATGTGAATGAATCTCGGTGGCTCCAAGTGTCTTTTTTAAAAATGTGAAAAATCTCAGAGGCTCTTCGTGTCTTTTTTAAAAATATAACAGAATCTCGCGAGGCTTCTAGTGTCTTTTTTAACAAAATGAAAGAATCTTGGGAGCTTCTAAATCTCTTTTTTTAAGAATGTGAACAAATCTTGGATGCCAATAATGTATTTTTTTAAAATTCGAAGAAATCTCTGGGTCCATTAGGGAGTTTTTTTTTAAGGTAAAAGAATCTCCGGGACTCCTATTTAGTGTCTTTTTTAAAAAAGTGGAAGAATCTCGGAGTCTCCTATAGTGTCTTTTTTTAAATATGATAGAACTTTGGAGGCCTCTATTTTCTACCTTTTTAAGAAAGTGAAAGAATCTCGGGGGGTCCTAATGTCTTTTTTTAACAACATGAAAGAATCTCACGGGTTCCAAGTGTCTTTTTTCAAAATGTAGAAAACACTTGGGAGGCTCTTTATGCCTTTTTTTTTAAATATGAAAGAATCTCGCCAGGCTTCTAGTGTATTTTTTTTAAAGAATGTGAAAGAATCTTGGGAGCTTCTAAATGCCTTTTTTAAGAATGTGTGTTTTTTAAAAAGTCTTTTTTTTAGTTAAAAAAATCTCGGGGGCTTCTAGTTAGTGTTTTTTTTTTAAATATGATAGAATCTTGAGGACCCCTATTTTCAATTTTTTTTTAAGAAACTGAAAAAATCTCCGGCCCTTCTAGTGTTTTTTTTAAGAATGTGAAAGAATCTCAGAAGTCCCTAATGTCTTTTTTAAAAATTCGAACGAATCTCTGGGTCTATTAAAGTCTCTCGCGGTTCTCAATGTCTTTTTTTAAACAATGAGAAAGAATCTCTGGGACTTTTAGTGTCTTTTTAAAAAAAGGTACCAGAATCTTGAAGTCTTCTATGGTCTTCTCTCAGTCCATTAGAGAGGTTTTTTTTAAGTTAAAAGAATCTTAGGGGCTCCTAACTAGTGTCTTTTTTAAAAAAGTGAAAGAATCTCGGGATCTCCTATAGTGTCTTTTTTTAAATAAGTATGATAGAAGTTTGAGGCCCTCTATTTTCTATTTTTTTTTAAGTAAGTGAAAGAATCTCCGGCGCTTCTAGTGTTTTTTTAAGAGCGTGAAAGAATCTTGGGGTCTCTTAACGTCTTTTTTTAAGAATGAGAAAGAAGTTTGAAGGCCCTTACAACCTTATTTTGAAGGTGTTTTGTTTTTGAAAGAGTTTGAAAGAATCCTCAAGGCACCAAATATCTCCTAGGTAAGGTCAGGTCAGGTCAGGTCAGGTCAGGAAAGAATCGTCAAGGCACCAAATATCTCCAAGGTCCTGTATTTTGTTTTTAAAAGAATTTGAAATATTTTCAGAGATCTTTGTGTTTTGTTTTTGAAAGGGTTTTTTTAATATGTGACTCTTAGAATTCGTTTTTGTTTTGATTTTGATACAATTTAACGTACTTAGACTCTCTTTTGACATAATCCAATTTTAAAATTTATCTAAAATAGAGAAGTTGTTTGACTGTGCTGCAGGGACGAGGGAACTTCTACCCGAACAACTCTAGGCCGATTTTTTATTCAGTGTAGCAACCGAAATACGCCAACAAATAAGCGACCCGCGGCGGGCTTTCGCCGACAACGCCATCAAATTAAATTTAGCTTTCATGACCGCGCTACTGTTTACATTAACAATATAATTTTATAGTCATTTATAAAGCTAAACGAAATAAAAGAAATGTTTGTGGCATATAATCGAGTCGGCATTAATCTCGAATAAAATACATTTTAGCCCATTAATACTAATGGGACTTTAATTGATGTGCCTCCGTAAAAAACGAAATTCGGAATGACAAAAAGAACGAGCGAGTAATAAGTAATAACCGGTCTTTAAAAACATGCTCGCTCAAAATCCAGCCACTTATGATACTGACATACTTATTAATTATGAATATAATTATTTCGGGCGAAAGCTAATGCAGGATTTTTTTTCAGGGACTAATTGATAATTAATTACAAGCTGCGGCGGATTGATGTTGAGGGAGAAATAATGGGGCGAAGATCGGTGCGTGTCGAAATATTTAAATAAATTATCGATTAATTAATTGCTTGTAATTAGCGGGAGAGTGCCGCTTTGTTCTAAGCTTCTCAAACTTACTCTTAGAGTCATCGACAAAAAAAACGACTCCTGATTCTAAATAGCTGTTTTTGAAAAATCGGTAGCAGAAAAAGTGTATTGATTAGCGTCGTTCTTTGAAGAGAAGTTGACAGATCGCCCCTATATAAAAAATGTCGGGCATTGTGTCCTCCCACGTGACGTGTGGAGATTCTTAGCAAGATATATGAGGCACATTTAGCCGTTCGACAAATCGTAGCCAGATCACATCGGATCTGGACACGATGACTGGCGCCAAACCGCCGACAAGGTCGGTACCTGTGGGTGCCCCGGCAAGGGTGAAGAAAACCAATTTGTAATCAATTTGTCGGAAACTAGTCCCAATTTCTCAAAATCCAAAAACCGATTAAAATATTTGTCGGAGTTTCGTCTCCGGCCCGAAAATTAAAATGTCATTTAAGCCAAATTGCGGTTCCCATAGTTTTTAGCCGGTCTCTCTAACAAAATGATTTCACGATATGACATTAACCATAATAAATATCCATCGCTCGACCACGTTTTATGCAATAATTGGATGGGACGAGCACCCAGCAATCAGCTCGGACCAATGGCGCTGTTCCGTCCAAGTCCGACCGTTCGTACCATCATACTGAGTGTATAATACCAGTCATAGACTCCTTGTAATGACAAAATAAGAGGCTGCTTTCCAAGTGACACAGCCGGCCAGGTGGCTCCTGGGCGAGGCACCCATGGGGAAGGGGACCATGCCACCGATGGTCCACACAAACAGATGAACATTAAAGTTATAGTTAAAATAAGATAAGTAAAAGGACGGCTGAACGTTGTGTTTAATTCTTTTACGTGATATTCCAAACCAATTTATTATATTCAAAGATGGGACTGATATCAGTGCAGACGTCTACTCTGTTATTAAGAATCCACTAGAGTCGATTGATATTTACGGAAATTATAGATGACGAAAGCAAGCCAATCTACCGGACGGGTATGGTAAGGAATGGGCATTTTTGTCGGGCTGATGGTAACCGTCGACAGGAGTTTGGTCCAAAACGCAATTGTTTTCATGGTCCATAGAAATGGGTTTGTACAGGAATTTTTAGGTTTCTGCAAACAGGTCCCGCTTTTTTGAAAAATTATAAGAATTTTTGACAACCTCTATAAAAAATTTTTGACTTGAATTGTTCAGTTCTTCGATTTTTTTGTTTCTTTAAAAGTTTTCCGATTTTCAATTTCTCTGGTTTAGGAGTTTCGATTTTCCGACATTTGAATTTCTCAATTTTTATTCGATTTTTAAATGTTTCGAGTTTACAATTTTTTGGTGTTGAATTTTTAATTGTTTAAAATTTTTGATTTTTCTATTTTTCGATTGTCAATTTTTCAATTTTTCATTTCTTATATTCAATTTTCACATTTTCCGATTTTTTTGATTTAAAATTTCTGGAGTTTTTCATTTTTCAATTGTTCGATTCTTTAATTTTTCGTTTCTTCAAATTTTCGTTTTGTAATTTTTCGTTTCGCTGTTTTATTTTCCTTATTTTTACAACTTTCCGAATTTGCTTATTCATTTTAAATTTTTTGCAATTTTTCGTTTCTTATTTTCTCGATTTTCCAGATTGAAAATTAGGTGAATCGAAAAATTGAGAAATCGAAAAATCTGGAAAAACTGAAAATAAGAAAAATCGAAAAGTCTCAAAATCGCAAAATTGAAAAACCGAGGAAGTGGAAACACGAAAAGTCAAAAAATTTTGAAAATCCGGAATTCGAAAATCGAGTTGAAAAATTGGTAAATCGGAAAATTTAATGAAAAATTGAATAAATCTGAAAGTCGAAAATTCGAAAATTAAAAATGGACCAAGGTATCACGAAATCGAAGATAGAAATATCGGTATATTGAAGTGGAAAAATTTTTCTTTTTTTGAATTTTAGAATTTTTCGGTTTCCAATTTTTCGATTTACAAAGAGTTTTCATTTTTAAATTTTTCAGTTTTTTGTTTTTCCAAGATTTAGATAATTCAGTTTTTACATTTTGCAATTATTTTATTTGCAATTCTTAATTTTTCAAATTTTAATTTTTTCAATTTTTCGTTTCGGTTTTTTTCCTTAGTTTTAAATTTTTCGGTTCTCCAATGTTCTGATTTTATAATTTTTCATTTTTTCAATGTGATATTTTTAAATTGTAGGATTTCTCAATTTTCGATTTCCAATTTATGATTTGTAACTTTTCTAATTTTCTTTTTAAATAGGTACATATCTAAGTAATAATAATCATAATTTTTTAAATTGTTCGATTTTTCAATTTTACGGGTTTAGACTTTTTCCATTTTTCAATTATCGGATAACTAATTTGTAATTAAAATGATTTGCTATTTTTCGTTTCGGTTTTACATTGTATTTATTTTTTAAATTTTCCAGTTTTTCAATTTTCCAACTTTTAATTTTTCAATTTTTGGATTTTGCAATTTTTCGATTTGTGTTTCTCGAGTTTTCATATTTTAATTTTTCAATTTTTCTGTTTTACAATGTTCTGATTTTTTCAATTTTTCGACTTCCAATTTTTAATTTTTCTAGTTTTCATCTTAAATGCATTATGTAATAATAATTATAATTTTTTAAATTGTTCGATTTTTCAATTTTATGGTTTTAGACCTTTTCCACTTTTCAATTATAAGATAACTTATTCATTTACTCGATTTTCCATTTTTTCGGTTTTTAGTTCTTCTATTTCTCGATATTAAATTTTTCAATTTTTTTCATTTCTTGAATTTGCGGTTTTTCGTTCCGGTTTTTTATTTTTTAACTTTACAATTTTTCGATTTTTTTTATTTATTCCATTTCAAATTTTCAGTTTTCCGTTTCTTGAAATTTTCGGTTTTCAATTTTTCGATTTTTTTCCTTTTTCGATTTTTCAATTTTTGTCTTCTTCAATTTTACGATTTTTCAATTTTTCAAATGTTGACGCTTCTAAATTTTCAGTTTCCCGACTTCTGAAGTAATCTTTTTTTATTTTCCCATTTCACGACTTCACCCAAAATTTCGATTTTTTCAATTCATCAATTTTTCGAATTTTAAGCTTTTTGATTTTTCAATTTTTTAAACTTACGATATTTCGACTTTTCTTTTTTAGTTTTTCAATTTCTCACTTTTTTTATATTATTCTTTTAGTGTTGGGATTTTTCAATATTTCGATATTTCGACTTTTCGATTTTTGGACTCCTGAATTTTTTACTTTTTGGATTTTCAATTTGTCGTTAAACTTTAGAATTTTCGATTTTTCGACTGTTTTATACTTCGGTTTCTCAATTTTTCAACTTTTCCATATATTTTAACTTTACAATTTTAAAAATTTTAGAGTTTTCGATGTCTTTAGTTTTCAGTTCTTCTATACGTATATATTTCAATTTTCTGAACTTTTAAATTTTCGATTTTCCAATTTTTCTTTTTTAAAATTTTTCGATTTTTCAATATTTAACTTTTGTTCTCGGCTTTCGACTCCTAGATTTCTCGATTTTTCAGTTCTTTAATTCTTCGATTTCTCACTTGTCCACTTTTTGAATTCCTAAATTTTTGATATTTGTTTCAGTTTTGGGATTTCTCAATATTTCGATTCTTCGATTTTTCGATTTTTTGGTTATTTATTTTTTGGGTTTTCAACTTTTTGTTATTTAAACTTTAGACTTCTCAATTTTTCGATCTTTTGATTTTCCGATTTCTCGATGTCTCGGTTTTTGAATTTTTCGATGTCGGTTTTTCAATATTTTTACTTTTCGGCTTTTCGGTTTTTCGAGGCTTCAATTTGAGTTCTCAATATTTTTTTATTTTTCAAATTTTGACGTTTCTGAATTTTCAGTTTTCCGTTTTTTCAGCTAATCAATCTACCTGTTCCCATTTCTCGATTTCCCAAAGTTTCGATGTTTCAGTTCTTCAGTTCTTCAATTTCTCGTTTCTTCAATTTTTCGATTTGCCATTTTTCAGTTTTTCATTTTTTTTAATTCCTTCAATTTTAGGGTACTCCTGGCATCCTATCAACTACTTTCAAAAATTACCCGAAGGGCTTTATTTATAGATTTCGAGTTCCAGAAGTTATTTTGGCTTCATTTCTTCGAAAACTACCAACATGTTTTCGAGATCAACTTAATTTTAGGTATTTTTTCCGAAAATTCAATTGTTGGCCTGATATGATTTGACTTGTTTTTTTGACCACCTTGAAATTACGCCAAGAGACTTTTTTTCTAGATTTCGAGTTCCAAAAGTAACTTTCAATTTCATTTTCTCGAAAATTCCAAACATGTTTTCAGAATCCCCAATATGAAAAATGGAAATTATTAGGAGTTTCAAAAAATTTGGCTCTCAAACCAAATATTTTCTAAAATCTTGTTTCGGAATTATAATAACACGCTATAGTTAGTTTTCGAATCAGACTACATTTTTTGAAAGGGTTTTTGTGGATTTTGGATTCCAGAAATAATTTTCGACTTTTCTGAGTCACCCTGTATAAGTAATTCTAAAATCTATGAGTGAACCACAATTACAGAGTCATAATATTTCGGAGAGGATTTATTTGAAAAAGTTTTGAAATGACGTCATTAATGTTTTGGAAGGGGATAAACGAATAAATTTTGATTAACGATTTACCATGATTACCATAACCTCAAAACGTTTGCAAGATTTCAGAGAAAACGGAAAGGAAGACCTATTTTTTCGTACTCTAGGGGTAATGAAACGTCGAGAAAATTACAATATTGACGTTTAGGAAGTAAAATGAATGATCGAAAACACTAAACCCATCAACGCAATAGAAACCCATCTGTTCCATGTTACAAGAAGAGTTGATTGAAGCGTTCAAAGTCGGAATTTGTTGTGGTTGCTTAACTTAATTGCACGCAACGCAACACTATTTGTCTATAATATGTTAATCTAGTTTCAGCCAAGTCGGTTTCCTCTCTAGAAATTAATTAAACCGTAATCACTACAATTATCTATAATTTGTTTTCGGCAGCGCTTTGTTATTGAAAATGTGTTCCTAATTCGGTTAATTCACTCTTCCTTTTAACAATTTGTTAATCTCGCGCCGGGCAATTATTCGATAATTAAAAGCGTAATTAGAAGTGTTACGAAAAGCGTTAAGAATTCGGGTTTAGTTGCGTCATGAGGAGAGTTAGGATTTTTTGAAAAACTGGACTGATGTAAATTTTTGTGACACGTCCAGCGATATAACGAGGTTGTTTAAGCCTGTCAGCTTTCTATTTTGGTTTATGGAGTTATATGGTGAATATTCCGAGGAAGATTAAGTCCCCGGTTGGCTTCTGTCCGTGTGACATAATTAATTCAATATCTTTAGCACGGACGAAACAGGTTGAGATCGTCGGCTTTAGCTACTGTGTGAGTCTCGGGTATTAGGCTTTTCCATCATATTAATTTGAAGAGTTGACTCGAAAGGGATAACCGTTAAGATTATCGATTGAGTGATTATAATTATGGTCATTTGTGACACGGGAGATTACTATGAAATATTACTCTGGCTTCGAAATAAAGACTAAGCTAACGAGTGCCGTTGTTTCAAGACGTGATATTTTTTGTGTGGTACAGTTTTTGACGTTATTCAAACACAACTTTTTTTTTTCAATTTAGTCACCTTTTAATTCTGTAATTTCAGCACAATGCTCAGACTAGTTCTAAGCTTTCAAAAAATTCTTTTGCTCATGTTTGCGTTTTTATCGAGATTTGTCTAAATTTCTAATTTTACCATTCATTTCACTTTCTTTACAACGTTTCGACGGTACATCAATACCCATAATTTTTGTTTAAAAACGGTTACTGCGTCTAAATTCGCGTACCCAATTTACCTGAAGTAAGCAAAAAATACAGTGCGTTTCGAAATATTTGGTTCGAAAGTCAAATTTTTTAAAGATTCTAAAATTTACCATAATTATTTCAGATTGTGATTCTAAAAAAATGATAGGAATTTTCCAAGCATTAAAGCCGAAAATAACTTCTGGAAGTCGAAATTTACAGGAAATCTCTTTAAATGATTTTTGAAGTTGCTCCAAAAAAGGTCAGGTCAGTTCAGGTCGGGTCAAAAATTGAACTTCGGAAAAATTTCTCAAAAATACACAAAAAAAAATCGATTCGCTGATTCGAAAAATGTTTATCGTCACAGAACAAAATTTTCGAAAATATTTAGTTTGAGGGTCATTTTTTTTTTATCCTAACAATTTCCATAATTCGCCTTGGGGATTCTGGAAAAATGGTAGGAATTTACGCCTACATAATCTACAAAAAAATAGTCAGCTCACATCAGGTCAAAAACTGAGCTTTCGGACAAAATTCCTAAAAATACACAAAGAATTCTGGAAAATAAATATCGATAAGCTGATTCCGAAAATACGAGTATAATGTGTTTATGGTCCCCGAGAAACATTTTTCTAATAATCGGTTTGAATGTCAAATTATTTTTAAATCCTAAAATCTATCATCATTCAATTTGATGATTGTGGAAAATTGCTGGGAATTTTTGAAAATAACTTCTGCAACTCGAAATCTTCAAATAAACCCTTTTGAGTAATTTTTAAAGGTGTACAATATCTACAATTACAAAAAAATTCTGGGATATATCTCTTGAAATACTGATTCGAAAAATATAACGTGTTTATTTATGCTTTCGAGACACGATTTTAGAAACAAATTTTTCGAATTTTCTACTTCTCAACTTCTCGATCTTTTTGTGTTTTAGATTTTTCGCTTCCTTATTGTTTCTGTTTCCCGATCTTTCGCTTTTTCAACTTCGTTTTTAGATTTTTCCGGTTTTCAATTTTTCGTTTCAAAAATTCTTGATTTCTCGAGTTTTCAAATTTTCGGTTTTTAAATAAAGTAGTCGATTTTTCGGCAACTCAGTTTTTCGATTTTTCGGTCGCCCGATTTATCCAAATTTCGATATTTTGAGTTTTCAATTTTTCGATTTCTCCATTTACTTAAGGTTTTTAAAGTTTAAATGTTTCAATTTCAATTTCTCGAATTTTCGATTTCTCGATTTTTGAGTTTTTCGTTTTTTCTAGTTTAAGAATTTTTATGTGTTAGGTTTTTTACTGTTTATTGTTTCGATTTCTCGATCTTGGGATTTTTCAACTTCTCGATTTCAGATTTTTTGGATTTTTGATTTTTGTTTTTTTGGTTTCTCGAGTTTTCAATTTTTCGGTCCTTCGATTTATACAAATTTCGATATTTTGCGATTTTTACATTTATCGGTTTTAAGTTAAAAAGTCTCAATTTCACATTTTTCGACTTTTCGATTTTGGACCATTTCGTTTTCTCAATTCTTCGATTTTTGAACTTATAGACTTCTCAATTTTTAGATTTAGAGTAAATTTTTTTGAAAATCCAACAATGAAAATATTTTTTATTGAAGATTAAACGATAGAAATTTTCAAAGAAATGAACCAAAAAAATAACTTCTGGGTCTCGAAATGGAAAAAACTGCCTTTCGCTAATTTTTGAAAGTAGCTGAAAAAGTCAGGTCAGCTCAGATCAATTTAAAAATTCAGCTTTTAGAAAAACTGACTAAAAATACCCAAAAACTTTTGAGATGTTGATTTCAATATGCTGATTCGAAAAATAATAATATATTATTGATGGATATATCAATGAAATCGAAAATTACTTCTGGAACCCAAAATCTACAAAAAATCTTTTCAAAAACTGGTCGAAAAAAGCTCAAGTCAGGTTGGGTCAAAAATTGAACGTACGAAAAATTTGACTAAGAATAAAAAAAACTCTGGAATATGGGTGTCGATGCGCTAATTGGAAAAATAACTATAGCGTGTTTCATAAGTCCGAAAAAAATTTGGTAAATATTTAGTTCGGGAATCAAATTTTTTGAAACCCCTAACAATTTTCATTTTTTATATTGGGGATTCTGAAAAAATGGTTGGATTTTTCGAAAAAATGAAGCCGAAAATTTGTTCTAAACGTCGAAATCTACAAAAAAATTTATTTAGATAATCTTTGAAAGTGGTTCATATATTTTTCAAAAACTGAAACAAGGAATTCTGGATAATATAGTGTGTTTATGGTCTCAGAGCACATTTTTCTAATAATCGGTTTGAATGTCAAATTATTTTTAAAGCGTTAAATCTAGTATCTTTCAAATTTGTGATTATGGAAAATTTCTGAGAATTTTCGAAGAAGTGAGGGCAAAATCGTTTCTGGAACACAAAATCTCAAAAAAAAAAAATTTTGGGACATGGATCTCGATACGCTGATTCGCAAAATCGCTATAGTTTACAATTCCGAGACAAGATTTTGGAAAATATTCGGTTTGAGAGCCAAATTTTTTTAATCTCGTAATTTTTCAAAAAATGGTTGGAAATTTCGGAAAAATGAACTCGAAAATTACTTCTGGACCCAATATTTTCAAAACATCTTTTGAGAAAATTTTTGAAGGTTGTCGAAACAAGGTCAAGTTAGGTCAGATCAAAAATTAAGCATTCGGAAAATTTGATTAAAAATAAACAAAAAAAAAATCTGAGACATGGTTCTCGATACGGTGATTCGAAAAATAACTATAGCGCGTTTTATAATTCTGTCACAAGATTTTGGAAAATATGTGGTTTGAGAGCTAAATTTTTGGAATCTCTTGTGAATTTCCATTGTCCACATTACTGATCCTGAAAAAAATGGTTGAAATTTTCGAAAAAATTAAGTTAAAATTACTTCCGGAACTCAAGATCTACAGAAAAAAGTCTCTTTAGGTAATATTAGCAGGTTAGGAAGAAACGTTTTCGTTTTTCAATCAGCTTTTGCTGATTGAAAAACTAAAAATCGAAAGAAAATAATTTGAATATTGTAAAATCGAAAAATTGGAACACTAGTTGTCAAAAATTTTAAACTAACACTGAAAAAATAAAATATCGAGAAATTGAACAATTAAAAATGGAAAAATCAAAAATCGAAAAAATAAATAAAAAAATTTGAAACTGAAAAAACGAAAAATCAAAAAATCTAAAACTTGAACAAACAAAAAACTGCGAATCGAAAAACTGAAAAATCCAAAAATTAAAGAATGGAAAAATAGAATACATAAAAATTAAAAATTCGTGAAATTGCAAATCAAAAAATTGATGAAATGAAAAAATAAAAAAATGGCAATGGACTAAACCAAAAATTATAAAGAAAAACAAAAACCGAAAGGAAAAATTGTAAATCGGAAATTTGAAGAAATTAAAAATTGAACAATCGAAAAATTGACAAGTCGACTGAATCTAGAAGCTCGAAAATCCGCTGATCGAAAGATGGAAATATTCTAAAATAGCAAAATTGGAAAAGTGAAAAACTTTAAAAATTATTATCAGTATTACATATTTAAAATGAAAACTAAAAAATTTAATATCAAAAATTGAAAAAACGAAAAATTGCATAATCAAGAAACTGAAAATCTAAAATTGAAAAAAATAAAGAAAAAAATTTGAACCATCCAAAAGTTGGAAAATCGAAAAACTGTTGTAAAATTAAAAGAACAAAAAAAATGAAACCGAGAAAACAAAAAACTATAAAATCGCAAATAAAAAACGGAAAAGAAAAATTTCAACAAAAATTCAAAACTTGGGAATCTCAAATAGTAAAATTGTGAAATCTGAAAACTGAAAAATTCAAAAGTTGCAAAAATGAAAAACTGATAAATTTAAACTTCAAAAATTGAAAAACTGAAGAAACAAAAACATTTGTAAATTCAATTTGTTTTCTTTTATTAGTAAGCTGATTTTGTATATAAACTACTCAATAACTTAATTGATGCTCCTGGTGTGATCAATTGTATTATTTTTTTTAGGCGACCATTACAAATCTGTTCGTTTTACTTCCCCAGTCACGTCGATAAAGTATCACTTTTTTCTACTGAAATGTCAAAATTTACTATTTTAAACCCACTTGTCTTTTATACTCAGAAGTCAAACATTTACTGTTGTAATTTTTCTTGCAATTTTTAGTAATTTTTTACATATGATGCCAAATTTCTCTGCATATACAGGGTGTTATTGAAAGGTACGTAGGTACAACAAAATTGACAGTTCTTCGCGAAGTCTAAGAAGTCTGAAAACTTAGTTTCTGTTATCAAAATTATAAGGGGAAAATTAACCCTCATCCAACCTTTTTAGACGCTACTGAAGGATAAATAGGTAAAATTAATTTATTTTAATAAATCCTAGCAACTGTAACAATAAAACTTTTGTCAAGACTAAATGTTGCTATAGAAACGAAAGATGTTCTTTTTATCAGAGGCGTACAATGAATTTGGACATAAATTTTAATAATTTTTATCTCTAAAAGGAGAACAGTTTTACCTGAACTTTTTTTTACTTTTAGCCCCCATACTTCGAGACCAATTGCCGATTTTATTTTGTACGTATCTTTCAACAACACGCTGTATATGCGCATATTTACATGTTTTCCGAGCTTCTAAGATTCTGCTGGACACAAAAATAAAGTCTTGACTAGACTTTCGATTTCCAAACAAAACGATTACATTAGTTGAAAATGTGTCAACGTCATTGTTTTTATGTCGAAGGTGCAACTTCGATTCGACACGGTATCTATTAAATTTGGTCTTTTTCGCGAGTGTGTCGGTTCCGTATAAACTGCAACTAACCTATTCGCTACGGTAGCTTTAATACACAAGTATTAATGTTTCTCATGTTCCATTAGGGGAAATCGAACAATATCGGCCGCCGTTCAGGGGTGTTGCAGTGTCCAAGTGCCACTTAATTCCGCTTTTATAGTACTGAATAGGCCACACTCCATTAATAATTGTATTCAAACCCACAGTTAACTACTAATTTATATTGTGTGTAGGGTCTTGTTCGTGCCCTGGAAGTAAGAGGATCAATCGTTTAAAGATACAGTTTTCGAACTACACTAAAGCAGTCGGTCCGCTAGTTCATCTAAAACAAAAAATTAATAAATAACTCCTGCTGTCGCTCTCGTAGCACGTTTTTCTAGCGCACGATCTCGCTTTTTGCGTGCGCGCCGAATTCCAAATTACATCATAATTCAAAAAAGCGCAATTTGTGTGTGCCCACCATAAATCAGTCCGTTAAAAATAAAACCCCGGCAAGCCACCGCCGGCAATTTCCTTTTTTGCTCTTATTATTTATTTCCAATTATTGTTGGTCGGAGATCAAAGCGTTTTCGGAAACTCAATTAAATAGCCCATCATCCGTAATTCCACTTTTTCTAAAGTAAACATTGAGCGCGGGTGGCTCGGCCGCAACCGCAAGATTTATTCACGTTGTGTACCGCTAAACAAACATATAACTCGTTACAAAATCAACGGCGGTAATTTCGATGGCTTCTGGTCTTATTTGTAAAACGAACGCTGATGAGATTTCGAATTGAGGCTCATTTCTCACGTCCGGCTGTGGTCACGCCAACTTCACGGCGAAGGGCACTAATTCCTTCGATTATGACCCGGCGGGAAAAGCGACGCAGTCAAAAAATACGAATTTGTTGCTGTGGCGAGTCCGTCGTCTGCGCAACCGGACTTACGGAAACGTAAATATACAAAATCTAATTAACCTTCCAGTAGTTTCGCGGAAACGGAGATCCTACTTTTCTCGTCCCTCTCGAAATTTCGTGTTGTGTCGAAGCGGAGTCAAAAGTCAATCCATTATATTTGTCGTAAGTAATAGACACTTAATCTTAATTTGTTCGAGTGTTCACGTGTATTAAATGGCGAGTGCCGGCTGTACGCGGGGCTGAAGTGCGTGCTGCATGTTCTCGATGATGGTAAAGTCGATAAGTGGCGAGAAGTGACTGTGAACTTGATTGGATACTGTTTAATCCGGGGGTTGCGTGACCCCAACCCTCAATAACTGCTCTTACACAGGCGGCTTTTACGTATCAAAGATTTTAACATCTACATTTGCGGCGAGATTAACGCAAGAAAATCGAATTGTTGGTGTGGCGAGTCCCTCTTCTGCACAAACAGACTTACCGTCGAAGAAGTGGTCGAAAACAATTTTTTTGACTTCAATTTTTCGGTTTTTTGTTCTTCAATTTTTCATTTTTCGAGTGTTCAAGTCTAAATTTTTCAATTTTTCAATTTGCTACCTTTGCATTTTTCAGTTTTTAGATTTTGAAGATTTTCGATTTCAGTTTCTCGAGTTTTGAATTTTTAATATTTTGGTATTTTGGTTTGCAGTTTTTCCTTTTGTTTTTTCAGTTCGATTTTGTTTTTCAATTTCAATTTTTTCAAATTTTTCAATTTTTTATTTACACACCCAACTCCTCGAGTTTTCATTTTAAAATTTGCCAATTTTTGGATTTTTTAATTTTTAGATTTTGTAATTTTTTGATTTGCAATTTTACGAGTTTCCAATTGATTTTTTTTATTTCCTTTATTTTTTCAGTCTCAAGTTTCAAATTTCCGAGTTTGAAGTTTCCGAGTGTTCAAGTTTACAAGTTTCGAGTTTACAAGTTTCGAGTTTACAAATTAAGAGTTTACAAGTTTCGAATTTCCAAGTGTTCAAGTTCCTAAGTTTCAAATTTTCAAGGGTTCAAGTTTCCAATTTTCAAGTTTCCAAGTCTCAAGTTTCCAATCTCCAAGTTTTTAAGTTCCAAGTTTCGATGTTTCAAATTTCGAAGTTCCAAGTTCCAAGTTCCAAGTTCCAAGTTTCGAAGTTTCAAGTTTCCAAGTTTCAAGTTTCAGGTTTCCAAGTTTCGAGTTTCCTAGTTTCAAGTTTCCAAGTGTCAAGTTTATAAAAGTTTCGAGTTTACAAGTTTCGAGTTGACAAGTTTAGGGTTTACAAGTTTCTAGTTTACAAGTTTCGAGTTTACAACTTTCGAGTTTACAAGTTTCGAGTTTCCAAGTTTCGAGTTTACAAGTTTCGAATTTCCAAGTGTTCAAGTTTTTAAGTTTCAAATTTTCAAGGGTTCAAGTTTCCAATTTTCAAGTTTCCAAGTCTCAAGTTTCTAAGTTTTGAAATTTCCAAGTTCCAAGTTTCCAAGTTTCAAGTTTCTATGTTCTAAGTTCCAAGTTTCAAGTTGCCAAGTTTCAAGTTTCTAAGTTTCAAGTTTCTAAGTTTCAAGTTTACAAGTTTCAAGTTTCTAAGTTTCGAGTTTACAAGTTTGAAGTTTCTAAGTTTCAAGTTTACAAGTTTCGAGTTTACAAGTTTCGAGTTTACAAGTTTCGAGTTTACAAGTTTCGAGTTTACAAGTTTCGAGTTTACAAGTTTCGAGTTTACAAGTTTCGAGTTTACAAGTTTCGAGTTTACAAGTTTCGAATTTCCAAGTGTTCAAGTTTTTAAGTTTCAAAATTTCAAGGGTTTAAGTTTCCAATTTTCAAGTTTCCAAGTCTCAAATTTCTAAGTTTTGAAGTTTCCAAGTTTCAAGTTTCCAAGTTTCAAGTTTCCAAGTTTCAAGTTTCCAAGTTTCAAGTTTCCAAGTTTCAAGTTTCCAAGTTTCAAGTTTCCAAGTTTCAAGTTTCCAAGTTTCAAGTTTCCAAGTTTCAAGTTTCCAAGTTTCAAGTTTCCAAGTTTCAAGTTTCCAAGTTTCAAGTCTCCAAGTTTCAAGTTTCCAAGTTTCAAGTTTCCAAGTTTCAAGTTTCCAAGTTTCAAGTTTCCAAGTTTCAAGTTTCCAAGTTTCAAGTTTCCAAGTTTCAAGTTTCCAAGTTTCAAGTTTCCAAGTTTCAAGTTTCCAAGTTTCAAGTTTCCAAGTTTCAAGTTTCCAAGTTTCAAGTTTCCAAGTTTCAAGTTTCCAAGTTTCTAGTTTCCAAGTTTCAAGTTTCCAAGTTTCAAGTTTCCAAGTTTCAAGTTTCCAAGTTTCAAGTTTCCAAGTTTCAAGTTTCCAAGTTTCAAGTTTCCAAGTTTCAAGTTTCCAAGTTTCAAGTTCCCAAGTCTCAAGTTTACAAGTTTCAAATTTACAAGTTTCAAGTTTATAAAAGTTTTGAGTTTACAAGTTTCGAGTTGACAAGTTTAGGGTTTACAGATTTCGAGTTTACAAGTTTTTAGTTTACAACTTTCGAGTTTACAAATTTCGAGTTTATAAGTTTCGAGTTTACAAGTTTCGAGTTTACAAGTTTCGAGTTTACAAGTTTGCAGTTTACAAATTTCGAGTTTACAAGTTTTGAGTTGACAAGTTAGGGTTTACAGATTTCGAGTTTATAAGTTTCTAGTTTACAAATTTTAAGTTTACAAGTTTCGAATTTCCAAGTGTTCAAGTTTTTAAGTTTCAAATTTCCAAGGGTTCAAGTTTCCAATTTTCAAGTTTCCAAGTCTCAATTTTCTAAGTTTCAAATTTCCAAGTTTCAAATTTCCAAGTTTCAAGTTTCCAAGTTTCAAGTTTCCAAGTTCCAAGTTTCTAAGTTCCAAGTTTCAAAGTTCCAAGTTTCCAAGTTCCAAGTTTCCAAGTTCCAAGTTTCCAAGTTCCAAGTTTCCAATCTCCAAGTTTCTAAGTTCCAAGTTTCAAAGTTCCAAGTTTCAAAGTTCCAAGTTTCAAAGTTCCAAGTTTCCAAATTCCAAGTTTCCAATCTCCAAGTTTTAAGTTCCAAGTTTCTAAGTTCCAAGTTTCAATGTTTCAAATTTCGAAGTTCCAAGATCCAAGTTCCAAGTTTCGAAATTTCTAGTTTCCAAGTTTCAAGTTTACAAGTTTCAAGTTTGCAAGTTTCAAGTTTATAAAAGTTTCGTGTTTACAAGTTTCGAGTTGACAAGTTTAGGGTTTACAGATTTCGAGTTTACAAGTTTCTAGTTTACAAGTTTCGAGTTTACAAATTTCGAGTTTATAAGTTTCGAGTTTACAAGTTTCGAATTTCCAAGTGTTCAAGTTTTTAAGTTTCAAATTTCCAAGGGTTCAAGTTTCCAATTTTCAAGTTTCCAAGTCTCAAGTTTCTAAGTTTCAAATTTCCAAGTTCCAAGTTTCCAAGTTTCAAGTTTCCAAGTTCCAAGTTTCAAGTTTCCAAGTTTCAAGTTTCTAAGTTTCGAGTTTACAAGTTTCGAGTTGACAAGTTTAGTGTTTACAGATTTCGAGTTTACAAGTTTCTAGTATACAAGTTCCTAATTTACAAATTTCGAGTTTACAAGTTTCGAGTTTACTAATTTCGAATTTCCAAGCGGTCAAATTTTTAAGTTTCAAATTTCCAAGGGTTCAAGTTTCCAATTTTTAAGTTTCCAAGTCTCAAGTTTCCAAGTTTCAAGTTTCCAAGTTTCAAGTTTCCAAGTTCCAAGTTTCAAGTTTCCAAGTTTCAAGTTTCTAAGTTTCAAGTTTACAAGTTTCAAGTTTCGAGTTTACAAGTTTCGAGTTGACAAGTTTAGTGTTTACAGATTTCGAGTTTACAAGTTTCTAGTATACAAGTTCCTAATTTACAAATTTCGAGTTTACAAGTTTCGAGTTTACTAATTTCGAATTTCCAAGCGGTCAAATTTTTAAGTTTCAAATTTCCAAGGGTTCAAGTTTCCAATTTTTAAGTTTCCAAGTCTCAAGTTTCTAAGTTTCAAATTTCCAAGTTTCAAGTTTCCAAGTTCCATGTTTCCAAGTTCCAAGTTTCCAAGTTCCAAGTTTCCAATCTCCAAGTTTCTAAGTTCCAAGTTTCAAAGTTCCAAGTTTCAAAGTTCCAAGTTTCAAAGTCCAAGTTTCCAAGTTCCAAGTTTCCAAGTTTCCAAGTTTCCAAGTTCCAAGTTTCAAGTTTCTAAGTTTCAAGTTTCCTAGTTTCAAGTTTCCAAGTTTCAAGTTTCCTAGTTTCAAGTTTCGCAGTTTCAAGTTTCCGAATTTCAAGTTTTTGAGATTCAAGCTTAAAAAAATGCAAATACGAAAAAGTTTCGAACAAAAATCTAAGAATCAGAAATCAAGAACTTTAAAGATTGAAGAAACGAAAAATGAAAAATCGAAAGACAAAAAATTGAAAAATTTAATTTTTCAGTTTTTCAATCGTTCAATGTTACGAGTATTTAAATAGTTACAGATTTTCAGCTTCACAATTTTGACGATTCCATAATTTTTCGATTTTACAATTTTTGCATTCATTTATATTTACGATTTTTAGATTTCTGGATTTGTATGATGTCAATATTTCAATTTTTGATTTCTGCGATATTTTCCGAATTTTTAGTTTTTCGAATGTTTATAAAATTGTAAAATATAAAATGCAAAATCGGAAAAACGAAATATTGTAAAATCGAAATACTGAAAATAAAAGAAATCGGAAAATCGGATACCGAGGAAGTAAAAGACCAAATATTGAAGAAACAAAAATTTATAAAGTCAAAAAAAACACTAAAAAAATAAAGGAAATGAAAATGAAAAAATCTGGAACTTGAAGAACTGAGAAAACAAAAAATTGAAAAATCGATAAATCATAAATTGAGAAATTGAAATATCGATAAATGGAAGAAACGTGCTACGCGTTTGTTTCAAATTAGTTTTTCCGTTACAAAATCTTGATATGACGTCATCAATTTGTTGGAAGGGGATATACGTACAATAAATTTTGATTAACGATTTACCATAATTACGATAAGACGGATTTCAACGGGGAACCTATTTTTCGTACTCTAGGGGCCATGAAACGTCGAGCAAACAAAAGTAGCATACGCTCGGGAAGTAAAAAGTCTCGTAAACATGTAAACCCGCGCTTGGAACCCAAAATTTAACACAAGAGTGCCCCGAATAGTGTACTTTTATATTGTAAACAACTTGAGCGTTTAAAAAAGTATTTCCGCTAAATGAATATGTTCATTTATCTTAAGTGCGTTCAGTGAACAGGTAATGTATGCACCGGTTAAAAATACAAAATTGCTGTAATGAGAACAATTTACTGCTAATCGTCGAGGGGATCTTAATCAAGAATTATTATTAAACTTAATGAGCTCGCTGCCATTTTAGCGCAATTTACATTATTTAGAATACCGAAACACCGCATTTACGACCTTATTGTTTGATTATAAGCTCTTTGTGTGCAGACATAACGGTGCTCTTTATGTTTAATTCGCAGATTATGACTTTTTATTACTTACCCATCATGTCTCTCGGGTAATTCTTATCGCGATGATAAAACCGTAATTACCGCTCTCGGCTGCTTTGTTTGTAAATGTTTGGCCAATTATACTAACTGTAACCGCGATTCGCATTTTGGCGCGAAATTCGAAACTTCGAGTTTCCGGTTTTCGTTAGCGCGATGAATAATAAATGCTAATTTGTAAATATGGCAAACTCATAATTTGACTAGCTCGAATAAATAATATAGATAGCCATCTTGTCACAACATGAAACCTCGAATGGTAACTTGGGGTTATTCGACACGTCGGTACCTCCTGACCCGACTTTACGACTCAGGTGCATCGGTTCGGTTATCTACGATCGTCTTTAATTCGTTAAGGAATAAAAGTTGTGTGAAGCAGGAAACGCTGTTTTGCATCTAATTAGCGCGAAAAAACGACCGATTCGCCGTTTTGAGGAACGGAGCGCTGTCGTAATTTATTTATGTCAAGACGATGAATTTATTTATGTTAATTATATAAACAGTTTTAGTGCTTCTGCTTTTCGGGTCGGCTGACTACGCGTTCGTTAATTATGCGAGACGTGTGAAATTTGACGCTTTTTTCACCGAGTTCGTAGACTACTTTTGACAGGTGTTTTTTAATTTTTCGAAAACGTTGTTAATTTTGTAATTTTGTTACGTCTCGATTATGCTCATTTTAATTCGTATTCTATTTCTGACTACATCTGATGCGCACGATAATTTAGAATGATCAATTTGACTTCTAATAGCTCGATGATTATAATAATTAACCCAAGCTTGTGGCATGTAGAAACATGAGCAAATCACATTTTTCCTGAAATATTCATACACTATAAATAACGAAATTACACGCATTGGTAATTTAATTTCAAACGAAAGCATATCATTTAGTATTTAAATATACCTATTGCATTTTACATGTAATCATTTATCGCGTGTTATAAAATCTGTCTATTCAACGAGTTTCTAAGATTAAGTTAAATTCACTGGTATTTCCACAGGAAGCAAAATTATCTAGAGTCGCCGCCGCCAAATTAAAAGTGCGGCCGTCTCCAACCGGAAACCGGCGAAAATCAGGTCTGTTATTAAATCGGCCCCAAATTGGCGCTTTCCGAAAATTTCGAAACCGTAGCTTAAATTCCGTTCATTCAGAGAGCTGCTTTTTATCAATGAAATTTAAGTGTCGGGGGCGTGGCGGCCATTAGCGCAACAGCATCGCCAAATTTTCGCCAGGGGGCGATTTTTTCCCCGGCGTCTAATCGGAGTCGTACTGACTGGCAAAAATCCGCTCCTTCAATTACTGGAAAAATAATTAAAACTAATTGCATACCGTCGGTATAAACAATGTAATAACGTGGATAATGAATGTTTAGTGAGTATCTAAAATGGCCGGTAATTACGATCGTCGTTTTCGAAGGTAGTTTCAATTATGATTTTCTGATTGTGATCGTTAAATTATACTTTTATTTATAAATGAGCGTATTAATAATGAGTGCGGACGGAAAGGATGGAGTGTTTTGTGTTGTGTGGTTGGCGAGCTTGCACGTCAAGGACGATTTGCAAGGGGGGTAATCGTGGGATAATCTCGGGCGTTTTGAATTTGCAGATTTTTTATATAATAACGATTTCATTTCTTATTGATAAATAATGAATAAACACTGATCACTGATCAGTGCTTTCAAATCATTTAATTTCAGGGTTACGGATCGTGACGTGCTAATTCCAAAAATATAGCGTTTTTAGGGTCACTGAGCAATATTTTCAAAATATTCAGAGTGAAATTCGACTTTTTTGAAATCTTTAAAAATTACGTTCCGGAAAAACGATCGGAGTTATCGAAGAAATGAGTCCGGAAGTGACTTTTACTGCCCGACATCTACAAAAAAATGCAAATAGTGAAGTTTCGAAAAAGGTCAAAAATGGGTCGAAATTTAAAGAAGGAAAAATTTGACTTTTAAAAAAGTTGACTAAAAATTCTCAAAGACATCCTTTGCCATATGTAAAGTGTGACAGTTGCTACCGCATGATCAGAAATGACTGAGTCTGTTGGTAGTACATTTGAAACAAGAATGTGAAATTTTCTTGCGTTTATGTTGGCATAGCGGAAGTGTGGCAGATATGCCAATCGTGCCATTTAAAACTGTCAATCTGTCGGTCTTGACAGCTGATAATCGAAAATTATGGAAAATATCATGATATCAATTTCAACTAAAAATTCAGGATTGCCAACAGACTCAGTCATTTCTGATCTTAGAAATGGTCCTTCTATTTGGCCTGTTCCCACACAGTGGCGTCTTATGACATATGTGATGATCAGACAGTTGTAATCTCAGGCATATTTCGTTTTTTGGAATTTGGGTCTACTAAATAAATAAATTATTTGAAGAAAATACACTACAGACGGAAAATATATAATCAGGAAAAATACTGATACAGCTCTCTACGCTCGCCGCAAAAATCTGTGTAAAATTACTTCTGGTTTACTCGTGAACATAATTTCTTTAACATTAAATTTCATTTATATTTTATTATAATTTATTAAAAATATACTACAGGAGACAGTGTGATAATGAATTGTTAGAAAAATGCTGACACCCTCGCTTCGCTCGCTGAAAAAATGTCATAATAATAATAATAATAATAATAATAGGTTTTATTGTGCCTTAAGAAATGATACATTTCAGCAATGTCAAGACAGTATGTCATATCGACAATAAATATGCACGTGGTACAAAACATACATGTGTATATGGACAGCATAACATTTAGCATATATAAAAGATAGAAGCAGCACCCACTTCACATTATTTATTAAATACTGATTTAATTGACCTTATATCAGTATCATAAAGTGGAGATTTTAACAGCAATGTTTTAATTTTTATTAGAAACTGGGGCATTGGTAGTGACGCAATATTATCGGGTAGGCAGTTGTAAAACTGAGGGCCATAGTAATTGATGGAGTTTCTACTTTTATTTATTCTCCGAAAGTCAAGGCAAATATCATCACCCTGTCTGGTGTTATAACAGTGGTGGTCGCGATTTTTCGTGTAGCTTTCAATGCGCGTTTTCACATTTACTAAACATTGGTATACATAGAGCGATGGAACTGTCAAGATTCCATGTTCTACGTAATATTGCCTCACATCTTCTCTATAGTTCACATTAGATATTATACGAATTGCTTTCCTCTGAAGTTTGAAAATTCTGGGAAGATGTGTTGTATGTCCCCAAGTCGCAAGAGCATACGCAAAATGGCTCTGGAATAGGCTGAAATATACTAATTTTTTAATGTTAAGTGACACTATACTACTGAGTTTACGTAATAGGTAAATTGTTTTTGCAAGTTTCTTGCTTAAGACATCAACATGAGCTTCCCAGCAGAGAGTTGTATCCAACGTTATGCCTAGAAATTTAGTGTGGTTAGGATTGTCTATGCCAATATATCGCGTGGAAAATATCATTGTAGATGTTTTGTCTTTGTTCAAATATAGGCCATTGCGATGAAACCAGTTCTGAGCATTTGATTGTGCAGCGGCCAGCTTTCCAGTCACAGTCGCTAATCTACGGTTAGCTGTGCTTAGGGTGGTATCATCAGCATATAATATTAGATTAACATCATCAACTGCTGCTGGTAGATTGTTGATATAAACTATAAACAGTAGGGGTCCCAAAATGGACCCTTGTGGAACGCCATACGTCGTTATTTGGCACTGTGACAAATGAGAATTATATAATGTGGTTTGACAGCGTTTGGATAGATAGTTTGATAAGAGCGTTACAGATGAATTTGCTATACCTATATTTCTTAGTTTTGAGACAAGTAAACTATGATCAACACAATCAAACGCCTTGGAGAGATCACAAAATGTAATACCGACATATTCCTTATTTTCGAAACCGTCGCTGATAAAAGAAACAAGTTCGTTAATTGCCATAGAAGTCGACTTCTTTGCTATAAAGCCAAACTGTGATGTAAATAATATATTGTTATTGACCAGAAAATCAGTTAGTTGTTTGTTCAAAACCTGCTCAAAGATTTTTGATAGTACAGGGATTATCGCAATTGGTCGATAATTATTATAATCATCTACATTACCTTTATTGTGAACTGGGACAATTTTGGATTTTTTTAGACAATTTGGGAATATACCATATCTTATGCTGTAATTTATCATTTTTGTGAGAGGGCTTATGATTGAGTTTATAACAGATTTTATCATTATAATGTTGAGTTCGTACAAATCTTTACTAGTTTTATTTTTCATATTGCCTATCAGTTCTCTGAGAACAGTCATGTTTGACTGTTGCAATCTCAGACACATTTTATGCCTTTGGAATCTGAGCCTAGTAAGTAGAGAGCGGATTTATAAGCATAAAAAAATTAAGAATAAGCGCTTAAATAAGCACAACATTTTCAATAAAAAAGTTTTATTTTAAGCAAAAAAGCATTAAATAAGTATAACACTTTCATTAAAAAAGTTTTATTTTAAGCAAAAAAGCATTAAAAACATAATCATATTACAAATCAAAGAACACTTCTTAGAACTACGGATAAAATATTATTACAATAATCCCAGACTTTATATTTTACACACGTATTTCAGTTTTCTTTAAAACAATTTATGATTGTAATATGTTCCAAGTTGTCCACTGTACGAGTAAAATTTTTTCGCCGATCATTTAAAATGTGTTTAAAATTGGAGAATGTGCGTTCAACATCCACACTCGTTGTTGGCGCAAATTTGAATTTTGCAACTAATGTTGAATCTAACTCCAAATTTTCCACCTTCTGGCCTTGTAAAACCCGAGCAACGTCGGAAAGAACACCGAAACCTGCATTTTTATTTAACACTTCGTTAAGTTTTTGAGATACTCTAGTACCAATATCACCCCTTATGGCGTTTGCTTGTTGTTTAAATTCTTTCACTAAGTTTATGGCATCTACCAACAACATAATGGGTTTTTCTAACTTTTCTATTACCTCACATACGAATTGATAATTGCTTCTTAGAAAAGCTAGACTTTGTCGCAAATCTTTGTTTTCCAAAATATTTATGCAATCTTTAATCGATTGAGAAGAATCTTCGCTAAACTCCGTAACTACTTCCTCAAATCCTTTGATATATTTGTCATAATAAAATGTGGCCTGTAACCATGTTCCCCACCTCGTTATAATCGGCTCTGGGGGCAATGGTGTGTTTGGAAATTTTCACTTTTAAAAAAGTTGTCAAAAAAGTCAGGGCTATAGATCTTGACGTACTGATTTCAAAAATATAGGGTCTTTAGGGTCAGGGAGCAATGAAATGAGACTTTTTTGAAATTTTTAAAAATTACGATATTTCAGTCCGCGATTCTGGAAAAACGCTTGGAGTTATCGAAGAAACGAGACCAAAAGTGACTTCTGCGGCCTGAAATCTCCAAGAAAATATATTTTATAATCATCGAAAATGGGTCAAAATTTGAGGAAGGGAAAAATTTCACCTTCAAAAAAGTTGTCTAAAAATTCTTAAAAAATTCATGGTTATAGACCTTGACGTGCTGATTCCAAAAATACGTATAGCGTGTTTAAATTTTTTAAAATCACGATATTTCAATGGGCGATTATAGAAAGACGGTTTGAGTTATGGAAGAAATGAGACCGGAAGTGACTTCTGCAGCCTGAAATCTACAAGAAAATGTATTTACTTAGTTAAATTTCGAAAATCGTCGAAAATGAGTCGAAATTTACACGATAGGAAATTTCTGAAAAAGGCGCCTAAAAGTTCTCAAAAATCGGGGTTATAGATGTTGAGATGCTGATTCCGAAAATATATCGTACCTAGGGTTTGAATGAAATGACAATTTTTTGAAATTTTTAATAATTACGATGGAAAAACGGTTGGAATCATCGAAGAAATAAGGTCGGAAGTGACTACAGTGGCCCGAAATCTACAAGAAAATCTATTTAGTTAAATTTCGAAAATCGCCGAAAATATGTTGAAATTTGAAGAAGAGAGGAAGTAAAAAGTGAGTGAAATGAAGAGGGTAGGTGGGTGGAGCGAAGTTTAACTTTTTTCTAGTTTTATGAGCAAGCAGTAGCCTCGCCCACCCGCCCGTTTTTCATTCCAGTTACTACTTTTAATATTGTTCAGTTCTATCTTAGCAAGTTTTAGCCCCGCCCACCCACCCTTTATTTTCTTTACCAAAATCGGGGTGAGTGGGTGGGGCTAGTATCTGCTAAGATTAGAGTGCCTTGAAAGAATATGTCGTTTTTAAGAATGTGGACAGATATGGTATTCTTTTGCTGGCCTTGAGAAGAGTATAGATATAGATTTTGGTAGAATCCCTAGATATACTTTGGAAACGATTTAAGTTGGTTCGAATGTGAACAGTGTCTTTATAAAACAGACGTAAGGCGGGTTTAAGAATCCACGTAAATGTTGTCCACTTAAGAAAACAAGGCACTGAATGGCACGAATGTGAAAATTGCTGATAGGAAAAGATGGATCAACAAACAATTAGCAATTTTGCCAGATCTTGTTTGTCCAAAGTTGCCATCTACTGTACAAAAAAGCAGCCGAAAATCTGTGGGGAATAATCTCCAAACCGAAATAATACAAGTTTGACTGTCTTTATCGTTCATTAAGTAAAAACATTATTAAAAACTTTGAAAACCATTACCCAATAAAAATATAAACTCAAATATAACGAAATTAGTAGTGTAAAATAAAAGTAGTTAATTAGGTACTAGGTGAACTAATAGAATTTAGACTGTAAAACAAGTAAAAAAGAAAAAAAGTATATATATAGAACGGGTGGGTGGGCGGGGCTAAGTTATACTCTTTCCTACGTAGTCTTTTATAATCAAGCAACAGGTCCGCCCACCCACCCTTTCTTCATTCCGATGACATCAATATTATGTTATTAGAATCTCCGGCCGTATCTCCGTTTGCTAATTTCGTCATGGTTGCCACATCGCAACAAATCTCTTTAAAACATCCCGAGTTCTAAAATGAGAGGTACCAACTTTACGCCAGTTATTATGATAATAATATGTTGTAAAACTGAAGATATTAAAGTAAAATTTTTCGAAAACTTTTTGTTCACGACACTGAAAACCGGATTAAAAATTTCTTAAAAGGCCATTGCAAGTTCACGCCACACATAACCTTAAAATTCTTCTTCAATGGCCTTTGCTATGTCGTAACGTAACCAGTTTCGTACACTTTCGCGTACCTTCAGGGGAGAACATTGTAAGTTAAATGAAAATTAATAGCTGACGTTTGTCGAAATCGATAATAATGGGTGGATATTGAGAAGAAATGAATGTTACTTTTTTTTGTAACTCGGTGTTTTTCTAAAAGGTACTAGCCCCGCCCACCCACCCTTTATTTTCTTAGAAGAGTAAGTCATTGGCCAAAATCAGCCTTATCCTATAAGATAAGACGAGTACTACTAGATTTTCAGTTTTTCGATTTTTCAACTTCCGAATTTTTCAATTTCTCACTTTTTAAATTTTCAATTTTTACTTCCCGAGCGTAAGCAAAGGAAGTATTGTAATCGAGTCCGTCGGCCGACTCTCTACTTTTACGTTTTCTCGATCTTTCATGACCCCTAGAAGACGAAGAAATAGGTCTCCCATTTCCGTCTGTCTGTCCGTCTGTCCGTCTGTCCGTCCGTCTGTCCGTCTGTCCGTCTGTCCGTCTGTCCGTCTGTCCGTCTGTCCGTCCGTCTGTCCGTCTGTTGTCCCGGATTTTTATTAGACAGATAATCTCCGAAAGTACTCGACCGATTGTTGTGAAATTTTGTACTTATATTAAGAATATCATGTAGATGGTAAAACGCTAACCAAAATTTGTCTAATCATCCCCACCACTAATGCGATGACGTCACTTCAAAATTGTACATAGTAAATGGGTTTTCAATTGTATAAAATAACATAGTCCTACACATGTAGTTTACAACTCCGAATCGACTTTTCACTCGAAACGTCCAGATTTTTGGAAAAAAAATCAAAATTATAAAACAACATTTTGAAATTTAATTTTTAATCTGCTAACCAGAATGCTTTGAAATGTTGCAGATGTTTTAAGGCTATAAAGAGCATCATAAATCTTTAGTCAAAAAATATTTGCTTATCCCCTCCAAAAACTTGATGACGTCAGCTCAAAAGTTTGTGGAATAAATCATATCTAAAATGTACAAAATATGATGAGTCTGTACTTGTGATCTATCACTCCATTCATATTTTTTGGATTTGCATATACAGGGTGACTCAAAAAAATTAATGAATGCGTAAATTTATTTTACTAATTTACTCAGAAACTACAAAACCGAATGCTTTGAAATCTTGCAGATGTTTTAAGGTTATGAAGAGCATAATAAATGTTTAGTCAAAATATATTTGCTTATCCCCTCCAAAAAATTGATGACGTCAGCTCGAAAATTTGCCGAATAAATCCTATCTAAACTGTAAAAATATGATGAGTCTGTACTTGTAATTTATCACTCCATTCATATTTTTTGGATTTGCATATACAGGGTGACTCAAAAAAATTAATGAACGCGTAAATATATTTTATTGATTTAATCAGAAACTACAAAACCGAATGCTCTGAAATCTTGCAGATGTTTTAAGGTCATAAAGAGCATAATAAATGTTTAGTCAAAATATATTTGCTTATCCCCTCCAAAAACTTGATGACGTCAGCTCGAAAGTTTGCCGAATAAATCCTATCTAAACTGTAAAAATATGATGAGTCTGTACTTGTAATTTATCACTCCATTCATATTTTTTGGATTTGCATATACAGGGTGACTCAAAAAAATTAATGAACGCGTAAATATATTTTATTGATTTAATCAGGAACTACAAAACCGAATGCTCTGAAATCTTGCAGATGTTTTAAGGTCATAAAGAGCATAATAAATGTTTAGTCAAAATATATTTGCTTATCCCCTCCAAAAACTTGACGACGTCAGCTCGAAAGTTTGCCGAATAAATCCTATCTAAACTGTACAAAATATGATGAGTCTGTACTTGTGATTTATCACTCCATTGATTTTTTTTTGGATTTGCATATACAGGGTGACTCAAAAAAATTAATGAATGCGTAAATTTATTTTATTGATTTACTCAGGAACTACAAAACCGAATTCTTTGAAATCCACTGCGAAAAAAAAAACATAATAGGCATGCAGTCGTCACGTTTCCGACAGCGAGGGAAGTACTGTCTAAACTCTTTAGACCAATTTTTTGATCTATCTTTAACTTTTTCTTACGGAGTCTTTTACAAGTAAGCAATCTTGACGTGCTGATTCCAAAAAATATAGCGCGTTTAGCGTCAGAGATCAATATTTTCGAAATATTCGAAATGAAATGAGACGTTTTTGAAATTCTTAAAAATTACGATATTTCAGTCCTCGATTCTGGAAAAACGCTTGGAGTTATCGAAGAAATGAGGACAAAAGTGACTTCTGCAGCCTGATATTTCCAAGATAATATATTTAGTTAAATTTCGAAAAATCATCGAAAATGTGTTGAAATTTGAAGAAGAGAGGAAGTAAAAAGTTAGTGAAAAGGAAAGGACAGGTGGGTGGAGCGAAGTTTAACTTTTTTCTAGTTTTATAAGCAAGCAGTAGCCCCGCCCGCCCACCCGTTTTTTATTCCAGTTACTACTTTTAATATTGTTCAGTTCTATCTTAGCAAGTTTTAGCCCCGCCCACCCACTCTTTATTTTCTCAGAGGATATGTCATTTATCAAAATCAGTGCCTGCTAAAATAAGACTGATTTTGGAAAATGAGATACCCTCTAAGAAAACGGAGGGTGAGTGGGTGGGGGTAGTATCTGCTAAGATTAGAGTGCCTTGACAGAATATGTCGTTTTTAAGAATGTGGACCCGACTGACAGCGGTATCAAGTTATAAAGAAACACACATATGGTATTCTTTTGCTGGCCTTGAGAAGAGTATAGATATAGATTTTAGTAGAGTCCCTATATTTGGCCTTTTTTCTTAATACAATGTAGTCATCTTTTCACAACGAGAAACTTAAGACGTGTTTAAAATAGTAAATATTTTAAACAAATAATATGGATTTTGCAATTAAGGTTCGCCCCTCAATCTGACAACGAAGGAAAAATTCATCATAATACGTTTGACTAAAAAGTAAAAAAAAATTGAAAAAATGTAGAAAGCGTATTATTTTGCAATTTCTCTCGCATTGTTTATTTATCTATGTTTATGATAACAAATTGTGTAAAGCCTTCCCGCGGGGCCTAATTCTCTTTTTTTTATGAGAAACCTTCTCGAGAGTCCCAACTGGCTTTTTTAAAAATGTAAAACCTTCACAGGGGCCTAAAATATTTTTTTTAATGTGAAACCTTCTCGGGGGTCCCAAACGCCTTTTTTAAAAATGTAAAACCTTTTCGAGGGCGTCAAATAACTTTTTTTTAAGAATGTGAAACCTTCTCAGGGGTCCCAACTGGCTTTTTTAAAAATGTAAAACCTTCTCGGGGGCCTCAAATATTGTTTTTATGTGAAACCTTCTCGAGGGTTCCAACTGTATTTTTTCAAGAATGTGAAACCTTCTCGTAGGTCCCAACTGTCTTTTTTAAAAATATAAAACCTTCTCGAGGCTCCCAACTGTCTTTTTTAAAAATGTAAAACCTTCTCGGGGGCCCCAAATATCTTTTTTTTAATGTGAAACCTCCTCGGGGGCGCCAAATGTTTTTTTTAATGTGAAACCTTCTCGGGGGTCCCAAACGCCTTTTTTAAAAATGTAAAACCTTCTCGAGGGCGTCAAATAACTTTTTTTTAAGAATGTGAAACCTTCTCAGGGGTCCCAACTGGCTTTTTTAAAAATGTAAAACCTTCTTGGGGGCCTCAAATATTGTTTTTATGTGAAACCTTCTCGAGGGTTCTAACTGTATTTTTTTAAGAATATGCAACGTTCTCGGGGGACCCAAATACTTATCTTTTTTTAATGTGAAACCTTGTCAAGGGTTCCAACTGTCTTTTTTTAAGAATGTGAAACCTTCTCGTGGGTCCCAACTGTCTTTTTTAAAAATATAAAATCTTCTCTGGGCTCCCAACTGTCTTTTTTAAAAATGTAAAACCTTCTCGGGATCCCAAATATCTTTTTTGTAATGTGAAACCTTCTCGGGGGCCCCAAATGTATTTTTTTTAATGTGAAACCTTCTCGGGGGTCCCAACTGTCTTTTTTAAAAATGTAAAACCTTCTCGGAGGCCCGAAATATCTTTTTTTTAATGTGAAACCTTCTCGGGGGCCCCAAATGCACTTTTTTTTTAAATGTGCAACCTTCTCGGGGGTCCCAACTCTCTTTTTTAAAAAAGGCGAAACCTTCTCGGGGGTCCCTAGTGTCTTTTTTTTTTAATATTATATCTTCTCGGGGCTCCTAGCTCCCTTTTTTTTACTACACTGTGACGAGTACCTTCTATATTGTTTTTACTCCATAGAGGTTATCACAAAATTTTATAATTTTTCGTACTTGGGAAAAGATTTAAGTTGGTTCGAATGTGGACAGTGTCCTTATAAAACGTAAGTCGGGTTTAAGAATCCACATAAATGTTGTCCATTTAAGAAAACAAGATATTGAATGGCACGAATGTGAAAATTACTGATAGGCAAAGATGGATCAACAAACAATTAGCAATTTTGCCAGATCTTTTTTGTCCAAAGTTGCCATCTAGTGTACAAAAAAGCGGCCCAAAAACTGTGGGAATAATCTCCAAACCGAAATAATACAAGTTTGACTGTCTTTAGCGTTCATTAAGTAAAGACATTATTAAAAACTTTGAAAACCTATTACGGAATAAAAATATAATAACAAACATAACAAAATTAATAATGTAAAATACAAGATGTGGTTAATTAGGTACTACGTAAACTAATAGAATTTAGACTGTAAAACAAGTAAAAAAGAAAAAATATATATAGAACAGGTGGGTGGGCGGGGCTAAGTTTTACTTTTTCCTACATAGTCTTTTATAATCAAGCAACAGGTCCGCCCACCCACCCTTTCTTCATTTCGATGACAACATTATTATCTTATTAAAATCTCCGGCCGTATCTCCATTTGCTAATTTCGACAAGGTTGCCACATCGCAACAAATCGCTTTAAAACACCCCGAGTCCTAAAATGATAGGTAGCAACTTTTGCGACAGTTATTATGATAATAAAATCATGTAAAACTGAAGATGTTAGATTAAAATTTTTCGAAAACTTTTTGTTCAGGACAGTAAAACCCGGATTAAAAATTTCTTAAAAGGCCATTGCAAGCACATAACCTTAAAACTCTTCTTCAATGGCCTTTGCTATGTCGTAGTTGGAACCAGTTTCGTATACTTTCGTGTACCTTCAGAGAAGAACATGATAAGTTAAATGAAAATCAATAGCTGACGTTTGTCGAAATCGATAATGGGTGGATATTGGGAACAAATGAATGTTACTTTTTTTTGTAACTCGGTGTTTTTCTAAAAGGTACTAGCCCCGCCCACCCACCCTTTATTTTCTTAGAAGGGTGGGTCATCTGCCAAAATCAGTCTTATTTAAACAAGTACTAGCCCCGCCCACCCACCCTTATTTTCTTAGAAGAGTGGGTCATCTGCCAAAATCAATCTTATCTTGACAAATACTAGCCCCGCCCACCCACCCTTATTTTCTTAGAGGATCTGTCATTTGCAAAAATCAGTCTCATACTTGCCAAGATAAGATTGATTTTGGCAGATGACCTACTCTTCTAAGAACATAAAGGGTGGGTGGGAGGGGCTAGTACCTTTTCTTAGAAGAGTAGGTCTGTTGTCAAAATGAGTCTTATTTTGGCAAATACTAGCCTGGCCCACTCGCCTTTTATTTTCTTAGAAGGTAGCTTATTTGGCAAATACCTAGTACCATAGTGTAAAATTACATTTTTGAAAAAGCTGTATAAAAATTCTGAAAAAAATTCCTGATCTGCTGATTCCAAAAATATAGCATGTTTATGGTAACGGGGCAATATTTTCGGAAAATTCGGTATGAAGTTCTAATTTTTTGAAATTTTTAAAAATTGCGATATTTCAATGGACGATTACGGAAAAACGGTTTAAGTTATCGAAGAAATGAAGCCAGAAGTGACTTCTGCGGCCCAAAATCTACATAGAAGCATTTAGTTAAATTTCGAAAATCGTCGAGAATAGGTCGAAATTTGCATAAAGGAGACATAATGGAAAATTTCATTTTTGAAAAAGTCATCCAAAAATTCTGATTAAATTCAGGGATATAGAACCCGATGTGTTGATTCCAAAAATATAGAGTAACTGTACTTTCAGTGGCTATTAAATTTTGAATTTTGATATTTTGTTCATTAATAGTTTGTTCCGGATTAAGAATTTTAAATGGTGCTTTATCTTAAAACGTTTTGTTTTAACTTTAAGTCGTAGACGAAATCTTCTTGATCAAAGTGGACCTTAAAATATAATTTCAAAAATACAGAGAAAAAAATTTTACAAAAGTAAGGACTTCACAAATTTTGAAGGTAGAACCAATATTCCAATTTGGACGTCTCAAATTTTCCTTATATCCATCGTTTGGGCTGTTATTACAATTAATTAAACTGCAGTATATTTTCAGAAAATATTTTCAATGTTTGATTTTTTACTTAAAAAAATGACAAATCGTAAAAAATCACAGTAAAGTGCAATTTTTTTTAGGAAACTGGAAAACCCTTTGAGTCGTATAATCTAAAATATTTTAAAGTTGACCACACTCTTAAAAACGACATATTCCGTCAAGGCACTCTAATAAGAACCAACCCGTCCACAATAAGCATCAAAATTTCATCACTATTAAAAGTTAAATTGGTCCTTGTATGCGTGGACTCGTGCGTTCCGGGACGTGTCCGTCCATCTCCCTTTTTTCCATCGCGCCTCGAATCCATATCAAAAGCAAAGAAAAAATGTATTTCTTGGTAAAATTGAAAACATTCGATCATGTTCGCTCCGAATCGCGTTTTGATGTGACGCGGAGTGTGAATCGGCGTGGCACAAAGTACAGTGAAATTGGTTCCCGGATTGTAGATATGTTTTAGTATGTAAATTGGTGTCGCAAGGAGCCGATCGGTCCCAGACCATGAATAGCAATTAGAGTGTTCGCTTGCTGCCATCAAGTCGACACTTGACTGGGAACCATATTCGCTTCATTGTTCGCCAATTGACAATTTTATCCCGTCCATACAAATTCGCCAATCCAATATCGCGCTCTTCCCGAGAAACGTCAAGGGATTTACGTGACCCTGCCAATCACGGAATAAATGGGTAGACGAGGAGAAGAGAGTCGTGATTTAGGGGCGAGTTTTTCGGCGAATGGGGAAAGAAGCGCTTTCGAATCGAACAGAAATCCTTCTGTTGAAAATTACCATCCACCATCCGACCATCCAACGCCCGACTTGACAAATTTAAGTCCGTAAAAGCTATCTCATTTAAAAAACAGACAATCAACAAAATGCATGTATTGATAAGCCGCGGCGATCCATCATGTCGTAACGAACGAGAAAGACAGACGGGTGTGCGTTTGTGGAAGGAGCGAGACGAACGTAGCGTCTAACTGTGGGCCGTTAAATTAAGGTATCCAGAACACGTACCGTCCGAAGATAAGAGCGAGCGCCAACAAGACACACTGCTCGGGTTCGAAGAACGCCCCCGCAAGCGATGTTGTCGCCGACAATTAGGACATTTTAACACCAAGGGTGCGTCCCTGGATGGACGCCGAACGCCTTGAATATTCGTTACGGAAAAATTAAATCGGAAATCGTGCAAGAGAGATACGAGATTTGTGCTAAGAAACGTGGAAAATTAACACAAAGCAGACCAGTTATTCGATGTTGGGGTTGTCTCCACATGTTGGCGATACGTTTCGCCGATAAGATGATTGAGGCGGCGGCGAGGGGCGGCGGCGCACCCCGAATCGGTCACATTGTTATTCATGGATTGGGACTCCGGATCGAGCTTTCTGGTAAACATATCCGGTTACGGAGGGTCCACGCAACTAACCCTCTCTTCCAATAGGAAATGGCACGCAATAAGAGCGACCAATGCAAATTTCGACGAGAATTATTACTAGTCGCAAGTTTGGGTGCATTTCCGGCGAAAAATCCCACCTCGAGGGTATCGTCACCGGTGTTTACATTCCACGTACGCTGTAATAGTTATACGGAGGTTCCAAATCCGCTCCTCGATAAATTATGCACACGCATAAGAGCCGCTCGGACTGAAAGCTGAAAAATTGAGAGAGCTTTTAGGGTAAATTTAAAAAGGATTTCAAACAAGAGAGTGGATTTGTGGAGGTCACGGAATAGAGTGAGTCAGTAAATGTAGTAAAGTGAGCTGATACACGCTGAAAGGCCAAAAGCCACATGAGAATACAAGTTCCGGTCCCGATCACTGAACACTGATAGGACCCTTTTAGTGGCCGAGCAAATCGCTCCAGAATTATTTATATTCTCGACAAATTACCTCTTCTAACTTACCGATCAGAAATCCGAAAGCAAGACATCAAAGGAAAAAACACAAATCGCTCGACTGTTTTTAGAAACGCTATTAGGCTTTTGCTCTAGATCGATATCTAAATCGTAATTGCGGAGAGGACTCGGTTTGGGAATTATCGATTGTCTGCGCTTGAGTTTTTGGAGCTTTGAAGCAGCTTCCTTTGTAAAAGACTACTTAAATTGTGTTTTTGTCAAAAGGTGAAAGCACAGCGACAAAATACTAATGACTAAGAGAAAAAATTGGTCGAAAGTTGTTTCGACAGAACTTAATCAATAAAATAAATTGAGTAAAAACTATCATATTTTGCACATTTAAGCTAGGCTTTATTCGGCAAAATTTTGAGGTGACGTCATCAATTTTTTGGGGGGAATAAACAGATATATTTTGTTAACAATTTACCATGCTTACAATAACTTTAAAACGTCTGCAAGATTTCAAAATATTCAGTTTTGCAGATTCAAAATTAAATTGCAAAATGTTGTTTGGTAATTTTGATTTTTTTAGTCACAATTTTGGTGGTTATGTATTTTCCATTCATTGTCTGATATTGACATTGGGAAAACTTTTGGCACCAAAAATTTTTAAAATCGAAAAATTAAAATTCCGAAAACTTAAAAAGATCAGAAACTGAAAAGTTCCCAAAACTGATAATATTGAAAAAAATTACAAATCGAAAACTAGAAATGTAAAATTCGAAAAGTGGAAAAATGTTAAAAATCGAAACATCGAAGAACTCGACACTCGAAAAATTAAAAAAAAAATTGAAAATCGAAAATTAAAACATTCCGAAAATTAAAAAATTGAAATATAGAAGAACTGAAAACTCAAAACCTAAAATTTTAAAAATTGAAAAATTGAGCAGTCGAGACACAAAACAATCGAAAAATCGAAAAATCTAAGTTTAAAAAAGGAAAAATTGAAAATCTATAAAGTAAAATGTTGAGAAATCAAAAAATCCAGACCTCGGAAAATTGAAAAGTCGAAAAATAGAAAAATCGAGAAATCGAATATTTGAAGAATGGAAAAACTGAAAAAGCCCAAAATTGAAATATTGAAAAATTAAAATAACTGATGAAGTTGGAAAATCGAGAAATCGAAAGTTTAACGAAAAATTGAAAATTCAAAAAGTAAAAAGTCGGAAAATCAAAAAATCTAGGAGTCGAAAAATCGAAATATTGAAAAATCCCAAAACTGAAACAAATATCCAAAAAATTGAGGAATGAAAAAATTGGAAAATTGAAAAATTAGAAAACTAAAAAAGCAAAGTCGAAAAACCGTGAATTTAAAAAATATACAAATTGAAAAATCGAAAAATTGAAGAAATGAAAAAACTCGAAACTTTGGGAAGTCGAGAAATGGGAAAATAAAAAAAAATACTTCAGAAATCGGAAAACTGAAAATTTAGAAACGTCAAAATTTGAAAAATTGAGAAATCGAAATATTCAAAAATCGTAAAATTGAAGAAAACAAAAATTTAGAAATCGTATTAATGAAACATCGGAAAATTGAGAAATTGAAAAATAAAAAATCGAAGAATGAAAAAACCAAAATTGGGATATCTAAAGTTGAAAAATCGAAAATCGAAAGGCCGAAAAATTGAAAAATCTAAAGTCTAAAAAACGAAAAATTAAAAATCCAAAAAGTAAAAAGTTGATAAATCGAAAAATCCAGAATTCAAACAAAAGAAAAGTCGAAATACTAAAAAGTGCCAAAATTGAAAAATAGAAGGAAAACTGAAGAATCGAAAAACTGAAAAATCAGAAAATTGAACGAAATCAAAGAAGTCGAGAAATGGGAAAATCAAAAAATATTGAGAACTGAAAAATTGAAGCATCGAAAAATCGAAAAGCCGAAGAAACGTAAAAATATCCAAAAACCGACACAAGGAAAAATTCAAAAACCGAGACATCGAGAAATCGGAAAATCAAAAGATCGAGAAATCAAGGAGTCAAAAAGTCCAGAAGTCGAAAGACCAAAAAATCGAGAAACCGAAATAAGGGAAAATTCGGAAAATTGAAAAATTGAAATATAAAAGACCTGAAAACTCGAGAAACCGAGAAATAACTTTGGGTGAAGTCGTGAAATGGGAAAATAAAAAAAGATTACTTCAGAAGTCGGGAAACTGAAAATTTAGAAGCGTCAACATTTGAAAAATTAAAAAGTCGTAAAATTGAAGAAGACAAAAATTGAAAAATCGAAAAAGGAAAAAAATCGTGAATTTAAAAAATATACAAATTGAAAAATGAAAAAATTGAAAAAACTCGAAACTTTGGAAAGTCGAGAAATGGGAAAATAAAAAAAAATACTTCAGAAATCGGAAAACTGAAAATTTAAAAACGTCAAAATTTGAAAAATTGAAAAATCGAAATATTCAAAAATCGTAAAATTGAAGAGGACAAAAATTTTGAAATCGTATTAATGAAGCATCGGAAAATTGAGAAATTGAAAAATAAAAAAATCAAGTAATCGAAAATTTGAAGAATGGAAAAACTGAAAAAACCAAAATTGGGATATCTAAAGTTGAAAAATCGAAAATCGAAAGGCCGAAAAATCTCAATAACGTATTTATAAACCACAAGATCAGAAAGTATAAAACAGTAGAAAAATTGAAAAATGTAAAATTTAAAAAACGAAAAATTGAAAATCCAAATAGTAAAAAGTCGAGAAATCGAAAAATCCAGAATTCACAATCGAAAAGTACATATACTAAAAAATTCCAAAATTGAAATATCGATAAATTGAAAAATAAAAGGAAAACTGAAGAATCGAAAAACCGAAAATTGAAGAACTGAAGAACTGAAACATCGAAACTTTGGGAAGTCGAGAAATGGGAAAATCAAAAAATAGGTTAATTAACTGAGAAAACGGAAAACTGAAAATTTAAAAATGTCAAAATTTGAAAAATAAAAAAATATTGAGAACGGAAAAATTGAAGCATCGAAAAATCGAAAAGCCGAAGAAAAGTTAAAATATCGAAAAACCGACACAAGGAAAAGTTCAAAAACCGAGACATCGAGAAATCGGAAAATCAAAAGATCGATAAATCAAGGAGTCAAAAAGTCGAGAAGTCGAAAGATCAAAAAATTGAGAAACCGAAATAGGCGAAAATCGAAAAATCGAAAAGTTATAAATTCGGAAAATTGAAAAATTGGAATATAAAAAAACTGAAAACTCGAGAAACCGAGAAATCTAGAATTTTAAAAATTGCAAAATTAAAATATCGAGAAATTGAAAAATTGAGAAATCGAAATATAAAACAATCGAAAAATTTAAAAGTCTAAAGTTTAAATAACAAAAAGCTGAAAACCCAAAAAATAAATAATCAAAAAATTGAAAAATCGAAAATCGAAATATTGAGAAATCCCAAAACTGAAACAAATATCAAAAATTTAGGAATTCAAAAAGTGGACAAGTGAGAAACCGAAAAACCAAAAAAGCAAAATCGAAAAATCGAAGAATTGAAGAACTGAAAAATCGAAACTGACATTGCGACATTACGTCTCATTATTTTCATTAGTAGTTGCACATGTTTCAGTAGCATTTCTTGAGACGTCGAGAAATCCAAACATCAAAAAATCAAAAAATAAAAGTTCGAAAATCTAAAATCTAAAAATTGATAAACTGAAAATTCGACAAATCGAGAAATCGAAACTCTAGAACTAAAAAAATGGAAAAATTGAAAAATCGGATAACCGAAAAATCGAAACATCGCAAAACTGAAAAGCCCAAAAGTAAAAAATCGAAACAATGAAAAATTCAAAAACTGAGAAATTGGGAAATCGAAAAATCAGAGGATCGACAAATCTAGGAGTCGAGAGCCGAGAACAAAAGTTAAATATTGAAAAATCGAAACATTTTAAAAAAGAAAAATTGGAAAATGGAAAATTTAAAAATTCAGAAAATTTAAATATGTATAGAACAACTGAAAACTAAAGACATCGAAAAATCTAAAATTTTAAAAATTGTAATGTTAAAATATATGGAAAAGTTGAAAAATTGAGAAATCGAAGTATGAAACAGTCAAAAAATCGAAAATTCTAAAGTTTAAGGACAAATTGAAGATCGAAAAAGTAAAAAATTCAGGAGTCCAAAAATCGAAAAGTCAAAATATGGAAATATTGAAAAATCCCAACACTGAAAGAATAATCTAAAAAGCTGAGAATTTAAAAAATTGGAAAAGTGAGAAATTGAAAAACTAAGAAGTCGAAATAACGTAAGCTTAAAAAATTCTAAAAAATTGAAGAATTGAAAAAAATCGAAACTTTGGGTGAAGTCGAGAAATGGGAAAATAAAAAAAGATTACTTCAGAAGTCGGGAAACTGAAAATTTAGAAGCGTCAACATTTGAAAAATTGAAAAATCGTATAATTGAAGAAGACAAAAATTGAGAAATCGAAAAAGAAAAAAATCAATAAATCGAAAATTTGAAGAATGGAAAAATTGAGACATCTGAAGTTGAAAAATCGAAAAATCTAAAATCCAAATAGCGTATATAAACCACAAGTTTAAAAATTGCTACTTTTTTACATTTAAATAACATTTATTCGACAAAATTGTAAGATGACATCATCAATTCCTGGGGGATGGGGGGGGCATGAACGGATAAATTTGGCTAACGATTTAACATGCTTCCAATAACTATAAATTGGAAAATGTTGATTTTTTTCCAAAAAATCTTAACGTCTAAGGTAAAAACTCAACACGGATTCATAAACCATAAACGGAGGATATAAAATTTAAATTACTACTACAATACTACTACATTCGGGAACATTATATTAATAAATCGTTAAGATGTTCAAGAATTTTGTTCACTTATTCGTTGTAAAGTCCAACGAGCTGTAACGAAAATCGGCTTGTAGATAAATGACTTAGAGTCGATGTTGGTCTGAGGGCGCTATGGTCTATAGATCAAACAAGTTCTCAGACGAGGTATTAATAATTCTATGCGCTCAGTTTTACTTAGATGCACCATTTTTACAAAAAACACCTTATACGTCAAATTAAAATTATTTTCAAAGGTAACTATGTCATCTTTCTTTTTTTATTTATTCTTATTTAAAATACTTTATTTTACCGTTTCAATCACAAAGAAAGTATGGCATAAATTCTTGTTAGTCCGTTTTTGTGGACGATAAATTAAAAACTGAAAAAACTCTTTGTGTGGAAATCGCTCCTTACCAGTCTTACACCGACCGGCGCCTCAAAAATGTCGTAAAAACTAAAGATTCCTAAAACTGCGACAAAAACGCTGGCCCAAATCGTCTAACCGCACAATTTTCGCAGACCCACCCTACCTGCTTTCAGCACTCGCCCCCGCACAAGTTTCCCATCAGCCGGCGCTATAATTTGTCAAAATTCGAAATGATACGGTCCTGCCATGCCTGCGCTAATGTCATTTAATTTGAGGCATATGTTTAGCCGAACTCCGCTCGGCCAACTCGTAATAATCATCGTCCTTCCTCTTAGAATGATATTTATTCGACAATCAAGCCAACTAAGTGACTATTAGAGGCCCGTCCAAATGATATAAAATTATTCCACTCAAAAGAACAAAACCGCAAAAAATGTCCCCCGATACGATCTCCAATTATTACCTGAACATCGGCCACTTCGACTCCCACTTTTTCTACTTGCGCTTGTAACCCGACCGATTTAAATGATAGTCATTAGGAAAAGAAACGGGTTGGTTTATTAGACGCATGTTAGCGGCGGGAGCCGGGAAATTAAGCCGGTTAGCGTGGGCTGTGGCCACTGGGAAGAGTTTTCAGTCAAAATTTGGCTCATGGTAGTCTATAGTTTTAGTTTTCTTATTTTGTACTTGTCGTTTATGAATCCGCTTTGACGTTTTTTTCCAGTAATAAAGAAAATATGACGATGGTAACAAAAAAGTATTACATAATTCAGTAGAAAGTTGCAAAAACGTCCACGGAATTACTTGGATGTGAACGTACACAGCACATAACTCGAAAAAACGAAATGAATCCGGGCAGGTCACGTACGAAACCGCTTAACTTACACGATTCTCGGATCAAAATTGTGTCTCGCGTTAACGATAATGACAGAATTTGAAATTAGAGTCGACACGGAGATAGGAAAAGATGCCTAATTAGCCGAGGGTGGTCTTATCTCGGTTTGGTAAAGTGCTTAATAGTGTAGCTGTTGGTTTTCGAGTTTACTCATCCTAGGCGCCTGGAAGGTGAACGTAGACGCCCCTGCTAAATTATATGGTGGTAGCAGCGGCCTCAGGGGACGGTTTCATTCACAAAAATGGACTAGATCAGACCGAATTTAGAGTTTTGACATAATGAGGTTTTGTCGTTTTCGAATCGCACGAACTTTCCGTCTGGGGCAGTCGGTACCAAATTACGCAATTAAAAAATAATTTGGGGGTTTAATGGGATGCTTAGAATGTACGTTCGGGGGTTTGGAAGACAGATTTTTTACAGCTTGTAGAGATTTAATTTTTTTTTACTGAGGCAGGGAAGTGTTTTTTGCTTCTTCATGCTTTTTAGGTTGCCGTTTCGCGGCATCTGAAAAAAATGAATTATTTCAATTGATTAAGTCCAAAAACGCTTTATCTCACGTACCTGAAATTTTGGGAATGTTATATCTAGTCAAACTAATATATTTATCCCTACTTTAAACTTGATGACGTCATTACAAAATTTTGAAACATTTCGTAGCACGGCATGCTTTTGAACGAAATAAAGATTTTTTTAATGGCTTAGAACTACATATACTTTGTGAACCTTAATAATAATTAATAATCCTCAAATCCTCAGAACATCATAATCCTCAATTACTCAGAACTTCGTAATCATGAAATCCTCAACACATGACAATCCTCAAATCCTCAAAACATCAGAATCCTCAAATCCTCAAAACATCAGAATCCTCAAATCCTCAAAACATCAGAATCCTCAAATCCTCAGAACACCATAATCCTCAAATCCTCAAAACATCAGAATCCTCAAAACATCACCTTTTCGTCCATCGTCCTTTCTCTCCTTCGTCCTTTTCGTTCTTGGACCTTTTCGTCCTTCGTCCCTTTCGTCCTTCGTCCCTTTCGTCTTTCGTCCCTTTCGTCCTTCCTCAATTTCGTCCTTTTCATCCTTCGTCCTTTTACTCCTTCGTCCTTTTCGTCCTTTGTCGATTTCGTCCTTCGTCCTTTTCGTCCTTCGTCCTTTTCCTCCTTCGTCCTTTTCATCCTTTTCGTCCTTCGTTCTTTTCATCCTTCGTTCTTTTCCTCCTTCGTCAATTTCGTCCTTTTCGTCCTGCGTCCTTTCTGTCCTTCGTCAATTTCCTCATTCGTTTCGAGAACAGCGAAGGATGAAAATAACGAAAAGGACGAAGTAGAAAAGGACCAAGGACGAAAAGGACGAAGGACGAAAAGGAGCAAGGACGAAAAGGACCAAGGACGAAAAGCACCAAGGACGAAAAGGACGAAAGACGAGAAGGACAGCAAAATCCTAAAATATTCAGAACAGCAAATCCTCAAAAACTCAAAACTCCATAATCCCCAGATACTCAAAACAACAGAATCCTCAAATCCTCAGAACATAATCCTCAAATCCTCAAAACAGCAGAATCATCAAATCCTCAGAACACCATAATCCTCAAATTCTCAGAACATCATAATCCTCAAAACCTCAGAACATCATAATCCTCAAATCCTCAGAACACCATCAAATACTCAGAACTTTGTAATCATGAAATCCTCAAAACATGACAATCCTCAAATCCTCAAAACATCAGAATCCTCAAATCCTCAAAACATCAGAATTCTCAAATCCTCAGAACACCATAATCCTCAAATCCTCAAAACATCACCTTTTCATCCATCGTCCTTTCCGTCCTTCGTCCTCTTCGTTATTCATCCTTTTCGTTCTTGGACATTTTCGTCCCTCGTCAATTTCGTCCTTTTCGTCCTTCGTTCTTTTGCTCCTTCGGCCTTTTTGTCCTTCGTCAATTTCGTCCTTTGTCAATTTCGTCATTCGTCCTTTTCGTCCTTCGTCTTTTTCCTCCTTCGTCCTTTTCCTCCTTCGTCCTTTTCGTCCTGCGTCCTTTTCGTCCTTCGTCAATTTCCTCATTCGTTTCGAGAACAGCGAAGGATGAAAATAACGAAAAGGACGAAGTAGAAAAGTACCAAAGACGAATAGGACGAAGGATGAAAAGGACCAAGGAGGAAAAGGACGAAGGACGAAAAGGACGAATGACGAAATTGACAAAGGACGAAATTGAGAAAGGACGAAATTGACAAAGGACGAAATTGACGAAGGACGAAAAGGACGCAAAGGACGAAAAAGACTAACGAGGGAAAAGGCGAAAAAGGGCAAAAAGGATGAATGACGAAATGTCGAGGGACGAAACGGACGAAGGATAAAAAAACGAAAAGGACTAAAGATGAAAAGGACGAAAAAACGAACGACGAAAAAGACGAAAAGGACGAAAAGGACAAAGGACGAAAGGAACGAAAAAGACGAAAAGAACGAAGGACGAAAAGGACGAAGGACGAAAAGGACAGCAAAATCTTAAAATATTCAGAACAGCAAATCTTCAAAAACCCAAAACAACGAAATCCTCAAATACTCAGAACTCCATAATCCCCAAATCCTCAAAACAACAGAACCCTCAAATCCTCAAAACATCAGAATCCTCAAATCCTCAGAACATCATAATCCTCAAATCCTCAAGACAACAGGATTCTCAAATACTCACACCACAAGAATCCTCAAATCCTCAAACACCATAATTCTCAAATCGTCAGAACCCCATAATCCTCAAATCCTCAGAACACCATTATCCTCAAATCCTCAGAACTCGATAATCCTCAAATCTTCAGGACACCATTATCCTCAAAACCTAGAAACACAATTAGCCTCAAATTCTCAGAAGTCCATAATCCTCAAAACGTCAGAACAGCAAAATCCCCAAATCCTGAGGACAGCAAAATCCTCAAATGTTCAGAACAGCAAAACCCTCAAAAACTCAAAACTCCATAATCCCCAAATCCTCAAAACAACAGAACCCTCAAATCCTTAGAACATAATCCTCAAATTCTCAGAACACCAGAATCCTCAAAACCTCAGAACGTCATAATCCTCAAATCCTCAGAACACCATATTCCTCAAATACTCAGAACTTCGTAATCATGAAATCCTCAAAACATGACAATCCTCAAATCCTCAAAACATCAGAATCCCCAAATCCTCAAAACATCAGAATCCTCAAATCCTCAGGACACCATAATCCTCAAATCCTCAAAACATCAGAATCCTCAAAACATCACCTTTTCGTCCATCGTCCTTTCCGTCCTCCGTTCTTTTCGTTATTCATCCTTTTCGTTCTTGGACATTTTCGTCCTTCATCCCTTTCGTCCTTCGTCAATTTCGTCCTTTTCGTCCTTCGTCCTTTTGCTCCTTCATCCTTTTTGTTCTTCGTCAATTTCGTCCTTTGTCAATTTCGTCATTCGTCCTTATCGTCCTTCGCGAAAAGGGGCGAAAGGACGAAGGACGAAAAGAACGAAGGACGAAATGTCGAGGGACGAAAAGGACGAAGGGCAAAAAGGACGAAGGGCCAAAAGAACGAAAAAGACGAACGACGATAAAGGCGAAAAGGAGTAAGGACGAAAAGGACGAAAGACGAAAAAGACGAAAGACGAAAAAGACGAAAGACGAAAAAAACGAAAAGGACGAAAAGGACGAAAAGGACGAAAAGGACGAAAAGGACGAAAAGGACGAAAAGGACGAAGGACGAAAAAGACGAAGGACGAAAAGGACGAAGGAAGAAAAGGACGAAGGACGGAAAGGACGAAAAGGACGAAGGACGAAAAAGACGAAAAGGACGAAGGTCAAAAAGAACGAAGTAGAAGAGGACGAAGTAGAAAAGAACGAAGAACGAAAAGGACGAAGAACGAAAAGGAAGAAAAGGACGAAAAGGACGAAGGACGAAAAAGACGAAGGACGAAGCAAGAAAAGAACGAAGGACAAAAAGGACGAAGGGCGAAGGATGAAAATGACGAAAAGGACGAAATAGAAAACGACCAAGGACGAAAAGGACCAAGGATGTAGATAGTAAACAAATTTAAGTTATGTTTTGGATACATTTTCCAAATTAAAAATGTCGACAATCTACCAATCTTGACAGCTGACAACCGGAAATTATTCAACTAAAAATTCAGGATTGCCAACAGACTCGATCATTTCTGATCAATGATGTGTCTAGAAATTCCCTTCAAAATTTAATGACTTCACCTCAAAAATTTACTAAATACCATTTTGTTCTGACCTGGCATATTTGCCATAAAGAGAAATGTTCCTACAAAAAGAAAAAAAACCTATTGTGGAAATGAAGATATTTCTGGTGTTGTAGCTGAAGTACAAAAAATATGTTTCTTTTGTTAACACGTTAAAAAAACAAATTGGCCCCACTCCGTTTTCTTTTTGATTATTGATTTCATTGGATGAAAAATGGATTTGATATCAATAAGCAGTGGTATCTGGACAAAAACAGTAAAACTAACCCCACCCACATCCGCTTTTGTGTTTTATTGGTTTATTTTATTTACTGCGAGATGAAGAGTGAATTTTAATTTGTTAAGTGATCTAATCTTCTATTTAAAAAAAACGAAAAGGACGAAGGACGAAAAGGACGGAGGACGAAGGACGAAAAGGACGAAGGACGAAAAAGGCGAAAAAGACAAAAAGGACGAAAAGGACGAAGGACGAAAAGGACGAAAAGGACGAAGGACGAAAAGGACAGTAAAATCCTCAAATATTCAGAACAGCTCAAAAACTCAGAACTCCATAATCCCCTCAAAACAACAGAATCCTCAAATACTCAAAACATCAGATTCCTCAAATCCTCAGAATATAATCCTCAAATCCTGAAAACAGCTGAATCATCAAATCCTCAGAACACCATAATCTTCAAATTTTCAGAACACCAGAATCCTCAAAACCTCAGAACATCATAATCCTCAAATCCTCAAACACCATAATTCTCAAATTCTCAGAACATTAAAATCCTCATATCATCAAGACACCATATCATAACATACATAAATATAAAATTTGACAAACAATCAGTCCAGCAGTTCTGTAGATTTTCTGCCTAATAAAAATCCGAAATTTCATTGCTGACGAAAGCGTCATTGCTAACTAGAACAGAAATTACAAAAATCACACTATACAAAATAAAATTTTTTAGAAGTGTAACATTAAATTCTGTAATAAAAAACTATGTCAGACTAATTCCGAATCCAAGTACAAAAATTGATCAACAGCAGAAGTAAGTTGTAAATAATAATTCTCTTGCGTTTTCGTGTAAATTTTCTTTCCTCGGCGAACGCAGCACCGGTAATGGGTGTGTTAAAGTATCCAGGCTCTAATTCTTCGTTATAAAGCAACCGAAACGAACTTAATGTAATGTAAAGTGTAGCGAATAAAGAGAATAAAGGGTCGGTTTGATAAACGAGCCCGCAAAGAATTCATTTACAGCTAATTTCGGCGGCGACAAACCCTATTGTGGGCGAGTTCTCTGCTGTATGTGGAGTCGTTAGCTAAGTAACGCGGGAAATTAAGAGGGCTTCTTTCAGAGAAACCGGAAACAATACATATACGCATTCATCTTCCGGGAGCGGCGGGCCGCCGCCCACCCTCTCTCCGTCTTTCTTTCATTGCTGCGAGTTTTTGCCGCCATATATCACCACATGACTATTTTTCTTCTCGAAAATTTAATTCGATTGGAGTGGGTTTCGCTCCGAGAAAATGGGCTTTTTGCTAAACGGGATTAAGAACGGTTAAACAATGTTTGCGAAGAAAAATTATTCCCCCTCCTGGGTTGACCGATCCCGCACTCCTCTTCGGGGATGCGGAACCAGTGGACCGGAAGTGTTAACTCTGCGTTATTAGCTCTGTATTAGCACACCCCACGAGACGACAAACAGCGTTATGGGGGCGAAATAATGTCCGACTCGATATCGTGTTGCGAGTGTTGACTCAGTGCGAGCCGGATTATGCCGAGGACTCTTTTAAATGTCTTTGATGAAAAGTTTGCGGAGAGGAAGAACAATCGCCAATAAAAAAGTTCATTCGGGATGCCTTCGGGAGTTGCTAACATCATTTTCTGTTTCACGCCGCTTGTATGAACGTGGTAAATTGGCTTCACTAATACAGAGGCCGGCGGACACTGGGGAGAGACATTTTTATTGGCAATTTGTCTGCTTTTATTATTATGGTGCTCGCTGACGATAACGCGGAAGACTTTACGTTACATTTAACTCAGATGTGAAGGATTCATTAAAGCGGGTTTGTGTTTTAAGAACACTAGATAGTGTCACTTACTAGTGTTACACTGTACCAAAGTGCTGTTTTTACCCCCACTTAAAATATATATTACAATAGTTTATTTGTGCTGATCTGCTGATACAACATACATACATAAAATATTACGTAAAACTTACATAATGTTGATGCATTAAGAATGTCAAAAATTAAGATGATTTCGAGTGAGTGTCTTTTTTTAAAGAAATCTACTTTTCTGTTTTCTTGACGTTTCATGGCCCCTAGAATACTAAAAATAGATCTCCCGTTTCCGTTTGTTGTCTGTCTGCCGTCTGTCCAGCGTCTATATAGATTTTTAGTAGACAATGATTTCAAGAAAACAAGCTACAAGTTCTTTCCTCACAATTTTGACATTTCCGATATTTTCACCCATTTTTGAATCCGAATTTTCGCGAAATTTCTAATCCACGAAAGTATAACAAAAAAATTACGATTAGCGTTTATTTTTTACTTTTTTCACACGCTGGAATCTATTATTTTCCACACCCGCTCGACAGAAGAACATAATTAGCCCCGCCCACCCACCCTTTCTCCATTTCAGTGATTGATTTTATCTGATCTTAATCAAATGAGTGATCTTTTACTGAACAGAAATAGAATTAGTCGTTAAATTGAGAAGAGCGGGGGTGGGCGGGGCTAGTTTCTGCTAAGACAAGGCTGATCTTGGCAAATGGCATATCTTCCAAAAAAATAATGGGCGGGTGGGCAGGGCTAGTATTTGATAAGATAAAACTGATTTTAGCAAATAACGCCCTCTAAGAAAAGAAAGGGTGGGTGGGCGGGGCTAGTCTTTGCTAAGAAAAGTCTGAATTTAGAAAATGACACATTCTCCAACAAAATATAATGCTGAGAAAAAACTGCTTTTGGCAAATAATATACCCTGTAAGAGAAAGAAGGTGGGTGGGCGGGGCTAGCATTTTATAAGGTATGACTGATTTTGACACTTGAAATTTTCAACTATTTTTCAACAATTTTCAAAAATTAGCTAAAGATATTTGCTAAGATAGTAAGTATAACAAAAAAATTACGATTAGCGCTTATTTTTTACTTTTTTCACATTCAAGAATCCCCACCCACTCGACAGAACAACATGATTAGCCCCACCCACCCACCCTGTCTCCATTTCAGTGATTCATTTTATCTGATCTTAATGAACTGAATGAACTTTTACTGAACAGAAATAAAATTAGTCGTTAAATTGAGAAGAGTGGGTGTGGGCGGGGCTAGTTTCTGCTAAGACAAGGCTGATCTTGGCAAATGGCATACCTTCCAAAAAAATAGAGGGCGGGTGGGCGGGGCTATTATTTGACAAGATAAAACTGATTTTAGCAAATAACGCCCTCTAAGAAAAGAAAGGGTGGGTGGGCGGGGCTAGTCTTTGCTAAGAAAAGTCTGAATTTAGAAAATGACACATTCTCCAACAAAATATAATGCTGAGAAAAAACTGCTTTTGGCAAATAATATACCCTGTAAGAGAAAGAAGGTGGGTGGGCGGGGCTAGAATTTTATAAGATATGACTGATTTTGACACTTGAAATTTTCAACCATGTTTCAACAATTTTCAAAAATTAGCTAAAGACATTTGCTAAGATAGTAAGTATAACAAAAAAGTTACGATTAGCGCTTATTTTTTACTTTTTTCACATTCGAGAATCCACACCCACTCGACAGAAGAACATAATTAGCCCCCCCCACCCACCCTGTCTCCAAATCAGTGATTGATTTTATCTGATCTTAATGAACTGAATGAACTTTTACTGAACAGAAATAAAATTAGTCGTTAAATTGAGAAGAGTGGGAGTGGGCGGGGTTAGTTTCTGCTAAGACAAGGCTGATCTTGGCAAATGGCATACCTTCCAAAAAAATAGAGGGCGGGTGGGCGGGGCTAGTATTTGATAAGATAAAACTGATTTTAGCAAATAACGCCCTCTAAGAAAAGAAAGGGTGAGTGAGCGGGGCTAGTACTTCCTAAGACAAGACTTATTTCGGCAAATGACATATATCCTATGAGATAAATAGGGGTGAGTGGGCGGGGCTAGTCTTTGCTAAGAAAAGTCTGAATTTAGAAAATGACATATTCTCCAACAAAATATAATGCTGAGAAAAAACTGCTTTTGGCAAATAATATACCCTGCAAAAGAAAGAAGGTGGGTGGGCGGGGCTAGCATTTTATAAGATATGACTGATTTTGACACTTGAAATTTTCAACAATTTTCAAAAATTAGCTAAAGACATTTGTAAGATAGTAAGTATAACAAAAAAGGTACGATTAGCGCTTATTTTTTACTTTTTTCACATTCAAGAATCCACACCCACTCGACAGAAGAACATAATTAGCCCCGCCCACCCACCCTGTCTCCATTTAAGTGATTGATTTTATCTGTTCTTAATGAAATGAGTGATCGATCTTTTACTGAACAGAAATAAAATTAGTCGTTAAATTGAGAAGAGCAGGGGTGGGCGGGGCTAGTTTCTGCTAAGACAAGGCTGATCTTGGCAAATGGCATACCTTCCAAAAAAATAGAGGGCGGGTGGGTGGGGCTAGTCTTTGCTAAGATAAGACTAAATTTAGAAAATGAAATATTCTCCAACAAAATATAATGCAGGTGGGCGGGGCTAGTACTTGCTGAGAAAAATCTGCTTTTGGCAAATAATATACCCTGTCAGAGAACGGGGGAGGGTGGGCGGAGCTAGCATTTTATAAGAAATGACTGATTTTGACACTTTTGAAATTTTCAACCATTTTCGAAATTTAGCTAAAGACATTTGAAATTCATTTTCAATCCGAATTTTCGCGAGATTTCTAATCCGCAATAGTATAACAAAAAAGTTACGATTAGCGCTTATTTTTTACTTTTTTCACATTCGAGAATCCACACCCACTCGACAGAAGCACATAATTAGCCCCGCCCACCCACCCTGTGTCCATTTCAGTGATTGATTTCATCAGTTCTTAATGAAATAAGTGATCTTTTACTGAACAAAAGTAAAATTAGTCGTTAAACTAAGAAGAGCGAGGGTGGGCTGGGCTAGTACTTGCTAAGATAAGACTGATTTTGGCAAATGGCATACCTTCCAAAACAATAGAGGGCGGGTGGGCGGGGCTAGTACTTACCAAGATAAAACTGATTTTAGCAAATAACATACTCTCTAAGAAAAAGAGGGTGGGTGGGAAGGGCTAGCATTTTAATGACTGATTGTGACCATTTTTAAACCATTTTCGAAAATTAGCTAAATCTTTTCTTGTAGATTTCGACATCCAGAAATTATTTTCCGCTTCGTTTCTTTGAAAATTTCAATGGTTTTTTCAGGAACGCCAATTGAAATATAGCAATTTTTACATTTCCGTAGCAAACAGTATAAAAAAAATTACAATTACTGCTTTTTTTACTTTTTTCGCATTCTAGATTGTATTAGTTTTCACTCCCATTCCATAGAACAATATAATTAGCAAAAACAATAGTTTTTTCTAACCAACGGAATTTATTTAACTGTACTTCAGAGACGAGGGAAGTTCTGATAATTGCTAAGTCACATTTTTTATACACACCATACCATATATATGGTATGGTGTGTATATACCGGGTGTCGGGAAAATGGCGGATTAACTCTCCGCTACACTGTTAACAATCAACTGGTAAGTTTGGTAAAAGTAGTAAAAAAATTCCTTCTCACATTTTGCTGGAGTTCTAATGATTTTATTTATTACGAATTTGAAAAAGTCTTGAGTGCCGCAGTGTTTGGGTACGTACCCATGGTGTATTATTTTAGGAGCCCATGAAGATTTTTTTATTAATTATTCAAAAGAATTTTCGGGGACTTTGGAGTTCTATTTTTGGAAAATTCTGACCTGACCTACCTGTTTTTGAGTTAATTTTGGGACCACGTTTTTTTAAAAAATCTTGAGGTTCTAGGCATTCCTGTTTGGAAAGAATCTGAGTGCTTTGGAACCTCTAGTGTATTTTCTTGTAACAATTTAATTAAATTTCTTAGAGGATACGTCATTTGCTAAAATCAGTCTTATCTTAGCAGGTACTAGCCCCACCCACCCACCCTCTTTTTTCTTGAAGGATATATCATTAGCCAAAATCAATCTTATCTTAGCAGCCACTAAAAAAAAAGCATTGGCCCCACCCGCCCACTCTATCTCAATTGTGATGATTTTTTATTCGTCGTGAGCCAAGAGGGCGGAGCTTAATTGCAAAATCCTTGTTTTTCTACAAAAAATTACCAAATGAAACATCTTTTGTTCTTGTTGACATAGTAGGGGAGAGAGGGTTACACAGTCTCCTTTTTCTCAAAATTCTATTTCTCTATTTTTAACAATATGATAATACTGAAAACATGTTTTGCTAAAAAATTTATCACAATTAAAATAAGGGCGGGTAGGCGGGGTTTTCTATTTGCTTTTTTTCTAAATAAATGTAATGATGTTTTAATGATTTAAAACACTACCATGTGAAACATCGGTTTTTCAATTAAGCTCCGCCCCTTGGTCTAACAACCAAAGAAAAATTGAGGACATTTGAGACTGGGGTGGGTGGGCGGGGCTTCATTTTTGACTTCTTTTTCCTTGACATATATAGTTTTCTTTTAACAACACGATACTTTAAAACATGTTTCACGTGGTAGTTTCTTGTAGAGAAATAAGGATTTTGAAATTAAGCTCCGCCTCTCGGCTCACGACGAATAAAAACAGTTATCACAATTGAGAATGCTTTCTTTGTTTATTAAAACAAAAACATATTAATGTATACATAGTTTTCTTTTCACGACAATAAATTAAAAATATATTTAAAAGGGTAAATTAGTAAACACGTTTGCAGATTTTTTTGTGAAGAGAAGACTATATATTACGAAAAAAAATGTGGTTAGTTTTGATTTTGTTTATAGTTTATGATTGTCTGATTAAATGTCTTTTTTTTGGTTTATTTAATAACAGCTTGTTTTATTAATAATAATGCACAACGCTTAATGACTACTGGTTATTATGATTATTGTCCTAAAAAAATAAAAGAAATCAGAAAGTATTCACGCATTTTACTTTTATAAAATTTACGTTTTTTTCGTAATCTACATCATACAGAATACCAGGAGACTATTTATGATTAAAGCAAATTTTTGTGTTGGCAATTCTGAATTATTGGTATGTCAGTTCACGGTTGGTCATTCTGAGATGAGTGCGTCTAGAACAAACGTGTTGAGAAGATGGCACCCACTGACTTGGTATTATAAATGTCAAACTGAAAATCAGGTATGCCATCATAAAATTTTAAATATGTTGCCAACCTAGCAAAAAAACACACAAAAATGGTGACACCAATAGATACAACTCAATCAGAGATTCTTAAGTTGACATTTAATCCAGATACATCCAAAAAAATGCCAGTTTTTATGTCATTGGTCACATCCCTGACTACATTGACAGATACCTCGATAAAATTAAAACAAATGATTTTATCTACAGATTCTAGATGTTTATTTTTCTAAATTAAAGGCAGCTGTAATAACATAGCTGCTAAAATTATCATTAATAATATTACACAGGTTTTTACGAGACACACATATTTTTTCATATATAATTATTTTTTCTTAATAGACAAATTTTCGATAAATCAGAATTATAATTATGTAAGATCTGACCTTAGGTAAAACTCCAACTAAATTATAGAAATGAAATTTGCATATATTTGTTCCGACCTTATCTTTTCTCTAAATCGATGATAAATCGACGGTGATAAGAAAATCTTGTCATTCACAGCTAGAAAACATTTTAACATACTTTAGGTTTTTCTTGTTTTCAATTTTAATAAACAAACACTCTCTCTCCTCGTCTCTCAACTACGTCGTCGACTGCGATGCGATAGCAACACTTTTCGAAAATACCAACCTGACGAGCCTGATTCTGCGAGCTGTCAACAGGATTACAGATAGTCGAAGAGGTCTCAAAACCAACTAAGTCTCCTAATGAATGTTTCGCACTAGCGCCACCTGATAATCAATAGGCCAACTAATTTCAGAGACCTGCGGCAAAGCATTTTCCCGCATCATTCAAATTGACAGTTCAATATTTATCCAGGAGGCTGTGCAAGTCGCTTAATAAATGCTTTATGGTGTTATAGATAGCGCCACAGCTGTGAATGGTTTTCATACCTCTTGGCTCTTCTGCGATCCTGGTCCTCGTCGACCGTAGAAATTGAAATTTTCAGTTATTTTATGAGCGTGGTGGAAGAAATAAATTTCACATTACGAATTTCAACTAAATTATAAGCAACCAACGCAACTAGTTTAAAGCGAAAATTGGACAATAAATACCGGATTTTTTACTACACAGTGCGTTTTTAATTTTTAATAAAACCACAAATGTGGAAAAATCGTCCGTTATTAGAAAATTATTGTTTTTTAGTGGAGAATGGACACGTGGTAACGCATTTTGTCAAATGTTAACTTTGTTATTTGCGTTGTGTTTTATGGCATTTTGAGCGAAAACATAATTTTTTTAACTTATTACTACTAACTATAAACTTTCCTATAAAACTACTACTTCTAAATTATGATCGAGGTCGGTTATATTTTCCTCAGAGTTCTAACAGTTCCAGTAATTAATAATTATTAATAAATAGCAGATCTGTTTTGTTTTAAAAAAGTCTTTAAATCTTCAAAATAGTTATGATGTATGTTGGGTCATCTAGCCTGCAGGATTAAGCACAGTATAGACTGTGGTATAGATATCTATACTGTGGATTAAGTCAGTGAGATCTACATGTCTGCAAAATTTCAAAGGATTTGGTTTTCAGTTCTAATACTCCCGCAGAAGGCGCAAATTGAAATATGAAATATACTTAAAATAGACAACAAATCGGAAAAATCGAAAAATCAAAAACTTTAAAAATCGAAAAATCAAAACACCCAAAAATCGAAACATTAAAAAATCAAAAAATTAAAATATCTGAAAATTGAAAATCCAGAAATTGAAAAGTTTTCAGTATTCAAATCCTGAAAAATTGAATATTGAAAACTTGAAAAATTGAGAAATCCAAGCATCAAAAAATAGTAAAATCGAAAAATGTAAAATTTAAAAAATCCAAAAATTGAGAAATAAAAGAAAAGAAAAATCAAAAATTTAAAAATTAGAAAAATTGAAAAATTAAAATATCGAAAAATTGAAGAATTGGGAAATCGAAACACCAAAAAAATCAAAAAAACAAAAATCTAAAATTCAAAAGTCAAAAAATTGAACACTCGAAAAGCTAAAAAGTCGAAAAATCGAAACATCAGAATGTTCAAAAACTGAAACATCGAGAAATCAAAAAATCAAAACATCAACAGTAGAGGAGTCAAAGAATCAAAAAATTAAGAAATCAAATTAGACGAAAATTGAAAAATCGAAAAGTTAATAATTGAAAAATTGAAACATTTTAAATGAAAAAAATCGGTAAACCGAAAAATTGAAAAATCTAAAAATCGAAAAATTGAACAATCTAAAAATTAAACAATTTAAAAATCGAAGAATTGTGTTAGAATAAGTATTTGTATTTGTGAATTTTATGTTTGCTTGTTTTTGTCGGGAGACGAATGACGTCAGACGCAGCAAAGCGGATGCAGGTGTCTTGCTCCCTACTCTTTTGATTTATGTTGCGTTGGAATGTAGTCGATGTAAGTCTCTGGTTGTCGTTGCAAGAACACGTCAAAATAAAGCTAGACAAGTTTTATTCTGCTCTTATTTTAGCCAAATTCCACAGTATTCACAGTAGAATTCACAAATTGGAAAACCAAAAAATCTAAACCGAGAACTTGAAAAATCGAATAATCGAGAAATCAAAACATCAAAGAAAACAAAAAAATCAACGGAAAATCTAGAACTTAAAAATTGAAAAATTAAAATACCTATCGAAAAATTGAAAAACCGAGAAATCGAAACATCAAAAAGTGGAAAAATTGAAGAACCGAAACATTGCCAAATTCCAGAACTGAAATAAATACTGAAAAACTGAAAAATGGAAGGAAAATTGAAAAATCGAAAAAGTGAAAAAATTCAAAACTGGAATCTTGAAAAACTGAAAAATGGAAAGAAAATTAAAGAATCGGAAAAGTGAAAAAATCCAAAACTGAAACATTGAAAAATTCAGAAATCGAAAAATTGAAAAATCACAATTGAAGAAAGAATTGAAAAATCGAGAAATAGAGAAATGGGAAAATCAAAAAATCAGTTAATCGAAAAATTGAGAAATCGAAGAATTTAGAAACGTCAAAAATTGAAAACTGAAAAATAAAAAAATTTAAAAATCGTAAAACTGAAACATCGGAAAATTGAGAAATCGAAAAATGTATAAATTCGAGAAACCGAAAATATGAAGAATCGAGAAATCGAAGAATCGATAAATTGAAAAATCCCAACAGTAATATGTCGAAAAATTGAGAAATCGAAATCGAGCAAAACTGAAGTATCATAAAGTTAATAAATTGAAAAGCTGAAAATTTTTGAAAAAAAAATCGTATCAAAAACTAAACATTAAAAAAATCGAGAAATTGAACAATCAAAAAATCAAAACATTGAAATCCCAGTAAGTTGATAAATAGGAAAGTTTAAAAAACAAAAATTTTAAAAATCCAAGAATTGAACAACAAAAAAAATCTAAGCCTGAAACTCAGAAAATCGAATGATCGAGAACTCAAAATATCAAAGAAAACAAAAATCTAAAATTTAAAAATTCGACAAATTGAAAAATCATGGAACTGAAAAATCGAAAACTCGAGATAGTGAGAAATCTAAAAACCTAAAACTTTAAAAAGTGAAAAATTAAAATATCGAAAAATTTAAAAACCGGAAAAACACAATATCAAAAATTTGAAAAATTGAAGAAACGAAATATTGCAAAATTCCAAAGCTGAAATATTAAAAAACCTAAAAATGGAAGGAAAATTAAAGAATCGAAACAGTGAAAAAATCCCAAACTGAAACATTGAAAAATTGAGAAATGGGAAAATAAAAAGAATTGGTCTAAAGAGTTTAGACAGTACTTCCCTCGCTATCGGAAACGTGACGACTGCATGCCTATTATGTTTTTTTTTCACATTAGATTTCAAAGCATTCGGTTTTGTAGTTCCTGATTAAATCAATAAAATAAATTTGCGCATTCATTAAATTTTTTGAGTCACCCTGTATATCCGAATCCAAAAAATATGAATGGGATGATAAATTACAAGAAGAGACTCATTATATTTTGTACATTTTAAATAGGATTTATTCAGCAAAATTTTGAGGTAACGTCATTAATTTTTTAGAGGGGATAAGTAAATATATTGTGATTAAAACGGTCCTGGTTTAATAACAAAAAAATATTGTTCGTCTATGAAGCAAGCTCGTCTTAGACAAAGTATTCGTAAAAAAATATGTCGTAAAAAAATGTAGGTATGCTGGTCCCGACTGCGATTATGGTTTAAATATTTTTTAGATAGTCCTGACATGGATGTAGAAACATTTGTGACAGCCAAAGAGGTTTTTTTGAGAAAATTATCTTTGAATTTAGACCATATTGAAGTGGACACTAGGTAACAGGCACATTTGGGCAAAAGGAAGAGAAATTAGGGTTACGGCTTCAAATTTTGGACGTAGTTACAAACTTAGATCAACTACAGCAACAGCTAACACTGTGGAGTCTCTGTTGTACAGTACATTTAGAGGTAATAATCATACATACATACTATGGACAACAAAGTGAGGTAAAAGCTGTCAAGTGTTTTGAAATAAATAAAAATATAAAAACTGAACGGTGAGGCTTCTTTATTTCAAAACAATTTCCTTACTTGGCTGGTAGTCCAGACAGGGTTCTAGAGGATAGGAGTGCATTAGTCGAAATTAAATGCCCTTCAAAATCGCAAGATTTGTCTCCCGAAGAAGCGGTTAGAAAAAAAATAATCAAATTTTGTACATTGACAGACAGAGAATTGAAACTAAAAAAAATCATGAGTACTACTTTCAAGTCCAGGGACAAATGCTTGTTACGGGTATTTCACAAGTTTATTTTGTTGTGTGGACACCCAAAGGAATTAATATAGAAAAAAAACAAGAAATATGTAAAAAGATGGCAGATAAACTTGGCAGATTTTACTTTGGCGCATTATTGCCCGAAATAATTGATTTAAGAAGAAAGAGGAACCTGCCTTTGCGAGAGATTTTTTTAAAATAAATAAAATTTGTTTCTATTTTTTATGTACTTTAATAATAATTTATTAGGAGTACATTTTTCATCACCAAGACTTGCATATTTTTATTATAAATAGATTTTTAAATGATCTCTCGGCAAATGAAAACATATACGAGCACTTTTTTCGAGTAAACAACGAAGGGAAAAGTTACTGGGCGGAGGGCTTTTTTAAAACACCTCCTTTCTGGGATCAGTAGTAGATACACTTAGCTACTTATACGTGTTAAACAAAAGCTGTATTTTATATATTTTTTATTATTATTATAAATATGTTTATTAGTTTTATTAATTAACAAAGCAAAATATATATTAACAATAATATTACAATGAATTTTTAATAATTATGTGTATTGAATTCAGGATCCTGAGTGGAGTAAAAATATTATAGTTCCCCAGTTTTAATTCGGTTTTAGGATAGTACCTCATTGCGTAAAAAGTTAATCTCCTTAACAATAGATTACTACGGCCGGTCCTGACGGCTCGTTATAAAACTGAGTTCCTTGCCATAAATTAGAAAAATCAGCCGAGAACTATAACAATCAGCTTATAGTAGAAAAGGCGACAAGGGTTTTACCTGGAAAGGCACTTCCGTAAATTTTAGTGGCGCTCCTATCGGCAAAATACTGAACTAACGGCTCAAATTCTGTCGAATTGATACCCAATTTTTTCAATAATTGTTAATTTTTGTTAAAAACTCTGCTAAGCAATAGATCATTAATATTTCTCTGATATTCCTGTTAAAATTATTCGACGTATTTTGCATTAATTTGTGGTATATTTTGATTTTAATAAACACATTATTATTTAAACAAATTGTACCACTAACAAACATTTAATGACTCTGCGGCCTGTAAAAAGTGATGTTTTATCCATGTGCGAATTTTCAAGCGATTCTATGATGGTTATGACTCAAAAAACTTGAAAAGAAAACATACAATGGTGCTTTTTTTACGATATTTCTCAGCCATATTTTTTTAATTGATTGAACTGGTCTCTGCGCTCTAGAATATGAAAAAAGCTGCAGTTTGATGTATGATACATCTCTATTAATATCTTTTTTTCATACAAAAAACCAAAAAAATATTATACCTCGTCTAACGAGTCCCCTTAAACTTGTTAAATTTAAAAGGTGTTAAATTGCAAATTCCGAAAACGAGTTACATTCCTAAATCAGATTGGATGTTTGTTTTTTAATAAGTCAGTCGTTAATTATTCTGAGTCACCCTGTTTAAGCAAATCTAAAAAATATGAACGCAGTGATAAATCACAAGTATAGACTCATCATATTTTGCATATTTTAGATAGTATTTATCCGGTAAAATTTTGAGCCGACGTCATCAATTTTTTGGAGGGAATTAACAAATATATTTTAATTAAAAATTTATTATGCTTATCATATCTTTAAAATATCTGCAAGATTTCAAAGCCTTCGGTTTTGCAGATTCAAAATTAAATTGCAAAATGTTTTTATAATTTTGATTTTTTCCAAAAAAATCTGCACGTTTTGGTGTAAAAAAACTCAACAAGGCATTATAAACTGCATGTGTAGGACTATGTTATTTTATACAATTTAAAGTCCATTTACTATGTACAAGTCAAAGTAAATATGCATAAAATAATAATAAAAATTTTGAAGTGACGTCACTGGTGGGGTTTACACAAATTTTGCTCAGTGTTTTACCATCTACATGTTATTTCTAATATAAGTACAAAATTTCAGAACAATCGGCCCAGTACTTTCGGAAATTATCTGTCCGGCAGACAGACGGACGGAAACGGGAGATCCAGTCGTTCGCTGGGGGTCCCACGGGGGTAAATTGAAGAGCGCTTTTAATTATATTGTTTATTTTAAATACAATTTATAGATAATATAATAAAATACAATATTCAAAAATTTCATAATAAAACATGCACAGGTTCCATAAATTCAGCCTATTTATAAATCTGGTACTCTTGAAGAAATTTTGATTAAAACAGTTGACGTAACGAAAGCAAGAGAACCGAAAAATCTAACATTGCAAAAAGCCTACTGCCGACATCAGTCTTTTTGCATTTTTATAATTTCAGTCATGTATTTTTACAATATATAGTTTTAAAAATGGATGGATAACGTGAATTATCTAGACTCCAACACTAAAATTTGTTACGTACATGAATATTTACAAACACTAGATTTATTTATTTAAAAAATTATCGTTAACAACTGTACAGATCATATGCATTAGAAGTACTTGGAATGTATGTACAACGTACTTTAATTCTTGGATAACTGCGCCACATACACAAATAAATATTTTTAATTCGTTATTTTTGGCCTCGATTGAGTATTCACACCCCCGACTTACACTAAAACACTTCAAGTATACGAGCAGTCACGACATGGCAACAATCGTTTCAGATCACTTAGTACTAATTTTCCACTAATTACACTAGCGTTTAAACTGGTGTTGTTTGTATTAACATTTGAGCATTTAGTATCGACAACTCCCCAACTAAAGTACTTCCGCGAGTATAAAAAGTCAACAAGCTTGATTCTAGTTCAGTCTATTTATAAATAAAGTGGTTAAAGTATACCATTTGTAAAATACTGAAAACCGTCGTAAAGTTTCGTCGACAACGAATGAATGCTGACTTCCACCATCCGGTTAACCTCCAGCTGCAGCTGCTCCTCGGTCATGCTCATGTGAAAGCGGTTCTTCAAGTTCTGCACCGTCGCCGCCCCCGACTTGAAGCACGGCAGCTGCGAACCTACACAAAACGGTCACTCCGTCATCCAACACACCTACAACAACCCACCTGATCGCATAATCTCCACCAACGGAATAATCATATCCATGTGCTTCCGCGCCGCCACCAGCCCCTGCAGGATCAAGATCTTGAAGTACTCGAACATGTCGGACTGGTCGCCGCCCATCACCTCCACGAACTCCGCCGTCAGCTTGAACGGCGACGTTTCAAAGCCCAGGTTTTTCGGCGACATCGACAGAATGAACCCGAAGTCGATGTGGATGAGGTGACCGTCACTCTTTAGTAAAATATTCCCGTTATGCCTGTCCTTGACCTGGATCAGGTAACAGAACAGGCAGTAGGCGGCGCAGCTCTGGACGAAGTTCTTCTGCGCCGTGAGGAAGGCCTCCGACGTCGGCGGGCCGTGCTCTTGGATGAAGTACTGCAAGAGCGACAGCTGGCGGTGCTTCTTCACCTGGTGCAGCGACACGGTGTTGAGGATGGGCTCGATGAGGCCGCTGTCGTTAGAGAGACACAGGATGCGATATGGGTGCACCTGGAAGTCACGATCGTTAACAATCATATAACGATACATAATAATAGACATTACTCACCCATAAGGGCACGTGCTCCTTCTCCCAGATTTTCTGGAACATCTGGAGGAGTTGCGAAGCCATGAGTTCCTGGCGGAGGTCATCGCCACACTTGACTATGACACTGAGCAGGTTCCACGTGGACAGGTGCCCGTAAGGGGAGCTTTCCCGTATCCGTCGCTCCTTGTCGTGCCACGGTTCCTTCAGGACCGCCGCCGACGGGTCCTGGGGGTCGTGCGTGAACTGCTTGTTCTTCTCCTCGTGGATGGAGTCGCTCAAACGGCGGCGAATCTCGCCGGCGGCTATCCACATCGGGGGCTCTCGGGAGTCGCTCGATTCTTGGCTCATTTGTGAGAGAGTATCGCGGTCAACGTGCTTCTTCAACTGAGTGTACTACGGGAAAAATGGTCAATGGTTATTTCTTTCTTCTTTCAATGTTTCGATTTTATAATGTTTTGTTTTTTCAATTTTTTGTTTCTTCAATTTTTCAATTTACGAATTTTCAAGTTTTCTTTTTTTTTTGTTTCGTCAAATTTTAAATTTATCGTTTCGGTTTTTGTATTTTCTTTATTTTTACAATTTTTCGATTTTTTTCAATGTTCTAATTTTAGAATTTTTTTATTTTTCAATTTTTGGATCTTTCAGTGTGCCAGTTTTACGACTTTACAATTTTGACAATGAAAAATTGAAAAATCCAAAAATCTATAATTAAAAAACTTAAATCGAATCGATACTTAAAAATGAAAAAACTGAAAAATTGAAAAATCTTAAAAATAAGAAAACGAAAAATGGGAAAATTGAAAAATCGAGATATAGAAAAATTCCAAAACTGAAATGAAAAATTTTAAAATCGATACATCATAAAATGGAAAATCGAAAAATAGTTTAAAACTGAAAAATCAAAAAACGAAGAAATTGAACAAGCAAAAAATCGAAACATCAAAATCTCGATAAATCGAGAAATATAATTTTTTATGACTTTTGGATGTTTCTTTTTTTTTAGTTTTTCAACTATTTGATTTTTGAATTTTTCATCTGAATTTTTCGGTTTTCCTACGTTACAATTTCATATTTTTTCTTTTTTTCAATATTTCTTCAGTTTTTCGATTTTTCAATTTTTTCACATGTAAGTTTTTGGGTTTTCAATTTTTCAATTTTTTAATTTTTCGTTTTTTCAATTTTTAATTTGTAATTTTTCTAGTTTTCATTTTAAATATGTAATAATAATTTTCACTTTTTCATATTTACAGTTTTAGAATTTTTCAATTTTTCAACTATTGGATTTTTAAACTGTTTCAATTATTCGATTTTTAATTCTTCGACTTTTAATTTTTCAATTTTTCGATCTTTCCCTTGCAGTGTTCCAGTTTCTCGACTTTTGAATTTTGACAAATTCGTAATTTTTCGATTTTACAATTTCTCGATTCGATCCGTCATTTCTTCTTTCCAATTTTTCGATTAATTATTTTTTCCGATTTTTACGTTTGTTGATTTTTAGTTTTTCAAAGTTACAGTTTTTCGTTTCTTCAGTGCTTCGATTTGCAATTTTTCGATTTTCCTTTTTTTCGTTTTTTCAGTTCTTCGATACATATTTCAATTTTTCCAATTTTTCAGGTTTTCGATTTTTCAACTTTTAGAATAAAAAAATAAAAAAATTGCAGAATTGTAAAATTGAAAGAAAAAAAAAGAAAAAGTATAAAATCAAAAACTGATAAATTTCAAAAACCGAAAAAGTCCAAAAACGAATATTGTAAAATCGAAATACTGAAAATGAAAGAAATATTTTTTCTTCAAACTTAATTTTTTCAATTTTTCATTTCTTCAAATTTTCGATTTAAAATTTTTCGCGTTTTCATTTTTAACTCTTTACATTTTTCGATTCTTTAATATTTGAATTTTTCGATTTTTCAATATTCAGATTTTATAATTTTTTGTTTTTTCGATTTCAATTTTTCCGATTTTTCGTTTTGTTTGTTCCAACAATTTTGCGGTCATTCTTCGAATTTTCATATTTTCGATTTTCCAACTTTGGGAAGTTTCAATTTTCGATTTTTCAATTTTTCAATCTGCAATTTTTCGTTTCAGTTTTTTATTTTATTTTTTCAAATTTTCGGCTTTTCAGTGTTCTGATTTAATAATCTATAATTTTTCTTTTTTTCAATGTGAAATTTTTCAATTTTTGGATTTTTCATTTTCACGATTTTTCAATTTTTCGTTTCTTCAATTTTTGATTCGCAATTTTTCCAGTTTTCATTTTAAATAATGTAATTAATTATATAACTAATTTTTAAAATTTTTCACTTTTTCAATTTTATGGCTGTAGATTTACCCATTTTTCAATTATTCGACTTTCATTCTTTGGACTGTTAATTTTTGGATTTTTCATTTTTTAATTTCTCGATATTTAATTTTAAAATGTTTCAATCTTCCAATGTTAAAATTTTTTGGACTTTTCAATTTTGACGATTCCATAATTTTTCAATTTTAAAATTTTGGGATTTTCCAATTTTTTGTTTCTTCAGTGAGATTTGCAAATTTTCCATCTTCCACTTTTTCGAATTTGGCATTTTTCGTTTTTTCCGTTTTTGTTTTTTCAATTTTTTCCGATTCTTTAGTTTTTCCTTTTTTCAACTTTTCGAACCAAAAATGAAAAAATTGCATAACTCTAAAATTGAAAGATAAAAATAAAGGAATAGTACAAAATCAAGATCGAAAAATCAAAACTCGAGAAACTTCAAATTTTTGATTTGCAATTCTCATTTTATATTTTCTTTATTTTAGCAATTTTTTGTTTCTTCAATTTTTCATTTAGTTTGTTCCTTCAATGTTACAACTCTACTTTTAGGGTCATTCTTCTAGATTTTGCAATTTCACTAATTTTCAAACCTAAATTTTTCAGTTTTTCGATTTTTCATTTTTCGTTTCGGTTTTTATTTTCTTTACTTTTTCAAATTTTCGGTTTTGCAGTGTTGGTTTTATAATTTTTCTTTTTTCAATTTTTGATTTGCAATTTTTCCAGTTTTCATTCTAAATATGTAATTAATAATAATTAATTGTTAAAATTGTTCACTTTTGCAATTTTGCAGCTGTAGAATTTTCCCATTTTTCAATTATTCCATTTTGCATTTTTTGGACTGTTAATTTTTGGATTTTTCATTTTTTAACTTCTTGATATTTAATTTAAAAATTTTTCAATCTTCCAATGTTAAATTTTTGGACTTTTCAATTTTGACGATTCCATAATTTTTCAATTTTAAAATTTTGGGATTTTCCAATTTTTCGATCGATTTTCAAGTTTCTAGATTTTTATTCTTCCTATGTTTCAATTTTTCGTTTCATCGGTGCTTCGATTTGCAAATTTTCTATCTTTCACTTTTTTGAATTTGGCATTCTTCGTTTTTTTCGTTTTTGATTTTTCAATTTTTTCCGATTTTTTAACTTTTCGAATCAAAAATGAAAAAATTGCTAACTGTAAAATTGAAAGATAAAAAAAAAGAAACAGTATAAAATCAAGATCAAAATCAAAACTCGAGAAACTTAAAAATCGAAATACTGAATAATTTTGTAAAATCGAAATACTGAAAATTAAAAAAATTAAACTGATTTTTAATCTAAATTTTTCCAGTTTTTCGATTCTTCAAATTTTTGGATTTTTTTCAACTTTTTCATTTATTTTCTTTCTTCAATTTTTCTATTTAATTTTTGATTTCTTCAAATTTATGATTTGCAATTCTCATTTTTTATTTTCTTTATTTTTACAATTTTTTGTTTCTCCAATTTTTCATTTAGTTTGTTCCTTCAATTTTACAACTCTACTTTTAGGGTCATTCTTCCAGATTTTGCAATTTCACTAATTTCCAAACTTAAATTTTTCAGTTTTTCGATTTTTCATTTTTCGTTTCGGTTTTTATTTTCTTTAATTTTTCAAATTTTCGGTTTTGCAGTGTTGATTTTATAATTTTTCATTTTTCAATTTTTGATTTGCAATTTTTCCAGTTTTCATTTTAAATTTGTAATTAATAATAATTAATTTTTAAAATTGTTCACTTTTTCAATTTTACAGCTGTAGAATTTATTCGATTTTGCATTTTTTGGACTGTTAACTTTTGGATTTTTCATTTTTTAATTTCTCGCTATTTAATTTTAAAATTTTTCAATCTTCCAATGTCAAAATTTTTGGACTTTTCAATTTTGACGATTCCATAATTTTTCAATTTTAAAATTTTGGGATTTTCCAATTTTTCGATCGATTTTCAAGTTTCTAGATTTTTATTCTGTTTCAATTTTTCGTTTCATCAGTGCTTCGATTTGCGAATTTTCTATCTTCCACATTTTGGTGTTTTCCGTTTTTGATTTTTCAATTTTTTCCCTTTTCGAATCAAAAATGAATTTTGTAAAATCGAAATACTGAAATTTAAAAAAATTAAAATAATTTTTAATCTACATTTTTTCAGATTTTCGTTTCTTCAAATTTTTTTCAATTTTACAACTCTACTTTTAGGGTCATTCTTCTAGATTTTGCAATTTCACTAATTTTCAAACCTAAATTTTTCAGTTTTTCGATTTTTCATTTTTCGTTTCGGTTTTTATTTTCTTTACTTTTTCAAATTTTCGGTTTTGCAGTGTTGATTTTATAATTTTTCTTTTTTCAATTTTTGATTTGCAATTTTTCCAGTTTTCATTTTAAATTTGTAATTAATAATTAATTTTTAAAATTGTTCACTTTTGCAATTTTGCAGCTGTAGAATTTTCCCATTTTTCAATTATTCGATTTTGCATTTTTTGGACTGTTAATTTTTGGATTTTTCATTTTTTAATTTCTCGATATTTAATTTAAAAATTTTTCAATCTTCCAATGTTAAACTTTTTGGACTTTCCAATTTTGACGATTCCATAATTTTTCAATTTTAAAATTTTGGGATTTTCCAATTTTTCGATCCATTTTCAAGTTTCTAGATTTTTATTCTTTCTATGTTTCAATTTTTCGTTTAATCGGTGCTTCGATTTGCAAATCTTCCACTTTTTTGAATTTGGCATTTTTCGTTTTTTCAAGTTTTTCCGATTTTGTAACTTTTCGAATAAAAAATGAAAAAAATTGCATAACTAAACATAAAAAAAAGAAAAAGTATAAAATCAAGATCGAAAAATCAAAACTCGAGAAACCTAAAAATCGAAAAAGAGCAAAAACGAATTTTGTAAAATCGAAATACTGAAAATTCAAAAAATTAAAATAATTTTTAATCTAAATTTTTCCAGTTTTTCGTTTCTTCAAATTTTTGGATTTGCGATTTCTCAACTTTTTCATTTATTTTCTTTCTTCAATTTTTCTATTTAATTTTTCATTTCTTCAAATTTTTGATTTGCAATTCTCATTTTTTATTTTCTTTATTTTTATAATTTTTTGTTTCTCCAATTTTTCATTTAGTTTGTTCCTTCAATTTTACAACTCTACTTTTAGGGTCATTCTTCTAGATTTTGCAATTTCACTAATTTCCAAACTTAAATATTTCAGTTTTTCGATTTTTCATTTTTCGTTTCGGTTTTTATTTTCTTTACTTTTTCAAATTTTCGGTTTTGCAGTGTTGATTTTATAATTTTTCTTTTTTCAATTTTTGATTTGCAATTTTTCCAGTTTTCATTTTAAATTTGTAATTAATAGTAATTAATTTTTAAAATTGTTCACTTTTGCAATTTTGCAGCTGTAGAATTTTCCCATTTTTCAATTATTCGATTTTGCACTTTTTGGACTGTTAATTTTTGGATTTTTCATTTTTTAATTTCTCGATATTTAATTTAAAAATTTTTCAATCTTCCAATGTTAAAATTTTTGGACTTTTCAATTTTGACGATTCCATAATTTTTCAATTTTAAAATTTTGGGATTTTCCAATTTTTCGATCGATTTTCAAGTTTCTAGATTTTTATTCTGTTTCAATTTTTCGTTTCATCAGTGCTTCGATTTGCGAATTTTCTATCTTCCACATTTTGGTGTTTTCCGTTTTTGATTTTTCAATTTTTTCCCTTTTCGAATCAAAAATGAATTTTGTAAAATCGAAATACTGAAATTTAAAAAAATTAAAATAATTTTTAATCTACATTTTTTCAGATTTTCGTTTCTTCAAATTTTTTTCAATTTTACAACTCTACTTTTAGGGTCATTCTTCTAGATTTTGCAATTTCACTAATTTTCAAACCTAAATTTTTCAGTTTTTCGATTTTTCATTTTTCGTTTCGGTTTTTATTTTCTTTACTTTTTCAAATTTTCGGTTTTGCAGTGTTGATTTTATAATTTTTCTTTTTTCAATTTTTGATTTGCAATTTTTCCAGTTTTCATTTTAAATTTGTAATTAATAATTAATTTTTAAAATTGTTCACTTTTGCAATTTTGCAGCTGTAGAATTTTCCCATTTTTCAATTATTCGATTTTGCATTTTTTGGACTGTTAATTTTTGGATTTTTCATTTTTTAATTTCTCGATATTTAATTTAAAAATTTTTCAATCTTCCAATGTTAAACTTTTTGGACTTTCCAATTTTGACGATTCCATAATTTTTCAATTTTAAAATTTTGGGATTTTCCAATTTTTCGATCCATTTTCAAGTTTCTAGATTTTTATTCTTTCTATGTTTCAATTTTTCGTTTAATCGGTGCTTCGATTTGCAAATCTTCCACTTTTTTGAATTTGGCATTTTTCGTTTTTTCAAGTTTTTCCGATTTTGTAACTTTTCGAATAAAAAATGAAAAAAATTGCATAACTAAACATAAAAAAAAGAAAAAGTATAAAATCAAGATCGAAAAATCAAAACTCGAGAAACCTAAAAATCGAAAAAGAGCAAAAACGAATTTTGTAAAATCGAAATACTGAAAATTCAAAAAATTAAAATAATTTTTAATCTAAATTTTTCCAGTTTTTCGTTTCTTCAAATTTTTGGATTTGCGATTTCTCAACTTTTTCATTTATTTTCTTTCTTCAATTTTTCTATTTAATTTTTCATTTCTTCAAATTTTTGATTTGCAATTCTCATTTTTTATTTTCTTTATTTTTATAATTTTTTGTTTCTCCAATTTTTCATTTAGTTTGTTCCTTCAATTTTACAACTCTACTTTTAGGGTCATTCTTCTAGATTTTGCAATTTCACTAATTTCCAAACTTAAATATTTCAGTTTTTCGATTTTTCATTTTTCGTTTCGGTTTTTATTTTCTTTACTTTTTCAAATTTTCGGTTTTGCAGTGTTGATTTTATAATTTTTCTTTTTTCAATTTTTGATTTGCAATTTTTCCAGTTTTCATTTTAAATTTGTAATTAATAGTAATTAATTTTTAAAATTGTTCACTTTTGCAATTTTGCAGCTGTAGAATTTTCCCATTTTTCAATTATTCGATTTTGCACTTTTTGGACTGTTAATTTTTGGATTTTTCATTTTTTAATTTCTCGATATTTAATTTAAAAATTTTTCAATCTTCCAATGTTAAAATTTTTGGACTTTTCAATTTTGACGATTCCATAATTTTTCAGTTTTAAAATTTTGGGATTTTCCAATTTTTCGATCGATTTTCAAGTTTCTAGATAATTTATTCTTTCTATGTTTCAATTTTTCGTTTAATCGGTGCTTCGATTTGCAAACTTTCTATCTTCCACTTTTTTGAATTTGGCATTTTTCGTTTTTTCCGTTTTTGATTTTTCAATTTTTTCCGATTTTTTAACTTTTCGAATCAAAAATGAAAAAATTGCATAACTGTAAACATAAAAAAAAAGAAAAAGTATAAAATCAAGATCGAAAAATCAAAACTCGAGAAACTTAAAAATCGAAAAAGTGCAAAAACGAATTTTGTAAAATCGAAATACTAAAAATTAAAAAAATTAAACTGATTTTTAATCTAAATTTTTCCAGTTTTTCGTTTCTTCAAATTTTTGGATTTTCGATTTCTCAACTTTTTCATTTATTTTCTTTCTTCAATTTTTCTATTTAATTTTTCATTTCTTCAAATTTTTGATTTGCAATTATCATTTTTTATTTTCTTTATTTTTACAATTTTTTGTTTCTTCAATTTTACAACTCTACTTTTAGGGTCATTCTTCTAGATTTTGCAATTTCACTAATTTTCAAACCTAAATTTTTCAGTTTTTCGATTTTTCATTTTTCGTTTCGGTTTTTATTTTCTTTACTTTTTCAAATTTTCGGTTTTGCAGTGTTGGTTTTATAATTTTTCTTTTTTCAATTTTTGATTTGCAATTTTTCCAGTTTTCATTCTAAATATGCAATTAATAATAATTAATTGTTAAAATTGTTCACTTTTGCAATTTTGCAGCTGTAGAATTTTCCCATTTTTCAATTATTCCATTTTGCATTTTTTGGACTGTTAATTTTTGGATTTTTCATTTTTTAACTTCTTGATATTTAATTTAAAAATTTTTCAATCTTCCAATGTTAAATTTTTGGACTTTTCAATTTTGACGATTCCATAATTTTTCAATTTTAAAATTTTGGGATTTCCCAATTTTTCGATCGATTTTCAAGTTTCTAGATTTTTATTCTTCCTATGTTTCAATTTTTCGTTTCATCGGTGCTTCGATTTGCAAATTTTCTATCTTTCACTTTTTTGAATTTGGCATTCTTCGTTTTTTTCGTTTTTGATTTTTCAATTTTTTCCGATTTTTTAACTTTTCGAATCAAAAATGAAAAAATTGCTAACTGTAAAATTGAAAGATAAAAAAAAAGAAACAGTATAAAATCAAGATCAAAATCAAAACTCGAGAAACTTAAAAATCGAAATACTGAATAATTTTGTAAAATCGAAATACTGAAAATTAAAAAAATTAAACTGATTTTTAATCTAAATTTTTCCAGTTTTTCGATTCTTCAAATTTTTGGATTTTTTTCAACTTTTTCATTTATTTTCTTTCTTCAATTTTTCTATTTAATTTTTGATTTCTTCAAATTTATGATTTGCAATTCTCATTTTTTATTTTCTTTATTTTTACAATTTTTTGTTTCTCCAATTTTTCATTTAGTTTGTTCCTTCAATTTTACAACTCTACTTTTAGGGTCATTCTTCCAGATTTTGCAATTTCACTAATTTCCAAACTTAAATTTTTCAGTTTTTCGATTTTTCATTTTTCGTTTCGGTTTTTATTTTCTTTAATTTTTCAAATTTTCGGTTTTGCAGTGTTGATTTTATAATTTTTCATTTTTCAATTTTTGATTTGCAATTTTTCCAGTTTTCATTTTAAATTTGTAATTAATAATAATTAATTTTTAAAATTGTTCACTTTTTCAATTTTACAGCTGTAGAATTTATTCGATTTTGCATTTTTTGGACTGTTAACTTTTGGATTTTTCATTTTTTAATTTCTCGCTATTTAATTTTAAAATTTTTCAATCTTCCAATGTCAAAATTTTTGGACTTTTCAATTTTGACGATTCCATAATTTTTCAATTTTAAAATTTTGGGATTTTCCAATTTTTCGATCGATTTTCAAGTTTCTAGATTTTTATTCTGTTTCAATTTTTCGTTTCATCAGTGCTTCGATTTGCGAATTTTCTATCTTCCACATTTTGGTGTTTTCCGTTTTTGATTTTTCAATTTTTTCCCTTTTCGAATCAAAAATGAATTTTGTAAAATCGAAATACTGAAATTTAAAAAAATTAAAATAATTTTTAATCTACATTTTTTCAGATTTTCGTTTCTTCAAATTTTTTTCAATTTTACAACTCTACTTTTAGGGTCATTCTTCTAGATTTTGCAATTTCACTAATTTTCAAACCTAAATTTTTCAGTTTTTCGATTTTTCATTTTTCGTTTCGGTTTTTATTTTCTTTACTTTTTCAAATTTTCGGTTTTGCAGTGTTGATTTTATAATTTTTCTTTTTTCAATTTTTGATTTGCAATTTTTCCAGTTTTCATTTTAAATTTGTAATTAATAATTAATTTTTAAAATTGTTCACTTTTGCAATTTTGCAGCTGTAGAATTTTCCCATTTTTCAATTATTCGATTTTGCATTTTTTGGACTGTTAATTTTTGGATTTTTCATTTTTTAATTTCTCGATATTTAATTTAAAAATTTTTCAATCTTCCAATGTTAAACTTTTTGGACTTTCCAATTTTGACGATTCCATAATTTTTCAATTTTAAAATTTTGGGATTTTCCAATTTTTCGATCGATTTTCAAGTTTCTAGATTTTTATTCCTTCTATGTTTCAATTTTTCGTTTCATCGGTGCTTCGATTTGCAAATTTTCTATCTCCAATTTTTTTTAATTTGGCATTTTTCGTTTTTTCCGTTTTGATTTTTCAATTTTTTCCGATTTTTTAACTTTTAGAATCAAAAATGAAAAAATTGCATAACTGTAAACATAAAAAAAAGAAAAAGTATAAAATCAAGATGGAAAAATCAAAACTCGAGAAACTTAAAAATCGAAAAAGTGCAAAAACGAATTTTGTAAAATCGAAATACTGAAAATTAAAAAAATTAAACTGATTTTTAATCTAAATTTTTCCAGTTTTTCGATTCTTCAAATTTTTGGATTTGCGATTTCTCAATTTTTTCATTAATTTTCTTTCTTCAATTTTTCTATTCTTTAATTTTTCATTTCTTCAAATTTTTGATTTCCAATTTTCATTTCGGTTTTTATTTCCTTTATTTTTACAATTTTTTGTTCCTTCAATTTTACAACTCTACTTTTAAGGTCATTCTTCGAATTTTCATTTTTAAATTTTTCATTTTTTCGATTTTCCAACTTTTGGATTTTCAATTTTTAGATTTTGCAATTTCACTAATTTTCAAACTTTAATTTTTCAGTTTTTCGATTTTTCATTTTTCGTTTCGGGTTTTTATTTTCTTTACTTTTTCAAATTTTCGGTTTTTCAGTGTTCTGATTGCATGATTTTTTTTCAACGTGAAAATTTTCAATTTTTGGATTTTTCATTTTCACGATTTTTCAATTTTTGATTTGCAATTTTTCCAGTTTTCATTTAAATATGTAATTAATATTTAATTTAAAAATTTTTTCACTTTTTCAAGTTTATGGCTATTGAATATTTCCATTTTTCATTTATTCGGTTGTCAATTTTTTTTCGACTAATCAAAAAATCTACATAGTGAAAATTAAAGAAATCGGAAAATTGGATAATTGAGAAACCCAAAAATTGGAAAACCGAGTAATTGAAAAATCAAAGATTGAAAATTTGAAAAACTGAATGAATAAAAGAAAATTATAAAATCTAAATAAACATTGAAAAAATAAAAGAAATAAAAAAAACAAAAATTGTGACATAAAATGGAGAAAATGAAGATTAAATATTAGAAAAATGAAAAATAAAAATCACGAACTTGAAAAATTGGGAGACGAAAAATTAAAGAAAATGAAAAATTGTGATATCAAAAAATTGTAAAAATCCAAGAAAAAACAAAAACTGCGATACCGAAAGGATCTAAAGTAAATAAATCCAGATTTTTGGAAATAGTGCTTAGAGCTTTACCAGACGATATTCCCAATTTACATAAAATTTTGTCAACAATCGGTCCAGTAGTTTTGAGATTATTTGTCTAATAAAAATCTGGACAGACGGCAGAATGACTGACTGACTGACAGACAGACAGACAGACAGACAGACGGAAACGGAGACCTATTTTTTCGTCCTCTAGGGGTCATGAAACGTCGAAAAAACAAAAGTAGCCTTCCGCTCAAGAAGTAAAATTAGCGGCAAAAGATTTAAATCGCGTCGCGTGTTTCACGCTACCGCCCCCACCTGCTGCGAAATCTCGTCGTCCTCCTGGCTCCAGTCGGGGTCGTTGTCGTCGCACAACCCCCCGCACATACTGAAGGCCGACAAAGACGTGGTGTCGCCGCCCCCGAGGTTCTCCTCGGACTTGGTGTGCCGCAGCGTCGGCATGATCTTCGAGGTTACGATCGACGTGTGCAAATCGTCGATTTCCACCACCTCGACGTAGACGATGTACGGCGCTTTGTCCTTGGAGTTGAGCACGGCGCCGACTTGGGGCGGTATCCTGACGATGTGGTGCGGCCGCGTGGACAGCGGCAGCCACACGCGCGCCGGCAAGTTGAGGTTGAGGTTTGTCAACTCGGCCACCAGGCGCGTCGTCTTCGACTCCTTCGTGGGGATGGAGGAGAGCAGCTTGCCGATGGAGATGAGGGCTTTCATGAACTCCAGCTCGGGGGCAAGACGGGGCGCCTGAAAATACAAACAAAATGTCAATATTTCAAACACGATTTGCATAATCCCACCAATCAAAAACGACTTAAACCGTAATCGGTTCGTTCGTAAACCCAATTGATTAATTGCCAGTTGGCTAAATCTCGAAATTTATCCCACCGACTGCGCCACTTTCGGAAACACGAAATCCGGCTTACCGAACACGTGCATTCAGTCTTTTTTCCTCGGAGGTCGTTGACCACGCCTCGGCAGCTCTCGAAGCACGTGCAGCCGTTGTCGAAGGCCCTCCCCGAGGTGAGATCTCCGAGGCAAAGTCGGTTGTTGCCGGCCGAAGACGACCTCCTCATCCCTACGATCAGAGCTGAGGCGTCACTCTGCGACCTCTGGTGAGACTTTTTCGCGGGAACGGTGAGTTTGTCGTTGAGGGTGATCGTCGGAGTCCTTTGGTCTTTCGGCCGCAGCTCGTCGGAGAGGATGAGGTTGCGGAGTTTGATGCCGAGGGGTTTCTTCTTCGACGGCAACGACGCGTCCGAACTGTAGGCGTCCAGCAGCCAGGCACATTTTAGGGAGAAATCTATCGACTGTCTACACCTGGAAAAAAAGGGAGTGTTAGAACGATAGCTACTCCTTACGGAAATAAATTCCAAACTATTTAAGAAAAAAAAAATGGTCGAAGGTTAAGTATTTAGACAAAAAGATCGAGAAATCGAAACATCAAAAACCCAAAATTTCAAAATTAGAAAAATCGAAAATTTGAAGCATTGAATAATCGAGAAATCGAAAAATCGAAAATTTTAAAAATTGAAAAATTAAAATACTGAAAAATAGAGAAACAGAAACATCAAATTGAAAGATCTAAAATTTAAAACTCCAAAAAGTAAAAAATCGAGAAATCGAAAAATTGAAAAATCGAAATATTGCAAAATCTCAACACTCAAGAATTAAGAAATTGAAAAATCGAAGAGAACTTTAAGAATCGAAACCTGAAAAATCACAAAACTGAAATATCCAAAAACTGAAAGTTTGGGAAATCGAAAATTTGAAAAGTCGAAAAACAGAAGTCAAAAAATTGAAGAAGTGAAAAATGGAAAAATCAAAGAGCGGAAAAATGAAGAAATCGAGAAATCGAAAAATTTTCAACACTGAAATGTCGAAAATTTGGGTAATCAAGAAATTGAAAAATCGAAAAATTGAAGAAGAAAGAAATTTCAAAACTGAAAGATCGAAAATTCGAAAAATCTAAAAATCGAAAAATTAAAAATGAAAGAACTACCAAAATGTCAAGAAATCAAAACATCAAGAAATCGTAAAATCTAAAAATTCGAATATTAAAAAATGTTAAATTTAAAAAATCGAAAAATCTAGAATTTAAAAAATTAAATCGATTCGATAATTTTAAAAAATAGAAAAATTCAAAAGTTGAAAAATTAAAAAATTTCAGAATCGAAAAACTAAAAATTGAGAAAGTGAAAAATTATAAAACTGAGATGACGAAAAATTGTGAAATTGAAGAATGGAAAAACCGAAAAATTGAAAAACCAAAAAGTCGAAAAATCGAAATATGTATCGAAATATTTAAAAATTAAAACATTGAGAAATCGAAACATTAAAAGATCGAGAAAGGGAAAAGCAAAGTCGAAAAATCGGAAAACTGAGCAAACAAAATAGACCAAAATCGAAAATTGAATAGTTAAAAACTGAAAAATTTTATATTAAAACATTCTAGAAAAACAGAAATCGAAAAATCGAGAAATAGAACAATAAAAAATTGAAACATTGAAAACTCGAAAATCTAGAAGTTGAAAAATTGAAAAATCGAAATATGTATTTAAAAACCAAAAAATCAAAAAATCTAAAATTTTAAAAATTGGGAAATTGAAAAATAGAAAAATTTAAGAATAAAAAAAAAAACTGGAAAATCCCAAAACTGAACGAGTAAAAAACCGAGAAATCAAAATTTTAGAAATCGAGAAATTACAAATCGAAAAATTATCAAACTGTCAAGAAACATAAAAAAATCGTAAAATCGAAAAATTCATATCCTGAAAAATATTAAATTTAAAAAATCGAAAACTTGAAAAATCAAAAATTAAAAAATTGTAAAATTAAAATGTCGAAAAATTTAGAATTTAAAAAATTAAAGCAATTCGAAAAAAAATGGAAAATTGAAAAGCAAAGTACCGAAAATCTAGAATTTTAAAAATCTCAAAATCTGAAAAATCGGAAAATTGAATTGAAGATCTAAAAATCGAGAAATAAAAAAAATCGAAAACTGAGATGACGAAAAATTGGGAAATTGGAAAACTGAAAAGTTGAAAAATCGAAATTTGTATCGAAATATTCAAAAACTAAAACACTGAAAAATCGAAATATTAAAAGATCGAGAAATGGAAAAGCTAAGAATTCGTAAAATCGGAAATTTGAGAAATCGAAAAAGACCAAAATCGAACTAAATAATCGATAAATCGAAAAACTGAAAAATTGAGAAATTGAACAATAAAAAAATCGAAGCATTGAAATCTCGAAAAGTCGAAAAGTAGAAAAACTGAAAAACCGAAAAATTAAAAAACCGGAAAATCTAAAACCGAGAAGTCGAAAAACCGAAAGATCGAGAAATTGAAACATCAAAAAACTGAAAAATCGAAAATACAAGATTTTTAAAATTTCAAAATCTGAAAAATTCGAAACATCGAAAAATTGAAAAGCTAAAAAGTAAAAAAATCGAGAAACAGAAATATGTATCGAAAGGCTAAGAAATCAAAAAATCGAAGAGTTAAAAATTGAAAAATTTAAAACTAAGAAAATCGATAAATCTTACAACTGAAAAATTGAAATACATATTTAAAAACCGAAAAATTGAAACATCGAAAAATCAAAAATTTTAAAAATTGAAAAATTAGAATATCGAAAAATTGAATAATGGAGAAATCGAAACATCAAAACATCAAAAATCGAAAAAAACTGTCAAAACTGAGATTTTCATAATGAAAAAATGAAGAAAAATTTAAAAATCCCAAATTGAAACATCAACATCAAAAACCTAGAAATCGAAAAATTGAAGAAATGGAAAAACTGAAAAACCGAAACATTGAAAAGTGGAGAAATCGAGAAATTAAGAAATCGAAAACTTAGAAACGTCAAAAATTTTAAAATTCCAAAACTGAAAATCGAAAAATTGAGAAATCAAAAGTTGAAGTCGAGAAATCAAAAGTTGAAGTCGAGAAATCGAAAAATTTAGGTTTTTATTCGATTACGTCCTTAGCGCTTACGCTCAGGTAGTAAAAATATAACAATATAATTGAGCCGGACCTGCATTCACCAGAAAGAAACTTTGATTTATGGCGGCACCCCACAAAAGAGATTACCTACTATTCCCCCATTACCGATTTTAGTGGTGCCATATAATCTTCCGGACTTTGTAAAACTCTACAATCGTAGATAAAGTCGATAATTGTGTGTCAGGTGCACAATACCTGCGATAACACCAATAAATTGCGTCTTTATATAAAACGACACTTTTACGATAACTAGCGGCTATCAGTCGCCATACATTTTTTTCAATAGGTGCATTGACGCGTCAAACATTCCTGATAAATATCTCGGCTTTGTCATTAGCATCTCATTACAATTTTTTCCCGTTTACGTCAACAATAACGCGAATAATATCCCTACTGTTTAAGAATAAAAAGAATGCAACGTTTCATTTCAAAGAATGGCGACAGCGAAATGTAAACCCAGATAAGATATCTTCCATTTCACACAACGGTTTATTGTCGCCAGTAATAAATCTAGAACGCAAACAATTCATCAATTAGCATCCTATTACCACCGACGTTAAAAACGTCGCACTTTCCAGCGTCAAGATCCTGATAACTCGACCCGAAATAAGATCGAGGACTCGATTATGTCGCGTTCGTGCGACGCGCATGAGACGTGTCAAGAACCTCCGCCAAATTACCCCGAGCACTTTTCCTTTCATCGATTAAAGCAAAACTGGAACGTTTTAGGAAAATTAACTCTTACATCGAGCATAAAAGCCCGAGTTGATAAATCATTTTTGGCGAATGCGGCGCTACATAATAAAAGAACTAGGTCACGACAGTTTGGACACAATCTAATGAAAAGAAGGAAAATCATAAATTTCTTGGTGGGTTTCATCGAATCGTTGAACCTTCCTTCCTTCTTTCATCCTTCGGCGATCTTTTACTTCCTGCGATAATTAGGTGGAGTTGGAACGTTTTATTTTATCGATAGTTGAGTCACGGCGAGGTGACGAACGCACTGAATCAGGATCATTATGTTTCAAAAGCCAAATTTAATAACCGCGACGTCGTTCGCCTACCGGAAAAAAGAATCAGGTGTGAGTGGGCACCCTTGTCCAACTCCCAAAATTCATAATTAATTCCATTCGTTTTGAAATATAAGCGGCGAAATTTAATCTGTTTGCGTTAATGTGTAGCAGTTCCTTTCAGGTTTTTTCTTTACAAACAAGATGAAATGCGGTTTCAGGGAACCGCCTTGTAAACATAATATCCATTTCTAACATGCAAATACGCGTCCGGCTGCATCATATCCAAGAAGTCAATATTTACTTCGGCATGAAATCTATTTTCGAGGCACGAAGTGAGAGCTTATTTTCTCGTCGACAAAGAGCGTGGAAAAGAGTGATTTCGTGATAATGGATTCGTATGGTAGAGTGTGATTTTCGACCTTTGAATAAGGCTAGTAGGTTCTGCGGAAGCGTTAGATTAAGGTGGTTTCGAAGAAAAATTGTTTTGGCTGAAATTAGAGAAAAAAGGGAACGCTAATAATAATTGGGGGGGGGGGGGTGTGATGGAAAATGTACTGAATCAGAGTTGGCTTTATAATGAGACAATAAATAAAGAACAAATTTTGTTATTTTTTAACGCTTGAGTAAAGTATTTGTTCTTAATTTAAGTCAATCAACTAATTTTTGCCGAATGTAACTTGAGTTTTTTGCATTTTTGGATAATTTTGAACTTTTTTGAGTTTGTTTTGTAGCAGAATTTAAATAGGCTCATAAATTTTCAAAAATCAGACGAATATATACGTTCCGATTAAGTGTTTTGAACTTTTGAAATAAACTATATTTTAATATCCAGTTTTTATTGTTTTCAATTAATGGAAATTTTTGATTTCAGAATATTTTTGGAAAATTTTTTACCACTTTTTATTGACACAACAAATTTAATTTTTGATAATACATACTAGTATTTCCAGGCTGTGAAAAGTAATTTTCTTTTAATTTACTAGAATTTTAAATAAAAAAAAATTCAAAAGTTTCCCTAGAAGTTTAAAATTATGGCAAAATTTTCAATAAATAAATAAAACTAACTTCTCTTTTACAAAGTTTGATTTGAAATGTTTGCAAAATTTTGCATTTCTTGAAAACTTTTATTTTTAATTTATTGAGTTCCATTAAAAAAAACTAAAATCTAAAAATCCTCGTTTATATTTCAGAAAATTTTGTAGTCCTTTAAAATCATTGAGTTATTTCTAACTTATCCTCACAATAATAATACTCGTAGGATGATCTTCAAATCGTTTAAAAACTTCCGAAAATGTTCGACAAATTTTCGAAAATCAAAAGAATCCACTTGGTTCTAGATTAATTTAGACTTCTATATTTTTGAATATTCAAGTTTTTATTTATTTTTTTTGTTGTTGTTGATTTCTCGATGTGTCAATTTTTCAATATTTCCATGTTTCGATTTCCCAATTTCTCGGTTTTTCAACTTTTCGATTTTTTAATTTTTCCATTCTTCAGTTTTTAGATTTTTCAATTTTTCAATTCTTCAGTTTTTCGATTTCTCATCAATTATTTTAGTTTTCGATTTTTCCATTTCTGATTCAAATCGTTTAAAAACTTCTGAAAATGTTCGACAATTTTTTTTTTTTGGATTTTCAAGTTTTCCATTCTTCAGTTTTTTGATCTCTCAATTGTCTTACTTTTCGATATTTTGATTTCTCGAGTTTCGATTTTTCCACTTTTCCATTTCTCGAATTTTTTTTCACTTTTAAAATTTTTTCGATTTCTCAGTTTTCAACACAATTTTGGGAAATTTTCCATTTCTGGATTTTTCAATTATTCGACATTTTAATTATAGATTTTTCAGTTTGTCGATTTCTCCATGTTTCAATTTGTCAATATTTCCATGTTTGGATTTCTCAAATTCTCGGTTATTCGACTTTTCGACTTTCAATTTTTCGTTTTTTCAATTCTTCGATTTTTTTAATTTTTCAATTCTTCTGTTTTTCGATTTCTCATCAATTATTTTAATTTTCGATTTTTCCATTTCTGATTCAAATCGTTTAAAAACTTCTAAAAATGTTCGACAATTTTTTTTTTGGAATTTCAATTTTTCCATTCTTCAGTTTTTGATCTCTCAATTGTCTTACTTTTCGATATTTTGATTTCTCTAGTTTCGATTTTTCCGTTTTTCCATTTCTCGAATTCTTTTTTTCACTTTTAAAATTTTTTCGATTTCTTAGTTTTCAATACAATTTTGGAAAATTTTCCATTTCTGGATTTTTCAATTTTTCGACATTTTAATTACAGTAAACCCTCGTTACTTCGAACTCGGTTAAGACAAACACCTCGTTATTACGAACTGGAAGAGAAGTCCCAAACAGTCCACTTATAAAACGAATGCAACTTAATTCGGTTTACACGAAATTCGGTTAATACGAAACTCGAACAACTTTTTCGGCCCCAAGTTATAATTCTCATATAAAATCACTCGGTTAACGCGAACAAAAAGTGCAAACTCTTTGCATCGTGCTCAAATACGATTTACTTTATCTTAATGGGTATCTAGTAAGCACAACGCAAAAGTATGTCTCTGTGTGGTTTGCCGAGTTGTAATCAGTTTGTTCTTATTGTTCAATGTGCTAACGTCCAAAATAGCATAGCAAAAACCAAAACGGGGCCAAAAATCCATTAATAGTACAACGAAAATGCAAACTGCAGTAGCTAAAAAGTTCACCATTCCAAAATCTACATAGTCTACCATACTGAAAACCCGATCTCAAATAAAAAAAAATAGTGTTGGGATCATTTGCGTCAAATTTTTTCACAAAGTTGTTTAGGAATTGATCCATGAAATTTTATATGTATGTAGTACTAGTATTATTATGTTCAAAATTTGGTTATGTATTGTTAGCAATCTAATAGGAAGAAAATTCAGCTTAATTAAGTTGTTTTTGTTATATTTGTGTTAAAATGTCAAAAAGTGATTTTCGGTTATGGCGAATTCGGTTAACACGAATTGGTCAAGATCATGGTCCCGATGGGTTCGTGTTAACGAGGGTTTACTGTATAGATTTTTCAGTTTGTCGATTTCTCCATGTTTCAATTCGTCAATATTTCCATGTTTGGATTTCTTAAATTCTCGGTTATTCGACTTTTCGATTTTCAAAATTTCGATTTTTCGACTTTCAATAAGTATTTCGTTTTTTCAATTCTTCGATTTTTTTAATTTTTCCATTCTTCAATTTTTAGATTTTTCAATTTTTCAATTATTCAGTTTTTCGATTTCTCATCAATTATTTTAGTTTTCGATTTTTCCATTTCTGATTCAAATCGTTTAAAAACTTCTGAAAATGTTCGACAATTTTTTTTTTGGATTTTCAATTTTTCCATTCTTCAGTTTTTTGATCTCTTAATTGTCTTACTTTTCGATATTTTGATTTCTCGAATTCTTTTTTTCACTTTTAAAATTTTTTCGATTTCTTAGTTTTCAACACAATTTAGGAAAATTTTCCATTTCTGGATTTTTCAATTTTTCGACATTTTAATTATAGATTTTTCAGTTTGTCGATTTCTCCATGTTTCAATTTGTCAATATTTCCATGTTTGGATTTCTCAAATTCTCGGTTATTCGACTTTTCGATTTTTCAAAATTTCGATTTTTCGACTTTCAATAAGTATTTCGTTTTTTCAATTCTTCGATTTTTTTAATTTTTCCATTCTTCAGTTTTTAAATTTTTCAATTTTTCAATTCTTCGGTTTTTCGATTTCTCATCAATCTTAGTTTTCGATTTTTCCATTTCTGATTCAAATCGTTTAAAAACTTCGACAATTTTTTTTTTTTTTTTTGGATTTTCAATTTTTCCATTCTTCAGTTTTTTGATCTCTCAATTGTCTTACTTTTCGATATTTTGATTTCTCGAGTTTCGATTTTTCCGTTTTTCCATTTCTCGAATTCTCTTTTTTTCACTTTTAAAATTTTTTCGATTTGTCAGTTTTTAACACAATTTTGGGAAATTTTCCATTTCTCTATTTTTCAATTTTTCGATATTTTAATTATACATTTTTCAGTTTGTCGATTTCTCGATGTTTCAATTTGTCAATATTTCTATGTTTCGATTTCCCAAATTCTCGGTTATTCGATTTTTCGACTTTCGATATTTAGTTTTTTCAATTTTTCGATTGTTTTAATTTTTCCATTTCTGATTCGAATTGTCAACTTTTCAATTTTTACCATGTTCAGTTCTTGGACAATTATTTTTTTTTCTTTTCGATTTCTCAAATTTTCAATTCAATTCTTCAGTTTTTCCATTTTTAATTTTTTCATTTTTCGAGTTCTCGATCTTTTGAAATTTTTGGAAAATTTTCTATTTCTTGAAAACTTTTATTTAAAATTTATTGGGTTACATTAAAAAAAAAACTACAGGGTCATTATAAAATATTGTAGTCGAAGAAGGCCATGATTTTGGTGACATTTTGTGCCGCCTTTTTCAGTTTTGTGGAAAGGATTACACTAATATTGGAATTTTTATTTTTAGCGCCACATTAGTTGACATTAGCGGCTGCACTGTTTCAACGCTTCATCAAATTCTGTCAGATGTCAATAATTTTTTCGTTTGTACTGGTACGTTTTCCCTCACTTTGTGCGTTAATTGACTTGTCTTGTTTTCATTTTTGCTGTCTTCCCCTTTGTTAGAACTTTAATAAGTGTCTCAAAAAACAGTTTTTATCAAAACTACAGATCATTGTGGAATAATCTCAGGTAATGAACAGAGAGGAATAACTATGGTCAGTGTTACAAATGATTTTTTTAGTTCTTTGGCGCAATCATCATGCCTATTACCGTAATGGGGTGTTAAATGAGGATGGGGATGGAGTGTACTCTGTGGAGGCGTCTAAAAACGAGTATCTAGTGAAATGTTCTGTTGTCATTGATGAAGAATCTTTGAAGACGCTATATGGCGAATTATGGCCAGATTTAACGACACTGGTAGCATTTCTAAGTGAAAACCGACGGGGAGACCTCAAGTTAGTGAAGACGTTGTTGAAGATTTAAGGATGAGAATGGAACAAAGTCCGAATAAAGCTTTGTCAAAAATCTTTACTGTCCGGAGTACCATACAGCCCATGTCAGAAAATCGTAAAAGAGAAGTTACATATGCATCCATACAAGATTTTGTTGGTTCAGGAGCTGCAACCAGCTGATTTTCCTTGCCGCGTTGGGTAGTGTAGTTGGTTTCAAGCTGATATGGACGATAACGGGATTCTCGATTTGTCGTTCTTTTCTGATGAAGCCTGGTTTCATCTGTTAGGCTATTATGTCAACTGACAGAACTTCAGAATTTGGTGTATAGAAAATACTCACGCTTTTGGAGAAACACCATCACACGCAATGAAGGTTGGTGTGTGGTTAGCAGACGACGATTCATAGGCCTGATACTTTTTCAAGTAAATGAATGTGATCAATAAACAAAATTAGATGTAGAAAGTGTATGTAGGTACTGCAATAAAGTTTTTTATTTTCAGTAACTTTCATTTTTCTTTCGGTGTTAGTTGTATTCTCTTAATTTAAAACTTACTTCAACTTACTGTTTAGTAATAATTGTAATTTTACTATTAGGAAAGTTAAAAATCTTTATTAAACATTCTGTTGTTTCAAGAGATCTCATAATCAGCTACAGAACTCTTAACACTATGCTCCTGAAATTTTATTGGTTTTTTCATCTTTTTTCTTATAGAAATTTTGAAAAATCTTGATATTAGGATGGCCATGTGGGCGTGTTTTGGGTAGAACCTCTTTGACATTCCTGTTATGCAGATCTGGCATGTTTCAGATATCTAGAAACTGCAAAGCTGAAGGTAATGTTTGGACATAGCAGTTTTCACCTATTGTAGAGATGAAGATCAAGGATTTCAGTTGTGTTTTTTCAAGAGAAAAGCACCGGTCACAAACCATGTCTGCACCAATATTTTGACGATTCCTTACAATTTACAAACAGAACTTTCGCGGGATCACAACTTTGGCAAAATTATTTACTGCAAAAACTCATTAGGTACTCATAGTGTTCGTTAACTGTGATAAGACTTGCTCTGCCATTGTCCATTACGTGATTTTTCACAATTTTTACCTTCAGGGTACCTATAAAAATGTAATTTTTTAAATAATTACCGTGTTCATTGGTTTCGACAAACTTAACCTCACTTTTTGGATTTCATTATTTGAAAAATTATTGCTTCTTTGCAAAACAGACCAGATGATTTATTCTGTTCAACTCCAATCGACTTTCCAAGGTGTAATTCATGACAAAGCCCTTAAACGTTTTTCTGACAATTTACAATTTTTGAAACTGAAATGTATTGCAGTGGCGTTCACAAATGCTCGATAACACTGCAACCCTTAATGCTCTGGCCTGGCGTCTTTTCGTGTCTATTTAAAATGAAATTAAACCGCGAACCGGGCATTTCAATTTTTGACACATCTGACAGATTTGTTTGGACGTTCGTGACATTTCAAAACAGTTCAAATCATTTTGGTGATTAGCGGCACGAGAAAAATTTCATTTGTTTTTCATAGGTGAGTTGACTACAATATTTTATAATGACCCTGTACAAGCTAAAAATCAAAATTTTGACGAACTTACTGACAAAACAATTTTAATTTTTGTTAAAACTTTGCAAAATTATTATTATTGAACTGCCTACACAAACCGTTTACACTTTTTTACAATATTGTAATTTTTTAAAATTATTGAGTTTTATTTTAATCATAAAAATTCAAATCGATGTTGTAATCGCAGTAAAAATTGATAAATTTCAAATTCATTTTTTTATTTGACTAAATTTTGACTTGAAATTTTTGAAAATTTATATGCTTTTTAAAAACCGTCTAATCCATCTAGTTTTATTTAAAAGAATCTAAAAAAAAAAAAAAAAGAAAATGATCGCTTGTTTTATTTCCGACTATTTTAACTAGTGAAAATCATAAGTTGTTTTTACTTTTATCCTCACAATAATAAACGAATTATTTCAATAAAAAATTAAAATCCAAATTTCCTTATAAGCTTAATATATTATGACAACCAAACTGTACTAGAATTTACGCAAAAAATTAAACTTTCAATTAAAAAATTGAAACATTTGTGCCTTTTTTCATTTTACAAAAGTTTTATCTAAAATTTCTAGAAAATTTTGTACTTCTTGAAAAATGTCGAATTTATTTATTTAATATGTAGTTCCATTAAAAAAATTAAAAAAAACTATGACCAAAAACTACCCTGGAAATTTTTTTATTATAAAATTAAATTGTTGCTTTTTATTTGAGAAAATTTGAACTTTTTGAAAAATTTGTTATCATTGAACATCACTGAGTGGTTTCTTTATCCACACAAAAATAACAACAAAATGGTTCATATCGTTTAAAAACTTGTAGAAACTTGACAATTATTTCGAAAATCAGAAAAATCCAGTTATTTTTTAATTATTGTCTATCTGATTTGTGAATGAATATTTTTCGAAAAAATTTGACTAACTTTTATGGCAAAAAAAATACTTTTTGTTAATTCGAGCTTTTTGAGCTTTTACAAAATTATTTTTGTTAGACTGACCCCATAACCTGTTTGCACTTTTATACAAAATGGTAATTTTTAAAAATATCGAGTTTTATTTTAATAAAAAAATTCAAGTCCAAATGTTTCCTTAGAAGCTTAATATTACGACAACAAAACCGTACTAGAGTTTGCACCGAAAAAATTTAAAACTTTTTTATTTTAAAAAATTTTGATCTGAAATTTTTGGAAAATGTCTTGAAAACCGTCGAATTTTTTGAGTTTTATTTGGATTTAATTTTAATTTATTTTTATTTAATTTATTTAAATTGGAAAAATTGTCCTACAAGCTTAACAAAACGACATAAAGTGGCACATTTTTGACGAAACAATAAAATTGTCGCATTTTTCATTTAAGAAAGGATTAACTCAAATTTTTGAAAAATGTTCTTAAAAAAAATTTCCTCCTGAACCAGATATAGCTTGTGCATTTTACGACAGCAAAATGAAGCCAACAATAAAATACCGAATTTTTCAACCCAGTGATCTTCCAGAACAAACACCGTCTATTTACATCCAACTTCAAAACACGTCAGTACCGCAAATCCACCTAGTTTACACGCGTCTCAACACAACATTCTCCCCCATATTAAACAATAACAAACTTCGCTCATTTTCCGGAAACATAAACGCAAATCCTTCCAGTTCACGAGCCAAATACCCCTTCCACAGCGCAAAATTCGATCGAATTAAAGCAACATTTCGCATTTTCGTTTACACAACGGTACACCAACGCGTCAAAATATCAATCTAAATCTAGTCCAGCTGTTCAACATTCAACTGTCAAAACGGGCGTCGCGTTTCGGAGCCTTGACATTCCGACTTTAAAGCAAAACAGCTTTTCTTTTACGAGCATTCAACCCGCCCATGTCAATCCCACGGATACAGCAAACCTTCACGCTCAAAAATGTCGCCCGACACGAGACAGCCGACCACACGTTTGTCGTTCACGTGCTGGCCAACGTGAACGAATTTTATTTGTTCCAATTCCGTTCTAATAAGAAAGTGAGAGGAGTTCGAATTACGGACGCAATTTTTGGGGGAAACGGGATTCTGAGAGGCTTCGGCGCGGTGAGGAAGAGAGAAAGAGAAAGTTGTTTTTGCTTCCTGAGCGTAATAATAATAATTGGCAAATTTTGTGTGTATTAGTAACGTGTAGATGGTAAAACGATAATCATAATCTACCAACTAGGCTGACGTCAGCTTCAAAATTTACATTTATAAATGTTATTTAAATTTTATAAAAAAGATACTCCTGTATTTGTGGTTTATGAATCCGTGTTGAGTTTCTAGAAAATCAAAATTGTACAATTTTTCGTTTTCTTAATTCTTCGGATTTTCAATTTCTCGATATTTCAAGTTTCGAGTTTTCAATTTTTCGATATTTCAGTTCCTCGATTTTCCAATTTATCAACTTCTCCACTTTCAATTTTTCGATTACTCAATTTTTTTATATTTCACTTTTGGGAGTCTTCAATTTTTCGATTCCTCAATTTCCCCATTTTTCGATTTTTTATTTTTTCAATGTTTGAATTTTCCGATTCTTCAATTTTTGGATTCAATATTTCAATTTTTGTCGTTCCTAAATTTTCGACTTTTCGATATTTCGGTTTCTCAGTTTTTTGATTTCTCGATTTTCAACTCTTCCCTTTTTCAGGTTTTTGGTTTTTTAATTTTTCAAGATTTTTGGAGTTCAATTTCTCGATTTTTCAGTTTTTCGATGTTGATGTTTGGGATTCTTCAATTTTTTTATTTTTCAATATCTCGTTTATTAAATTTTACATTGTTCGATTTTTCAATTTTCCAATTTTTCAGTTTTATCAATTTTTCAATTTGACGAGATTTCAATATCTCGATTTTTCGTTTTCTTTTAATTTAAATCTTTTAAATTTTTATTTTCGACTTCTTCACTTTCCGATCTTTCGATATTTTGATTTTTCTAATTTTCGAAATTTTTCAACTTTTTGATTTCTCGATCTTCTGATGGTTCAATTTTTCGATTTTTTAATTTTTTGATTTCTCGTTTTGTTTAAATATTTTTTTGTTTTTCGAATTTTCAATTTTTCCTTTTATGTTTCAATTTTTCAATTTCTCGGTTCTCTGCTTTTTCCATTTTTTTAATTTTCAATTCGTTCCCTTTCGAATTTTTAAATTTTCGTTTTTACAATTTTGTGATCTTTCTTTAATTTTTAGATTTCTCAATTTTTTTACTTTTCAATTTTCGATACTGGAATTTTCAATATTTCTATTTTTCGATTTTTAATTCTTCAGTCTTCTACTTTTCGATTTCCCAAATTTTCAATTCAAATCTTCGGTTTTTCGATTTTTCATTTTTTTAACTGTCGATTTTTTAATTTCCCGAGTTCACGTTATTTCAATTTTCGAATTTTTTGACTTCACAGAAGATGTTACAATGTTTTCGATTTTCCACCACACTTTTTCAATGTTTTTCCGATTTCTCAGCTTTTCAAAACTTCAATTTTGGAAATTTGTCGATTTTTCTACCTTTTGACGTCTCGATACTTGACTTTTTCAATATTTCGATTTCTCGCTTTTTCGATTTTTCCATTTTTCGAATTTTTTAATTTTGATTTTTCGATTTTAGAATTTCTGATATTTCGACTTTCGACATTTCGATTCTTGGATTTTTCGAAATCTCGATTTTCGATTTCTCGTTTTTAATTTTTCAGTTTTTCGATTTTTCAATTCTTCGTTTTCCTTTTTAATTTTTAGATTTTTTTATTATTTAATAATCCCATGTTTCGATTTCTCAGCTTTTCAACACTTCAATTTTGGGAATTTTTCCATTGCTGGATTTAAACAATTTTCGACTTCTCTACTTTTCGATTTTTCGATGTTTCAATAGTTCAATTTTCCGATTTCGAATTTTTTTAATTTCGATTTTTCAATTTTAGACTACGATTTTCCACTTTCCATATTTCAATTCTGGGATTTTAAGACTTTTGAATTTGGGTTTTCGTTTCATCGGATTTTGGATTTTTCGAAACTTGATTTTTTAAATTTTCGTTTTTTCAATTTTTCCATTCTTCAATTTTTAGACTTCCTCAATTTTTTTATTTTCCGATTTTCAATTTTTCCTTTCTTGAGTTTTTCGATTTCTCAATTGTCTTACTTTTCGATATTTTGATTTCTCGAGCTTTGATTTTTCAAATTTTCAAATCAAATCTTCGGCTTTTTGATTTTTCATTTTTTTTTTATTTTTCGATTTTCCACCACACTTTTTCAATGTTTTTTCGATTTCTCAGCTTTTCAAAACTTCAATTTTGGAAATTTGTCGATTTTTCGACCTTTTGACGTTTCGATATCTCGATATTTGAATTTTTCAATATTTCGATTTCTCGGTTTTTCGATTTTTGAATTTCCGATATTTCGAATTTCGATTTTTAGACTTTTGAATTTTCGGTTTGTTTACTGTTTCATCGAATTTTCTCTTTTTCGATATTCGAATTTTCAATTCATTTCATTTTCAATTTTCCGATCCTTAATTTTTTAAATTTTCGATTTTGGATACTCGAATTTTCAATTATTCAATTCTTCAGATTTTAAGACTTCAAGACTTTCACTTTTAGACTCCCAAATTTTCAATTCAAATTTTCGGTTTTTCGATTTTTTAATTTCCGGAGTTCTCGATTTTTAATTTTCGAATTTTTTGACTTTACGGAAGATTTTTAAATTTTTTAGATTTTCGACCTCTCGATTTTTCGATTATTCCATTTCCCGATTTTTAGTTTTTCAGTTTTTCGATTTTTCGTTTTTTTACTTTTAGATTTTTTAATTCTATTTATTAATTTCTCGAGTTCTCGATTTTTCAATTTTCGAATTCATTTACTTAGCGGAAGATTTTTCAATGTTTTCGATTTTCGACCTATCGATTTCTAGTTTTTAATTTTTCAGTTTTTCGATTTTTATATTTTTTTCAATTTTTTTTAGATTTTTCGGTTTGTCGATTTCTCGACTTCTTTACTTTTCGATTTTTCGACCTTTTGATGTTTCGATATCTCAATGTTTCAATTTTTCAATATTTTTATTTCTCGGTTTTACGACTTTTCCATTTTTCGAATTTTTTAATTTCGATTTTTCAATTTTAGAATTTTCGATTTTTTTGTTTCACCAAATTTTCGATTTTTCTAATTTTGATTTTTTAAGACTTTTCAATCCTACTTTTTTTATTTTTCGATTTTTTAATTTCACAAGTCCTCGATTTTTCTAATTTTTTGACTCAACGGAAGATTTTAGAATTTTTTCGATTATCCACTTCTCGATATTTCGATTTCTCGTTTTTTAATTTTTCAGTTTTTCGATTTTTCAATTCTTCGTTTTCCTTTTTAATTTTTAGATTTTTAATTAATCCCATGTTTCGATTTCTCAGCTTTTCAATACTTCAAATTTGGGAATTTTTCCATTGTTGGATTTTAAAATTTTTCGACTTCTCTACTTTTCGATGTTTCAATGGTTCAATTTTCCGATTTTGATTTTTTTTTAAATTGGATATTTCAATTTTAGACTTTCCGATTTTCCACTTTCGATATTTCGATTCTTGGATTTTAAGACTTTTGAATTTGGGTTTTCGTTTCATCGGATTTTGGATTTTTCGAAACTTAATTTTTTAATTTTCGTTTTTTCAATTTTTCCATTCTTCAATTTTTAGGCTTCTCAATTTTTTTACTTTCCGAATTTTTTGACTTTACGGAAGATTTTTCAATTTTTCCGATTTTCGATCTCTCGATTTTTCGATTCTTCCATTTCTCGATTTCTCATTTTTTAATTTATTAGTTTTTTTTATTTCCATTTCTTCGATTTCTCGGTTTTTCGATTTTTCCATTCTTCGATTTTTTTTTAATTTCATTTTTCGACTTTCGATATTCCTTTTTTTCCATATTTCCATTATTGGATTTTTTGAATTCTCGATGTTTCAATTTTTCAATACTTCGATGTTCCGTATTTTTCGAATTTTTAACTCTCATATTTCGATTTTTCAATTTTTCCATTCTTCAATTTTTAGACTTCTCAATTTTTTTACTTTCCAATTTTTGATTCTTCAAATTTTCAATTCAAATCTTCGGCTTTTTGATTTTTCATTTTTTTTACTTTTCGATTTTCGATTTCCATTTCTTCGATTTTTCAATTTTTCGATTTCTCGGTTTTTCGATTTTTCCATTCTTCGAATTTTTTTTTAATTTCGATTTTTCAATTTTAGAATTTTCGATTTTCGATTCTTGGATATTCAGACTTTTGAATTTTCGATTTTTTGTTTCACCAAATTTTAGATTTTTCGAATTTTGATTTTTTAAGACTTCAATTCTTCTACTTTTTTTATTTTTCGATTTTTTAATTTCACAAGTCCTCGATTTTTCTAATTTTCTGACTCAACGGAAGATTTTAGAATTTTTTCGATTATCCACCTCTCGATATTTCGATTTCTCATGTTTTAATTTTTCAGTTTTTCGATTTTTCAATTCTTCGTTTTCCTTTTTAATTTTTAGATGTTTTATTATTTAATAATCCCATGTTTCGATTTCTCAGCTTTTCAATACTTCAAATTTGGGAATTTTTCCATTGTTGGATTTTAAAATTTTTCGACTTCTCTACTTTTCGATTTTTCGATGTTTCAATGGTTCAATTTTCAGATTTCGAATTTTTTTAATTTCGATTTTTCAATTTTAGACTTTCCGATTTTCCACTTTCGATATTTCGATTCTTGGATTTTAAGACTTTTGAACTTGGGTTTTCGTTTCATCGGATTTTGGATTTTTCGAAACTTGTTTTTTTAAATTTTCGTTTTTTCAATTTTTCCATTCTTCAATTTTTAGACTTCTCAATTTTTTTTACCTTCCGATTTTTGATTTTTCAAATTTTCAATACAAATGTTCGGGTTTTTGATTTTTCATTTTTTTTAATTTTCGAATTTTCAATTCAAATCTTCGGCTTTTTGAATTTTCATTTTTTTTAATTTCCGAATTTTCAATTTTCGAATTTTTTGACTTCAAGGAAGATTTTTCAATTTATCCGATTTTCGATCTCTCGATTTTTCGATTCTTCCATTTCTCGATTTCTCGTTTTTTAATTCATCAGTTTTTTGATTTCCATTTCTTCGATTTTTCAATTTTTCGATTTCTCGGTTTTTCGATTTTTCCATTCTTGGATTTTTTTTTTTAATTTCATTTTTCGACTTTCGATATTCCTTTTTTCCATATTTCCATTCTTGGATTTTTTGAATTCTCGATGTTTCAATTTTTCAATACTTCGATGTTTCGATTACCAATTCTCGGTTTTTCGACTTTTCGGTTTATCGAGTTCTCAAATTTTCAATTTTCGAAATTTAGAGTGTTCCGTTTTCCTATTTTTCGAAGTTTCAACTCTCATATTTCGATTTTTCTATTTTTCCATTCTTCAATTTTTAGACTTCTCAATTTTTTTACTTTCGAATTTTCAATTTTTCCTTTCTTGAGTTTTTCAATTTCTCAATTATCTTCCTTTTCGATATTTTGATTTCTCGAGCTTCAATTTTTCAAATTTTCAAATCAAATCTTCGGCTTTTTGATTTTTCATTTTTTTTACTTCTCGATTTTTCAATTTTCGAATTTTTTGATTTTACGGAAGATTTTTCAATTTTTCCAATTTTCGATCTCTCGATTTTTCGAATCTTCCCTTTCTCGATTTCTCGGTTTTTAATTTATCAGTTTTTTGATTTCCAGTTCTTGGATTTTTCAATTTTTCGATTTCTCGGTTTTTCGATTTTTCCATTCATCGATTTTTTTTTTTAATTTCGACTTTTTGACTTTTCACATTTCTTTTTTCCATATTTCCATTCTTTGGATGATTTTTTGAATTCTCGATGTTTCAATTTTTCAATACTTCGATGTTTCGATTTTGATTTACCAATTTCTCGGTTTTTCGACTTTTCGGTTTATCGAGTTTTCAAATTTTCAATTTTCGAAATTTAGAGTGTTCCGTTTTCGTATTTTTCGAATTTTCAACTTTCATATTTCGATTTTTCAAATTTTTGATTTTTCGAATTTTCAATTTTTACCATCTTAAGTTTTTATAATTTTCGATTTCTCAAATTTTCAATTCACTTCTCGGTATTTTCATTTTTCGTTTTTTTACTGTTCGATTTTTTTATTTCTGGAGTTCTCGATTTTTTCAATTTTCGATTTTTTGGTTTTAGATTTTTCAGAGTAACTCTGTTGTTAATACGTACCGACTTTTACATTGTAGAAGTAAAACACAAAAACCACTAGATCAAATTTTAAAATTTTTAAAAGAAGTGGAATTTATTGGGCTTTACTTCAAAAGCGAGCAGAACCTTCTACCATTTTTTTTATATATATATAATAATAGTAATAATAATGATGTCCTTGACCTGGAGCACCTTCCCCATAGCGTTTCCCCCACCACTCACCTATGTATCAAATACGGATGAATAACCTCCGCGACGTCGTGCATCTGTATATACATGCACACCAACTGCGGAAGATAAAAGTCCACCTCGTGATTGTCGAAGCTAAACATCTTGTTCGCTATATAGCTCTGCACCCCCGGCTCCTTGCTCTTGAACAAATAGTGCATCGCCATGGAGACGTCGAACACCTTGCTCTCCAGTAGCCGCAGCATCCCGAAGCCCTTGGACGCGTCGCTGCTCCTCTCGCTGTCGTCGTCGGCGACGTCGGTCTCGACCGCCGCTTCGCCGCCCGCGTCCGAGTCGAGGCTCTCGCGGCTCTGGCGGCGCTCGTTCGACAGGTACTCCACGCTCGACTCCCTCGTCGCGTTGCTGTCGCTCGAGCCGCTGTCGCTGCCGCAGAGGATGCCCGAGTCGTCGGAGCCGAGGCTGGCGAGCTCGTCGCGCTGAGCCGTCTTCGAGGGGTCGGCCTGCAGCTGGTCGCCGGCCAGCATGGAGGTGACGGTCTCGCATTCGGGGCTGGGGGTCACGTCCACCTCGGGGATGCGTTGGAGCGCGGAGTCGAGGCTGCGGTTGCGGTGGTGCAGGGTGAGGTGGGTGCCGCTGGAAGACGTCACTTGGGCGACGGGGGGCAGGAGGATGCCCATCGATCTGGAAAGTCAGTTAATGATTTTTTGAGATGACGTCATTACGTTGCTGGAGGGGATGAATCAATACTATTTTGTGTAATTATGAGCCACTTTGGTGTATTTAAACCGGGAAATAATCGCTATCTCATCTCTGTGATAATCTGTATAATTTGATGACGCATACTAATTTTTTTAGCGTAAATTTATATATTGTATGTCGTTCTTTTTAAAGAAAATTAAAAATATGTAATGTAAATTAATGACTTTTCTGACAACTCGAATGGATTATCTCTTTTTTGTTTCATATTTTTAGAATCTATTTAATCATGAATGATTACATTTAATCAAACACTCGATCATATGTTATTTGTAGCTCAAATCTAAAGGGTTATCCATATTAATCAAACAATGGAAATCAATGCATAGATATATTTAAACAAATAAAATAATATATGACCATGTTTTTTGAAAACCAGCAACTTAAACAAATATTTAAATCTCGGAATCTCAATCTACCTTTTACGCACAAAATATATAGTCATAATACTTCGAGTTATTTTTTAATGTTTGTATCTAAAAATTTTGACGAATTTTCGAAAATCAGAAAAATCCAGAAATTTTCTAGTAAACTTCATAATATTTACGTGGATTGAATTCCAGAGCCTAGATCTTGAGCTGAAAAATTTAATTGTCGCTTTTTTTAAATAAACGAAATTTTGACTTAAAATTTTAGAAAACTTTACGATTTTTTAAAATCATCAAGCTTATCTTAAACTTCAAATTTAACAAATCTCACTCACTCACTCACAAAATAATAATAATCCTCGAATCATATCATAATCAGAATAAATTTATTTTTTGTTAACAGCAAAATAATAATAATTATCAATTTAAATCCAGTTGTTTTTGAAAAGTTTTTGTCTATAACTTAACGAGGTTTTTTTTTTCCATTGAAGACATTTTTGTAAAAATTTTGACCAATTTTTATTATCTTATTAAGAAGTATTTTTGTTGAATTTGGTCATTTTTTGTTGTATTTTTGTGAAATATTGTAATTCCTACTTGAATATCAAGTTTTATTTGAAGAAGAAACTTTCAAATGCAAAATTTTTCACGCACGTTTAAAAGTGTAGGGACAAAAGTGTCCAGACGAAGAAAAAAAGAAACATTTTTAATGATTTTTATTGCAGAATATTTTTGTTAATTTTATACAAAATCCTGACTTCCACTGTGTTTTTCGAAAATTTTGTTTCTCGAAAACCAGCAAATTAAACTAAATCTCGAATTTCCATTAAAAAAAATGACGAATTTTCGAAAATTAGAAAAATCAGATCAAGTTTTTGAGTCAACTATACTTCGGTATGATGGTTTTTTGGTCCTTTTTTTTTTAAATTGTCGGTTTTTTAATTTTTCAGTTTTTTGATTTTCATACTTTTCGATTTTTCAAAATTTTTCAGTTTTTTTTAAATTCAAATTTTTCAATTTCAATAATCCGATTTCTCGTTTTTTTGATTTTCCAAATACATATATTGATGTTTCAGTTTGCGGATTCTCAATTTTTCGATTTTTTAAATTTTAGATTTATCGATTCCTTCTGCAATTTTTCTTCATTTTTTAATATTTCAAATTTTCGACCTCTCGGTTTTTCGATTTCTGTTTTTTCGTGGCTCTTCAATTTTGGGAATTTCCTTCATTGATTTTTAGAGTTGTTGATTTCTCGACTCTCAACTTTTTGATTTCTCAAGTTTTCATTTTTCAAGATTTCGATTTTTCAAATTTTCGACTTTTCAATTTTTCAGTTTTTATATTTTTAATTTTTTTTTACTTTTCGATAACCGAATTTTCAATTTTTTTATTTTCCGATTTTCAGTTTTTCCATTTTTCATTTTTTCGATTTGCCAATTAGTTTACTATTCGATTATTTGACTTCTCGAATTTTCGATTTATTTTTGACTTTTAGACTTCTCAGTTTCTCAAAATTTCAATTCAATTCTCCAGTGTTTCGATTTTAATTTTTTTTTACTTTTCGATTTTTTTTCTATATTTCGATTCTTGGATTTTTCAAAATCTCGACCTTTGAATTTTTGACTTTTCGTTTTTAGATTTTCGAATTTTCGAAAGGACGAAAAATCAAGGAAGAAGTATCAAGGACGAAGGATAAAGGACGCACGATGAAGCGAAGAATCAAGGAGCAAGGAACAAGGGCCAATGACCAAGGATAAAGGACGAAGAATGAAGCGAAGAATCTAGGACGAAGGACGAAGGACCAAAGGACCACGAACCAAGGACAAATTATAAAGGACGAAAGATAAAGGACGAAAGATAAAGGACGAAAGATAAAGGACGAAAGATAAAGGACGGAGGATGAAGGGCAAAGAAAGGATAGAGGACGGAAGGATCTTTCGATTCTGGAAAAGTTTGACGATTTTTAGAAAATTACAAAAATCCACTTGATCAACTTTAGTAAAGTTTTTGAGTTAATAATAGTATGAGGCTTCTCTAATACAGTCATTTTGTGTTTTTTTTTATTAGTGTAAACATTTTGCACAATTTTTATTGACAAAATTAAGTTGTGTCTTTGCTCATCTTTTCAGCCTTTTGAGAGGTTATTTTGTTGAATTTAGCCAATCAAGCGTTTGTATTTTTGTAAAATATTATATTATCTTGTTAATTAGATTGTATTAAATAATAAAACCAGTTTTTCATTTTTACAAAATCTAAACTTTCACTGTGTTTTAGGAAAATTTTGTGTTTCTTGAAAACCGGCAAATTACACTTGGATCTCGATATAAATCGAATTTATACCCACAAATAATAAGTTTTTGAGTTCACTGTACTTGAGCTTTATTGATCCTTTCTTTCCTACTACTTTTCAATTATTGAACAATTTTTATCCATCAAAAATGTTGATGAACTTAAAATCTAAAAACTCCCGAATAATATATCGATAAAACCTCACTAGATCTTGTGAAGAAACAATTTAATTGTAGATTTTTTATTAAACAAATTAAAAAAAATAATAAAAATAATCCTCGGATCATTTAAAAAAAAAATGACAAATTTTGGAAAGACAGAAGAATTCACTTGGTTCTACTTTTAAGATTTTTAGTTAAGTTTGTGGTGTGAGGCTTTTTTACTACTGAAAAATTTAAATTTCTAGCAGATCCAGAAAACTAAAAATTTTGCAATTAAAAATAATTTTCCGAATTTTCGAATTTAGTCGATGAACTGTTTATATTTTGACAAGCAAAACATGAATCTTAGATCTTTCCATGGTTTTATCCACATGGTAATAGTAAAAGCATCCTTGAAATTATTTAAAAAAATTTTGAAAATTTTGACGGGTCAGTTTTCAACTTAGTTTTATCTCGTCATTTACCAATCAGTGCAAAATTTTGCCCGAACCCACAATTAACTTTGACATTAACGCGAATAACAAATGCACCTCTCTAGCTAAAATGAAATCAGCTCCAAATATATCTACGATAATTGCAATAACCTTAAACATGCACAGCGCAAATCCGCAACTTAGTTTCTCCGAAACGCCAGCTTTAATAAACCATTTCTCCGCTAACAATCACCATGATGTAACCAAACACCCCAAACCAGCAACATTTTGCTTAGTGAAACTCGGAAGATCCACCGTTATAAATATTAACAAGCCCAGACCCAACATCGCTCCAGCAACCTAGTTTGCTAATTTACTCAATCCTTCCTCACACAACACACCCATTCCAGCTTACAAATTACTCTCATTTGTTATCAAGCACCAAATTACTCGCTTTTTGACCTTTCCGCAACCCAAAAAACCTCCAGCTGTTCCACACCAGTGCGACATTTTTCCTTTCATAATACACACACGCAACTAGAACGCAACGATTACTCATAGCTAAAGAATTCCTCAATGCGAGTTATCTGTGGACAGCAATTATAATCTCCCTGACCCACGACATAGCTCAATTTACTAAATGGCTTCGATAGAGTGGATTATTATGAATGTAAGAGCTCTCCTCATCCATTCCTCATTGATGATTAATTCTCCGCGAGTGCAGAAACGTCCCTTCCGCCACTTCCTGTACCGCAATAATCATTCCAAGTACGTATTTCAGTTCCGAGGACGATTTTAAAATCTGTAGTTGGCGCGCATGTTTTTGTTTTCTTGATATGTCTCCAAAAAAATATGTTTAAAGTTAGTATTAATAAAAATCAAATTTGTTCTGTGCATAAAACTTGACCAAAATGTTTCGAAAAATATTCACTCATATTTAAAGTGATAAAAAAAAAAATTGGTATATTTAAGATTTGTTTGCGGACTCGTTTTTTTCGGTAACGTCATCATCCCGTCGCGCGCGCACCCACTAGTTTTCATTTCGCGCACAAATTTGAATTCGCTTTCTCGCTTCATTTACCTAAAATCTAAACTCAGGTTCCTCTGGTGATTGCTTAGTCGTATTTTGTTGTTCAGGTTGTTGTTGGGCCGTCCGTGCACCGACGGAACGCTGTCCTTGCAGCCCACGAACTTCGGCCGCTTCATATGGGCCACGCTCGGCTGTACTTCGCTCATCTTGTGCCTAAATTACGTCATTCCATCCTGTTCCTATTTCGCGTATCACAGTCTGTGGAGCTACCTGGAAAAAAATTCAATTTATTTGAGGATCGGAGGGTTTATGCATGATCGAAACACAAAACAACGATAAAACGAACGGGACAGATGTTTTTTTAAAAACATCTGCTACTGATTGAGATTTTTTGCAAGGGAGATTTTATGAGACGCGATGACTGCAGCAGTGTGCGATTCGGCCTTCGCCGAGATCTGAAAGTATAGTCGTAATCGCCTTAATTAAGAGAGTTAATTATTCGGCACATTTGTTATCGTGCTGTCTGGGCTTGATTTTAACAATCTTGAGAGATTTACGACATTTGGTGTGGTTTTGTCTTAATTTAATTAAATGTACAAAGCTTTTGTTATCTGTTTAGTATCCGACGTGACGCTCTGGGGAGGATGATAAGCACTGGTAAATGTGACGTCATATTTCCGAGTGATAGTTACAAATGAAATGATTTCTCTTACGTAGTTAATTATGCATTCCTTAATGATTCCTTGAAAGCACGTTTCATTGATTTTCTTGGGAAACCTTTCAACGTAGTATATACCGTAAACGCGGCCTAATGATATAGTATAAACGAGTTATTGTTATTGAAATACATATTTATAAAACTCGTTATTATCAAACAATTTCAAAACTACAATACGTTTCTATTTAAACTTATCTATGTATGACTTTTCGAATGCAGAAGCTACCGTTATCTGAAAGGACCAAAATTTTGTTGCTTTTGTGATACCAAACGAAGTCATCGTCCACAAGAGATTAGAGAACAAATCTCACATGCGCAGATACTTTTTCCCAACTAAACTGATTTTATTTTTCAACTTTCCATGACAATTTTGGAAGT